>NC_058093.1:112525000-113150000 GCF_020171115.1 Neogale vison | reverse complement strand
AACACAAAGGAAAAACACCCATGACACTTAGCTCCAATAAGAAAAACCTAAGCTGGGCACCTGGGTGGCTTGGTGGGTTAAGCCTCTGCCTTCAGCTCAGGTCATGATCTCAGGGTCCTGGGATCAAGTCCAGCATTGGGCTCTCTACACAGTGAGGAGCCTGCTTCCCTCTCTCTCTCTGTCTGACTCTCTGCCTACTTTGTGATCTCTGTCGAATAAATAAATAAAAAAAAATCTTAAAAAAAAAAGAAGAAGAAGAAGAACCTAAGCTTTCCTGTGTGTGCACTATTTTGAGTGAGTCCTTCCAAACAATCACCATTAGATCTATAAATGGGATCTCCAGGCTGGGCATCATGCATGCCGGCCCCAGAAACCCCCACCCTCATTCTGTATTACCACCTCCCTATGGTAGTTCAAAACTGCTCACAGAGCAAGTTCTGGAACTTGGCATTTTATTAGGCTTCCTGCATTATCATCCCAACACAATACAATTATAAGCCTACATTTGCCACTCTGTCAAGAAGATTAGGTTAGTATTCCTGTCTGGAAGCTTGAAAAGCCATGTGCCCTAGGAGATTTCAAGTCATTTAAAACCTCTCTACTCAGATCATGCAACTTAAATGACTACACTCATTTAGGGCCTGACTCAAAGATGTATAGGATGCAGCAGTTGCCCTCCAGCAGCCAGGCTGGGGGGATATAGACTATCTTAGGGTGTTTGAGCTGCTAGAACAAAATGCCATAGACCAGTGGCTTTTAAAGAGCAGAAATCGCTCACAGATCTGGAGGCTGGAGGTCAGGGAGCCAGCATGATCAGGTGAGGACACAGAGTGCTAATATCCATCCTCACATAGTGAAAAGGAATAAAGGAGCTTTGTGGGGTCCTTTATAAGAGCACTACCCACTGTTGAGTGCCCCACCCTTATGACCTAAGTAAGCACTTCCCAGAGGCCCATCTACTACATACCATCACCTTCAGGGGTTCAGATTTCAACATGAATTTGGGGGTAGGGGGACATAAACATCTGGACTGTAACCTAGACCCATAAGCATATACTCCTGCAATTTGACGAGAGCTTCAGAAGCAAGAACAGAAACAAGAGCAACAGGTTCAGGTATGTGGTGGTGTGAGGCCCATCGAGGTAGGCTCCCTGAGTTGAGCTGAGCATACCAGGTAGAAGTTATCTAGGGAACAAAAGGAACTGGACAGGGGGCGCCTGGGTGGCTTAGTGGGTTAAGCCACTGCCTTCGGCTCAGGTCATGATCTCAGGGTCCTGGGATCGAGTCCCACATCGAGCTCTCTGCTCAGCAGGGAGCCTGCTTCCCTCTCCCTCTCTCTCTCTCTCTGCCTGCCTCTCCATCTACTTGTGATTTCTCTCTGTCAAATAAATAAATAAATAATTTTTTTTTTTTTTTAAAAAAGAACTGGACAGAAGGGAAAGGCACTGGAAATGGCACCTACCTTATACAAAGGTGTGGAGGCAAGAAGGAAAGAAAGAACAGGTGGTTTGAGAGGTCGTGATGTGCTCCTCAGCTCCTTCTTCAAAAATGAAGGCTTCACTCCCCTCCAGCCACTCAAAGTACCGCCCCTGGGGACTGATTAGGTCCACACCCCTACCCCAGATGGCCACATCAATGACTGTTGGACACACTGGCATACACACCTGCTCCCACCTCTTGTCCCAACCCCACTGCACTGTCAAGGCCACCCCAGCTCTCTGTGGGGCCAAATGAGTTAGTGTAGTTGGGTCCTCTGCCCTGGCCTGTGTCCTGACCCACTTTACTCAGCTGCTGACCCAACTCCTCCTAAACTAATCTGCGCCTCAAGTTTGCCCGGGAGAAACTTCCTGCTTCCTGGAGCTCAAACTGCAGTACATCGCAAGTCATTGGCAGTGTTTAGCAAACATTTTTAAACAGTAGAGAACAAAATAGCTCAGTCTTCAGACTTCTGGATAGGACCAGGATAAATTAGCAGAGACTGATTGACCCTCAGCTGAGAAATAAAGGTTCAAACACCATTTGGTACCTCACTTTTCTTTTCTTTTTTTTTTGAAAATTTTTTTTTAATTTTTAAAATTTCACATTTTTATTTAAATTCCAGTTAGTTAATGTGCAGTGTAATATTCGTTTCAGGTGTAGAATTTAGTGATTCATTCCTTACATACACTATCCAGTGCTCATCACAAGTGCCCCCCCCTTTTTTTTCCTTTCTTTTTTTTTTTATTTTTTAAATTTATTTTCAGCGTAACAGTATTCACTGTTTTTGTACCACACCCAGTGCTCCATGCAATCCATGCCCTCTCTAATACCCACCACCTGGTTCCCCAAACCTCCCACCCCCCCGCCCTTTCAAAACCCTCAGGTTGTTTTTCAGAGTCCATAGTCTCTCATGGTTCACCTCCCCTTCCAATTTCCCTCAACTCCCTTCTCCTCTCTAACTCCCCTTGTCCTCAATGCTATTTGTTATGCTTCACAAATAAGTGAACCTCATTTTTCTGATGCCTCAACCCAACCTTTATTTTTTTTTCCATCTTATAATGCAGACACTCAGTTTTGGGAGTTCAAGTCACCAAGAATGTACAAAACCAGTGCCTGTGCCAAAGGAGGTTAGGAAGTCTGAGATCCAGGCCAGGGAGCTGAGGCCCAGAGAGGTGAGGTCTTGTCCCGGGCCACCCACATGGGAGAGCCACAACTATGGCCAGTCTGTCTGAATCCCAGAATTCTTTCTACTCCACTGTCTCAATGCACAATGCATTTTTGAAAATTAAAAAGTTGTTGTGGCAGACTGAATAATCTCCCCAGCAAAATGTCCATGTCCTATCCCTGGAAACTGAATGTCACCTTTTTTTTTTTTTTTACAAAAAAGACTATAGATGCGGTTAAATTAAGGCCCTATGGGAAGGAGGCAGGAGAGTCAAATGTAGCAGAGCCTCTGTGAAGTCAAAAACAGACACCAGAGTGATGTGAGCTGGAGCCAAGGAATACTGGCTGCTTCTAGAAAAAGTTGGAAGGGGCAAGATTGGCCCCTCTTGTTACCAGGAATAAAAAGCTGTGTCTGTGGCCTGGGTCTGAACTCCCTACTGTCGTCACTCTCTGGGCTCAAGAAAGCATCCATGGAAGGGGGTTCTAAGGGAAGTAGGGTTGTGTGTGCCTCAAACTCACAGCTTCCAGAAGACAAGGAGCCAGAATGGGGAACAGACATGGCTTAGGAGGCGTAGGGGAGTAGAGGGGCAGAGGACCAGAAGAGGGCACTGACTAGACCAGGTACACAAGGCAATGCAAAAGGGAATGTCAGAGGGAGGCCCACACGAGGCATTTGCTGGGCTTTCCCCATAGGCCCAGTTGCTGTGCATAGTATCCTGCCCAGGCCCATGTCCTTCCTGCCCCCACCAAGGGGGCTCCTGAGATCAGGGAGCAAGTGGTACCAGACCCCATGGGAGAAGGAATGCGTTTAGGTCAGCTGCAGCAGGAGCGATTTTCAATCAATGAGGCGGAAAGAAGCCCCACACACTTCCTGAGCGCCTGCCCCAGGAGGCGTCTCTCTCTGCCTGGATTTAAGTCCCAAAAGTCAAAATGTCAATACACAAATACAGAGTGAAGCAGAGCTGGCTGGTTGGAAGCCTGGGGAATAGGCACTGGCAAGTTTTGAGTTATCTTGGTTTTTGTTTCTTACCAATATATGCTTTGGTACCAATATCCTAGGTGTATCTGTTCATGGATTTAGCAAGTATATACACACATGCCCACCACGTGGTCTAGGAGCTGGGAGCACTCAAGTGAGCAAAACATGCAAACTCCTTGCCCTGGGGAGTGACAGGTATGGGTTGGGGTCAAATCTGGGTCAGCTTTGTCCCAAGGGCTGTGCTCTTTCCACCTCACTGCCCTGCCTCCCTCCAGGCTGGGCCAGAGAGGGTAGGACCCAAGAGACAGATTTTGTAAGAAGAGCGCAGCCCAAATACAAAAGTTTTTCTACCAAGAAGAGGGAGGGGAAGAGGAAGCCAGGCTCTGACCTAGATCCTGAATCTAGGGTACAAACCACCCCCTTTCAAGGGAAATGCTTTGTCATCCCAAGTTCAGGCAGAGAAAGCAGAGGTGAACAGTGACTGAGGTGGGTAGCCAGCAAGCCTCAGCCCCCACCCTGGTGGTCTGTCTTCCTTAGCCAGGTGTGTGAAAACATCTCACCTGGACAGTGAAGAAGCTTCTGCCAGCTCCAAGGCAGCGGCTGGCTGTGCCCCTTCCAGAGCATTTGGCCCCACCATGCTCAGTCCCACTTCCTGTCTGTGGCCAGGGAAAGTGAAGCCAGGTCTGCTGTGTAATCTGAAGACTGGCCACACCCTTCATCCTAAAGTCCCTTCTGGAAGGAAGCACAGGTCCTGGGACTTCAAGCCTCGGAGGCCAAAGGACAAGCTGAGCTCCCAAAGGGGACATGGGAGCCTCAGGGTGATCCCATCCCCCAACACAACAACAAGCACAGCCAGATTTGCATTCCACACTGGGAGAAACTGAGGCCCTAAGAAAAGGAAGTCCAAGGTGAGCCAGCATGGAGCTGAGCCTAAAAGCTATGCCGCTGGCCCTGGAATGAGGAAAAGGAAATCAGAATGCTAGAAAACGATCTTCTCAGGTAGGCCCCGGGAAACTGTCTCCCTAGCCAGCCATGTGCAGACACTGGGCCCCCAGCCCAATCCAGTTATGGACTAATCGTCCCCAGGATACTGCAATTTAGGAAAGTAAGGAGGGGTTTCCCTCCTGAGTCCTAGGGAAACGCACACACACACACACACACACACACGCGCACACACGCACACATGCAGAATGCACACAATAATAATGGCCCTGGCCCAGATGTTGAAGGCAAAATAGCTTCCTCTTAAAACAAATGATGTTTTAAGAAACATAGAAAGAATCAAAGACAGACCAACTAATGCACATCTGACAGACCTAGGAGCAGCCAGAACCCACTGGAGAAACATGGCAGGAAAGATGTTGCTTCTGAGCACGCCCCCAGCATCCCAAAAAGGAGGTCTCTCTATGTGCCGGGCTAGGTTCAAGGTTGAACATTCTGAGGCCAGTGGCCACACTGCCCAGTGGCCAAACCAGGCCAGCATAAGACTCAGGACCAAGAAGGAATTTGCCACCCACCTGCTAATCCCAGGCCCCAAGCCTGAAGGCCACTTGATTTCATGCAGGCTCTTGGGTATAAGGAGGTGCAGCAGGCCAGGGATGGGTCCCTGGGTCTATGTTTTAAACAGTGCTGCAGGGGGTTCTGATGTAGACATCTGGAAATGAGTGACCTCCCACCAAAACCATCTGTGAGCTTAAGTAAATCCCTAGGCTACAGAGAGTTCCATCCTGATGTGAACATGTCCTGTGGACAGCCCATTTGGCACCACTCCCTTCTTACACATGAGAAACTAGTCACTGTGGAGTTCATCCTGGGAGGCTAGGAGCCCATGCCTCCGAGGGGTCTTAAGGACAAGGGCCTGGGATACCTGGCCATGTCACATCCCAGCAGCTGGAAGAAAGGAAAAATACCCAAAGCAGTTCTCCCTCTCCTTACCCTGGGAAGTCAACTCCTCAGGGACTAATGATCCAGAAGATGTAGTAAGTGATAAAATCCCACTCAAGGTCCTAGGCATGAGTCTGATACCACCTTGTCCTCCTGGTCCATGGGCCAAGCAGGACACTGGGCTCATTCATAAAGTCCCTGGCATCCCAAGAGCATCCCATCAGTGGACCTAGAGCAGGGAAAGGCTCAGGCACCAGAGAGACCCCTCTAACAAGGGGACTATGAGACAGCTTCAGACAGCCGATTATCAGGAAATCCAATGTCCTAAACCACCCACTTCCTAATCCAGTTGGGCTTTTCTGTTAGCTGAGATGCGATGTTCTTAATCTCCCCTCAGTTTGGCCAGCTTTTGAGAACCTGACCTAGGGCTGTGGCCTGGTGACAGCTCGAGGTCACCTTGGCCCAGCTCAGGGATCCAGCCTGTGAGGTGCCTTCCCCCAGCACTGACTCTTCTGTCCTGGTCCCCCAGCCACTCTCTGCTCTGGGGCATCCACTTCATGTAAATGGGACCCCACTCTTTCCTGCTCAATTGGCCCCTTCTGGGCACAGTCTCTGTATCAGCCAGCACCTCCGTGTGTCCACTGCCATCCCTTCAGCTCACTATCCCAACCCCTCCCATCAGGGGCAGCCTCCCTCCAGGACACACGATTGACCCCATGCTAGATGCCTCAGCTCTTTGGTGCTGCTGTAACAGGAGCAGAGCTGAGGAGAACAGCTTCTCAGATTGAGAATGGGCCATAGAGACTCAGACATATGGAGCACACTGCCCTGCATCCCTCACCATCACAGTTTCCTGAAGGATCATGCCTGACGCCCAGCCATAGCAGAACCCACCATATAGAGTTAACTGCCAAAGAGTTCAGGGAGACACCACCACCCACCCCTGCCACCAGCACACTGGTGCCAAGCACAGCCCACATTCCTCATCCAAAATGAGGTGCTTCAGGCCAGCTCCATGGTGATCAGCTCACTGGTGAAGTGGGGCAGCCCCGACCACACAGAGAGCACCATATCCCAGCCCTCCGGAGGCTGAGATGGACTCAGGGAGAGTTCTAGCATGTGTCTCTGACCCAGTCTGTGAGGGGACCACCCAGTGCAGGATGTGGGATGTCCCCTGCCCTGCCCCTCCTACACTCATCAGCACCCTTGGAGCTTCCCACACCAAAGCCTCTGCAGGAGGAGGCCTCTGTGAGCACAGAGCCTCCCTGTGAAGAAGAGGGGTATCCCTTCACTGCCTTCCAACCATTTTGAGGAAAACAAACCCACCCAGAGAAGAAACAAGAGAGCAAAGGGCCGTTCTCAGCACTCTGAGGCTCAGGGCCTTGTTCTGAGCAGCTCTGGGATTCATGGGACAAATGCTCATTCCCCTTCCTTTGAGTGTCAAAGGCAATCACCACACCCGTTTCCATCCAGGGGGGTAAACCTGGCACAGGCCGGCATGGGGACGATAACCTGGACCCTGCCTCACTCACCGAGGCAGGTCTCCCTCACCCTCACCCTGCTCCTCCATGAGACAGGAGGAACAGCCACTCCTGGACTCCCTGATGGCTGTGACGCTCAGTCATGATCAAAACCTAGTCAAAACCCCCTCTGGGCCCCCTTCCATGAGGCCTCAACTTCAGCCTATAAAACCCCCGCTTTCAACACAAACAATTTCCTCCACCCACCCACACACTCACTAAGGGATGTGAACTACGCTAATATGGCTTCTGGCAGCCTCATGCCACATCCCTGGGACACCCCAAGCCCCTTCAAGGGCCTGCCAAAGAAGGCTAAGGCTGCCTAAAGAATTTGTCGTTTGCTTCAGCCAACACTTGACTATAGACCCCTGAAGCCCAAATAAAACAGTTCCCCTAGAAAACATACAATTGTGAGTCCTTCCTCTGCCTGTCCTTCTGTTGAGATGTCTTTCCTTCCACTCCAGAGTATCTTTCTGAAGGACTCAGGGGCCAGTCCTTTGAAATGTCAAGGACAGGACCCCTTGTCCTAGTCTCACTGGGAGGGTAGTAGCCCAGATAGGAGATGCCAGTCAGCAGGCACAGCATCAAAACTGACCAACCCTCTCACTGGCTTTCTGGAATATTCCACTTGCCTGATTCTGCTCAAGCCCCCAGTCCCTCCTTCTCCCTCTGAAAGACCACACACCTCTGCTTCCACCAGAAGGGAGCTCAGCTCTTCTCCTACTGCGGTGAGTACAGAATAACATCTGTCTTCGCCCCGTGTCCAGCCATGCCTCTGACACTGTCTCAGATGTGATAGACCATTCCATAGAAGCTGTGTGCTGATGCCCAGAAGGAATGCATGCATGTACCCTAGAGAAACCTCAAAGATACATGCAGATCAGGGTGATAACGCATCTTTCCTGGGTGCCAGCTGTGGGCTGGGCACTTTTGTGTATGGAATATGAAAATCTCCATGTCTCTGGTCTACTAAGAGGATGATATGGAAACGTAATCCAAGTCCACGTGACTCCAGAAACCCCGCTCCTCCAGAACGCAGTGCCAACATGTAAAGAAGCCACCAGTGTCTGGTGTGCCATCTCAGGGACTGAAACATTTTGCACCAACAAAATCCCATGCTCTGCTCTGGTGGAAGAATGTAATGGTGGAATTTCGAGGTTTTTAAATATTAGCCCCAGGGCAACAGCAGAGCCTGTAAGTGGGAGTGAGAGGGAGGGCAGAGGAAAAAGGAAGGGAAGGCAGAGGGTGGTGGGAGGAAGGGAAAGGGTTGGGGGGGGCAAGGATAAAATTTTCAAGTGGTTTTGCTGCCCTCTTCCTTCCTCAGCCCCTCCACATCCTCTCCCAAAAGGAAACTGAAAGGGTCCATAGACAAAAGGACAAGACTGATACAAAGCGAAGGTCAAGCAAAGCTTTATTTCGCGTCAAGCATCGAGAATCAAACTGACCGGCCAGGGCCATCTCTTGCAAAGAGGCGACCCCTCCCAGTATCATAGACTAACTTTTATAGAGAAAAGGCCATGTGGTTGAGCCTGGCCACACACAGGTGGCCAATTGAATTACAATTCACCCCATGATAGTCATTTAATTCAGCCTAATACCTTGGCTGAAATCGGCACCTTTGTCTGCCGCCTAATAGGCGGGGCTCACACTCCTTGGCGGGCAATACGTGCGCTTTCCCTTGATTGGACGTTTCCACCTGGCCTGGCTCATCCTTGTACGTGGGCTCCGTTATCAGGGGCTGGTCAGTCATATTTCACCAGTTCTGTTTCTAAGCGCTTTTCTCTTGGGGGGAAGGGGCAGGTTCAATCTACGTTTACTGCATAAACAACAAAATGGCTCGCTCTGGCTAAGTAGGCCCTTACAGAAACCATGGGGTGGGGACAGCCCTGGAAACTGGTTCCCACTCTAACTTCAAGAGGAAATGCCTTTCTGAGCAGAGAGCCTCTATACCAAGCTTTTGTCTGCAGGGAGTTTTTCTGTGAATTTATGAGACGCTGAAGAAATGCTGACAGAGCAGTTTTGCCCACCCCAGCAGGCTGCCAAGCGCACCTCATTAAAACCAGCCTCCGGCAGGCAACAGGGTAGAACAGGCAAGGGTGTCTGAGGGGGGTGACAAGGGACAGGCAGAGCACCTGAACACAGCTCTGGCTGTCATGGGGGGAGTACTCACGGAACTCGACTCCCAGAAGGAGCACAAAGGATCACAGGGCTCAACCCACTCAGGTCACACCAGACTCTCAGGACATGGGAAGCCAGAGGACAGACAGACAAAGGAGCATTGAGAAGAAGCCACAGGTCCACAGAGCACCAGGCTTCTGGCAGCTGGTTCTGAGACTTTCCCCTACCTCCCTCATGCTCCTTATTTACTTTACCCCAAAGCAGGACGAGAGATTCCACATGTAAGATAGGACGCTTTTCACCTTTAGATCCCGCCTTCTTAAAATTCTTCCTGATTCACAAAGTAATCACATTTTCTCAATCACCCAACCTCCACATAATTTAGTGTTTTCTTAAAAATAAATAGTAATTTGGGAAACCCGGGTGGCTCAGTCAGTTAAGTGTCTAACTCAGTTTCCACCTGGGTCATGATCTCAAGGTCCTTGGATCCAGCCCCACACCAGTTT
The DNA here is from genome assembly GCF_020171115.1 of Neogale vison. NCBI lineage: Eukaryota > Metazoa > Chordata > Mammalia > Carnivora > Mustelidae > Neogale > Neogale vison. The sequence goes on along the minus strand of NC_058093.1, from coordinate 113,140,350 downwards.
CCATGCTCAGCGTGGAGTCTACTCAAGATTCTCTCTCTTGGAACACCTGGGGTGGCTCAGTGGATTAAAGCCTCTGCTCAGGTCATGATCTCAGGGTCCTGGGATCGAGCCCCGCATCGGGCTCTCTGCTCAGCAGGGAGCCTGCTTCCTCCTCTCTCTCTCTCTCTGCCTGCCTTTCTGCCTACTTGTGATTTCTATCTGTCAAATAAATAAATAAAATCTTTAAAAAAAAAAAAAAGATTCTCTCTCTTCCTTTTTCCCTCCCCCCACTCTCCTGCTCTCTTCTCTTTCTCTCTAAAACACATAAATAAAATCTTAAAAAATAATAGAATAATAAGTGACTAGTAATCTGTATAGTCATGAGGGCTCAGTATGTAGCAGGCGTGAGCAACGCACGTGGCTACCTGGCCACAGTCACCCATTCCTGCTATCCTCATCAAAACAACCTTCTGGAGTAAGTGTCACAGAGGAGGGATCCCAGGATGAGGGACATGAGCCACTTGTCAGAGTCACAGAGCAAATGGGGCAGAAGTCATGGACTCCTGGGGCCCATGTTCAACTGCTCTTATACAGCCAAGTTCCTAACTTAGAATATTTTTCACATTTGCTCTCTTGTGTGATTCTTAAAAAACCTGGTGAAGTAAGCAAACAAGAATTCCCCAATTTAACAGATAAGAAAAATTGAGACCCACAACGGGCTTTGCAGGGAGCTGCAGAGCCAGATAGAGGCAAAACGAGCTAGAGCCTAAGTATTCCATGACTTGACCTATATGTCATTCAACCTCACCAGGTAAACTTCGCTATGGAAACAATTTCTTGGGGAAAAAAAAAAAAAGAGTGGTGGTAATGTGATGCTGTGACTGGATAGCCTGTGGTAAGAGAGACATCATTTAGGTAGAAAGAGGGGTCAGGTGGCTGAGAGGCTGGACTTGGAGAAGGGCAGGACGCTGCTTGGAGGTGGTGGGAAGCCCTGCAGAGTGGAAGAAGAGACCAGGAGGCAGCCAGCAAAGTGGCCTGGATGATGACTACATTCTCAGATACATCGTTGACCCAGAAGCCTGCCCATCCTGCCAGTAGGAAGAAGACGGGAGAGAGGAGAGCCTCAGTGCTAGACATGGCTGCATCTTCACGCACTAGCCCTAACTCACACACACACCAGAGGAGGTGTAGTCAACCCTGCATCTCAGGACCTGGAGCCCAACTTATGATTTCCCCAATCCCAGGCAGCTTTATGACAAGCCTGATTTCCTCTAGCCATCAGTGACCCATCCTTTGAATACTTTGCCACAGTTCAGTGACTGGTTCATCCTGTCTGTGCATGTGTGCGTGCCTATGTGTGCATGTGCCTGTGCTCCTGTACTGTGGCTGTGGGTTAGGGATGGAGCCAGGAGAGCTGCTTAGCACAGCCACCCTGTTTGGCATCTCACTGCCTTCTGCTAGGAGAATGATCACCATGTCTGGATTTTGCCCACAGATTTGAATACCAATGAATATTTCCAGCAAAAGTCATGTAAATTGATTTGTAGAAAAGGCAGGAGATGAGAAAAATGGGAGGCAGTAGATTGAATTCAATACCAAATAATCTAATATGCCCAATTGCATTTTCTTTTCCTACCTTTGACATCTGCAAGCAAATCATTGGCACTTTAAGTTTGCACATATATCTCAATGCAAAATGGTCAAGCGGCAATAAATAAATGCATTATCCAGATAAATGGCTGCAGGTCAGGGTGAAACTGCGAAGAATAGTCTGTGCTCCTGCAGTGATTTACAAGCAGGAAATTCACTTATTCTCCCCTGACCCTTTGGCTATTGTCAGCTCTCATAATTCTAGAAATAGGAAGGGTGGGTCAGTGGAAGCAAGGATGATAGGAGGAGGAAGAACTGGAGGGCACCAGGCCTTTGGAATAAGAGAAGACCATTTACCAGGCAATAATAATGTCTTGGCGTCCAGAGCCCCTAAGCTGCCCAAAGCTCCAGCCTGATCTCTGCTTCTACACTTTAAAATATCCATTCAATCCAAACATCAAACATACTAGTCCCCAGCCTGAAATTGCACCAACAAAGCATCTCACCCCAGAGCCTTCCTTAATCTTTCTCCTTCTATTCTCTAGGGCCACATTATCCTTCATGGAGAGTGTTAGGACAACCTGCCAAATATTCACCCTTTCATCTCTCCCCTGTAATCCATCTTGCCCAGAATTGTCAAAGACATGATCCTAAAATGTAAATCTTGCCATGGCACTATATGCTTAGTTTCTCAGGCCTTTTCCTTTTCCACCTTTCACTTGACTCCAAAAACCTTAAATATAAACATTCCTTTTCTCTTAAGGAATCAATCCCATTTATAACTGTACCAAAAAATGTAAGATACCTAGGAATAAACCTAACCAAAGAGGTAAAGGATCTGTATTCTGAAAACTAGAGAACACTTATGAAAGAAATTGGGGAAGACCCAAAGAAATGGAGAAACATTGCATGCTCATGGGTTGGAAGAATAAATATTGTTCAAATATCTATGCTGCCCAGAGCAATCTACACATTCAATACAATCCCTATCTAAATACCATCAACATTTTTCACAAAGCTAAAACAAATAATCCTGTTATTTGTATGGAACCAGAAAAGGCCCCGAATAGCCAAAGGATTGTTGAAAAAGAAAACCAAAGGTGGTGGCATCACAATTCTGTACTTCAAGCTCTATTACAAAGCTGTGATCATCAAGACAGTATGGTACTGACATAAAAACAGACCCATAGATCAATGGAACACATTAAAGAACCCAGAATACACACTCAACTACAGTCAACTAATCTTCAATAAGGCAGGAAAGATTATCCGTTGGAAAAGAAGACAGTCTCTTCAGCAAATGGTGTTGGGAAAATTAAACAGCAACGTGTGGAAGAATGAAACTGGACCATTTCCTTACACCATACACAAAAATAAACTCAAAATGGATGTAAGACCTAAATGTGAGATAAGAATACCTCAAAATTCTAGAGGAGAACATGGGCAGCAACTTGTTCAAACTTGGCTGCAGCAACTTTTCCTAGACACATCACCAAAACCAAAGGAAACAAAAGCAAAAATGAACTACTGGGACTTCATCAATATAAAAAGATTGTTGCACTGCAAAGGAAACAGTCGCCATACCAAAAGATAAACTACAGAATGGGAGAAGATATTTGCAAATGTCTTATCAGATAAAGAGCTAGTATCCAATATCTATAAAGAACTTAACCAAACTCAAACCTCCTCCTCCCCGCCCCAAAAAAAAACCACACACACACAAATAATCCAGTCAAGAAATGGACAGAGGACATGAACAGACATTTCCCCAAATAAGACATCCAAATGGCCAACAGACACATGAAAAAATGCTCACATTTCTTGGCATCAAGGAAATACAAATCAAAACCACAATAAGATACCACCTCACACCAGTCAGAATGGTTAAAATTAACAACTCAGGAAAATGTGTGGGGAGGATGTAGAGAAAGGGGAACCCTCTTACACTGTTGGTGGGAATGCAAGCTGGTATAGCCACTCTAGAAAACAGTATGGAGGTTCCTCAAAAAGTTGAAAATACAGCTACTCTATGACCCAGTAACTGTACAACTAGGTATTTACCTCAGAGATATAAATGTAATCAGGTGAAGGGATGCCTGCTCCCCACTATTTATAGTAGCAGTGTCCACAATAGCCAAATTGTGGAAAGAGCCAAGATGTCTCAATAGATGGATAGATAAAGAATATTGCACTACTAGGTTTTTACCCCAAAGATACAAATGTAGTGATCTGAAGGGACACCTGCACCCCCAATGTTTATAGTAGCAATGTCCACAATAACTAAACTATGGAAGGACCCCAAATGTTCATCAACAGAAGAATGGATAAAGAAGATATGGTGTATATATGGTATATATGTATACACACACACACACACACACACAGGAATATTATGCAGCCATCAAAAAACGAAATCTTACCATTTGCAACAACATGGATGGAACTAGAGGGTATTATGCCAAGCAAAATAAGTCAACCAGAGAAAGACAATTATCATATAATTTCACTCATATGTGGAAATTAAGAAACAAAACAGAGGATCATAGGGGAAGGGAGGGAAAAATAAAATAAGATGAGATCACAGAGGGAGACAAACCATAAGAGACTCTTAAGTATAGGAAACAAACTGAGGGTTACTGGAAAGAAAGGAGATGGAGGGATGGGGTAACTGGGTGATGAGCATTAAGGTGGGTACATGATGTGATGAGCACTGGCTGTTATATGCAATGGATGAATCACAGAACTCCACCTCTGAAACTAATGATACACTATATGTTAATTAATAATACACTACATGTTAATTAATTGAATTCACACACATGCCAACCTGTAAGAAGGTCATGAGTTCTTTAAAAATAAGAGCTGCCCTGAATTCATCTGTTAGTTCTCCAACACCTAGTACAGTGCCTGAACCAGGCATTTGGTGGATGCCATATCTGGAAGGATGGATGGATGGATGGATGGATGGATGGATGAATAATGGGTGGATAAATGGGTAGGTAAGTGGGTATATAAGTGAATGGATGGTTGGGTAGATAGATGGATGGATAATTAGACAGATAGGTGATGGGTGGGTGGACCGGTTATGCCAGTTGATGGGTAGATGGCAATGGGGGCACACTTGAGTGGACTGGTGGGAAAGTGAGTAAGTGGTAAGTGTGAAAGAAGAAACATCCACTAGGGATTTGAGGACTAACTCCTCTGTGACCCTGAAGAGGCTGTCTGTAGTCTAAGTAGTAGGGCTGATTATAAAATACCATGAATCTTCTGGGAAAACAAATCCTCCTATGTCTAAGTCCCATGACCAACCATGGCCTAGCCTCCATGGAGGTGCCATAGGCCTGTGATTGCACCTTTGAGCCCCACCTTCTGGGATACTCAACATTCCAACACTTTTTGGAACCTCTCATCCAACATAGCAGCTCTTTCCTCCTGCTTTTCTTCCATCTACGCAATATAAGTAAGCCCTCCATGATTTAGGTCATTGATTAAAATGAACTGTTATAACCACAAACAGAGCCTACAGCTGTGGTATAGAAAATGCATCTGAATGAAAGGAAGCTCATCCCTCCAGCTGAGGGCACAGAGCTCCACCGTCTGTGTGTCCTAATTGCAGTGACCCTCATTCAGGCCCTATTTTGTTCACAGTGACAGAATTAGAAATGTTGTCAAATATTTTACAGAACTCACAATGAGCTTTATTTAAAAGCACCAAGTCTTACAGTTTAGTATATTTGTTCAATGAAACTAAATGCCATTAAGCCATGACTTGTTTTTAATGAACCCATGCTTGCTCCCAACAATGACTGTTTCTTTAAAAAAAAAAAAAAAAATTTCCTCTCTGAGTCTTTCTTTTGCCAGAGAATAAATGTTGATCATTCATTGATGAAGAGGGGGAGTTGGGGAAAGTGTTTAAAATCCTAAGAATAATGGAACAATGTATTACAGTTCCAATCATGAGCACCTACACACAGTGGTTCTTGTGTGGCCTCTACCTCTAAGTTGTTCCCAAGATGCTTCAAAGATTCTGAATGTGGATTTAGGACTTGGCACTTCTCACCTCCTAGCTCTGTAATGCACATTGGCCCACCCAGCTGGGTCTGAACTTCCTCATTGTAAAGCGGAGTTTGTAAGAAGGGAAGTAACAACCTCTAGAGGTTACTGTGAAAAATAAATGAGAAACCAAGGGGACCACAAGCATGACACCACTAATGAAAATGGGTAAGTGGTTTATAATGGCAGGGTGCTTGATCACTGATCTCCAACAGCACCTTCCAGGAGTCTCATGACTATTCCTCCTTGGAGTGGCCTCTCACCCCAGCACTCCCCCTGGCCAGAAGGATGCCTCTATACAGGTCAACCACAGACACATTCAGAAAGCACCCACACAGCCATGAGCCATGTGCTCTTTTGTGTGCCCTATAGGCCCAGGCTGCAGCCAGAATTTGCTTGACTCATAGAGGAAGAAGAGTGTGTTAAAATTTACCACTCCAGAGACACACAACACATGCCCCACTTGCTCTCCCAGGGGCTAGATGGCCCATGGAGGATAAAGAGACAGAAAGACTTCAAATTAAAGGCAAATAATTGAGCATGTGCACCTAATTTCACTTCCTCCCAAATTCACCCTCCATCTCTAAAAACAAAACAAAACACTGTGAAGAAATATTTTAAAGAGTATAAATCCACAAGAACATTGAGAACAGGAGAAGATGTAATACCAACATAAACTTAAAAGGTATAAAGTAAACTGGAAAAAGTAAATCACAAGCCATCAGCAAGGAAAGCAAAGAATCAACTCAATCACACTGCAGAGTTCTCAAAATGCTCAAGAACTGGCAGCAGCAGGAGCTCAGAATAATAAAGAGCTACACTGGGGCTAAAATAAGGAGAACTAGTCCGAAGTCTGAGAAACAGATCCCTAGAATCCCCTCTTCCATGCACACAGCTTTGCATGGAAAGGATTCCGTTCCCCAGCCAGCACTCCATCTTTCCCAGAGGAAGACTGGAAGTTTACTCTCTGAAAAAGATAAAGCAGACTCTTGACCAGGGACTGCACAGTAGGGCTGTGAGTGACAGTCCAGACACCAAGCTGTTAACCAGTGGCATGTATTCTCCCCTCTTTGGCCCCCAGAACCCTGCCCTCAAATGTTTCATCCTCCAGGCAGGAGATGAGAAGGGTATTCAAGCTCTAGGTAGACCTACTAGCCCCGAGGAAGGACCTAAAGATAATGACAGGAGGCTCTCCCACAAAGTACCCCCCACCACCACTACAATGGCTCTACAAGAGCCACCTACCTCTTCACCAATCCCAAACAGCAAATGAGCTCTGGCTCTTAGGCCAGGGTGTAGCAGACATCTGAGGAAAGCCTCCATCATGAGAGAGAGAGAGAGAGAGAGAGAGAGAATGAGCCACTCAGAGAAAACCCACACATAAAGAGAAAGTCCAATAAAACTATCATTAATAGCCTCTAAGAAATAAGGGAAAATAGTATATCTGTTAAACGTGAAAGGATACTCTACAAAAAGAATATTCAAATTATAGCAGCAATCTCCACAGTAGTCAAACTATGGAATGAACCCAGATGTCCATCAATAGATGGATGGATAAAGATGCGGTGTACACACACACACACAAAGGGAATATTACTCAGCCATCAAAAAAATGACATCTTACTATTTGCAATGATGTGGATGGTACTAGAGGGTATTATGCTAAGCAAAATAAGTCAGAGGGAGATAATTATCATATGATTTCCCTCGTGTGGAAATTAAGAAACAAAACAGAAGATCATAGGTGAAGGGAGGGAAAAATAAAGCGTGAAGCCTGAAATAAAGATGAAATCATAGAGGAAGTTAAACTATAAGAGACTCTTAACTATGGGAAACAAACTGAGGTTTGCTGGAGGGGAGGTGAGTGGGGGGGATGGGGTAACTGGGTGATGGGCATTAAGGAAGGTACATGATGTAATGAGTGCTGGCTACTGTATAAAATGGGTGAATCGCTGAACTCCACCTCTGAAACTAATGACACACTATATGTTAATTAATTGAATTTAAATATAATAAAAAATTTTTAATTAATTTATTTATTTTCAGAAAAACAGTATTTATTATTTTTTCAACACACCCAGTACTCCATGCAATCCATGCCCTCTATAATACCCACCACCTGGTACCCCAACCTCCCACCTCCCAGCCACTTCAAACCCCTCAGATTTTCAGAGTCCATAGTCTCTCATGATTCACCTCCCCTTCCAATTTACCCCAACTCACTTCATCTCTCTAACACCTCTTGTCCTCCACGATATTTGTTACGTTCCACAAATAAGTGAAACCATATGATAATTGACTCTCTCTGCTTGACTGATTTCACTCAGCATAATCTCTTCCAGTCCCATCCATGTTGCTACAAAAGTTGGGTGTTCGTCCTTTCTGATGGAGGCATAATACTCCATAGTGTATATGGACCACATCTTCCTTATCCATTCATCCGTTGAAGGGCATCTTGGTTCTTTCCACAGTTTGGCAACCGTGGCCATTGCTGCTATAAACATTGGGGTACAGATGGCCCTTCTTTTCACTACATCTGTATCTTTGGGGTAAATACCCAGGAGTGCAATTGCAGGGTCATAGGGAAGTTCTATTTTTAATTTCTTGAGGAATCTCCACACTGTTCTCCAAAGAGGATGCACCAACTTGCATTCCCACCAACAGTGGAAGAGGGTTTCCCTTTGTCCACATCCTCTCCAACACATGTTGTTTCCTGTTTTGTTAATTTTGGCCATTCTAACTGGTGTAAGGTGATATCTCAATGCGGTTTTTTTTTTTAAGATTTTATTTATTTATTAGAGAGAGAGAGGGAGGGAGAGCAAGCACAGGCAGACAGAATGGCAGGCAAAGGCAGAGGGAGAAGCAGGCTCCCTGCCAAGCAAGGAGCCCGATGTGGGACTTGATCCCAGGAAGCTGGGATCATGACGTGAGCCGAAGGCAGCTGCTTAACCAACTGAGCCACCCAGGCGTCCCCTCTCAATGCGGTTTTAATTTGAATCTCCCTGAGGACTAGAGATGAAGAACATTTTTTCATGTGTCTGATAGCCATTTGCATGTCTTGATTGGAGAACTGTCTGTTCATATCTTCTTCCCATTTTTTGATATGTTTGCCTGTTTCATGTGTGTTGAGTTTGAGGAGTTCATTATAGATCCTGGATATCAACCTTTTGTCTGTACTGTCATTTGCAAATATCTTCTCCCATTCCGTGGGTTGCCTCTTTGTTTTTTTGACTGCTTTCTTTGCTGTGCAGAAGCTTTCGATTTTGATGAAGTCCCAAAAGTTTATTTTTGTTTTTGTTTCCTTTGCCTTTAGAGACATATCTTGAAAGAAGTTGCTGTGGCTGATATTGAAGAGATTACAGCCTATGTTCTCCTCTAGGAGTCTGATGGATTCCTGTCTCATGTTGAGGTCTTTTATCCATTTTGAGTTGATCTTTGTGTATGGTTTAAGAGAATGGTCGAGTTTCATTCTTCTACATATAGCTGTCCAGTTTTCCCAGGACCATTTATTGAAGAGACTGTCTTTTTTCCACTGTACATTTTTTCCTGTTTTGTCGAAGATTAATTGACCATAGAGGTGAGGGTCCATATCTGGGCTTTCTATTCTGTTCCACTGGTCTATGTGTCTGTTTTTATGCCAGTACCATGCTGTCTTGGTGATCACAGCTTTGTAATAAAGCTTGAAATCAGGTAATGTGATGCCCCGAGCTTTATTTTTGTTTTTCAACATTTCCTTAGCAATTTCCTTAGTGATTTCCTTAGTCTCTTCTGATTCCATACAAATTTTAGGATTATTTGGTCCAGCTCTTTGAAGAATACCAGTGGAATTTTGATCGGAATGGCATTAAAAGTATAGAGTGCTCTAGGCAGTATAGACATTTTAACAATGTTTATTCTTCCGATCCAAGAGCATGGAACGGTCTTCAATCTTTTTGTGTCTTCTTCAATTTCTTTCATGAGTATTCTGTAATTCCTCGAGTACAGATCCTTTACATCTTTGGTTAGGTTTATTCCCAGGTATCTTATGGTTCTTGGTGCTATAGTAAATGGAATCAATTCTCTAATCTCCCTTTCTGTATTTTCATTGTTAGTGTATAAGAAAGCCACTGATTTCTGCACATTGACTTTGTATCTTGCCACATTACTGAATTGCTGTATGAGTTCTAGTAGTTTTGGGGTGGAGTCTTTTGGGTTTTCCATATAAAGAATCATGTCATCTGCAAAGAGAGAGAGTTTGACTTCTTCATTGCCAATTTGCATACCTCTTATTTCTCTTTGTTGTCTGATTGCTGTTGCTAGGACTTCTAATACTATGTTGAACAAGAGTGGTGAAAGTGGGCATCCTTGTCGTGTTCCTGATCTCAACGGGAAGGCTGCAAGCTTTTTCCCATTGAGGATGATATTTGCTGTGGGTCTTTCATAGATAGATTTGATGAGGTTCAGGAATGTTCCCTCTATCCCTATACTTTGAAGTGTTTTAATCAGGAACAGATGCTGGATTTTGTCAAATGCTTTTTCTGCATCAATTGAGAGGACCATGTGGTTCTTCTCTCTTCTCATATTACTTTGTTGTACCACACTGACTTATTTGCAAATGTTGAACCATCCTTGTAGCCCAGGGATGAATCCCACCTGATCATGGTGGATAATCTTTTTAATGTGCTGTTGGATCCTGTTGGCTAGGATCTTGTTGAGAATCTTAGCAACCATATTCATCAGTGATATTGGTCTAAAATTCTCATTTTTGGTAGGGTCTTTGCCTGGTTTGGGGATCAGGGTAATGCTGGCTTCATAGAAAGAGTCTGGAAGTTTTCTTTCTGCTTCAATTTTTTGAAACAGCTTCAGGAGAATAGGTGTTATTTCTTCTTTGAAAGTTTGCTAGATTTCCCCAGGGAATCTGTCAGGTCCTGGGCTCTTGCTTTTTGGGAGGTTTTTGATCACTGCTTCAATTTCGTTATTAGATATCGGTCTGTTCAGGTTGTCGATTTCTTCCTGGTTCAATTTTGGTAGTTTATAGTTTCCCAGGAATGCATCCATTTCATCTAGGTTGCTAAGCTTACTGGCATATAACTGTTGATAATAACTTCTGATGATTGTTTCTACTTCCTTGGTGTTAGTTGTGTTCTCTCCCTTTTCATTCATAATTTTATGAATTTGGGCTTTCTCTCTTTTCTTTTGGATTAGTGTGGCCAATGGTTTATCGATCTTATTGATTCTTTCAAAAAACCAGCTTCTAGTTTCATTGATACGTTATACTGTATCTCTGGTTTCTCCCTCATTGATCTCAGCTCTAATCTTGATGATTTCCCTTCTTATGTGTGGAGTTGGTTTGATTTGTTGTTGATTCTCCAGTTCTTTAAGGTGTAGAGACAGCTGGTGTATTCTGGATTTTTCAATTTTTTTGAGGGAGGCTTGGATGGCTATGTATTTCCCTCTTAGAACTGCCTTTGTTGTATCCCATAGGTTTTGGACAGAAGTGTCCTCATTCTCATTTGTTTCCATGAATTGTTTAAGTTCTTCTTTGATCTCCTGGTTGATCCAAGCATTCTTAAGCAAGGTGGCCTTTAGCTTCCAGGTGTCTGAGTTCCTTCTGAACTTTTCCTTGTGATTGAGCTCCAGTTCCAAAGCATTGTGATCTGAGAATATGCAGGGAATAATCTCAGTCTTTTGGTATTGGTTGAGTCCTGATTTGTGACCCATTATGTGGTCTATTCTGGAGAAGGTTCCGTGTGCACTTGAGAAGAATGAGTATTCTGTTGTTTTAGGGTGGAATGTTCTATATATATCTATGAGGTCCATCTGGTCCAATGTGTCATTCAATGCTCTTGTTTCTTTATTGATTTTCTGCTTCAGTGATCTGTCTATTTCTGAGAGAGGCATGTTAAGATCTCCTACAATTAGTGTATTCCTATCAATATGACTCTTTATCTTGATTAACAGTTTTCTTAAGTAATTGGCTGCTCCCATATTGGGAGCATAGATATTTACAATTGTTAGATCATCTTGGTGGATAGTCCCTTTAAGGATTATGTAGTGTCCTTCTGTATCTCTGACTACAGTCTTTAGTTTAAAATCTAATTTATCTGATATGAGAATCGCTACCCCAGCCTTCTTTTGAGGCCCATTGGCGTGAACGATTCTTCTCCATCCCTTCACTTTCATTCTGGGTGTATCTTTAGGTTCAAAATGGGTCTCTTGTAGACAACATATGGATGGGTCCTGTCGTTTTATCCAATCTGCAACCCTGTGCTGTTTTATGGGCGCATTTAGGCCATTCACATTGAGAGTGATTATTGATAGATACGTTTTTATTGACATCGAGTTACCTTTGAAGTCTTTCTTTCTGTAGACTGTCTCTATATTTCTGTTCAATGCTATTCTTAGGATTTTTCCTCTTTTATAGAACCCCCCTTAATATTTCCTGCAGTGTCGGCTTGGTGGTTGCATAGTCTTTTAAGCCTTGCCTGTCTTGGAAACTCTTTATCTCTCCATCCATTTTGAATGTCAGTCTTATAAAGTATTCTTGGCTGCATGTTCTTCTCATTTAGTGACCTGAATATATCTTGCCAGCCTTTTCTGGCTTGCCAGGTCTCTGTGGACAGGTCTGACGTTATTCTGATAGGGTTCCCTCTGTAAGTAAGGAGTCTCTTTGCCCTGGCAGCTTTCAAGAGATTATACCTACAATTATAATTCCTCAATTTGACTATCAGGTGTCATGATGTTTTTTTGGAATGTATAATCTTGGGTGGAGACCGTTCAGCCTCTAGTACATGAACGCTGGTTCCATTCACGAGATTGGGAAAATTTTCATGAAGGACTTGTTCCACTATATCTTCTAGATATCTTCTAGACTTCTTTCTTTCTCCTCCCCTTCAGGGATTCCAATAATTCTGACGTTGGAATGCTTCATGGCATCATTTATTTCCCTGATTCTGTTTTCGTGGCTTCTAAGCTGTTTGTTCCAGGCTTTCTCCTGATCCTTTCTCTCTATCTGTTTGTCTTCCAGATCACTAATTCTATCTTCTGTCTCAGTTACCCTAGCTTTGAGAGAGTTTAAATTAGATTGGAACTCATTGAGACCATTGTGAACCTCCTCCCTGGTAGCTTTAAGCTCTGCCCTAACATTGTGAACATCCTGTCTGGTCGCTTTCAGTTTGGCCCTAATCAATTCCATTTGGTCATCCATGGCTTTCTCCAACCTAGCTATTGCCTGGATAATTGTTAGCCTGAATTCTCTTTCCGACATATTGTCTATGTTGATAGCCCTTAGCTCTGTTGCAGAAGGTCCATCCTCTGTATTTTTCTTCTGTTGGGCATTCCTCCTCCTAGTCATTTTGGAGGGAGATGACTGAACAGATGTAGCTGGATGTATCAACTGTGGTGCAGTCAAGGTGCACCCTGGAACACTTCTGAGCAACCAGGATTCCCCACCCAAACAAGAGACGAAAGAAAAGAAAAAGAAAAAAAGAGAGAGAGAGATACAGGAAAGAAAGGGAAGATGAAAGAGAAGGTTCAGCCCAGATGGGCCCCAAGGTAAGATTTATGAAGTAGACAAACAAATACAGACAAACAGAAAGACTGATAAAAGTATATGACAAGAGAAAAATATATATATATATATGCAATTAAAGGAAGAACCTCGTCAAAAAGAACCCCAAGTGTAAGATTTATATGCTATCAGGACAAACACAAAAACACAGAAACACTAGTAGAAGAAGAAGATGGGAGAGTTCTTATAAATTCTCAGTGTGTGCGAGGAAGGTTGTTTTGATTCTTCCTGGATGTATCTTGACATCTTTGTTAAAGGACTCAACATCCTAAGATAAAGGGGATTAAAATTTGGTTTACCTATAGGGGTAGTATTGATTGGTGAAAGGGGATTACTTTGAATTTTAACTCTATATGAATATTAGAGGATAAAAATAAAAAGGAATAAACTAGACTAAACTAAACTAAAATTTTAAAAAAAGGAATTCAAAAAATAAAAATGCAAAAGAAAAACATAGGTGTATGTATCAAAAAGTTCAGGTTAGAAGGGTATTATGGAATTTGATGTACTGTACAGCTCGCTGTGATGGTAAATAGGTTAAAAAAAATTACCTATGTGTTAAAAAAAAAAAATGAACCGGAATAGTGGGAACGAGTGAACAATACAAGTTTTCCTATAAAGTAGTGGTTGTTCTCTTGTAGTCCTTTTGTTTTGTTTTGTTTTCTGGGGGAGTGGCCTGCCACTTGGGTTGTCAGTCAATGATGTTTCCTGAGTTAAGTCCTCCCGCCCCCCTCAAGGGGGTGGGCTCTGAGGAAACTGGTTTTTTTCAGGCTTTTGTTCTCTGGCGGTTTTTATGTTTGTTCACTTTTTTTTCTCTCACCTTGACCGCCTTTGATGGTTTTTGTAGTTTTATAGGAAAACAAACCACACCCTGATCTCCTTCTCAGAGAGAAGCCTCAGTCTGGGTGCAGAGCCTAAATAAGTTCCCCCTTGGCCACTGGCAGAGCAGGTTCCAAGATGCAGACCCTGGGGGCGCAGGATCTTTTGCTTTTACCCAAAGCCAAGGCAGTGGCGGCTATCTGGGAGCTCCCGACTGCCAGAGAGGTTCCAAGCAGCAATCGCACACTGAGATTTTGCTGCTGGCCTGGGCTGGGAGTGCCTGGTCTTGCTGGGTCTAAGAGTGCCCGGCTTGCACACACCTCTTTCAGGGGCGGCTATGGGTCGCACGTGCGTCTCAGGTACTGAGAACGAGGCGCAGGTCCGAGAGCACCAGGCTGGGCTTTTGTGCACCTCTGTCAGGGGAGAGGTTGGGGCGCACGGCTTAGGCTTTGAAACAATGGCGCAGGTCAAAGAGCGCCGGCCGGGCCTTTGTAACTCTCTCAGGGGAGCATGAGGGACGTGCGCGGGAATCTCAGGCTTTGTATTAGGTCTCCAGCGTTCTGCGACCCGCGTGGCTCCCATCCCCTCACAGGAGCCAGAACCCACGCATTCTCAGGTGCACTGGCGGCTTAGGGACCAAAACCTGGTTTCTCCGCCGCTCTCTCTCTGCCTTAGCGCAGGGGAGGCTGTCCTGGGAACGGGGACTTAAGCCCCTGTCCCTAGCCGCCCCGATTCCCACAGTTTCCCCCCGCGATCCTTTGCTCTTTTGGAGTGCTTTCAACCATACTCCAAGTTGATGCTGGTCCCCAGACGCAGGGCACTCTCGCTCGTATTGGGGTATTACTTTCCAACCGGTCGCCTCTGGTGGCTCCCTCCCCCTTTTGTTTATCTTCTGATATCAGTCCGCCTTCCCACTCTGCTTTACCTGCCCACTGGTGTCTTCTGCCCCTGTAGAGATCCAGACGTGTGTAATTCTGATCTCAGGCTGATTTCATGGGTGAATGGAGTTCTTTGGTAGGTAATCAGCTCACTTTGGGGTACCGGCTAAAAAGGCGCCTCCTCCTACACCCCTGCCATCTTGTCCTCTCCTAAATATAATAAAAATTTTTAAGAAACAGGGTCTCCTGGTTGGCTCAATTAGTTAAGTGCCCAACTCTCAATCTCAGCTCAGGTCTTGATCTCACAGTGGTTAAGTTCAAGCCCCATGTTGGGCTACATGCTGGACATGGAGCCTATTTAAAAAAAAAATAAGGAATATTAAAAAAACAAACACAGCCTCTTGAAAATTAAAAATATGATAGTAAATGTTTCAGAATGTATAGAAGTAATGGACTAAAAAGTTGAGGATGTCTATCAGGAAGAATATAAAAAGGTAAAGAAAGGCAGAAAAGAAAGGGAGAGAAAGAGGAAAGAAAGAAATGGAGGAAGGAAGGGGAGGGAAAGGAGAGAAAGGAAGGAAGGAAGGAAAGAGAAAGAAAGAGAGAGAGAGAGGGAGGGAAGGAAGGGATGGAGGGAGGGAGGGAAGGAAGGAAGAAAGAAAAAGGACCTGTCCAGGAGACCCTGTAACAAGTCCTGTCAATGACCTGTGCTAACACCCCCACCCTCATTTGCTCCCTTCCCTCAGCATTGCAGGGCTTTTGCTCAACTGCAGAGACAATTTACTTGTATCCACAGGGCCCAGAGTGATAGACGTCTAGACCCCTCAAAGGTCCTGGGTTAGTGGAGCACAGAAGAATGAAAGGCCAGCTCCCTCGTCTTCAGGCAGGATGTTCTGAAGGGTAAATTGTACCCCAGAGTCCCCTGCTGGACAGCCAAAGTGCCCCCCTGGGGACCTGGCCTGAAGGCACACCTGATCCCTGCTGGGCTGCTTCCCCTTCCCTCTCCGGCTTCCCACTCCCTGGCCCATTTCCCTTGGAAGCATTTCTTGAATGAGCCACTTGCTTAGATACTCACATCTCAAGGTCTGCTTCTTGGGGACCTAACTTAAGATAGTGTGTATATCCAAATAATGAGAATTCCTGAAGAGGGACACCTAGGTGGCTCAGTTGGTTAAGCATCTGACTTGGCTCATATCATGATCCCAGTGTACTTGGACTGAGTCCCACATTGGGCTCTGCTCAGTAGGGAGCCTGCTTCTCCCTCTGCTAGCTGCTCATCCTCTGACAAATAAATAAATCTTAAAAAAAAAAAAATTCCTGAATCAAAGAACATAGAAAACAGAATGGTGGAAATCAAACAAACAAGAAAACCCCTAAACTGAAAAACACAAATCTCCATCTTGAGAGGTATATGGAGGACCCAGGAAACCAACAAGGACAGAACCACCTCAAGTCATTTCACTGCAGAAGTTTAGAGAATAAGAGGAAAATCATCTTCTATGTGTTTCAGAAAGGAAAATCTAGACCACATACAATGGATTAAGACTTAGAATGCCTTGACCATCTCTGAAGCATACAGGACACTAGAAAACAATCATTTTTGACTATTTAGATCATTTATCTTTAATGTGATTACATACAGTTGGACTTTAATCTTCCATCATGCTATTTGTTTTCCAATTGTACCATTTGTTCTTTTAATCCCCCTTTTTTTTCTTTTTTTCTACCTTTTTTTCCCTTTGGATTGAAAATTTTTAATGATTCCATGTTTACTTCCATTTTGGGTTTATTGTCCATAACTCTGTGTGTGTGTGTGTGTGTGTGTGTGTGCGCGGTTGTGTTAGAGTTTATACTACATTATCTACCTTCAAGTAATGTTATTGCATAACCCACATATTGTAAAGTTCTTACAACATGATATTTCTATTTGTCCCTTCTCCCAGGCTTTTTGTTATTTTTGTGATATATTTAATTTCTGAATAGTCAATTTTTCTTTTAAAAGATTTTTGAAGTATTTTATATGTACCCACATCTTTATGATATCTGATGTTCTTCATCCCTTTGTATGGATCCACATTTCCATCAAGAATCATTTTCCTCTGCCTAGAAGACTTCTTTTAGAGTACAGGTTTTTTGGTTATAAATTCTTCCTTCCTTTGACTGTCTAAGAAAAATACTTACTTTACCTAAATTTGGGGAGATATTTTTACCAAGCATAGAATTCTAGGTTGACAGGTTGTTTTTGTTTCAGTACTTCACAGGTATCACTCCATTGTCTTCTGACTTGCATGGTTTCTAATGAGAAGTTTGCTTTCATTCTCATATTTATTCCTTTGTATAGAAATGATTTTTTTGCTCCAGATGCCTTGTGATTTTGTTTTTAATCACTAGTTTCAAGCAAATTGATTGTGATGCACCTTGATGTAGTTTTCTTCATGTTTCTTGTGTTTCAGATTCATAGGGCTTCTTGTGGGTTTATAGTTTTCCACTAGTTTAGAAATTTTTTAGCTATTGTTCCTTGAAATATTTTTTCTGCTCTTTCCCCTTCTCCCTCTTTTGGGGACTTCAATCCTACATATTTTAGCACTTGAAGTTCATTGTTCATTTTGGATAGTTTTTATTGCTATTTCTTCGAGCTCATTAGTCTTTTCAGTGTTAAACTGTCATTAATCCCATTCAGCATATTGTTTTCATCTCAGATATTTTAATTTTTACCTTATAGAATCTCATTTTTTAATGACCATTATTTTTTAGAGAAGTTTTTGGTTCACAGCCCCTACAAATTCATAACCTCCTCCATTATTGGCATCCCCCACCACAGGGTACATTTGCTACAATTGATAAACCTACACTGACACATCATAATCATCCAAATTCCAAATTTACTATGACACGTATAGTGTAGTTTCATACAGTGTAGTTACCTGTCTTTAAAAAAACAACAACAACCCTGTGTTCTACCTATCAACCCCTTTCTCCCTCCTCTCAACTCTTGAAAACCACTGACCTTTTTACTGTCTCCATAGTTCTCCTTCTCTAGAATGCCATAGAGTCAGAATCATATAGTTTGTAGCCTTTTCAGGTTTCAGCCTTTTCTTTCACTTAGTAAGTAATATGCACTTAAGTTTCCTCCATGTCTCCTCATGGCTTGAAGCTCATTTCTCTTTGTTGATGAATAATATCCCATTGTTTGGATTATCATTGTTTATTTATCCATTTACTTAGTGAAAAATATCTTGGTTGCTTCCAAGTTTTAGCAACTAGAAATAAGTTGCAATAAAAATTCATGTGCAGGTTTTCAACCCCTTTGGGTAAATACCAAGGAGTGTGATTCCTGTATTGTATGATAAGATTATGCTTAGTTTTGTAAGAAGCCACCAAATTGTTTTTCCAAAGTGTCTGACCATTTTGTATTCCTCCTAGCAACAAATGAGAGTTCTTGTTCCACATCCTGCCCAGCATTACCTGTCATCAGTGTCCTGAATTTTGACTGTTCTGATAGTGTGTAGTACTTTCTCAGTGTTGTCTTAATTTGCATTTCCCTGATGACATATCGTGTAAAGCATCTTTTCATGTGCCTATTTGCCATTTTGTATATTTCTTTGGTGAAGTCTCCCTTAAGGTATCTGGCCCATTTTTTAATCAGGTTGTTTGTTTTCTTTTTGCTGAGTTTTAAGAGTTCGTTATATATTTTGGAGAACAGTCCTTTATTATATATGTCTTTTGAAAATATTTTATATTTTCTTCTGTGACTTGTCTTATCTTTTTTTGACAGTGTCTTTTGCAGAACAGAAATGTTTGAATTTAATGAAGTCCAAATTATCCATTTTTGTTTTCATGAATCATACTTTTGGTGTTGTATCTAAAAAGCTATAGCCAAGCCCAAGGTCATCTAGCTTTTCCCCTATGTTATCTTCTAGGAGTATTGTAGTTTTGCATTTCCCATCTAGATCTGTGATCCATTTTTAGTTCATTTTTGTGAAAGACACAATTCTGTGTCTAGATTCATTGTTTTTGCATGTGAATATTCAATTGTTTCAGCACCATTTGTTGAAAAGTCTATCTTTCCTCTATTGTATTACTTTTACTTTTTTGTCAAGTATCAGTTGACTGTGGGTTTATTTCTGGTCTATTTTGTTCTATTGATCTATTGTCTATTCTTCAAACCAATATTAAACTGTCCTGATTACTGTGGATTTACAGTAAGTTTGAAAATGGAAAGTGTCAGTCTCTTAACTTAGCTCTTTTCCTTCAACGAAGTAGGGAGCTCCAACCTTTTCTTTACCCCACTCAGAGTAAAACCCTTATAGTCTGCACACATCTCAAGCTGTTCCTCATCTTTTGCCCTGACATTGCTCCATTCCCAAACCCTACATCAAATCTTCATTCCCCCATGTTATAGCTCCCAACACATCATACTGTGTCCATCTGCTGAGGTCTGCGTCCTCCACAAAAGGAAGAGACTTCACTGGACTCCAATCCTGCCACCTCTGTATCAAAATGAGGCTCAGGAATATACTGAGCCAATGAGTGATGCAGAGACTCTCACTGAATGCAGATGAAAGGTCATCTATGTTGAAGGAAGGCTTCCTACTGCAGAGGTATTTGGAAAGGTTGTGACTCTTCACTCTCCCTCACCCTCCATCTAAAGCCTTTGCCATTTTATCCCCAGCTCAGCCCCCTTTGAAGTCACTTCCCACAGCCCATCTACCTACCCACCCACTCTCAGGATAGCTTTTCAGGTGACCTCAGACCCACACCATCCCTTCTCTGGCCATGAGCAGCATACACGTTTGAACCAGCTGCTTTGCTAACTAGAATCACAAAGAGATACTTAAAGGTATGGGTCCAGGGTTCAAATCCTGACTTTTCTATCCTGGCCTTGCTTCCTTGAATGAGTCACTTAATCTTCCTGTGCCCAATTTCCTCACCTATAAAATGAAAAAAAGTTTATTAGAAAGATTAAAGGAAGCAATTCATGTAGAAACTTAGAACAGCACCTGGCAGGTAGGAATCACTCCTGCACATGGGTTATTGGCAGCATCGCCCTACATTCCTTTTCATGCAGGGAGGAGAAACTCAAATCCTTGGAGAGCAGGGACCAGGCCTGTAAAAGAATGTGCTCGCAGTAGGTGCTCCATAGAAACAATGTGTGATCTGACGAGAGGAGAAGGGAACTAATGAATAACACATATCCACCCTGTGTCAAGCGTTGAGCTTAGAGCTTTACCATGTGATTTCCCAAGTTCTCATAAGCACTAAGTGGATGATACAGCCTGCCCATCAGACTAGGGGACAGGCTCAGGGAAGATGAATAGCCTCCAAGCTACACTGTCAGCAAAAAGCAGGGCAAAGTGTAAGAACAAGGCTACCTACTTCCCACCCTGGGCTGCTTCCTCCCAATTCATGATAGCCTATAGAGTAGGCTGGGCATGCAGAGTCCTCAGAACTTGGGGACAGTCTCTAAGATGGGAAGCCCCTTGATAAGGGGAGTCTGAATCTTTCTCACCTCAGCACAGGGCTCTCAGGAGAGCTTTCCTCCCTACCCAGAATGGCCTAATCTCAAAATGCTTTCATTCCATTTGATTTTTAAAAAATCCTTCTAATTCCAATGGCAAACATTTGATAATTATCCTTGATATAAGTTTAAATTTCAAGTAAATAAATAAAAATCTTTAAAAAAAAAGAAAGAAAGAAAAAGACCTGTCATGCTTTAAAATGTCCTACTCATGCCACACTTATGAAAAATTTTCTCATGGTTGTATTCTAGCTAAGTTAAAAAAAAAAAAAAAAGATTGTCACTCTGATGAAGACTCAGGCAGGGATGTGAATGAAGTAGAGAAGAAGAGTTGGAAGAACATCCAAGCAGGGAAAGCAGTGCAAAGGCCCTGAGACCAGACAGGCAGTTTTAAGAATTATCCAAGTAGCTTGTGGATGGGAAGAAGGGAAGAAAGGAATGACTAGGAAAGGTGAGAGAAGCCAGTAGATATTAGACGTTAGAGCAAAGACATCAGAAGACAGTGAGCAAGAGAGTGATGAACCAGAACTACAAATTAAAATTGTAAAAAGCCCCCTGGGTCTGGTCCAGAAGTTGAGGCAAAGAAACCATGTGGCAGCCTTCTCCATTACCACATATAGACATCTGAGCCCAGGACAGAGACAGCACTCCAGGAGAAACTGGGTCTGACTAAAAAGAGACGGGGTCCCTGCATGGGTAACAGAATGGAAAGGTACCACCTCACTAGCTGTTTCCCCTACAGAGAGTGAATGGGGGCCTTTGGCCTGGAGGAGGAGAGGGTCAGGAAAGAAGCTGGGTGTTGCCAAACATCTCTTGCCACTCAGCCCCCACCCTAGGTCAGCTCCAAAAGCAGAAATGATAGAACCCCCACCAAACTTAGAGTATCCGTAAAGCTGTGAGGACATGTGTCCCATTGGCTATGGAAATCCCAGGAGGCAGCAGAGAGGCCTGTATCACCCCTCCCCCCACACACAAGTGTCCTGTGTCTGTGACAGGAGCAACAGCATGTCTAACGGGGCCAGTGAGCCCCTGTGGCCTCAGAGTTCACATAAGGAGATGCAGAGTAAGTGTCAGGGGTCAGGTGACCATGGACCAAGGCAAGACCCAGATGTCCCATCAGTTGCCAGTGGGGTTAGGTGGTAATCACTAGGGCCCACGGTGGCAGGGACAATGTTTTCCTGATGCATTGTTCCCTCCCTGCCAGCTCCAAACCTCCGCCCAAGCACTTCAGAGTGTTGAGGGGGCAGGGAGAGAAATTGGTGAATGAGTTTAAACTTGCAATAGGACAATCTGAAGGAATTGAGGATATTTGTTGGGATAATGAGTTTGTAATCACCATGCTTCAGATTTTAGAATACTGGGGACAAACAGAATATCCTATAAGCTTTCAGAAAGGATATAAAAATAAGTGAACATGGGTTAAATAACAATGGTTCAAGGTTCAAAATGCTGGAAGACTCTTGTTAGTAACTCTGAAAACCAGAAATAAAAGGGCAATAACTTCAAAGTTCTAAAGGAAAATTATCTTGATCAGAGAATTGTATACTAGCCAAACTATCAGGAGTAAGAGTTTAAGACATTTTCAGACAGCCAATTTCTCAGATTATTCTCCCTTTAACTCCTCTTCAGGAAGCTCTCAAGGGCACCTGGGTGGCTCAGTGGGTTGAGCCTCTGCCTTCGGCTCAGGTCATGATCTCAGAGTCCCAAGATCGAGCCCTGCATCAGGCTCTCTGCTCAGTGGGGAACCTGCTTCCCCCTCTCTCTCTGCCTCCTTGTGATCTTTCTCTCTGTCAAATAAATAAATAAAATCTTTAAAAAAAAAAAAGAAGAAGAAGAAGAAGAAGCTCTCAAGGGGTGGGCTTCTCCCAAATGAGAGCATTACCCTGCCAGGGCTGCATGAGACAGGAGTCCAACAAGACAGACAGTTGAAGAGGTCCCAGGCAAGCAATGAAGGGACACCCCAAGAGGGCTGAGCAACAGGGCCAGAATAGCCAGGGCAGCTGGGGAAATCAGGGCCTCAAAAGAAACACTTTTCAGGAAAATGAAATTGATTGCACAGTTAATATATTTTAACATTGTGAGAGGAAATTTATACCAACAGGGAATGGGCATGACAAAAGAAAGGAGTTTGGGGATATATTAGGGACAGATGCAAGGAAAAAATCAAACAAATGTCAAATACAGAACGATTATTAACTCTAGGTAAAACTGAAAAGTTATGAAAGACAGGAAAATAAAATGAAGAAAATTTAAAATATAGAGCAATCATTAACTCCAGTTAAAACAAACAAACAAACAAAAACTTTTCTGTGAAAGGACTAAATATAATCACATTGTAAACACAGAATGTTAATCTTATCAAAGGTAATGAGGCCCTAGTTCAACTCTAAAATAAAAACACAAAACTGAATATATTGCTCACTTGAACAACCCTAAGCTTTGCTGCTCAGGCAGTCTCCCTGAGCACGGAGCTGGGAGTGCAGGGATTGGCTAGCCATCTGGACAAGGGATGATGTCATCCATCATCCCTTGAAGGTGACTGGTGAAAGAGAATGGTTGCTTGGCTGGCACTCAGAGGCTGCTTATTCGGGTGCGTCTGTCTCTGATTGGCTGAGTTTCAGCTAGGGACCGACACTGACTGGTTGGCTGCAAAGCACATTCATTGAAGTCAGCTGGTGTCTATCCATTGAAAAGGTTTAAAACTGGTTCTGCGGTTATTTGTTACCATGGCTACAGAACAATCGGTCTTTTCCTAGGAGTGTGGGAACTTTTGTATTCTCAATCCTTCAGAATTAGGAGGTAACTATGCTGCTGATAGTGGGGGATGGGATATGTTCGAACATATGTGTAGTGCTGCCCAGAATGAGGTGAACAAAAATAATTCCCCACCTTCTATAGTAAGATGTAAAAGAATAATATCCCAAACTGGAAAATCAAAAGTTAGCAATGTTAGCATTTTGTTTAGAGTTGTGAATATGGTATCAAAGGAACAGTTAAAAGTTGGTTTCCTCTGTGAAGCAGGAATTCATGGGGTAGGGCAAGGGAACTGCTGTTTTGCATAACAAAACTTGTGCTGTTAGACTCTTTGAAACCCATACATTCATAACTTTGATCAAAGATTTTTTTGTACTTGAACAATATTTTTTAGAATTGTTTCACCTAGAACTTCTCAAAATACATCCTGAAATGTTTTTGTGGGAAAAAATAAGAAAGAGTTCTGTTTCTAGGCCCTCCAAGCAGATAACAAGAATTTTGTAGCCTGTGTACAGTCTCTTCATTATTAATAAATGAAGAATGCACCCTCATTTCCCTTGCTGCAGAATTTCCCTATTTTTAATATCCTTCACCTCACTATGACATCTGAACATGAAAAAAATTTGGGGGTCCTGCCTCAAGACACTACCGTGGTTAAGGGAGAGGGTGTTGAGGGAGGGAGAAAAAGAGAAAGAGGCATCTCTAGGTCTCATTCCACTGTGACTACAAGTTTCTTGGGTTTATGTGGCTTCTTAAGGACAGTCAGGGCCCTTCCAGTGTCACATTCAGTCAAGACCATTCCCATAGCTCCCTGCTTCTGTGTCTCATCTTCCCCAGGAGCCTTCACCTGTCACTTCTCCAGCCCCCTGGACTGGGATGGATGAGTCACATAGGTGCACATGTGTCTGTGTACACACACACACACACACACACACACACACACCTGGCATCTTCTTTCTTTCTTAGGAGCTTTAACCTCTCTTAGTGTCCTTGTTTAAGTGTGTGTCCCTCCCATTGACCTGACCTGCTGAGGACAAGACTAGTATTTTGTCTCAGAGTTTCCCAGCCTCCAGCATAGGCTCTGTCCCATAAAGGAAGAAGTGGACTAAAATAATTCCTTAGCCCAGGAGACAATTACATGATGGTTTTTCTCCCAAGAATTTGGACGAGTTTCCTGGGCCAAAAGCCCAGGAGGAGTGGCTAATCTCCCTGGAGGAAGTACCCATTGTCCTATGGTAGATGCAGAAGTCATTTAATCCTGGGGGCCCAGCTCCCCACCCCCAGGCAATACTCCAGGGTCAGGGGACACAATGGCCTCCCTACTGGCCTAAATGAGCCCAAGAGCCCTGGCCCCCCATCTCATTCACAGTAAGGAAGAGCAAAGGTGCAGGAGGGACGCAGGGCATGCTGTGTGGAAGCCTCAGTGTGGCAACAGTGGGGATGGTGGATCCATGTGTAGGGGTGCAGGACCAGACTGGGTCAGACTGCCCAGAATTCCATGTTAAACATTGGACAGGCAAACTGAGATGATTGTCACCCTACTGGCCTTTGAATCCTGGCCCCAGAGGGCTGCACCCTATCACTGTGGCCTGGATCAGGCATCATCAGGGTTCCTCAGGCCTGGACAGGCCATTCTGATAGTCAGGTGCCAGCCAAAAGGACACAGACCCATTTGGGATCCTCTTTGAGACTCCCCATCCTTCTGAGTACACCATAACAAGCAAAAGAGCATATCTCCATTTCTAATGGATTTTTCCCCAAGAAAAGGAACGTCTGCCCTTCTGCCTTCACTCAGTAAATGGCTCTGTAATTAATACAAGGAGGCTTTGATAACATTTTAAAGAAGCCAGGTACTGGATAAATCACACACACTTGGAAGTCTGCATGAAATATGCTTTCATGATAGTCCCTTAGCATGAAAGCCTGCTTCAGGATAGCTGTTCTCAAAACCCCAGTGCAAGTCTAATGGCCCATGTGCTTAGAAGTCCCTTCACCATGGGGGCCTTTGAACTACAGAGCTATCAGCAGCATAGTGGGCACAACAGCTGGGCAGGAAGGAGGCAACAGCAAGGCTAGGCACCCAATGCCTCTTTCCCTTTGTTCAATGTCCTGCCTGAACTCCAAGCCTGGAGACTCTTGGCTTGCATCCTCCTCATTGCTATAGTGGGTAGTTATTTCCCAGCATTAAAGTTCAAACCATAGGACAACTGCTTCCCTACACTGTCCTTGACCCTCACATGCACCTGCCAGGTGACTGTGGTCCCTCTTTGGTTATAGCTGAGCAAACTGAGAGGCAGAAGGAAAGCACTTGCCTGTCCTCGCCCGCAGGAAGATCCAGTGTGTCCAGTTACTGAGCACTTTCCAGGAGGCCTGAAATGCCAACTTTGAAAGTACCTTTTCTCCAAGGAACATTTCAAAGTCACTGGCAACTTAGCCTGGCCTAGGCTTAAAGATCTTGGGCCCCTCCAGTGAGGGGAGGGTCCCCATGAAGAGGACAACCTTCCATGTGGCCATGGACTGGGAAAGAAGACAAGGATCTTGATATAATCCCATCCAGGTACCAGGGTGGGGGAAGGGGTCGAAATTTAACTAGTGTATCAGTAAAGGGTGTACAGCTCTTCTCTGGGCTGTTTTCCCAGATGAAATGCACAGTGACAGCCTGATTCCACCCCAAACCCTTCTAAGGTGTAACTAGAGGCTTCGTGGGTGCATTAACTTCCAAAGACTTTCTCTGCCCTCCATTCCTACTGAAGCACTTTGAGCCTCTTACATCCACCCACCCCATCTCTGAAATCCCATTTCACTTCCCAGTTGAAAGAGCCAGGTCTTGGGGAACAAATTTTGCATTCTTAGCTGTACTTGTAAATCTGCTCAGAGAGTGTGGTGAAATCCAATGGAATTGTCACATTTGAGTTCAGAATTTCAATGTGCCAGATGTTAGCCCAGGCCCTGGGAATGGAGCTGCTAATAAGCCAGGCCTGCTTCCTGCTCTGGTAGACAGGGCTACAGAGGGTCTGACAGTCATTCATACACTTATTCTTTCTTTGAATAGTTGGTCACCTACTCTGTGACAAGCACTGTCCCAGGAACTGAGATTCAGGGCGTAAAGCCTTCCTTCTACCAAGAGAGGCAGCAGAGATAGATATAGCACACAAGAATGTGGGGTTGTGCCCTAGGTAGGAAAGATAAAGCAGGCAGAGGAGATGGGGAGTGCTGAGGTGAGGTGAAGTTTTGCCAGGCCTCACAGAACGGGAGGCTATTTATTTATTTATTAGAGGTGTTATTAAGGGGGGACAGAGGGAGAAAGAGAATCCACACCCAGCATGGAGCCCAATGTGGGACTAGATCTCACAGCCCTATGATCATAACCCCAGCAGAAATCAAGGGTCAGATGCTTAACCACTTAACTGAGCCACCTGGTGTGGGGGGGGAGGGTGCTAGGAGGTGGCTTTATAATAAGGAAGTCCATGGTGGACCTGGCAGTGTGAGCCCTGAGGCAGAAGCACTCCTGCAGAGTAACCACTAGAAAGACAAAGACCCCAAGGTGGGAGGGTCTGGGGTGTTTGAGGGGGGACAGCAGGAGGCCTGGGTCCTGCAGAGGAGGGGAGGAGAGATGAGGTTGGAAATACTTCCAACATGCCTGGTGGCTCCTACTGTGAGCGTGATAGGGACCTTTGGAGGGTGTCTGATGTGAAGAATCACTGTGCTACTATGATGAGGAAAGGTTAGAGTCAGGGCAAGGGCAAAAACATGTGAATCTTTCTATTTGTTAGCAGTCAACTTGGAGCACCATAACAAACAGCACAGCTAGCAGGTGATCCCCTGTCTCTTCATGCGGCCTTTCCCTCTGCCTGTGTCTGTGTCCTAATCTCTTCTTATAAGGGCACCAGTCATATTAGATTAGTACCCACCACAATGACCTCATTTTACCTTAATTACCTCTCTACCAGTTCTGTCTTCAAACATAGTCACATCCTGAGGTACTGGGGGTCAGGGCTTCCACATATGAATTTTGCAGGTGGAGTCTGAGGGTGACACAATTCAGCCCGTAAACAGTAACAGTGACAGGAAACCCGGTGAGAGAGCATGGCTGGGACTACTGGGATGGCAGGGAAGATGGTGAGAAGGGGTCTGATCCTGCAGGTGGGTGCTAAGGTAGGGTATGGAAGCAGTCTGCCCCAAATGAAGGTGGTAAGGGGTGCATTATCTAGAGAGAATGTAACCTCCACAAACAGCCAATGGTAAATAGAACCTTTGATAAAATACCGCCCCTCAAAAAAAGAAAAAAAAAAAAAAAAGAAACAAAAAACACCTTGTTTACCTAATTGCTAAACAATTTCTGCAGTTACTATTGAGTTTTACTAATACATTGTGTTCTACCTGGACGTTAATCCAGACAACTCTCAGTTACACAGGTGACCCCCATCAGGCACCAGGTCCTACATCAGTTCACCAGGTTCCGTCTCCAGGCCCTGCACTCAAGCGGTAAATTTGAAATAAATAGTTATAGCACAACAGTTATGGAGACAAGGAAGCAGAATATGAGTTACTTCAACTCTGTCATTCTATGTGATCACTTGAGATGTTTGCTTAAAATTTGAAATGGTGAAACAGTACAAACTGGAAGGTGTAACACTGTTGTTTGAGGAGTACATATTTCAGCTCCTACATAAGCTGTACTGATTGTAACAAATACCCTTGAAATTTAGCCTTTTATAAGTGTTAAGTGATTGTTTTAAAACTAAAGAATTAGGGGTACCTGGGTGGCTCAGTTGTTAAGCATCTGCCTTTGGCTTGTTCATTATCCCCGGGTTCTGGGATCGAGCCCCAAGTCAGAGTTCCGGCTCAGTGAGGGAGCCTGCTTCTCTCTCCCTCTCCCACTCCCCCTATTGTGTTCCCTCTCTAGCTGTCTCTGTCAAATAAATAAATAAAATGTTTAAAAAAAATAAAAATAAATTTAAAACTAAAGAATTAATCAAGTAAGTAATATGACATATCAGGGATATCTTTTAGTGGCTGCCCCTTGTGCCCCACTTATAGTTCTTGTGGCCACTTCTGTTTTATTAAAATTCACTTATTTTTTATTGGCACAATTGTATACACAAAGCTCAATTTGAGAAAACGTGCTCTGCATATCTTTTCTGGATCCAATCCTTATTTAGTTACTACTGAAAATAATTTTGTCACATAGAAGAGGAGTATCAGGCTGCCATAATAAAATACTCCAGACCGGCAGCTTCAACGTCGAACATTTATTTCTCATGATTCTGGAGGCTAAAAGTTCAAAATCAGTGTGCAGCGTGGTGGGGCTCTTGCTGAAGCCTCTTCCGGTTATGTCATCACACGGCCTTTTCCGAGAGAGATTTGTGTTCCTTCCTCTTTCAAAATGGTACTAATTCTATCATGGGGGGCTCCACCCTCATGATCCAATCACCTCTCAACAGCCCC
Source organism: Neogale vison (assembly GCF_020171115.1). Taxonomy (NCBI): domain Eukaryota; kingdom Metazoa; phylum Chordata; class Mammalia; order Carnivora; family Mustelidae; genus Neogale; species Neogale vison. The sequence continues at coordinate 113,111,762 of NC_058093.1, read as the reverse complement.
ATCCACAACTACCATCACACAGGGATTTGGAGGGGACACAAATATTCAGTCCATAGGGGGATGTTGAAAAAGATCATCCCTGGGTGTCAAATATGCTCAGGATGCCATGGGGATTTGGGAGGTATTTTCGGCTACAGCCACCAGGTGCAAGCAAGAGAGCTGTTAAGGGTGGGCCTGCAACTGCGACCTCGGACCTCCACTCTAGAAGCTCTGCTCCAGCAGGGCTACAGGAGGAACGGATCTGGCCGTGGTAAGATCAGGAATTTGATTTTCAAGCACATTCCCTACTGAGGTGCCTGCTGAACATCCCATGGAGGTTTCAAGTGGGAGGTTGGGTATCCCAGGAGGGGGGAACTGGGAAGCACAGTACTTCCAAGGAGCTTAAAATTGGGAGCCCAGATGGGTTCACTTCCGATGAATAACAAAATCACAGCTGCATACATGTGAACAGCTCTTTAAGGTGGTCACGGAACGTTGTTTCAGAGAGGTGGCTTCTCTGAGCCCCTACAGTGGCAAGTCCTGACCCAGTCTGAGGGCACAGCAAGGTGTCCTTGAGGAAGTGATAGGAAGGCAACACCAAGGTGAGCTAGCCAGACCAGGGCAGAGGATAGCTTGGGACTTCCAAGGAGCGGAAACAGCCCATGAGTTGACTGAGCTCAGGAAAGTGAAGGGTGCCAGGGACCTGGGATTTTTATCAGCAGAGGCTCAGGCAAAGATTGAAGAGTTTTTAATAGCAGTGTGATATGATCCGATTTGAGTTTTTAAAGGATCACATAAGCTGCTTTGCAGAGAATGGATTAGAGAGGCAAAGCAATCCATCCAGGTGAGAAATTGCATGTTTGGACTATAGTGATACGTGCAGAGATGAGAAAAGGAGATGGACCCAAGAAACACGACACAAGTGAATGATATGGGAGGTGATGAAGAGTGGGAGAGGGAATAGGCTAAGCAGGATTTGCTGGGTTTGGGGTAGAGATCCTGCCCTGTGGGAAGACAAAGGTGAGTTGGGTTCAGGGAAAAGCACAGCTCAGTTTAAACATATTCAGGGCCAGTGCCCTAGATATCCCATATGTCAAACAGGTGTAGGTACTGAGAACTTAGGGCAGCAGGCTGGCCAGGAGGTAAAGGCTGACAGGAGAGGGGGCATCACTGGTGAGTGGCTGGCCTGTGAGGGTATGCAGGTGGGCAAGGTGTCATAGAAGAGGCAACCATAAGCAAAGAAGACTGAGCACCCTGGGGACAGGTGCCAAACCTTAGGGTCCAGTGGAGGAGGGGAAGCCAGCAAAAGAGCAAGAGAAAGAGAAATTTGAGAACTGGAGGAAAACTGGGAGTATCCCAGCTGCCAAGAGGAGGGATTGTCTCAGTAGGGAGGGAGCCAGATGCACTGTGAAAATCCAATATGACACAAGGACACATGTGCAGGACATAGAGTTGTAGATGTTCCTGATGACCCTGTAGAGCAGCTCCTAGTACAGGGGTGGGAGGACCCAGTGGGAGTGCACTGAAAAGGGCAAGGAAGTGAAGAAAGCCAGTGTGTGTAGACAGCTCTAATGAGAATTGGTACTGAATTTTTCAGTGATAACAGCATTGTTACATTCAGCCTACCCTGAGCACAGTGCCGAGTGTACAGCATGGATCCGTTCTCCTAATCCTCACAACAGCTCTGCAGCAGGGTAGCATAATTCTTCTTGAAATATAGTAAAAGAAACTGAGGCACAAAGAGTTAAAGCCTCACAGGCCTTAAGAATGTGGGAGAAGGTGGGGGCTGAATGAACTCAAACTTGGATTAAACCTGTGTGCTGTGCTCTCAATCCCCATGCTTAAGTCATGACTGGAAGGTGGGGGAGATGCACAGAAGGAACAGAAGGGATCTGGCCTGGGGCCGGTCTGGTCCCAGGTCCCTCTGTACTCCCATTTCCAAAATGAGGAAAATAACCCCTACTCTTCTTACTTCATGGAGTTCCTCAGTAAATGCAATGAGACTCAGTCATTTACTTGACAGATGGAGTTTACACCTCATGGGGAATGCAGATCGTAAGTGGGGAGGTGTGGGGTAGAGACAATGGGACTTGTTCATGGGTCAGGTGTAGTGTGTGAGAGAGTGAGAATAATCAAGATGATTTCTCTTTCTTTCATTCTTTCTTTCTTTCTTTTTTTGAGAGAGAGGGAGGGGGAGGAGCAGAGGGAGAGGGAAGGAGAGAATCTCAAGCAGACTCCATGCCCAGCACAGAGCCCAGTGAGGACTCAGTGTCACAACCCTAAGATCATGACCTGAGCCAAAATCAATAGTTAGATGCTTAACCGAGCCATCCAGGTTCCAAGATCTAAGACTCAGGATTGATCACCTGGGTTCACAGAAGTGCCAGCTACAGAACAAAGAACAAAAGAGAAGACTACAAGAGAAAAATTACTGGTTGAGTTTGGGGAAGGGAAGCAGGTCCAGTTTGAGAAGGGAAGGGATCAGGAGGAACCCTGAGCTGTGATCCATGGGAGACTTAGCCTACAGATACACATGTGTAGTGGTGCCCAGGCCATGGTGCTAGGCAAGCTCAGGGCAGAGCTCAGGAAAGTGAGTGCATCTGAGAAGGCAGAAAAGGAAAGGCAAGAAAAATGGGATTACAAGAAGGGGAGGGCTTCCTGGAAGGCAAGCACTTGTGGTGATGTTACTCAGAGAATAGGGATCCTGGGTCTGACAACATGTGACTCAAGGCCAGGTCTGGTGGAAATGAGAGGGGAGAAAGGCAAATGAGCTGGATGCAGAATGAATGGGTGGTGGGGAATTAGAGATGGTACCAGAAACAGCTCTGATAATTATATGGAGACCTTTTTATCTTCAACATTCAACTTTCAGTCTATGTAAAAGATTACTACTTGCAAAGAGAGTATGAAGGACAAGTGAGGGCCATGAGAGGCCTATTGTAGGACAGAAACTTGAGTGTGAGCCCAGAAGCCCACCTGACACTCAAGGGCAGTTTTGGAGTTGCCATGGGCTAAACACCAGGCTGGCTGGAAACTTGGAATCACCAGGGCATCATCACACCCAGAGAGGGCCTACCAGCTGGAAGCTACAGCTTTTTCTTTCTTTCCTGAGCTGGCAATCACTCACTGCTCATCTGTTAGCTTGCTTACCCATTCAAACACCCACTTGTTTAAAAAGCCATCATGGGTCTCTTGTCGGACCTATGCTGTATCCAAGGACCTGGATCTGAATTAGACCCCTATCTTGCTCAGGAGGAGAGATCAGGAGGCAAAGCAGAGAGTGGTGAGCTCTGCAGTGGAGTTGGGGGGAGGTACCTAGTCTTACTGGGAGAGATGGGTCAAGGGTCCTCAAGGGTGGTGACATATGTGGGGCTCTTAGCAGCCAAATGCAGCCTCAGAACACAGTAGACAAATCCCACTCAGCCTGCTGGGTGGGGGTCAAGCCAGGGATCAGACCCAGATTAAGCATTTTTCAGTTCCTTACCTTAACTTGCTTCTCTCAGTAGTCCTGGGAGGCTAGGATAATGGAGATTTTTTACTCTCTTTAGCATATGATTACATGGAGGCCTAGAAGCCCACCTCAGCTAGGATGACAAGCAAAGCTGGTGACAGGAGACAAAGACCCTTAGAAACTGTTTAGTGTATACCAGGCTCTGTACCATACATTTACCACACATGGCCTTATTTGTTCTCCTGATTTGGCTGAGGAGATGCCTCCTTGGGCATAGGGAGGAGGTGGGTTTCAGGTTGGCACTGCTCATGGGGCACACATGGTGAGGTCAGGGGCTAATTCAGTGGGCCCTAGAGTGGGGTTCAAGTGGGACCTGGGGAAGCTGTCCTACTGTGTGAAGCCCCCAATTGAGATGGGAAGTCCAGAGTTTCTTGAGTCAGATCTGAGGAGAACCAAGGTGACACCCTGGCACTCTGGAGATGCCTGGAGCCTTGGTGCCAACCTGACAGACCTACCCTGCAGCACTGTTGACAATAGGACAACTGTCCATAGCCTGTTTGAAGGGTCTTTTATACCTGCCACTGGGGACTAACATCCCTCTCACTGAACCCATCCCACTCCTCCTACTACTCTGCCCATCTTATATTACCTAGGTTTTGATGTTTTTCAATGGCAGGGCTTCTCCCAGTCTAAGGAGCATCTCATAAAGTCTCTCTGGGTTACACTCCCTAATTCCCCAAGGCCCAAAAAGTACTGCTGTGCCTGTGAGGTGAACCCATACTCCTATAAACCCCAGAGGTCTGAAAATAGCAGGGAAAGTAGATCTTGTCTGGAAACCAGGTGAGGACATGCTCCAGGCTCCCCAAGGACGACCAGTGGCCCAAGGAACCTGAGCCCTTCCCCAGCTATGATCCTTCCCACTTCTGCCTCCATTTCTGGGATGCAAACTTTATATGAGACTGCCTGCAGACCTCTGAAAAGAGAGAAAACCAAACACCCAGTGTCAGCCTCAACATCATTCTCTCTGATGCGGCCAATCTATCTGTAACCCTGCCAGCTCCAGCTCAAAGCATGCACCATCTCTGGCAGTATCTGGAGGAGGAAGCAGTGTCAGAAAGGGTTGCTTCCCAGAAGGGAGAAATGACAGCACATTTGTATGTTCATGAGAATGATCCAATAGTGAGAAGGGAAATGATATGGTAAAGAGGGGGAGGACTGGAGAGCCCTGTCTTAAAATCCCTGGCACATATGTTAAAGATTCATTATCTCTGGCAGACAGACAAACCAGGGACAGCATACACTATCGCAAAGACTCCTTGCCTGTAGAATTCTTGAAGAACCCTGAGCAGCAGGTGCTTTGTGAGGTGAGGAAACCACTACTGGAAGATGCAGTATCTTTGGAACCTAGCAACATGATTCATCAAGCATAAGGCATACCATAGTTTGGAAGGGAGTACATTTATTCTCTCATTGAAATATGTCTTGCTTAATGAAGAGGAAATGTGGCAGCCACTCAATAAAGATATGAAACAATATTAGCAATGATGATTATGCAGGAAATATAACCTAAATTCACTTAAAGTTTGGGTAACAACAAAGTCCAACTATTCAGCATCTATTGAGCTCCTACTGTGTGCCAGGAACTGCTCAGGGCACTATGAATAGAGCAGAAAACCAGAGACAAAGGGTCTACTACCAGAAAACTTACAAGAATGAGAGTTAACAAGCAATAGGCAATAAGGTAAACTAATGGGGGATGACCAGAGATAACGCACTTTTAGGGCCCTCAAGTATCTGGGGACACGGTTCAAGATTGATCACTTTTAGACTAGTTAAGCTGACATGTTAAAGTTTATGTGTTTAATCCAATTCAAGTTGGTATTTGTACTATAAGAAAGGAGTCTAGTTTCATTCTTTTACATGTAAATATCCAGTTTTCCCAGCACCGTTTACTGAAGAGACTGCCTTTCCCCCATTGAGTGTTCTTTTTTTTTACTTTTTATAAACATATATTTTGATCCCAAGGGGTACAGGTCTGTGAATCGCCAGGTTTACACACTTCACAGCACTCACCAAAGCACATACCCTCCCCAATGTCCATAACCCTACCCCCCTTCTCCAAACCCCGCTCCCCCCAGCAACCCTCAGTTTGTTTTGTGAGATTAAGAGTCACTTATGGTTTGTCTCCCTCTCAATCCCATCTTGTTTCATGGATTCTTCTCCTATCCACTTAAGCCCCCATGTTGCATCACCACTTCCTCATATCAGGGAGATCATATGATAGTTGTCTTTCTCCGCTTGACTTATTTCACTGCGCATGATGCGCTCTAGTTCAATCCATGTTGTTGCAAATGGCAAGATTTCATTTCTTTTGATGGCTGCATAGTATTCCATTGTGTATATATACCACCTCTTCTTTATCCATTCATCTGTTGATGGGCATCTAGGTTCTTTCCATAGTTTGGCTATTGTGGACATTGCTGCTATAAACATTCGGGTGCACGTGCCCCTTTGGATCACTACGTTGGTATCTTTAGGGTAAATACCCAGTAGTGCAATTGCTGGGTCATAGGGCAGTTCTATTTTCAACATTTTGAGGAACCTCCATGCTATTCTCCAGAGTGGTTGCACCAGCTTGAATTACCACCAACAGTGTAGGAGGGTTCCCCTTTCTCCGCATCCTCGCCAGCATCTGTCATTTCCTGACGTGTTGATTTTAGCCATTCTGACTGGTGTGAGGTGATATCTCATTGTGGTTTTGATATGTATTTCCCTGATGCCGAGTGATATGGAGCACTTTTTCATGTGTCTGTTGGCCATCTGGATGTCTTCTTTGCAGAAATGTCTGTTCATGTCCTCTGTCCATTTCTTGATTGGATTAATTGTTCTTTGGGTGTTGAGTTTGCTAAGTTCTTTATAGATTTTGGAAACTAGTCCTTTATATGATATGTCATTTGCAAATATCTTCTCCCATTCTGTCAGCTGTCTTTTGGTTTTGTTAACTGTTTCCTTTGCTGTGCAAAAGCTTTTGATCTTGATGAAATCCCAATAGTTCATTTTTGCCCTTGCTTCCCTTACCTTTGGCGATGTTCCTAGGAAGATGCTGCTGCGGCTGAGATCGAAGAGGTTGCTGCCTGTGTTCTCCTCAAGGATTTTGATGGATTCCTTTCTCACATTGAGGTCCTTCATCCATTTTGAGTCTATTTTCGTGTGTGGTGTAAGGAAATGGTCCAATTTCATTTTTCTGCATGTGGCTGTCCAATTTTCCCAACACCATTTATTGAAGAGGCTGTCTTTCTCCCATTGGACATTCTTTCCTGCTTTGTTGAAGATTAGTTGACCATAGAGTTGAGGGTCTATTTCTGGGATCTCTATTCTGTTCCATTGATCTATGTGTCTGTTTTTGTGCCAATACCATGCTGTCTTGATGATGACAGCTTTGTAATAGAGCTTGAAGTCCGGAATTGTGATGCCACCAACTTTGGCTTTCTTTTTCAATATTCCTTTGGCTATTTGAGGTGTTTTCTTGTTCCATATACATTTTAGAATTATTTGTTCCATTTCTTTGAAAAAGATGGATGGTACTTTGATAGGAATTGCATTAAATGTGTAGATTGCTTTAGGTAGCATAGACATTTTCACAATATTTATTCTTCCAATCCAGGAGCATGGAACATTTTCCCATTTCTTTGTGTCTTCCTCAATTTCTTTCATGAGTACTTTATAGTTTTCTGAGTATAGATTCTTAGCCTCTTTGGTTAGGTTTATTCCTAGGTATCTTATGGTTTGGGGTGCAATTGTAAATGGGATTGACTCCTTAATTTCTCTTTCTTCTGTCTTAATGTTGGTGTAGAGAAATGCAACTGATTTCTGTGCATTGATCTTATATTCTGATACTTTACTGAATTCCTGTACAAGTTCTAGCAGTTTTGGAGTGGAGTCTTTTGGGTTTTCCACATATAGTATCATATCGTCTGCGAAGAGTGAAAATTTGACTTCTTCTTTGCCGATTTGGATGCCTTTAATTTCCTTTTGTTGTCTGATTGCTGAGGCTAGGACTTCTAGTACTATGTTGAATAGCAGTGGTGATAATGGACATCCCTGCCGTGTTCCTGACCTTAGCGGAAAAGCTTTCAGTTTTTCTCCATTGAGAATGATATTTGCGGTGGGTTTTTCATAGATGGCTTAGATGATATTGAGGTATGTGCCCTCGATCCCTATACTTTGAAGAGTTTTGATCAAGAAGGGATGCTGTACTTTGTCAGATGCTTTTTCAGCATCTATTGAGAGTATCATATGGTTCTTGTTCTTTCTTTTATTGATGTGTTGTATCACATTGACTGATTTGCGGATGTTGAACCAACCTTGCAGCCCTGGGATAAATCCCACTTGGTTGGGGTGAATAATCCTTTTAATGTACTGTTGAATCCTATTGGCTAGTATTTTGGTGAGAATTTTCACATCTGTGTTCATCAAGGCTATTGGTCGATAGCTCTCTATTTTGATGGGATCCTTGTCTGGTTTTGGAATCAAGGTGATGCTGGCCTCATAAAATGAGTTAGGAAGTTTTCCTTCCATTTCTATTTTTTGGAACAGTTTCAGGAGAATAGGAATTAGTTCTTCTTTTTTTTTTCCAATTTATTTATTTTCAGAAAAACAGTATTCAGTATTTTTTCACCACACCCAGTGCTCCATGCAAGCTGTGCCCTCTATAATACCCACCACCTGGTACCCCAAACTCCCACCCCCCCGCCACTTCAAACCCCTCAGATTGTTTTTCAGAGTCCATAGTCTCTCATGGTTCACCTCCCCTTCCAATTTACCCAAAAGCACATACCCTCCCCAATGTCCATAACCCCACCCCCCTTCTACAACCCCCCTCCCCCCAGCAACCCACAGTTTGTTTTTTGAGATTAAGAGTCACTTATGGTTTGTCTCCCTCCCTATCCCATCTTGTTTCATGGATTCTTCTCCTACCCACTTAAGCCCCTATGTTACATCACCACTTCCTCATATCAGGGAGATCATATGATAGTTGTCTTTCTCTGCTTGACTTATTTCGCTAAGCATGATACGCTCTAGTTCCATCCATGTTGTTGCAAATGGCAAGATTTCATTTCTTTTGATGGCTGCATAGTATTCCATTGTGTATATATACCACCTCTTCTTTATCCATTCATCTGTTGATGGGCATCTAGGTTCTTTCCATAGTTTGGCTATTGTGGACATTGCTGCTATAAACATTCGGGTGCACGTGCCCCTTTGGATCACTACGTTGGTATCTTTAGGGTAAATACCCAGTAGTGCAATTGCTGGGTCATAGGGCAGTTCTATTTTCAACATTTTAAGGAACCTCCATGCTGTTCTCCAGAGTGGTTGTACCAGCTTGAATTCCCACCAACAGTGTAGGAGGGTTCCCCTTTCTCCGCATCCTCGCCAGCATCTGTCATTTCCTGACGTGTTGATTTTAGCCATTCTGACTGGTGTGAGGTGATATCTCATTGTGGTTTTGATATGTATTTCCCTGATGCCGAGTGATATGGAGCACTTTTTCATGTGTCTGTTGGCCATCTGGATGTCTTCTTTGCAGAAACATATGTTCATGTCCTCTGTCCATTTCTTGATTGGATTATTTGTTCTTTGGGTGTTGAGTTTGCTAAGTTCTTTATAGATTTTGGACACTAGTCCTTTATCTGATATGTCGTTTGCAAATATCTTCTCCCATTCTGTCAGTTTTCTTTTGATTTTGTTAACTGTTTCCTTTGCTGTGCAAAAGCTTTTGATCTTGATGAAATCCCAAAAGTTCATTTTTGCCTTTGTTTCCCTTGCCTTTGGCGATGTTCCTAGGAAGATGTTGCTGTGGTTGAGGTCAAAGAGGTTGCTGCCTGTGTTCTCCTCAAGGATTTTGATGGATTCCTTTCTCACATTGAGGTCCTTCATCCATTTTGAGTCTATTTTCGTGTGTGGTGTAAGGAAATGGTCCAATTTCATTTTTCTGCATGTGGCTGTCCAATTTTCCCAACACCAATAATTGAAGAGGCTGTCTTTTTTCCATTGGACATTCTTTCCTGCTTTTTCAAAGATTAGTTGACCATAGAGTTGAGGGTCTATTTCTGGGCTCTCTATTCTGTTCCATTGGTCTATGTGTCTGTTTTTGTGCCAGTACCATGCTGTCTTGATGATGACAGCTTTGTAATAAAGCTTGAAGTCCGGAATTGTGATGCCACCAACTTTGGCTTTCTTTTTCAATATTCCTTTGGCTATTCGAGGTCTTTTCTAGTTCCATATACATTTTAGAATTATTTGTTCCATTTCTTTGAAAAAGATGGATGGTACTTTGATGGGAATTGCATTAAATGTGTAGATTGCTTTAGGTAGCATAGACATTTTCACAATATTTATTCTTCCAATCCAGGAGCATGGAACATTTTTTCATTTCTTTGTGTCTTCCTCAATTTCTTTCATGAGTACTTTATAGTTTTCTGAGTATAGATTCTTAGCCTCTTTGGTTAGGTTTATTCCTAGGTATCTTATGGTTTGGGGTGCAATTGTAAATGGGATTGACTCCTTAATTTCTCTTTCTTCTGTCTTAATGTTGCTGTAGAGAAATGCAACTGATTTCTGTGCATTGATCTTATATTCTGATACTTTACTGAATTCCTGTACAAGTTCTAGCAGTTTTGGAGTGGAGTCTTTTGGGTTTTCCACATATAGTATCATATCGTCTGCGAAGAGTGAAAATTTGACTTCTTCTTTGCCGATTTGGATGCCTTTAATTTCCTTTTGTTGTCTGATTGCTGAGGCTAGGACTTCTAGTACTATGTTGAATAGCAGTGGTGATAATGGACATCCCTGCCGTGTTCCTGACCTTAGCGCGAAAGCTTTCAGTTTTTCTCCATTGAGAATGATATTTGCGGTGGGTTTTTCATAGATGGCTTTGATGATATTGAGGTATGTGCCCTCGATCCCTACACTTTGAAGGGTTTTGATCAGGAAGGGATGCTGTACTTTGTCAAATGCTTTTTCAGCATCTATTGAGAGTATCATATGGTTCTTGTTCTTTCTTTTATTGATGTGTTGTATCACATTGACTGATTTGCGGATGTTGAACCAACCTTGCAGCCCTGGGATAAATCCCACTTGGTCGGGGTGAATAATCCTTTTAATGTACTGTTGAATCCTATTGGCTAGTATTTTGGTGAGAATTTTTGCGTCTGTGTTCATCAAGGATATTGGTCTATAGCTCTCTTTTTTGATGGGATCCTTGTCTGGTTTTGGAATCAAGGTGATGCTGGCTTCATAAAATGAGTTTGGGAGTTTTCCTTCCATTTCTATTTTTTGGAACAGTTTCAGGAGAATAGGAATTAGTTCTTCTTTATATGTTTGGTAGAATTCCCCCGGGAACCCATCTGGCCTTGGGCTTTTGTTTGTTTGGAGATTTTTAATGACTGTTTCAATCTCCTTACTGGTTATGGGTCTATTCAGGCTTTCTATTTCTTCCTGGTTCAATTTTGGTAGTTTATATGTTTCTAAGAATGCATCCATTTCTTCCAGATTGTCAAATTTGTTGGCGTAGAGTTGCTCATAGTATGTTCTTATAATAGTTTGTATTTCTTTGGTGTTAGTTGTGATCTCTCCTCTTTCATTCATGATTTTATTTATTTGGGTCCTTTCTCTTTTCTTTTTGATAAGTCTGGCCAGGGGTTTATCAATTTTATTAATTCTTTCAAAGAACCAGCTCCTAGTTTGGTTGATTTGTTCTATTGTTTTTTTGGTTTCTATTTCATTGATTTCTGCTCTGAGCTTTATGATTTCTCTTCTCCTGCTGGGCTTAGGGTCTCTTTCTTGTTCTTTCTCCAGCTCCTTTAGGTGTAGGGTTAGGCTGTTTACCTGAGACCTTTCTTGTTTTTTGAGAAAAGCTTGTACCGCTGTATATTTTCCTCTCAGGACTGCCTTTGTTGTGTCCCACAGATTTTGAACCGTTGTATTTTCATTATCATTTGTTTCCATGATTTTTTTCAATTCTTCTTTAATTTCCCGGTTGACCCATTCATTCCTTAGAAGGATGCTGTTTAGTCTCCATGTATTGGGGTTCTTTCCAAACTTCCTCTTGTGGTTGAGTTCTAGCTTCAGAGCATTGTGGTCTGAAAATATGCAGGGAATGATCCCAATCTTTTGATACCAGTTGAGTCCTGATTTAGGACCGAGGATGTGATCTATTCTGGAGAATGTTCCATGTGCACTAGAGAAGAATGTGTATTGTGTTGCTTTGGGATGAAATGTTCTGAATAGATCTGTGATGTCCATCTCATCCAGTGTATCATTTAAGGCCTTTATTTCCCTGTTGATCTTTTGCTTGGATGATCTGTCCATTTCAGTGAGGGGAGTGTTAAACTCCCCTACTACTATTGTATTATTGTTGATGTGTTTCTTTGATTTTGTTATTAATTGGTTTATATAGTTGGCTGCTCCCACATTGGGGGCATAGATATTTAAAATTGTTAGATCTTCTTGTTGGACAGACCCTTTGAGTATGAGATAGTGTCCTTCCTCATCTCTTATTATAGTCTTTGGCTTAAAATCTAATTGATCTGATACAAGGATTGCCACTCCTGCTTTTTTCTGATGTCCATTAGCATGGTAAATTCTTTTCCACCCCCTCACTTTAAATCTGGAGGTGTCTTCGGGCTTAAAATGAGTTTCTTGGAGGCAACATATAGATGGGTTTTGTTTTTCTATCCATTCCGATACCCTGTGTCTTTTGATTGGGGCATTTAGCCCATTAACATTCAGGGTAACTATTGAGAGATATGATTTTAGTGCCATTTTATTGCCTGTAAGGTGACTGTTACTGTATATTGTCTTTGTTCCTTTCTGATCTACCACTTGTAGGCTGTCTCTTTGCTTAGAGGACCCCTTTCAGTATTTCCTGTAGAGCTGGTTTGGTGTTTGCAAATTCTTTCAGTTTTTGTTTGTCCTGGAAGCTTTTAATCTCTCCTTCTATTTTCAATGATAGCCTAGCTGGATATAGTATTCTTGGCTGCATGTTTTTCTTGTTTAGTGTTCTGAAAATATCATGCCAGCTCTTTCTGGCCTGCCAGGTCTCTGTGGATAAGTCAGTTGCCAACCTAATACTTTTACCATTGTATGTTACAGACTTCTTTTCCCGGGCTGCTTTCAGGATTTTCTCTTTGTCACTAAGGCTTGTAAATTTTACTATTAGGTGACGGGGTGTGGGCCTATTCTTATTGATTTTGAGGGGCGTTCTCTGAACCTCCTGAAGTTTGATGCTCGTTCCCTTTGCCATATTGGGGAAATTCTCCCCCATAATTCTCTCCAGTATACCTTCTGCTCCCCTCTCTCTTTCTTCTTCTTCTGGAATCCCAATTATTCTAATGTTGTTTCATCTTATGGTGTCACTTATCTCTCGAATTCTCCCCTCATGGTCCAGTAGCTGTTTGTCCCTCTTTTCCTCAGCTTCTTTATTCTCTGTCATTTGGTCTTCTATATCGCTAATTCTTTCTTCTGCCTCATTTATCCTAGCAGTGAGAGCCTCCATTTTTGATTGCACCTCATTAATAGCTTTTTTGATTTCAACTTGGTTAGATTTTAGTTCTTTTATTTCTCCAGAAAGGGCTTTTATATCTCTGGAGACGGTTTCTCTAATATCTTCCATGCCTTTTTCAAGCCCGGCTAGAACCTTGAGAATTGTCATTTTGAACTCTAGATCTGACATATTACCAATGTATGTATTGATTAGGTCCCTAGCCTTCGGTACTGCCTCTTGTTCTTTTTTTTGTTGTGAATTTTTCCGCCTTGTCATTTTGTCCAGCTAAGAGTATATGAAGGAGCAAGTAAAATACTAAAAGGGTGGCAACAATCCCAGGAAAATATGCTTTAACCAAATCAGAAGAGATCCCAACTCGTGAGGGGGGATTTCTCCCTCCTCACGATTGGGTGAGGGATCTCCTCTGATTGGGATCTCCTCTGATTGGGATCTCCCAATCTCTTCTGATTGGGATCTCTTCTGATTTGGGGATAAAAAGAGGTTCAAAAAGAAAGAAAGAAAAAAAAGAATTAAAAAAAGAGATTGAATTAAAAATTCAATCAAGAATTTAAAAAAGAATTAAAACAAAAGATTGAAGAGATTGGGATCTCTTCTGATTTGGGGATAAAAAGAGGTTCAAAAATAAAGAAAATAAAGAATTAAAAAAAGAAAACGAATAAAGAAAAGTATAAAAAAGAAATATATATATATATTAGATAAACTAGTTAAAAAAGAAAAGGGTAAAAGTTAAAAAAAATTTTAGCAGAAGAAGAGAAAAAAAATGTAAAAGAAAAAAATTAAATTAACTGCAAGACTAAAAAATCACAGGGAGAAAGCCATGAGTTCTGTGGTTTGTTTTCTCCTCCTCTGGAATTCTGCTGCTCTCCTTGGTATTGAAACCGCACTCCTTGGTAGGTGAACTTGGTCTTGCCTGGATTTCTTGTTAATCTTCTGGGGGAGGGGCCTGTTGTAGTGATTCTCAAGTGTTTTGCCCCAGGCGGAATTGCACCGTCCTTACCAGGGGCCGGGCTGAGTGATCTGCTCGGCTTTGCTTTCAGGAGCTTTTGTTCCCTGAGCGCTTTCTGTAGAGTTCCGGAGGACGGGAATACAAATGGCGGCCTCCTGGTCTCCGGCCCGGAGGAACCGAGAGTCCGGGGCCCTGCTCCCCAGTGCGCCCTCAGCGAACAGCTCCTAGTAACTCGCATCTGCCCAACCTCCGGCCACGCTCCGAGCTCACCGAGCCTGCGACCGGTTCAAGGCAACACCGAGCTGCGAGCCTACTGTCGGCCCCGTCTCTGCAGCCGGCTTTCCCGTTCCAATATCCGCAAGCTCTGCAACACTCAGACACCCCTGATCCTTCTGTGACCCTGTGGGACCCGAGGTCACGCCGACCCCGCGTGGGCTTCGCCCCGGTTTAGCCTCCGGAGCGATGTCCCTTAGCGGAACAGACTTTTAAAAGTCCTGATTTTGTGCTCCGTTGCTCCGCCGCTTGCCGGGAGCCGGCCCCTTCCCCCGGGGTCTATCTTCCCGTCGCTTTGGATTCACTTCTCCGCCAGTCCTACCTTTCAGAAAGTGGTTGTTTTTCTGTTTCTAGAATTGCTGTTCTTCTTCTCTTCGATCTGCCACTGGATTTTCAGGTGTTTGCAATCTTTAGATAAGCTCTCTAGCTGATCTCCTGCTAGCTGAAGTAGTCTCAGCCTGCTACTTCTCCGCCATCTTGACTCCTATGTTAGTTCTTCTTTAAATGTTTGGTAGAATTCCCCCGGGAAGCCGTCTGGCCCTGGGCTTTTGTTTGTTTAGGGATTTTTAATGACTGTTTCAATCTCCTTACTGGTTATGGGTCTGTTCAGGCTTTCTACTTCTTCCTGGTTCAGTTGTGGTAGTTTATATGTTTCTAGGAATGCATCCATTTCTTCCAGATTCCAAATTTGTTGACGTAGAGTTGCTCATTGTATGTTCTTATAATAGTTTGTATTTCTTTGGTGTTAGTTGTGATCTCTCCTTTTTCATTCATGATTTTATTTATTTGGGTCCTTTCTCTTTTCTTTTTGATAAGTCTGGCCAGGGGTTTATCAATTTTATTAATTCTTTCAAAGAACCAGCTCCTAGTTTCGTTGATATATTCTATTGTTTTTTTGGTTTCTATTTCATTGATTTCTGCTCTGATCTTTATGATTTCTCTTCTCCTGCTAGGCTTAGGGTTTCTTTCTTGTTCTTTCTCCAGCTCCTTTAGGTATAGGGTTAGGTTGTGTACTTGAGACCTTTCTTGTTTTTTGAGAAAAGCTTGTACCGCTGTATATTTTCCTCTCAGGACTGCCTTTGTTGTGTCCCACAGATTTTGAACCATTGTATATTCATTATCATTTGTTTCCATGATATTTTTGATTCTTCTTTAATTTCCCAGTTGACCCATTTATTCTTTAGAAGGATGCTGTTTAGTCTCCATGTATTTGGGTTCTTTCCAAACTTCCTCTTGTGGTTGAGTTCTAGCTTCAGAGCATTGTGGACTGAAAATATGCAGGTAATGATCCCAATCTTTTGATACTGGTTGAGTCCTGATTCAGAACTGAGGATGTTATTTATTCTGGAGAATGTTCCATGGGCAGTAGAGAAGAATGTGTATTCTGTTGCTTTGGGATGAAATGTTCTGAATAGATCTGTGATGTCCATCTGGTCCAGTGTATTGTTTAAGGCCTTTATTTCCTTGTTAATCTTTTGCTAGGATGATCTGTCCATTTCTGTGAGGGGAGTGTTAAAACCCCTACTATTATTGTATTATTATTGATGTGTTTCTTTGATTTTGTTATTAATTGGTTTATATAGTTGGCTGCTCCCACGTTGGGGGCATAGATATTTAAAATTGTTAGATCTTCTTGTTGGACAGACCCTTTGAGTATGAGATAGTGTCCTTCCTCATCTCTTATTATAGTCTTTGGCTTAAAACCTAATTGATCTGATATAAGGATTGCCACTCCTGCTTTCTTCTGATGTCCATTAGCATGGTAAATTCTTTTCCACCCCCTCACTTTAAATCTGGAGGTGTCTTCGGGCTTAAAATGAGTTTCTTGGAGGCAACATATAGATGGGCTTTGTTTTTTTTTTAAGATTTTATTTTTATTTATTTGACAAACATGACAAATAGGCGGGTGGGGGGGAGGGAAGCAGGCTACCCACTGAGCAGAGAACCCGATGCGGGGCTCGATCCCGGGATCCTGGCATCATGACCTGAGCTAAAGGCAGAGGCTTTAACCCACTGAGCCACCCAGGATCCTGGGCTTTGTTTTTTTATCCATTCTGATACCCTGTGTCTTTTGATTGGGGCATTTAGCCCATTAACATTCAGGGTAACTATTGAGAGTTATGAATTTAGTGCCATTGTATTGCCTGTAAGGTGACTGCTACTGTATATTGTTTCTGTTTTTTTCTGATCTACCACTTGTAGGCTCTCTCTTTGCTTAGAGGACCCCTTTCAATATTTCCTGTAGAGCTGGTTTGGTGTTTGCAAATTCTTTCAGTTTTTGTTTGTCCTGGAAGCTTTTAATCTCTCCTTCTATTTTCAATGATAGCCTAGCTGGAGATTAGACAGGGATGGTGGGAGTGAGAATTGGATTAAAGTATTCAAAATGTACAAACTTCCAATTATAAGATGAGTAAATATGAGGGATGAAACATACAATATGACAACTACAACCTATGTAGTTGTACATAGTTGTACAACCTACAGCCTATATCATATGGCTGTATGATATATTTGAAAGTTGTTTAAAGAGTAGATACTAGGAGTTGTCATCACAAGAAAAAAAACTTTTTTCTTTTTTTCTTTTTGGTATCTATATGAGGTGATGGACAATAACTAAACAATGTGGTGATCATTTCACAATATATGTAAGTCAAATCATTACGTTGTATACCTTAAATGTATGTAATGTTATGTATCATTTTATGTCAATAAAACTGGAGGAGGGTAGTTTATATGTTAAAAAAGGGTTTAAAAGTTTACATGATCACTTAACTTCCAAACAAGCAGAGGATTAAAAAGAGGAATAAGAAAACTCAATCATGCCATTTAAAGAAAAGGTGGAAGGACACCTTTATGGCTCAGTCAGTAAAGCATCTACTTTCAGCTTAGGTCATGATGTCAGGGTCTGGGGATCCAGCCTGTGGTGGGCTCCTTGTTCAATACAGAGTCCTCTGCCCCTCTCCACTGCTTGGGCTCTCATGCTCATTCTCTCTCTCTCCCTCTTTCTCTCTCTCTCTTTCTCCTTTCTCTTGTGCTTTCTCGCTCTCTCTCTAATAAATAAAATCTTAAAAAAAAAAAGGAGAAAGTGATAGAAAAAGTAAAACAATTAGAGGGCACAAAATAAGGTGCAGTAAAGTGCTAGAAAAAAATTGAAATATGTCAGTAACCACACTAAATATGCATTGATTAATTTTCCTGCTTACAAATAAAAACATGGATTGTTGCGTTGGATTAAAAGAATAATCTAGAAATAGACTATTTATAGGAGTCACACCTGCAACCCAAGGATACAGAAAAACTGAAAGTTAAGAATGTAAAAGAACATATACTGGGGAAATATTAACCAAAAGAATAGCATTATTAAGAAAAATAGACACTGCATTATATAATGGAAAAAAGAAACAATTCAGCCAAATGATGTAAACATTCTAGATTATATACCTAAAAACACAGCTTCATATTTATAAAGCAAAAACTGACCTAATTACAAGGAAAAGAATCTACAACTATCTTGAAAGGATTTTTTGTTTTGTTTTGTTTTGTTTTGTTTTTTAAAGATCTTATTTATTTATTTATTTATTTTAAAGATTTTATTTATTTATTTGACAGAGAGAGATCACAAGTAGGCAGAGAGGCAGGCAGAGAGAGAGAGGAGGAAGCAGGCTCCCTGCTGAGCAGAGAGCCCGATGCGGGACTCGATCCCAGAACCCTGAGATCATGACCTGAGCTGAAGGCAGCAGCTTAACCCACTGAGCCACCCAGGCGCCCTATCTTGAAAGGTTTTTAAGTCACCTCTCAGGAATTAGCAGATGAAGCCTCTCAAAAAATTGTAAGGATATAGAAAATTCAAACGACACAATTAACAAGCTTAACTGATTAGACAATGATAAGGCACAACAATCAAAGAATACATAATTCTTAACAACACAGGAATATTAACAAGAAATTGATCATGTATTAGTCCTAATGTGAGTTCAACATATTTCAAAGATCCTGTATTATGTGATCAAGTTAGAAGTCAATAACAAACAAAACCACAACTTTGAGGGTGTAGAAATGTATCTATGAATAACTCACAAGCTAAAAAAAGAAATCAAAATGTTAATTAGAAGATCCTGAAAAATAAACAATAATAAAAGTACTAGGTACCAAAACTCCTGGTGGTACTCAAACAGAAACTAGAGTCTTTGGTGCTTATATCACATCAGAAGGAAGACCTGAATATTAAAAAACAAAGCATCAACTTGATAGTGAGAAAAACAAGTGTAACCCAAAGAAAGTAATGACAAAGAGCAGAAATTGGTGAAAAATGAGAATAAAAATTTTAAAAGACAGAGAATTATTTAAAATCTCATTAACAATAATTTAGACAAGTTCCTAACAAATACTTCTTAAAAAACTGATTCAAGAAGAAATGGAGAGACTGAATAGACTCATCTCCATCAAAGTTATCAGTGCTTTAAAATCTACAGAAAGAGAGAGAAATACAGAGACAGAGAGACATCAAGCCCAGGTGCCAGATGATTTTAGGATGAGTTCTAAATAGCAGTCAGAGAATAGATAATCCCAATAATACACGAACTATTTAAATGGATGGGGAGAATGTTCTATAGTTCCTTTGATGACCATAGTGTAACTGTGATCTCAAAACCAGACAAGGATAACACGATAGGGAAAACTGTAGGTCAGTTATGCTCATGAACATAAATATTAATGTCATGAATAAATTAGTGAACCAAAGCCAGAAATGAATAAAAACAACAATATAATCATGACCAAGATGCCACCAGAAAAGCAAGATTTAATACTAGAAAACATATCAGTGTAATTCACCACATTAAAAGATTGAAAAGAGGAATGATAATTTCACTACAAACATTTTTAAAATCAGTTAAAAGTTTAAAATCAGTTAAAAGTAAAGTAAAACTTTTTTGTAAGGCTTGTGTAAGGACTCCTAGTTATGAGATGGATAAGTTATGGGAATAAAAGGCATAGTGTAGGGAGTATAGTCAGTGGTATTATAATAGTGTTGTATGGTGACAGATAATATCTTACTTGCACTGAGCACAGCACAACATATAGAAAAGTTGAATCACTACATTGTACACTTGAAACTAATGTAACATTGTGTGCCAACTATAGTCAAACAATGAAAAAAATATTTTTAAGATTTTATTCATTTGAGAGAGAGAGAGAATACGAGTAAAGGTGGGGGTGGGCAGAGGTGGGCAGACTCGGGGGTGGGCAGAGGTGGGCAGAGGAGATGGGTAGACTCCCTGAGGAGTGCAGAGCCCAATGTGGGGCTCAATTCCAGGACCCTGAGATCATGACCTGAGCCAAAGTCAGATGTTGAGCCATCCAGGTGCCCCCAAAAATTTTTTAAAGAATAAAATCATGTGTCTACATAACCACAATACATTTGCCATACCTTAAAACATTAACAATAATTCCATATTATCAAATAATATCTAGTTTATATTCATTGTTCCATAATGTCCCAACATACAGTTTTCTGAATTTTTAAATACAGTATTGAAAAGTTTATTTACTCATTACAGTTAAAAAATTTAAGGATTAGAAAAGATGAAACAAATATTTCATTATCTGCAGATATTATGGTTGTCTACAAAGAAAAAATCTAAAGAAAACCTACAAACTCTTAGAACTAATAGAGTTCAGCAAGTCCACTGAATACAAGATATGTGTGTCTGTACATGCACACACACACACACATCAGCAATGTTAAATTTAAAAAGGTAAATTTTTGAAAGATATACTTCCAGTAGCAACAAAAACTATAAAATCCTTAGAAACAAGTCAAAAAATAGTTGTGCAATACCTATACACATCTCTGTCCTGAGTAGCAGGGAAGTTTAAACATTGCACAACTCCAGGGGCATCATTACATAGACTGAGATACATGATCTACACATTTGTAGCCCTGTCTTTACAAAGAAAGTTCTAAGACACCACTGAAAAAATCGAAATAAATAAGTAAATGTAAAAAAGGGTCTTCCCATGTTCTCAGATTTAAAGATTCAATACAATAAAGATATCAATTCTCCCCAGATTATGCTAGGATTTCAACATAAGTCCAATTAAGATCCAACACATATTTCATGGCATTTGACAAAGTGACTCCAAAATATATCTGGCCAAATATTTGTGCCCAAAAAAGACTCAAATTTTTAAAAAATATTTTCACTGTTCCAAGATTCATTGTTTATGCACCACACCCAATGTTCCAGCAATACATGCCCTCCTTAATACCCACCACCAGGGATTTTTTAATAAAAAGACACAGCCTCTTTGGAGAACAGTGTGGAGAGTCCTCAAGAAATTAAAAATGGAGTTTCCCTACGACCCTGCAATTGCACTTCTGGGTATTTACCCCAAAGATACAGATGTCGTGAAAAGAAGGGCCATCTGTACCCCAATGTTTATAGCAGCAATGGCCACAGTCGCCAAACTATGGAAAGAACCAAGATGCCCTTCAACGGATGAATGGATAAGGAAGATGTGGTCCATATACACTATGGAGTATTATGCCTCCATCAGAAAGGACGAATATCCAACTTTTGTAGCAACATGGACGGGACTGGAAGAGATTATGCTGAGTGAAATCAGTCAAGCAGAGAGAGTCAATTATCATATGGTTTCACTCATTTGTGGAGCATAACCAATAGCATGGAGGACAAGGGGCGTTAGAGAGGAGTAGGGAATTTGGGTAAATTGGAAGGGGAGGTGAACCATGAGAGACTATGGACTCTGAAAAACAGTCTGAGGGGTTTGAAGTGGCGGGGGGGGTGGGAGGTTGGGGTACCAGGTGGTGGGTATTATAGAGGGCACAGCTTGCATGGAGCACTGGGTGTGGTGAAAAAATAATGAATACTGTTTTTCTGAAAATAAATAAATTGGGAAAAAAAATAAATAAAGGATAGAGGTCACTCTGCAGGGGAAAAAAATAATAATAAAAAAAAAGACACAGATAGAATTGTTTGCTCTATCAAACATCAGGAGTTGTAATAAAACTAGGCATTCAAGCAGTATGGTATTAACCTTGGGACCATCAAATAGCAAAATGGAGCAAATTAAGAGAGCCCAGAAACAGATACATGTTTACATAAAGCAATATATGAGACAGTTGGCATTAAAGTAAGTGGGAATAGCCAGTATTACCTTGATCCCAAAACCAGACAAAGATCCCATCAAAAAGGAGAATTACTGACCAATTTCCTTGATGAACATGGATGCAAAATTTCTCACCAAAATACTAGCCAATAGGATCCAACAGTACATTTAAAGGATTATTTACCATGACCAAGTGGGTTTTATTCCTGGGCTGCAAGGTTGGTTCAACATTCACAAATCAATCAGGTGATACAATACATTAATAAAAGAAAGAACAAGAACCATATGATACTCTCAGTAGATGTAGAAAATGCATTTGACAAAGTAGAGCATCCTTTCTTGATTAAAACTCTTCACAACATAAGGACAGAGGCTACATACTTCAATATCATAAAAGCCAAAACCCACAATGAATATCATTCTCAATGGGGAAAAACTGAGAGGTCAGGAGCATGGCAGGGATGTCCACTATCACCACCATTATTCAACATTGTACTAGAAGTCCTAGCCTCAGCAATCAGAAAACAAAAAGAAATAAAAAGCATCCAAATCAGCAAAGAAGTCAAACTCTCACTCTTTCCAAATGATATGATACTTTATGTGGAAAACCCAAAAGACTCCACCCCAAAACTTCTAAAACTCATACAATAAAATGGTGGGATATAAAATCAATGTACAGAAATCAGTTGCATTTCTGTACACCAATGACAAGACAGAAGAAAGAGAAATTAAGGAACTGATCCCATTTACAATTGCACCCAAAACCAGAAGATACCTAGCAATAAATCTAACCAAACAGGCAAAGAATCTGTACTCATAAAACTATAGAACACTTATGAAAGAAATTGAAGAAGACACAAAGAAATGGAAAAACCTTCAATGCTCATGGATTGGAAGAACAAATATTGTTAAAATGTCTATGTTACCCAGAGCAATCTACACATTCAATGCAGTCCCTATCAAAATACCATCAACTTTTTTCACAGCAATGGAACAAATAATCTTAAAATTTGTATAGAACCAGAAAAGACACCAAATAGCCAGAGGAATGTTGAAAAAGAAAAACAAAGCTGGTGGCATCACAATTCTACACTTTAAGTTCTATTACAAAGCTATAATCATCAAAACAGTATGGTACTGTCACAAAAACAGACACATAGATCAATGGAACAGAATAGAGAGCCCAGAAATAGAACCTCAACTCTATGGTCAACTAATCTTCAACAAAGCAGGAAAAAATGTCCAATGGAAAAAAGACAACCTCTTCAACAAATGGTGTTGGGAAAATTGGACAGCCACATGCAGAAGAATGAACCTGACCGTTTCCTTACACCACATGCAAAAATAGACTCAAAGTAGATGAAAGACTCACTATGAGATAGGCATCCATCAAAATCCTTGAGGAGAATACAGGTAGCAACCTCTTCAACCTCAGCTGTGGCAACTTCTTCCTGGGAACATCGCCAAAGGCAAGGGAAGCAAGAACAAAAGGAACTATTGGGACTTCATCAAGATCAAAAGCTTTTGCACAGCAAAGGAAACAGTTAACAAAACCAAAAGACAACTGACAGAATGGGAGAAATTTGCAAAGGACATACAAGATAAAGGACTAGTATCCAAAATCTATAAAGAACTTATCAAACTCAATTCTCAATGAACAACTAATACAATCAAAAAATGGACAGAAGATATGAACAGACATATCTGCAAAGAAGACATCCAAATGGCCAACAGACACATGAAAATGTGCTCTACATCACTCGGCATCAGGGAAATACATATCAAAACCACAATGAGATACCATCTCACACCAGTCAGAATGGCTAAAATTAACAAGTCAGGAAATGATGGAGGTTGGCAAGGATGCGAGAAAGGGGAACCCTCCTATATTGTTGGTGGGAATGCAAGCTGGTGTAGCCACTCTGGAAAACAATATGGAGGTTCCTCAAAAAATTCAAAATAGAGCAACTCTAAGACCCAGCAATTTCACTACTGGGCATTTACCCCAAACATACAAATGTAGTGATACAAAGGGGCATGTGCACCCCAATGTTTATAGCGGCAATGCCCACAATAGCCAAACTATGGAAAGAGCCTAGATGTTCATCAGCAGATGATTGGATAAAGAAGATGTGGTATATATGTACAATGGAATATTATATAGCCATCAAAAGATGAAATCTTGCCATTTGCAATGACATTGATGGAACTAGTGGGTATTATGCTAAGCGAAATAAGTCAATCAGAGAAAGACAATTATCATATGATCTCACTGATATGTGGTATTTGAGAAACAAGGCAGAGGATCATAGGGGAAGAGAGGGGGAAAAATGGAACAAAATGAAACTAGAGAGGGAGACAAACCATAAGAGACTCTTAATCTCAGGAAACAAACCAAGGGAGGCTGGAGTGAGGGTGGGTCAGTGGGAGGGATGGAGTGGCTGGGTAATGGACATTGGGGAGGGTATGTGCTACGGCAAACACTGTGAATTGTGTAAAACTGATGAATCACAGACCCGTAACCCTGAAATAAATAATACACTGAATGTTAATAACAAAAAATAAGTGCGAATAGATTTTTCCACAAATGATGCAAAGACAGGGTTATCCATATGAGAAAATATAAAAATGGATCTTCACTTTATAGGATATACCTGTTATCATACAAAAATCAAGTGAACTAAAAATGTAAACATGAAAAGTAGAACTTGTAAAGCTTTTAGAATATATTACAAAGTATCTTTTATTATGTCATTATAAAGAGATTTGTCAAAGGACATAAAAAGAACATACCATAAAGGAAAAGATCATAATAATTTTTTTAATTCTATGAACAAAAGATATCAGAAACAAAATGAAAAGACAGCCACTACTGAAAGCAGATATTTGCAACTTGACAAAAGATCAGTAGCCATTGTATACAAAGAATTCCTACAGATCAAAAGGCAAAAGTCAGACAACCCAAAAGAAGGGAAAAAATGGATAAAGTATATTATTTAGCAATTTGCAAAAAGAGAAAAACCCAAAAGAATAACAAATGTGGAAGAGAGGTTCAGGATTTCACCAGGGAAGGCTGGTGTCTCTGAGAGGCTGTCTGGCTCCACAGCCCATACTAAATTCTACAGCTACAGTCAGAAATATTTTCCAAAGACTTTGCAAGTATTGATTCTCCTTTAAAGAGGGCCACTTCAAACCCTTGCTTCCTGTACTGGAGGTCAGATGGTTGCGTTTCTCTAGGTGACATCAGTCATTCACTGAGTCATTTGCCATAGGGTCCCCTCAAGAGCTGGGCATGAGAAGCCAGAGATGAGCAATCAGTGCTATTTTTGGAGCCTCACAGTCTAAAGGGAGAGAGGGTGGCATGAACAATTGCAGCCACACAGAGCAGGCCAAGTGGATCTTTACACACAGGGCTATACAGCACCATGGTGGGAGCTGTTGGCCCTACCCAGGAGGTTCATGGAAAGAGCTTCTGGGATTGGGGAAACTCTGGCTTTCACATTACAAAAGCAAATGTGACATGTGCTGTACCAGTCCCTTTCTATTGTCCAGTTCCCAAAACTAGTAGAAGAGAGAAAATCATCCTGAAATAGGAGACAGACCTAGAAAATCTAAATTTTGGTTATATTTCTACTTCTAGGATCTGGGGCCGCCATTTACATGACAGTCCCACTTGGATATCTCAAACTCAGCCAGCCAGAACTGAGCTCATGATTCTGTCCCCAGCTTGATGACCTGCACCTTCCTAACCCTCCTCCATCTTTCCAATCATTCCGTAAAATACTTTAGGATCATTAGTGCCTCACCTGCTCTACCACAACCCACTACCAACTGATCTGGAAACCTTGGCAGCTCACTCGTCAAAATGCATTGAGAATCTGACCATTTCCCTCCACTACTATCGTCCTGGTGTTAGCCACCACTTCCCCATCACTGGGATTACTTAGTAGGGTCTGAAGAACTTGACCAGCCACCCTTGCCTCCAACCACAAAGCCATAATGACCTTCCTAAAATCAATGTCTGCCCCATCCCTCCCATGGCTTTTGTTTCAGAGTAAAAACCCAAGTCTTCACAATGACCTATGAGACCCTCCCTGATGTAACCCCTCTAACTTCAGCTCCTGTTTCCTCCAAGTTTGCTTTGCTCCATCCACACCAGCCAACCATTCCTCAAGCAATTCCCCAAACACTCCAGCATGTCCTATCACAGGGCTCCGGCATGGTTGTTCCCTCTGTCTGGAACATACTTCACCCAGATATTTACATGGCTAACTTCCTCACCTCCTGCAAATCTTTGCTCAACACTGTCTTGTCATTGAGGCTTGCTCTGATCACTTTATATAAATTGCACCACACCTCCTGTCCTCACCCACTCCAGGCTTCCTAATTCCACTGACTTACATCTAGTCTGTTCAAGCACTATCTCCTTCTAACATACAATATTATGTCCATGGTTTATTGTGTGTCTCTTCAAGGCTGCAGCTCTGCAATGGTGATGATTTTTGCTTATTTTTCCAACTACCTGGGCCAGTAGCTGGCACATAGTAGGTGCACATACTTTGGAAAACACTTTAAAAATATCTAACACCATGCAAGAAACAGGTAGAAAGAATCCTAGTCCCTCGTTTTTAACAGCTCTTTAATAAAAGGTGAAGAACCCTTAGTTGGTCTGCAGGGGCTGGTGGGGGAGGTATGTGGGACCTCAGGCAGCTATAGGACAACAAGTCTCTGGTCCCCATGGACAGTGTCTGTTTCACTTACAGACACCAACTGCATTATGTTGAACTTTTACTTGTTCAGGCTGCTATAACAAAATACCACAGACTGGGCAGCTTAAATATTTATTCCTCACCATTCTAGAGAGTGGGAAGTCCAAGATCAAGGTGCTGGCTGATTCAGTCTCCGGGAAGAGCCCTCTTCCTGGCTTACAGATGGCCGCCTTCTTGCTGTGTCCTCAAATGGTGAACAGAGAGCAAGCTCTGGTCTCTGTTTCTGTTCTTATAAGGATGTTACTCCATCAGGGCCCCACCTTCCTGACCTCATCTAAACATAATTACCTCCCAAAGGCTCCACCTCCATGTACCAGCGTACTGGAGTTTAGGGCTTTGACATTGAACTTCAGGGGACACACACATTCAGTTCCTCATGCTTGCTCCATGGATTTCTACTCAAAAGTAAGAAGTTCCCTTGCTGGACAATAAAACCATGGAGCGATGACTGGCTGTTGGTGTCTCCTCTGCTGAGCTCAGAGCGTAGTAATGCACCATCTTCTCTAATAGGAGAGTCCAGACAAGAAAGGGTGTGGGATGTTTACAGTTACTCTGCGGTGTAAATGAATCCCTGCTACAACTCTCTTGGCAATACAACGCAATTACACATTGCACATACAGATTGCAGCAGGGCCGAGCACTGCACAGAATCGGGGTGTCATCTCTCCCACGTCAGTGGTGGTCGTCCCCACCAGGACGGTGGTCCCTCCCCACCAGGGAGCCACAGCTCCCTGTAACCTCCAACCCAATTCCCCCTCCTGTTTGTCATGACCAAGTTCAGGGTGGGCTGTGGTTTCCAGCTTGAATATCAGGCCCTTGCATGGATGGGCTGAAATATAACCCAGTGCTGCCAAGAGCTCCCCAAGAGTGAATGAATTGTGCGTTTTCTCAGAGAGGGATTTCCAAGAATAATAAGGTAGGATTGTGCAAGCCGTAGGGGAGGTGCTAATGAAGGCCCTGTCTAGGCTGGGACCTGAAGATTTCACCACTATTCCAAACTGAGCTGAGTCATCCAGAGACCATGGAGCAACAACCCCCACTCCCACCCCAGACAGAGAATGAAATTGCCACCTAGAGCCAAACATGGCCCATCTCCCCAGCACATCTGAGCCTGACAATGGCTTTGCAGTCTGCCTGAATGGAGGCACACTCTGTTCAGGGAACCCTGCATTGATCAAGAACTGTGCCCAGAGGATACTGTGAGGGAGGTACCTCTACAGATTCCACAATGACCCTGTCACCCATCTGTCACAAAGGATCATGGATGTCCAGAGATCAGCTGGACTCAGCCACCCAGCAGATCAGCATCTGAGCTGAGATGCAACCCCAGTTCCCTCTGACAGCACAGCCCACTGTCAGAGAGGGGCCACCACCCAAACTGCTGATGCCTCTTCCCTCCTGAGCACTCTGGTCCTCAGGGTGACTGGGGAGGAAGATTTCAGGCTGGGAACACACAAATAAACAGCCTCCTGGGAAGCTGGTAGGGCCAGGCCTGGCCAGAATGCCAAAAGATTGTCCAACACAGGAACAAAGAAGATTCTGGGTTTCCTGACCCTGGAAATGGAGGAAGGATACTTTGGGTGAGGGCATGAGACTCCCTCTAATTGAACAGGCCTGGAAGTGGAAGAGAGTGAGGAGTCTGCAAGAAAAGCCAGCAGCTAGAGAAACCTGAGCCCAGAGCTGGGGCCAGGCCCTCACAGCCCTTGTGAGCTACAAAACCCACAATGTCAGGGCTAGAAAAGGGAAGGAGGCCATTGGGGGCTGCATTCTTCTCTGGGTCCAGGTGATGAGGCAATCTGTCATCATCAGCCCTCAGTGCTCCTGTCTGGAGTAGAGAGCAAGGTGTAACATGGCTAATGATTGCACCAAAGGAGGTGGGGACAAGTGTGGTCTGTCCAGGGGAGGGGCCACACCTGGCGGCACTTGCAGAGGGGACCAGACAAGGGGCTGGGCATAAGCTCCCCATCTGACCTTCCCTAGTCAGCTGGGTAGCCCCTGAAACACTTGCTATTGGGAAGTTGGGGTACTGCACTGGCCAAAAATGGGACGTTTCCACTAGCCCAACTTTGCTAGGGCATGCAGGCAGAGCTCAGAGGGCTCTACAGGAGAATACCAGCGTAGACAACTCGTGCAGATGCTGCCCCCAGCATATGTCCCATCTCTGACCATTCAGGGGACAGTCCCTCAGCTGGCAGTAGGACAGTACTCCAGAGCCCCCAGAACACCAAGCTCAGGTCACCCCTTCTTCCCACTGCATGAATGAATGGAGCTTCCTGAAGTCACAGGGCAGGCAAGGATTTACTGTCATGCTCAGCCCTCCAACCCCCCAATCCCTTTCATGGCCAGGGGAGCCCAAGACCATATGTCCTCTGCAGGGCTTTTCAATGGCTCCCATGGCCAGGGCACATGACACCAGGCAAGCAGATAAGGATGGGTCCCAGGGTCACACCCCCTGGAAGAGGACCCACGTCCATACTGTCTTTTTGGTCCAGAGTGGTGCTGACCTGGCTGGCATCACCCCAGCTGCTGATTAGGGCCATGGTGTAGCCGGCCCTAAGGCTAAAAATAAGCATAACCATTCTGGCACAAACTAGTTAAGAAATTGCTGCTGCATATGCTAGAATTACCTTATCTTTCCACAACAGACATTTTACAGGAAAACTTGAAATGTTTTTCATCCATCAAAATGCCAGGGTGTTGCAGAGGAAGCTCCATTCTCACAAGCTTGGCACCGGTCCCCACTTTCTTGGGGTTTAGTCCTGAGCCTAAATTTCCAGTGTGCCAGGGAAGGAGCATCTCTGCCCCATTCATGGGCCAAGTCACTTCAGGTTACAGTGTTGAGAGCTGTGGGGGCCAATTGGGGTAAGACCCAAGGAGCTTCATGTGGGGACCCCAAATGAAGTATGGTGTCAGGACCACAAGGTACAAGGTGATCCCCCACCTTTCCTTAACTTCTGGCTCTCCCAGCTGTGACTCCGAAAATTCCATCTCTGTGCCTACTTCCATGCCCACAGCCAAGAAAGCCAGACACCCTTGGCTCCACCTCACTGTACTTCAGGAACCTCACTTGTAAAACAAGAACAATCTAAGTGAAATAATCCATGTAAATCACGCAGAGATAAATAATGAGTGTGGATGATATCTATAAAGCCCATGGCTGCTCAGTAAGAGAGTAACCTCTGGTGTCTTTGTCCACTTGGCTGCCTCAGCAAAGACCCCAGACTGGGCGGCTTTAACAGACTATTTCTTCACAGTTTGGGAGGCTTGGAATTTGGAGATCAAGGTGCCCTCAGGGTTGTTTTCTGGTAAGACCCTCTTCTTGGCTTGCAGATGGTTGCTTCTTGCCAGGTCCTCACATGTCTATTCTCTGTGCACGCACGTGCATATGCACACATACAGAAAGAGAGAAAGGTTGGTGTCTCTTCCTCTCCTTGCAAGGACACTAGTCCTATGGGATCAACGTCCCACCCTACCCTAACCCCAAATACAGTAACATTAGGTTTAGGACTTCCAAATATGCAGCGGTGGCTCCAATTCAGCCCACAACAACAGGAGTGCGAAGACAGTTACTCAGCAAAGTTGCCTGTGTGGGCTTCCCCACCGGGTATCCAGCACCAAGCCACTGCGAGGACTGTACAAGAGAGTGGCAGCTTTGTGTTTAAGATCTGCTGAACCCGATCACGAGCACAGTATCCATCCACCATTTGCAACTGGGGCCGGAGAGCAACAAATTCATTGCATGGAATTCCATATCCATACACAACTAAAAGAGCCTTGCACACCCAGAGGCACACATGAGCAACACCTACACTGTCCCTACAATCCCCAGCCCACGCCCTTGCTCTTTAGGTGACACTGCTAGGACCCTGGAGAGCAAACCTTCCCCCAACCCCTGCACACCTCTAGGATGACACTGGAGGTGGTTCTTTCCAGCAGCAAGGGGGTCAGGCAGCGGATGCGCCCCTGTACTTCCCATAGTTGTTTGCAGACCAGAGGCGTTGAACAGAGAAGGACTGGGAAACGTCTCAAAGTGGCTTATACAAGTCCCCAGTCACACCACATCTGCCCCACCACCCGAGTTTGTCACCGATGGCACAGCGCCGTGTTCCTCCCAGCAGTGGAAGTTCTGTCTAAGTGGCATTCACATAGTGTGACCTGGGAGGAACTGAGGCTCCAAAGGTTGTCACTTTTCCAGAGTGGCACCAGCATAGCCCGAGTAAACCCTGGTGTGTGAGAGGCAGGGACCCAGCTCCTTCTTCCAGGCAGCCCCCAACATGTGCTCAGAGCGTGGCAGCATAGAAAGGCAGAGAGCAGCCCCGTGCAGCACTCATTGCAGCCAGACAGGCCTGGGCCCTGCGGGGCAGCTGAGAGAGGGGGAGCAGACAGATGAACGCTAAGGCCTGAGCCCCGAGACACAGCTGGGCAAGTTCTACCAGGTTCACTGTGGGCACTCCATGGAACAATGCTGGTAAATGTCAACAACCAGCTCTCCAGAGTCAAAGAGAAAAGGCCCTGATGTGGAGCGCCAGCTGATTTCTGGGATGTAGCTATCTCCCCACAGTCCATTTCAAGCTCCCAACCATAGAATGCCCTGCTCACAAAACTAAAAATGTGCCGTGGACTCCTGTGAGCCTCTCTGAGCCAGCTCTGATGCAGCCTCAGTTCCCCAGAACCCAGGCAGACACGCACACAGCCAGTGCCACAAAGGGAGCAGTGTTTGCACACACAGAGCACCCAGGCCACTTGGCGCGATAAAGGAGTACCAGGAATCTCAAAGGGAAGGGGAACCCACAAAGGTTTTGCTGGATCGCTCTCTTGTGCTGAGAAGGGAAGGAAGGGCCTCTGTGGGGAGGGGACAGTGGCCCTAGGGACAGAGTGGGCATGAAAAGTTTACAAGAGCTGACTGTTCCCCTGGTGAAAGGCCCAGCCCCTGATCCATGATAAGCGAAACTCTGAGGGGGCCCAACTCTCCCACCAATCTTCCCCAACACACAGCCAAGAAAGCCAGACACCCTTGGCTCCTTTTCCTCCTGAGGTCTTGGTCTCTGACCAGGCCGCTGAGAGTCACGGGAGGGCCCGCAGCCAGCCTCCCTTCACTTACTCAGCCCCAGTTCAGACATAGGAGAAGCACAAAAACTGGCATGACAGTGCCCATCTGCACCACCCAGCTTGAAATACAAAAGGCCACAAGGTGCACTCGAGTGAACCATTCTCTTCACCCACTCTCCTGCACTGGAGTTTATCATCACACTGCGGGTCTATGCAGTCCTGTACTTAAGCAACATCAAGCGCTGCTTTGCATATTTTAAACCTTATCTAAATGGCCTCAGACCATACACAACCTTCTGCAACTTGCTTTGCAGTTTGTTTTCGTAAAGCTTTTCTAAGGAGAGTGGTGGCCAGCAGTGAGAAGATCCCTGGCCTTGGAGCCCAAGCCTGCACTTGGCAGTGTGACCTACCTCAAGTCACATAGCCTCCCAGACTCAGTTCTATCATCTGTAAAACAGAGATAGCAGTCCCTCCCTGTCTGGCCTAGAGGCAGTCCTTCACCCACTCTCCTCCCAGCACTGATTATAGCCCTCCAGCCTCTGGCATTCTTCACCCAGCTCAAAGGACAGCCCAATCTCTGTGGCCTGGCCACACAGCAGAACAAGCCAGGCCTACAGGGTCTCACTCACTCTGCCCCATCACTGCAGCTAAGGAAAAGTAAGCCTGGAGAGTCCTGCTCTACCTGAGGTCTCTGTCTTGCACTGACCAGGGGTTTTTCTAGCCCTTGAGGGCTGCAGGGGCTCAAATCTCCCTTCCGAGGAACGATGCGCCTTCTCCTGGACCTGGATCCGCCCCAGCCCTGCCTGCCACCAGGCTCCAGGCAGCTTCTTAGGCTCCCTTGCTGCTTCCAGCTCTTCTCCCAGCCAGTCAGTGGCAGATTCCCCGGAGCTCTGGGTCTGGAATGTGCCTCCTCCTGTCTGCACTCACCCCTGTGGATTCTTCCCTCACTGAGGTTTTAAATAACACTGATACAGTGAGAACGTGTAGCCTCAGATCATACTACAGGCCTCTCCACTAAAAGCAAGGGCTCAGACACACAACCGCTTACTACAGATGGAGACTCCCAGGCCTAGTGTTCATCTCAAGCTTAATGCGTCCAGAACAATTTTCAACCACCTGTCCCGGAAACCTGTCCCATCCCAACCTTCCCATTCAATTAGAGGTGCTTCTATCCTTCCATCCACTAAGGCCAGAAACTTTGGGTTTATTCTCATTCACTTCCTTTTTCTCAACCCCCTACAGCGCAAATCCTCTTGGCTCAACCCTCAAATTATATCCAGAATGTAACCATCTCTCACTATCCCTGCCACCCCACCCTGGTCCAAGCCACCATGACCTCTGCTGCCAGATTGCAGAGCTTCCCCCTTTTCCCTGCCTCATCCTGGCCCACTTCAGGGATATTCTTGAACCAAAATTGAATGAGCCTGTTAAAATCTACATCAAGTCCTATCACCCTCTGCTCAAAATCTACTTCACACAGGGTGGGAGCCAACAAGGGAACCCCAGGATCCGATCCCACCTCCCCCACGCTGCAGCAGCTCCTAGAGTCCTCAGAACACCTGGGTTGTAGCCCTCGCCTGACAGGCAGCCCCCTGCTCTCCCCTGCCACGCCCTCTCACCTGGGGGTCTTGGCTCAAATCCCATTTATCATTGAAGTCTTCTCCCATCTGCTATCTGCATGGTCCTCCCAGTCTTTCCCTGCTCCCCCATGCCCAAATCCCCCTCTGGTATTTGTTTGCCATCTGTCCCTCTCATCCCTCAACTGGGACATAAGCCCCTGAGGGCAGGGATCTGTATGCGGAACAGGATCTGGCTCAGAAGAGGTGCTGCCTTCCACCAACAGTGAGGTGAAAGGTATGTATCCACCTCTCCCCTTCTCATTCCACCCTGCGCCTGCAGATGGCTAAAGTTTAGGGCAGCTCCAGAATAATAGAGGGAGGCTTTAGGGAGCTGGGCTAGGGAATCACATGATAGGAAAAGTGGCTAAATGAGCCCAGGTGGGCAAGCTTACGCACTCCCTTAGGAAGTCTGCAGGCTCCTTGGTGGTCTCTGCTTGGGATCCCTGACATGGGCAGTGTCCTCCTAGGTTTGCTGCTCTCAATTCCTGCTCTCACCTCGGCTTTAGGGGCTCCCCTGGGATCCCCCAGGATCTCTTTCAAGACAACCCTCACTGGTTTTGGATACATAACTTTCATTCCACTGTTGGTGGAAGGGAGCACACTTCCATCCGGCCCCACCTCCCCTGCTGGGCAGGGCCCCTCCCAGCAGTGGTGGTCACTAGTGCTGGTCCCAGGATTTCTGGGTCCCTATCTTCCAACACATGGTAAAATTCCATCTCTGTGCCTACTTCCATGCCCCTCTTCAAAGGCATGGTCACACAATTTGCTTTGGATAATGATATAGGAACAACCATGGACTGTGTCACTTTCAGGAGAAAACTTTCAGGGCCACAATTCTCCAAACCCTCCTCCCTTGGCTGAGACAATAGCAAAAGCATAGAGAAGCTGATGGAGGGTCACTCAGTGACCATGCGAGCAGAAATCTCCACGAGCCCTAGTGGGCAACTAACATGGATGGAGAAGAAGCACCATGAGGTTAAGCCTATAAGCTTTGGGGATATTTGCTACTGCAGCATGACCTGGATGGTGCTGACTAATACACCAACCAAAGTTAGACTCCAATTTGTGTCCGCTAAAAGCCATCTCTCACTTGCTTGAGAAAGGGGGAGGCACCCTCCTCTGCTCCTCTTTGGCAGCAATGGGCTCAGTACACAATGAACCCCCAGCACTGAGATCTTCAACTTCCTACATATCCAGCGTTGCTGTCTCTTAGGGTGTCCTCTGTAGGTGTTCTAGCATCTCACTTGAGGGAGATGCAGAGAATTTGTCCCAGTTGCAAACAGACCAAGAAGATTGACTCCATGAGTCATAGAAGCAACCACTTTACTCTTTTCTCTCACTGTATCTCTAAATCCAACCTCAGACCTGTTTCTCCTGCCCCAAACTCTGATCTCTGGGATGAAATCCTACCCAGGTCCTATGAGTCTCCTGCTCTTGCTCATAAAGTAAAATGTTTTTCTGTCTCTTTTAGTCCCATACAGCATTGCTTTCCACCACTAATGTGCCCCATCTTACATCACAGTTGGAGACACATGCTTGGATAAAAGGCACCTCTTCTCACTTTGGGAGCTCAGTGGGTAGGGACAGGATCCCCCAGATGTCCTCTGTGCACAGGAACTGTGATTGTCAGGGTCCCACCTTGCTAGAATAATATTCCCATGGGAACCTCTGATGTCCTTGGAGACCTGCCTTCGGGCATAGCTGATTCCAGTTCCCTCATCAGAAAGATCCTGCTCTGACTGACAACCTAGCTCCCCTTCAGCCCATCTCTCCTGTACCCAGGCTTTTGTCCCACACTTGCTGGCCCACTATATCTTATACAGGCACCTCTAGTCCTTAGGAAAACAGTGAGCAGTGTGGCCCTGCCTTCCATCCGCCCCAAGCTGGCCTCCTTCCCACTTGGTGTCAGTTTGGGCCCAACTCAGTCAAGAGCCACTGTACTCTCCCAGAGACATATATCAGCTGCTCAGAGGTCTTTCTAAAGCCCATCTTGCTTGCTGAGGAGATGGGATGTACCCCTTCCCTCCAGCACTCTAAAAGATCTCCCCCAAAAATCCCCTCTCCTGGCACCTTCAAGCTCAATCCCTTAATAAAATCAAAGAAGTGCTCATTCCTTCACCAAATATTTATTGAGCATGTACTATGTGCCAGGCACTGTGCTGAGGTCAGAGGAAATAAAACAGAGAAGAATCTCCACCTTCCTGGGGCTGTCCTTTAATGGGAGGAGACAGAAAGAAACCTAACAGCAATAGATGTTACAGTGTTAGAACACTCCTCGTGCCAGTGGAGGGACAACCAGAGGGCAGGGAAGGGAGTGATGTTGCAGTAGAAAGTGTGATGTAACTTTAAATGTAAGGCTGCAGGAGGGCCTCAAGCAGAAAGTGATGCTCAAGCAAGGACTTGGGAAATGGGAGAGAGTGGATCATGGAGGGCAAGCCTTCTGGGCATGGGAAAGGGGCAGTGCAAAAGCTCTGGCATATTTATTAAAGAACAACAAGAAAGCCAATGTAGACAGGGCAGGGGAAAGTGGTAGGTGATGAGGTTTACCAGGTAAGGAGTGGTCAGACCACATTGGGCCTCAGGGAGAGAGTGGAAAACCCAGAGCAAAGGAGTGGCATCTGAAGACTTCCATTTTGAAAGGATCATTCTGGCTCATGTTAAGAGCACACAGTCTGGGGGAGGGGTGAGGGTGTAGAGGGCAAGTGGAGGTGGGCACAATAATCCACGTGAACTTTGGGCTCCAGAAGAGGAAGTGAAAACAGTAAGAGGGGTCACTGTCAGGACATGTTCCAAGATCAAGCTAAATGGATTTTCTGATTTTCTTTCTTTCTTTTCTTATCTTTTCTTTCTTTTTTTTTTTTTTTTATAGATTTTTTACTTCATTGAAAGTGATGTGAAAGAGAAAGGGGGGAGGCTAGAACAACTCCTAACTTTTGGCCTTAGCAGGTAGCAGGCAGAATGGAGCTATGGTCACCTGAGCCAGAGAAGATAGCAGCCTGTTGGTTAGGGTCAGAGGTTGGGAGTGCCATTTTAGCTAAGTTCAGGAGCAATTCACCTGTGGGGGGCCTAAGACTGAGCTGGGCCTCCAGCAGGGAGGCTGAGCAGGAGCACCAAGGCCCAGGAGGGGTTTGCCACTGACTACATGAACCCTCCTCTGCTGTGTAGGTAGCTTCCAGTTTCAAAGTGGATGAGACACTTACCATCTTCTTGTCCCCAGGATTTGGGGATCTGAACTAGAACTTCTGGAACAGTCCCATATTAATGTCTTGTTACAAGATCACTCCTTGCCTGTGGGAGCTCAGTCCAAAGGCCCTGAAGCTGCGCTTGCCATCCTGAGACAGGTAGCTGAGCAAATGAAGATGAGGTAAACTTAAACATCTTGGTCAAGACCACAGAGCAGAGCCAGAACTCCCTACCCCAACCCCAGATTCATCTTTGGGGGTGATGGGAGGCTAAGGTTGCCATGCCATGCTGTCTCTGAGCACCTAAGGGCCCTGTAGCTTTGAATGTGTGTTTGCACTGAGGGCTCCCCCAGAAGGTTACTGTAAGGCCAGCCTCGGACTGGGCACTATAGAGGTCCCCTCCTTCAGCAACTAGGATACCATCAGTATCAGGCCTCACAGCCACATCATGCCAAGAGTGACCACTTAGGAGCATGGTCAGTTTCAATAACTCCTATTCAGTTGGATTTCACATCAGCTGAGTGATGAGTCAACAAGTTTTCCTCAAGAATAACAGAGATGGAGGGAGGAGTCAAGATGGCAGAGAAGTAGCAGGCTGAGACTACTTCAGCTAGCAGGAGATCAGCTAGGGAGCTCATCTAAAGATTGCAAACACCTGCAAATCCATCGGCAGATCGAAGAGAAGAAGAACAGCAATTCTAGAAACAGAAAAACAACCACTTTCTGAAAGGTAGGACTGGCGGAGAAGTGAATCCAAAGCGACGGGAAGATAGACCCCGGGGGGAGGGGCCGGCTCCCGGCAAGCGGCGGAGCAACGGAGCACAAAATCAGGACTTTTAAAAGTCTGTTCCGCTGAGGGACATAGCTCCGGAGGCTAAACCGGGGCGAAGCCCACGCGGGGTCGGCGTGACCTCAGGTCCCGCGGGGTCACAGAAGGATTGGGGGTGTCTGAGTGTCGCAGAGCTTGCGGATATTGGAACGGGAAAGCCGGCTGCAGAGACAGAGCCGACAGTAAGCTCGCAGCTCGGAGTTGCCTTGAACCAGTAGCAAGCTCGGTGAGCTCGGAGCGCGGCCGGAGGTTAGGCAGACGCGAGTTACTAGGAGCTGTTCGCTGAGGGCGCACTGGGGAGCGGGGCCCCGGGCTCTCGGCTCCTCCGGGCCGGAGACCAGGAGGCCACCATTTATATTCCCATCCTCCGGAACTCTACGGAAAGCGCTCAGGGAACAAAAGCTACTGAAAGCAAAGCCGAGCAGATCACTCAGCCCGGCCCCTGGTAAGGGCGGTGTAATTCCGCCTGGGGCAAAGACACTTGAGAATCACTACACCAGGCCCCTCCCCCAGAAGATCAACAAGAAATCCAGGCAAGACCAAGTTCACCAACCAAGGAGTGCAGTTTCAATACCAAGGAGAGAGCAGCAGAATTCCAGAGGAGGAGAAGACAAACCACGGAACTCATGGCTTTCTGCCTGTGATTTTTTAGTCTTGCAGTTAATTTAATTTTTTGCTTTTTCATTTTTTTTTCTATTCTTCTGCTAAAATTTTTTATAACTTTTACCCTTTTCTTTTTTAACGTTTTTTAATAAGATTATTTAATATATATATATTTTTTTCTTTTTTATACTTTTCTTTATTCATTTTCTTTTTTTAATTCTTTATTTTTCTTATTTTTCTTTCCTTATTTTTGAACCTCTTTTTATCCCCAAATCAGAAGAGATCTTAATCTCTTCAATCTTTTTTTTCTTTATTCTTTTTTAAATTCTTGACTGAATTTTTAATTCAATCTCTTTTTTTAATTCTTTTTTTCTTTTTTTTCTTTCTTTCTTTTTGAACCTCTTTTTATCCCCAAATCAGAAGAGATCCCAATCAGAAGAGATTGGGAGATCCCAATCAGAAGAGATTGGGAGATCCCAATCAAAGGAGATCCCAATCAGAGGAGATCCCTCACTCAATCGTGAGAGGGGAGAAATCCCCCCTCACGATTTGGGATCTCTTCTGATTTGGTTAAAGCATATTTTCCTGGGATTGTTGCCACCCTTTTAGTATTTTACTTGCTCCTTCATATACTCTTAGCTGGACAAAATGACAAGGCGGAAAAATTCACAACAAAAAACAGAACAAGAGGCAGTACCGAAGGCTAGGGACCTAATCAATACATACATTGGTAATATGTCAGATCTAGAGTTCAAAATGACAATTCTCAAGGTTATAGCCGGGCTTGAAAAAGGCATGGAAGATATTAGAGAAACCCTCTCCAGAGATATAAAAGACCTTTCTGGAGAAATAAAAGAACTAAAATCTAACCAAGTTGAAATCAAAAAAGCTATTAATGAAGTTCAATCAAAAATGGAGGCTCTCACTGCTAGGATAAATGAGGCAGAAGAAAGAATTAGCGATATAGAAGACCAAATGACAGAGAATAAAGAAGCTGAGCAAAAGAGGGACAAAGAGCTACTGGACCATGAAGGGAGAATTCGAGAGATAAGTGACACCATAAAACGAAACAACATTAGAATAACTGGGATTCCAGAAGAAGAAGAAAGAGAGAGGGGAGCAGAAGGTATACTGGAGAGAATTATTGGGGAGAATTTCCCCAATA
Organism: Neogale vison; assembly: GCF_020171115.1. Classification (NCBI taxonomy): domain Eukaryota; kingdom Metazoa; phylum Chordata; class Mammalia; order Carnivora; family Mustelidae; genus Neogale; species Neogale vison. The sequence goes on along the minus strand of NC_058093.1, from coordinate 113,073,198 downwards.
TAGCAAAGGGAACGAGCATCAAACTTCAGGAGGTTCAGAGAACGCCCCTCAAAATCAATAAGAATAGGCCCACACCCCGTCACCTAATAGTAAAATTTACAAGCCTTAGTGACAAAGAGAAAATCCTGAAAGCAGCCCGGGAAAAGAAGTCTGTAACATACAATGGTAAAAGTATTAGGTTGGCAACTGACTTATCCACAGAGACCTGGCAGGCCAGAAAGAGCTGGCATGATATTTTCAGAGCACTAAAGGAGAAAATCATGCAGCCAAGAATACTATATCCAACTAGGCTATCATTGAAAATAGAAGGAGAGATTAAAAGCTTCCAGGACAAACAAAAACTGAAAGAATTTGCAAACACCAAACCAGCTCTACAGGAAATACTGAAAGGGGTCCTCTAAGCAAAGAGAGAGCCTACAAGTGGTAGATCAGAAAGGAACAGAGACAATATACAGTAACAGTCACCTTACAGGCAATACAATGGCACTAAAATCATATCTCTCAATAGTTACCCTGAATATTAATGGGCTAAATGCCCCAATCAAAAGACACAGGGTATCAGAATGGATAAAAAAACAAAACCCATCTATATGTTGCCTCCAAGAAACTCATTTTAAGCCCGAAAACACCTCCAGATTTAAAGTGAGGGGGTGGAAAAGAATTTACCATGCTAATGGACATCAGAAGAAAGCAGGAGTGGCAATCCTTATATCAGATCAATTAGATTTTAAGCCAAAGACTATAATAAGAGATGAGGAAGGACACTATCTCATACTCAAAGGGGCTGTCCAACAAGAAGATCTAACAATTTTAAATATCTATGCCCCCAACGTGGGCGCAGCAAACTATATAAACCAATTAATAACAAAATCAAAGAAACACATCAACAATAATACAATAATAGTAGGGGACTTTAACACTCCCCTCACAGAAATGGACAGATCATCCAAGCAAAAGATCAACAGGGAAATAAAGGCCTTAAATGATACACTGGATGAGATGGACATCACAGATATATTCAGAACATTTCATCCCAAAGCAACAGAATACACATTCTTCTCTAGTGCACATGGAACATTCTCCAGAATAGATCACATCCTCGGTCCTAAATCAGGACTCAACCAGTATCAAAAGATTGGGATCATTACCTGCATATTTTCAGACCACAATGCTCTGAAGCTAGAACTCAACCACAAGAGGAAGTTTGGAAAGAACACAAATACATGGAGACTAAACAGCATCCTTCTAAAGAATGAATGGGTCAACCGGGAAATTAAAGAAGAACTGAAAAAAATCATGGAAACAAATGATAATGAAAATACAACGGTTCAAAATCTGTGGGACACAACAAAGGCAGTCCTGAGAGGAAAATATATAGCCGTACAAGCTTTTCTCAAGAAACAAGAAAGGTCTCAGGTACACAACCTAACCCTACACCTAAAGGAGCTGGAGAAAGAACAAGAAAGAAACCCTAAGCCCAGCAGGAGAAGAGAAATCATTAAGATCAGAGCAGAAATCAATGAAATAGAAACCAAAAAAACAATAGAACAAATCAACCAAACTAGGAGCTGGTTCTTTGAAAGAATTAATAAAATTGATAAACCCTTGGCCAGACTTATCAAAAAGAAAAGAGAAAGGACCCAAATAAATAAAATCATGAATGAAAGAGGAGAGATCACAACTAACACCAAAGAAATACAAACTATTATAAGAACATACTATGAGCAACTCTACGCCAACAAATTTGACAATCTGGAAGAAATGGATGCATTCCTAGAAACATATAAACTACCAAAATTGAACCAGGAAGAAATAGAAAGCCTGAATAGACCCATAACCAGTAAGGAGATTGAAACAGTCATTAAAAATCTCCAAACAAACAAAAGCCCAGGGCCAGATGGCTTCCCGGGGGAATTCTACCAAACATTTAAAGAAGAACTAATTCCTATTCTCCTGAAACTGTTCCAAAAAATAGAAATGGAAGGAAAACTCCCAAACTCATTTTATGAGGCCAGCATCACCTTGATCCCAAAACCAGACAAGGATCCCATCAAAAAAGAGAGCTATAGACCAATATCCTTGATGAACACAGATGCAAAAATTCTCACCAAAATACTAGCCAATAGGATTCAACAGTCCATTAAAAGGATTATTCACCACGACCAAGTGGGATTTATCCCAGGGCTGCAAGTTTGGTTCAACATCCGCAAATCAGTCAATGTGATACAGCACATCAATAAAAGAAAGAACAAGAACCATATGATACTCTCAATAGATGCTGAAAAAGCATTTGACAAAGTACAGCATCCCTTCCTGATCAAAACTCTTCAAAGTGTAGGGATAGAGGGCACATACCTCAATATCATCAAAGCCATCTATGAAAAACCCACCGCGAATATCATTCTCAATGGAGAAAAACTGAAAGCTTTTCCGCTAAGGTCAGGAACACGGCAGGGATGTCCATTATCACCACTGCTATTCAACATAGTACTAGAAGTCCTAGCCTCAGCAATCAGACAACAAAAGGAAATTAAAGGCATCCAAATCGGCAAAGAAGAAGTCAAATTATCACTCTTCGCAGATGATATGATACTCTATGTGGAAAACCCTAAAGACTCCACTCCAAAACTGCTAGAACTTGTACAGGAATTCAGTAAAGTGTCAGGATATAAGATCAATGCACAGAAATCAGTTGCATTTCTCTACACCAACAACAAGACAGAAGAAAGAGAAATTAAGGAGTCAATCCCATTTACAATTGCACCCCAAACCATAAGATACCTAGGAATAAACCTAACCAAAGAGGCACAGAATCTATACTCAGAAAACTATAAAGTACTCATGAAAGAAATTGAGGAAGACACAAAGAAATGGAAAAATGTTCCATGCTCCTGGATTGGAAGAATAAATATTGTGAAAATGTCTATGCTGCCTAAAGCAATCTACACATTTAATGCAATTCCTATCAAATTACCATCCATCTTTTTCAATGAAATGGAACAAATAATTTTAAAATTTATATGGAACCAGAAAAGACCTCGTATAGCCAAAGGGATATTGAAAAACAAAGCCAAAGTTGGTGGCATCACAATTCCGGACTTCAAGCTTTATTACAAAGCTGTCATCATCAAGACAGCATGGTACTGGCACAAAAACAGACACATAGACCAATGGAACAGAATAGAGAGCCCAGAAATAGACCCTCATCTCTATGGTCAACTAATCTTCGACAAAGCAGGAAAGAATGTCCAATGGAAAAAAGACAGCCTCTTCAATAAATGGTGTTGGGAAAATTGGACAGCCACGTGCAGAAAAATGAAATTGGACCATTTCCTTACACCACACACGAAAATAGACTCAAAATGGATTAAGGACCTCAATGTGAGAAAGGAATCCATCAAAATCCTTGAGGAGAACACAGGCAGCAACCTCTTCCACCTCAGCCGCAGCAACATCTTCCTAGGAACATCGCCAAAGGCAAGGGAAGCAAGGGCAAAAATGAACTTTTGGGATTTCATCAAAATCAAAAGCTTTTGCACAGCAAAGGAAACAGTTAACAAAACCAAAAGACAACTGACAGAATGGGAGAAGATATTTGCAAACGACATATCAGATAAAGGACTAGTGTCCAAAATCTATAAAGAACTTAACAAACTCAACACCCAAAGACCAAATAATCCAATCAACAAATGGGCAGAGGACATGAACAGACGTTTCTGCAAAGAAGACATCCAGATGGCCAACAGACACATGAAAAAGTGCTCCATATCACTCGGCATCAGGGAAATACAAATCAAAACCACAATGAGATATCACCTCACACCACTCAGAATGGCTAAAATCAACAAGTCAGGAAATGACAGATGCTGGCGAGGATGTGGAGAAAGGGGAACCCTCCTACACTGTTGGTGGGAATGCAAGCTGGTGCAACCACTCTGGAAAACAGCATGGAGATTCCTCAAAATGTTGAAAATAGAACTGCCCTATGACCCAGCAATTGCACTACTGGGAATTTACCCTAAAGATACAAACGTAGTGATCCAAAGGGGCACGTGCACCCGAATGTTTATAGCAGCAATGTCCACAATAGCCAAACTATGGAAAGAACCTAAATGTCCATCAACAGATGAATGGATAAAGAAGAGGTGGTATATATACACAATGGAATACTATGCAGCCATCAAAAGAAACGAAATCTTGCCATTTGCGACAACATGGATGGAACTAGAGCGTATCATGCTTAGCGAAATAAGTCAAGCGGAGAAAGACAACTATCATATGATCTCCCTGATATGAGGGAGTGGTGATGCAACATGGGGGCTTAAGTGGGTAGGAGAAGAATCCATGAAACAAGATGGGATAGGGAGGGAGACAAACCATAAGTGACTCTTAATCTCACGAAACAAACTGTGGGTTGCTGGGGGGAGGGGGTTGGGAGAAGGAGGGAAGGTTATGGACATTGGGGAGGGTATGTGCTTTTGGGTAAATTGGAAGGGGAGATGAACCATGAGAGACTATGGACTCTGAAAAACAGTCTGAGGGGTTTGAAGTGGCGGGGGGGTGGGAGGTTGGGGTACCAGGTGGTGGGTATTATAGAGGGCACAGCTTGCATGGAGCACTGGGTGTGGTGAAAAAATAATGAATACTGTTTTTCTGAAAATAAATAAATTGGAAAAAAAAAAAAGAATAACAGAGATGGGTAGCAGATGACTCTGGGGCCCTCTCTCCTCATGGGACTCCTCTTCTCCACCTGAAGTTCACAGAGTCCTGGCTGATAGCTTCATGCCACCTGTGCCTCCTCCTCCCTTTTACCCTTTGGATCTACCCTCTGTCTTATACCTAAGACCTCCATAGCACATTGTAGGGAGCAGCCTCAGTGGGCATTTACATGAACTAATAGTGCATCCTAAGAGCCTGTCCATTCACCTACCTCCTCAGCATGAGGGAGGATACACACTGGGAGACACTCTGCTCTATCCTCACAAGGATCGCAAAAAAGCAAAGACCACCAATTCACTTCACAGGTGAGCAGAGCAAGGTCAGGGTGAGTGTGGCCCGGGATGCAGGATTCGGTGCCTGCCCCTAACAAAGGTTAAGAGACAGACTTACCAATCCCTACTTGGCTGGTTAGAATTTAACAATTTCTGCTCAGATGAAAGATACCTTACCAGCTAGCAGGAAAACTATGGGGAAATGGTAGCAAAGGTAAAATATAATAAAACACAAAAACGCATGATCCCCTTTATAAAGGATCTGTGTTGCTGTCTCCTCAGAATCTCTATCCCCTTGCCCTTTCCAACACCCTTGATCCACCCCCCCCCAACCCAGGGGTCTTATACTCTAAGCATAGAGCTAGCATCCTAGGCTGAGGCCATTCCTGCATCCAGTAACTGGGCTGGAGAAGAGCACTACCTCTGTTGGTCCTGGCAGTAACTATGATGGCTCTGACTACAAGACTCCTTCTGGCTGGATGTGAGAAAAGAATCAAGTTGCTCAAGAAGCTACAGCCTGCCATCTTGGGACCTGATATGAAACACTCAGTAGTTCTTCTGACATTGTAGAAGGCCAGGTGTAGAGAAATAGGGCTTGTGACACTGCCAAGCCACTGGAACAAACCTCACCTGAAACTTGCCCCCATCTGGACTTTCCATTTGAGTTAGCTAAGGTCTCTCTATTGTTTCAACTGGTTTTAAACTGCTTTTCCTGTTGCTTGTGATCAAAGGCACCCTAACAAATATACTACTACACATTTTTAAAGGGTGGCAGGCATGTGTGGTACTGTCCTACTGGTAAAACTCAGGATGGAAGATAAAGGCATGGAGAGGAACTGAGAGGAATTTTATAAGTTAATTGATTTTTATATAAGAACTGCAAAAGTCAACATTTGCAGGCACAACTCTCTTGACCCCAGAAAAAAAATTGTGGAGTATGCAAATTTGATTTGAACAATTGGATAAATATTCATTCAATTCAGGTTCCTGCCCTGATCTCCTCAGGAAGGGTCAAGCACATGTTCACACAGACCTTGACCCCTACACTCAGCCAGTGCATTCTGTCAATATTCTCTTCCCAGCTCGGACATTGGAGGGAGCAGAGCACCAGCCCTTCTCAGGACCCCATCCTCTAGGTTCCCTCCACAGGTCTCTGGTCATCTTCCTTCCACCAAAACACAACCCCCTAGGATGGGAAATCCGCTGTTACATCTCCATGCAAGCTTCCCAACCCTGTCTATATGTTACTAAACTGTATGTGCTGAGTCCTCCCCTTTCAAAAAGCCAGGCTTTTATCATTAAAAACCTAGGCTTCTTTTTTTTTTTTTAAGATTTTATTTATTTATTACACACACACACACACACACACACACAGAACATAAGCAGTGGGAGCAGTAGAGGGAAAGGAAGAAGCAGACTTCCTGCTGAGCAGGGAGACTGATGGGGGCTAGATCCCAGGATCCTGGGATCATGACGTGAGCTGAAGGCACCTACTTAACGACTGAGCCACCCAGGTTCTCCAAACCTAGGCTTTCAAAACTATGTCTCCACTATGTGTTTTGGGGCATATTTTGGAAAAGTCAAATTTTGACACTTGGTTTATTAGTCAGTGTTCTGAAAAAGAGTCAGTAGAATGTTGGGGCAAGGGGCTGGGAGGTATAAAGAGATTTATTTAAGGAATTGGTCCATTGGTGATTATGGAGGCTGACAAGTCCCATGATCTATGGTCAGCAAGCTAGAGACGGAGAAGAGCTGGTGGTATAGCTCTGGTCCAAATGCCAACAGGCACAAGACCTAGAAAGAGCCAATGTTTTTGTTGTTGTTGTTGTTAATTATATTTATTAACATACAATGTAATGTATAATTTGCCCCAGGGGTACAGGTCTGTGAGTCATCAGGCTTACACATTTCACAGCACTCACCCATAGCACATACCCTCCCCAATGTCCATAACCCAACCATCCTCTCCCTGCCCCCCAACCCCAGCAACCCTGAGTTTGTTTCCTGAGATTAAGAGTCTCATGGTTTGTCTCCTTCCTGATCCCATCTTGTTTCATTTTTTCCTTTCCTACTCCCCACTTTCCCCCACCCTGCCTCTCAAATTCCTCATATCAGAGAGATCATATGATAATGGTAAAAGAGCCAATGTTAAAGTTTGAGTCCAAAAGCAGAAAAAATCCGATATCCCAGCTCAAACCAATCAGGCCTGTTTTTTTTTTTTTTTTTTTTTTTTGGTATATTTTTTGTGTGTGTATTCAGGTCTTCAACTGATTGGATGAGGCCCACCCCCACTGGGGAAAGCAATTTGCTTTAGACTACTGATTCAAATGATAATGTCAACTCCCTCACAGACATACACAGAATACTGATGCCCAAATGTCTGAGCACGCTGTGGCTGATACAAAATAAACCATCACACTTGGTTCCAGGCTGTATCTACTTCTGTGCACTGGAGGCAGAGTACAGGGAAAGCAGCCACTTCTGGGGGAGACACAAAGTGCTTATATAACATCTCTAACCTTATACTGCTGCACCGATTTCCTTCCACCTGCGGGCTTTTACTAGCAAGCTTACCCCAGCCATAAATCCCCATCTTCCTCCCTGTGGCTCCCTCTACTCCTAGTAACCCCTGAATGTGTGCCTCTTCTGCCTGAATCTGCCCTCCCCAGAAAAAGTGGCAAGCAGGGCTGATGCAGGGTCATTTTTGTGCAAAGCTGTGGGTGAACTGAAGCCCTTAAGCCAGTGTCCAGCCAGATCTTGATGGGAGAGGGGTGGGCCAACACAGAGATGGAAAGCTGGGATGGGAGGGCAGGAGGGAAGAGCCCACAGGGTAGGCATGGGCATCCACTCAGGCCCTCCTCACTCCACAGCATGCACCTCTGGGGACAAGATGCATTGAAGACAACTTTACCTCCTTCACCACCTGGTCAGTGCCAATCAGTTGAGGCATGGCGACACCATTTCTCAACTACCATCAACATGTGACCCAAGCCTGGCCCCACCGGCCCTGCCAGTGAAGACAAAAGGGGCCCATTTATAGGGCTGGGCCGGGGTAATGGTTATCTCTACTGCTGATAGCACCCTTCCCTGCAAAACACATAATACACCATAAGCACTGCTCAGAGGCAGATAAAAATAGTTTTGGATCAAAGAGGTAGTTTCCTTATTTTGTCTCCAGGGACAGATCAGAGGTTTGGACTGCATGTGGGCAAATCAGTTTTTGCTCTTGGCAGGAGTTCCAATGCTTTTCCTCCACAAGCACAGAAAAGTCTGCCAATGTCGATATCTGAAGCTGAGATAATAGACTGGAGCTGTGTTTTATCTTTTGTTGACCGGCTCCCAGCCATCAAAGTCTCTGCTAGCGTTTTGTAGACAGACAGACTAAGCCCAGACAGCAACAGCAATAGCAGAGAAGTCCGTCAGGCCCGTGGGTCTCAGGCAGCTGGGTAATGGTGATGACATCCACTGCAACTCTGCAATCCCCATTTAGCAGATGAGGAAACTGAGGCTTCGAGAGGCCCCATCATTTTGTCAAGGACCAGGGCTTGATGCAAAGCCCAACAACACCCAAAACCTGAGGTCTTTCAGGACTCTGCAGATGTGGAATCACAAAGGCTGGACTTGGGGCGCCTGGGTGGCTTAGTCGTTGGGCATCTGCCTTCAGTGCAGATCATGATCCCAGGGTCCTGGGGTCGAGCCCCACATAAGGCACCCTGTTCCACAGGAAGCCTGATTCTTCCTCTCTCACTCCCCTTGCTTATGTTCCCTCTCTCTCACTGTCTCTGTCAAATAAATGAATAAGATCTTTAAAAAACAACAAAACAAAACACACAGGCTGGACTTAACTCCTGTGTAGAACCAGGCTTTTAATCTCTCTGAGCCTCAGTTCCTTCATCTGTAAAATGGGAGTCAAACTTGCCAGAGCTGCTAGTGACTCAAAGGAAATCATGCAAAATGGGCTTGTGATCTGCATAATCGATGTGTAGATACTGGTTGTTTTGTTGCTATTATTGTAATTGAGCACTTAATGACTACAGGGGCCTGCTGCTCTCCAGGCTTCTTACAGCTGAGGAATTCAGGTGCAGAAAGGCAAGGCCTTTTCCACAGAGCCAGGAGGCAAAGCCATCAAGGGAACACCACAGCTGGCTCCAGAGTGGGCACAGTACAGCCTCAACAGGGCAATGGTTATCTCAGATGACTGTCATGGGTGATGGTGCCTTTGTAAGAGATAGACCCCTCCCTTCAAATCCTCCCAAAGTTGTTCTCTCCAGTACAGTTCTCAGTCTCGGTTAAGGAAGATTTGATAAAGAAGTCACACCAACGTGCTGCTCCTGATAATGCTCAGTGTGTAACCCCCACCAGGTGTTTGCAACCAAATCAAAGCCTGCAGGGACCATTTAATTCAAGAACTTAATCCAACAGGGCAGGAAGGCAGAGGGGTCAGTGTCCATCAAACCGCTTCCGGGGCGCCACCGGTTCACACAGGAAGGAAGGGCCTGGGAAGAAGGCAGGCCCCTGCCACCCAGGCTGCCTGGTCCAGCGGTTTAGCAGGGTTACCTGGGCGCTCACCTGGGCTCACTCCAGAGCGAGTCCAGGCCTCTGACTCGCCTTCTGGGGCCTGAGCTGGCGGTCACGCCCAAGGGTGGAGCTCCCATGCAGCCACCTCCTAGCTCTGTCCCGGCTCCTGCCCGTCTCCTGGGAAAGAGCCCTGAGCCCTAAGTGCCCCATTCTTTCCTCTGTAAGTTGGCACAGCTGCCTACCTCCTGACTGAAGTGGGGGTTAGGCAAATGCATGCACAGGAATAATGAGTGCAGAACAATCACAGGTGTTCATTGCTCCCTTCACCCCGGTGCAAACTCCCTCCCCAGAAAACCCATCCAGCCTGCCTCCCACAGGCTTTCAGGCTCAGGCGCACTGCGCTCTCACCGCCATGCTAAGTGAGTGCTAGACCTTAGGCCCAGGAGCTACACCCACTCTCTCTTGCAGGGACCTGCTTGGACCGGAATGGGGTGGGCCACCCGGAGGTACAGACCCCCAACAGGCAGATCCACAGCCCAGGACCAGAGGAACCAAACTGACCAGACTCCCCTTGCAGGATTTAATCCCAAGACACAGAAGAAAGTGCCTTTTGGCTGGGGCTGAGCTGAAGCACTGCTTAGCCATCCTGAGCCATCTTCTGGACTGTGCTGAGGGATAGCCATGAGTGAGGAGAGGAAAGGAGAGAAAGGAGAAAGAAGGAGCAAGAAGAAGCAGAGACCTCTGACAGACATGCTGTCTTAGCTCCGGCGCCACAACAAAATACCACAGACTGGGCAGCTGAAACAGCAGGCATTGATTATACAATTCTGGAGGCTGGATGCCCAAGATGATGATGCCAGCCCGGATGACTTTCAGTGAGAGCTCTCTTCCTGATGTGCCAAATCTTTGTGATATGTTGTCCCCTTCTCACTCTGTCTTCACATTTTAAGAGGTTGAGGGGAGGGAGCAGGGAGAAAGAAGGAGGCAGCTTTCTGGTGAGGAACGCTCAAAGCTGAGCTTGTCTGCTATGGACTTAATGTTTGGGTCCCCCCAAAAGTTATACGTTGAAACCCCGATGTGACTATTCTGAGAAAGGACCTTGACAGAAGTAATTAGGGTTAAAAAGAGTCATAGGGTGGGGCCCTTATGATGGGATTAGTGCCCTGATAAGAAGAGACTCCAGAGGACTTACACTCGTTTCCTCACCCTTCTCTCTCTCCCACCCATACCTGCTTTACCTTCCCTCTCTCCTTTCCCCCTGCCTGGTCTTTTTTTTTTTTTTTAAAGATTTTATTTATTTATTTGTCAGAGAGAGAGGGAGAGAGAACGAGCACAGGCAGACAGAGAGGCAGGCAGAGGCAGAGGGAGAAGCAGGCTCCCTGCCGAGCAAGGAGCCCAATGTGGGACTCGATCCCAGGACGCTGGGATCATGACCTGAGCCGAAGGCAGCTGCTTAACCAACTGAGCCACCCAGGCATCCCCCCCTGCCTGGTCTTAATCTGGTCAGAGGAAGAAGAAAATCTGGCCCTGTAAGTTCACTTACCTTCAGAGAATCTTTTCTCTCAATCTTCACTTCTGCCTCTTTCTTCTCTTCCATATGAAACAAGGGAAGGAAAACAAACTTTAGGGTCCTTCCACGAGAGAGGTCAGTAAGACCCAAATGAGATCCCCAAGGAAGAAAAAGAATAGTCAGAACCCAGCTCATTCAGAGCAGGAGAAGAGCTAAGAAGGGGCAACCAGAGAAAGGCAAGGAGAACCTGCAGGTGAGCTAGGGTAACCAGAAGCCAAGAGAAGAAAGCATTCCAACAGGGCAGGAAACAGCCTACCAAACACTGTGAAGTAGAGAAGGGCACAGAGCAATCCACTGGGCAACTTGGAGGTCACCGGTGGTCATGACAGGTTTGGTTTCAAAGAAGTGGTGAAAGAATGACAATTTCAGGGGGTTGATGTGTGATGGGGATGCATGGAAGAAGAGGCACTGGGAAAGTCATGGGAACTGAGGCTGCAGGGAGACTGGGTGGCCTCCCTGGGACCACAGGTGCCATGTGGAAGAACACATAGCATTGTCTTGGAGGAGGCCATGGCAGAGGTGACCATTCCAAGCTGGCTGGGTCTACGGTAATAATCCTTTTTGTTTACACATCATCTCTCATCAAGAATATTTGCAAATTACAAATGTTAATCAGGTCTGTCTTATTAATTTGTTCTTTTTGGAAATACCTTTATCAAGATTTTTTTAATTACAAAAGAAAATATATGCTTGCAAAAAAATCAACTAATATAGAAAAAGCATAAACTTCCTTCTCAATCCCTCCTTCTAAAATTAACTAATGCTTGGTGTAGATCCTTCTAGATGTTTCTTTTTTTCCTACATCTTTATTTTTTAAAACAAAAATGGAATATCTTATATACATTGTTCTGTACCCTGCTTTTATAATCACAATCAGGGACATCTTTCCATGTTAGGGCACGGTGTTCAATTTCATCATTTTAACCCAGTCAGAGGATTTCTCCTGGTCAGGTAGGTCACCCTGAACCCTGGAACAGACAACACTGGCTCATTTACGACCACCCCACACTCTTTCCATCCCTTCTGATCTGTCCCCCAACCCTTTCACAATCTTTGAGGCTGGTCTAATTCTTTTAGCAATTGATGACATTTCATTTCATGTCAGTCTGGATACTGTTGCACATGGCTTTCTCACAACTTCCTGTGCCTCTCCCCACCTAATTTATGGACATTGAATAACCACCTCTTTGTTCCCTTTCTCCTTATTTCTCTCTCCATTTCTCTTTTCCTAATTTGTTTTTATTTTACTAACAATTGTTTTGAACAGCTTTATTATAATATAATTCACATAACTTGCAGTTCATCCATTTAAAGTGTTCAGTTCAATGAACTTCAGCATGTTCACAGGTATGTACAACCATCTCACAGTCATCCTTTAGAAATGTCTAGACATCTTCATCACCTGTAAAAGAAACTCTGCACTGCTTAGCTCTCACACCTATATACTCCCCTCTCCTTTCAGACAGTAGTAATAACTTAACCTATCGTAATCTCTATGGATTTCCCTATTCTGGACTTCTATATCATATAATATCATGTAATATATGGTCACTTGTGACTGACTTTTTCACTGGACATATTTTCGAGGTTCACCTATGTACTTAATTCCTTATTATGACAGAATAATATTCCTTTCTATAAGAGGCTGCATTTTCTGTATTTATCAGTTGATAGACATATGGGTCGTTTCTACCTTTTGATATTATGAATAATGCAACTATAAACATTCATGTACACATTCTTGTGTGATAGCATGTTATCATGTCTCTTAGGTACAGACCTAGGAGTGGAATTGTTGGGTCATATGGACTATGTTTAATCATTTGAAGAACTGCCAGACTTTTCCAAAGTGGCTGCACTGTTTTATGCCATTAGAACATGCAGCTTCCTATTTCTCCATATCTGTCAATATTTATTATCTGACCTTTTATTCCAGCCATCTTTGTGCATGTGAAGTGGCATCTCATTGTGGCTTTGATTTGCATTTCCCTGATGGCTAATGCTGTTAAGCATCCTTTCATATGCTCATGGGTCATTTGTATATCTTCCTTGGAGAACTGTCTGTTCAGATCCCTTGCCCATTTTTTACTTAGATTATTTGTCATTGTATTATTGAGTTGTAAGTGTTCTTTATGTACTCTAGATACAAATCTCTTAACAGATGTATGACTTGCAAATATATTCTCCCATTCTGTAAGCTGTCTTTTCACTTTCTTGATGGTGCCTTTAAAGCACAAAAGTATTTAGTTTTTATGAAATCCAATTTATGTGTTTTTTTTCTTCTGTTGGTCATGCTTTCACTAGCATTGTGAAGAATCCTTTGTCAAGTCCTAAAGTGACAGAGTTATAAAGATTTATCTGTATATTTTATTCTAGCAGTTTTATGGTTTTAGCTCGCACATATAGATCTTTGATCCATTTTTGAGTTAAAAAAGTGGCTTTTTGAGTTTTTATATAAAGTCTGAGATAAGGGTCCAACTTCATTTTTCTGCGTGTGCTGTCTAGTTGTCTTAGCACCATTTGTTGAAAAGACTAGTTTCCCCCACTGAATGGCTTTGGCATCCCTGTCAATAATTAGTCAACCATAGATGGATGGGTTTATTTCTGGACTCTCAATTTTATTTGATTGATCTATGTATCTATCCTTGTGCCAGCAACCACACTGTCTTCATTAACATTGCTTTGTAGTTAAGTTTTGAAGGTGGGAAGTATGAGTCCTTGTATTTTGTACTTTCTCAAAATTGTTTTAGCTATTTGGGACTCCTTGTAATTACATGTGAATTTTAGAATCTGCTTGTCAATTTCAACAAAGAAAACAGCCGGTATTCTGACAGGGATTTTGTTTAACAATTAGAGAAGTATTGGCATCTTAACTGTACCAAGTCTTCTGATCCATAAACATGAGATGTTTTTCTGTTTATTTTTTTCTTTTCTAAAAAAGATTTTATTTATTCATTTACGACAGAGAGAGCATGCAAGCAGGAGAAGGAACAGGAGGAGAAGGACAAACAGACTCCGAGCTGAGCTGAGCACAGAGCCCAATGTGGGGCTCAATCCCACAATACTGAGATCATGACCTGAGCTAAAATCAAGAGTTAGACATTCCACTGACTGAGCCACCCAGGACCCCATGAGGTTGTTTTTTCTTTTTTTTTTTTTTAATGCAGAAATTTTTTTCATTTCTCTTGGGTATATACCTAGGAGTGAAATTGCAGGGTTGTATGGTAATTCTGTGTTTAATTGTTTGAGGAACTACCAGAGTGTTTTCCAAAGTATAGGTACCATTTTACATTCCCATCCATAATGTAATAGGGCTCCAATTTCTCCATATCCTTGTCAACACTTGTTATTGTCCAAACATTTAATCCTTGCTACCCTTGTAGCTGTGAGGTAGCATTTTATTGTGGCTTGGATTTGCATTTCCCTGAGGACTAATGATGTTGAGCATTTTTTCATGTGCTTATTGGCCTCTTTATTTAGATCTTCTTTAATTTCTTTCAATGTTTTAGTTTTACACTTATTTTATTAATTTATTATTTAATTCTAAGTATTTTATTCATTTTGATGTTATTATAAATGAAATTGATGTCTTAATTTCATTTTTGGTTTGTTCACTACAACTGTATAGAAATACAATTGGCTTTTTACTTTGACCTTGTGTTCTAAAACCTTGTTATACTCATTTATTAGTTCTTGTAGTTTTTAAGTTGGACATCCTAAATTCGTTAGTATTCTATATATGAGGTCATGTTATCTCTGAATATAAATGGTTTTACATTCTCTTTTCAAACCTGGATTTTTTTTTTTTACCTTGTCCATTTTCCCTGGATAGAACCTCCAATACAGCATTGAATAGAAGTGGCAAGAGCAGACTTCCTTATCTCGTCCCTGATATTAGGGAAAAAGCAGCCAGTCTTTAACCAATAAATATGATATTAACTGTAGGGTTTTCATAAATACTTCATATCAGGTTGAGGAAGTTCCATTTTATTCCTAGTTTGTTGAGTTTTTTTATAATTAAAGTGTTGGATTTTGTCGAATCCTTCTTCTATATCTATTGAAGTAATCATACGATTTTTATTTTTTATTCTAATGATATGACCTATTACAGCAATTGATTTTAACATGTTGAATCAACTTTTCCTTTCTAGGATAAATCCCACTTGACCAAGGCATATATTCTTTACATGCTGTTGGATTCAGTTTGCTAGCATTCTGTTGACGATATTGGCATCCACATTTATAAGAGATATTGATCTTAGTTTTCTTATGATGTCTCTGTCTGGTTTTGGAATCAGGGTAATAGTGGCCTTAAAATGAGTTCACAATTGCTTCTTTCTCTTCTATTTTCTGGAAATGTCTGTGAAGAATTGGGATTGATTTTTTTAGTTTTTGGTAGAATTCCATAGTGAAATCACCTGAACCTTAGCTTTTCTCTGTCAGTAGTCTTATTAACATCCACTCTTTCATTTCTGATTCTAATAATTGTCTTCTCTCTTTTCTCCTTGGTTAAGCTAACTAAAGGATTGTCACTTTTGTTGATCTGTTCAAAGCACCAACTTTTGAATTCATTGAAATTCTCTGTTGTTTTTCTATTCTCTATTTCATTAATTTCTATTCTAATCCTTATTATTTATATCTTTCTCTTAACTTTGTGTTAGATTGCTCTTCTTTTTTCAGTGTCTTAATGTGGAAGATTAGGTTATTGTTTAAAGTCTTTCTTCTTTCTTAATATGACATTTACAGCTATAAGTTTTCCTCTAAACACCACTTTTGCTGCGTCTCACAAATTTTGATATGCTGTATCTTCATTTTTATCCAACTCAAAGTATTTTTTTAATTTCCCTCTTCATTGCTTCTTTGATCCATTGGCTCTTTAGGTCAATGTTGGCTTTTTCTCAAATTTTTTTTCCTGACATTGATTTCTAATTTCATTCTATTATAAGTGGAGAACACACTTTAAAGTTTTTCTAGCCTTTTAAATGTATTGGGGTTTGTTTATGACCTGTGGCCTATATTACAGAATAAAGAAGTTTCATGTGTACTTGAGAAGAATATATAATCTACTGTTGCTGAGTGGGGTGTTCTATAGAGGTCTATTAGCTCTATTTGGTTTATAGTGTTATTCAAGTCTTCTATATCCTTGTTAATCTTATATCTAGTTCAAACCCCAATTGAAATTAGATTATTGAAATGCCCAATAATTATTATTGAATTTCTTTCTTCATTTCTGTCACTTTTTGCCACCTATAATTTGTTCCTTTTTTTTTAGCTGCATATGTGTTTATAATCTTATACTGTCTTAATGGATTGTCCCTTTTATCATCATAAAATGTCCCTCTCTGTCTCTAGCAAAGTTTTTTTTGTTGTAAAGTCTACTTATTCTGATATCAGTATAGCCATTCCAGTTTTCTTATGGTTGCCGTTTGCATAATATATCTCTTCCTACCCTTTTATTTTCAGACTAACTGTGTCCTTAAATCTAAAATGTGTCTCCTGTAGACAACATATGATTGATAATGTTTTTATCCATCTTAAAACCTCTGAATTTTGATTGGGTTGTCTAATCCTCTCACATTTAATGTTATTATTATTATACATCGATAATGTTATATTGATATACATTATTGATATAATGTTATTATTGATATATTATTGATATACCGATTGACATCTTCTATTTTACTTTTTGTTTTCTATATGTCTTACGTGTTTTTTTCCTCTGTTCTACTTTTACTGCTTTCTTATGTGCTGAAAAGCATTTTCTGATGTAACACTTAATTTCTTTGTTTTTTTTTTACCTTTTCTTTTTTGTGTGTGGTTGCTCTAAAGTTTAGTATGTGTATTTAAGTTACCAAAATAAGCTTTAGAGTCATATTAGTTTAATTCCAATGATAAATAGAAATGATACTCCTAAGGATCTCTAGTCTCCTTCCCTTTTTTCTGTGGCATAATATATATTGTCAAATATATTACATCTATTAATGTTATAGAACCAACAGTCTGTTGTTATAATTATTACTTTACTATCTGTAGTCATTTCCTTAGTCCAGTGCAGCTTTCTTTCCACCCACTATCTTTGTGCTGTTCTTGGCAATCTATATTTTTCTATATGTTACAGACTCTACAATACATTATAAACATATTATTTAATATAATTTCTTTTTAAATCAGTTAAGAAAGGAAAAGAGAAAAATATGCATTTATACTGACATTTATAGTTACAGTTGCCATTTTTTTTTCCTTTATCATGCCCATCTGTCTCTTATCTACCCTTCCTTTTCCCTTGTTCTGACTTCCCTCCTTTGGTCCCTTATCACGCATCTTCAGACCTTGTGACATTCAGGACTAGGGGTATCCGAGTGCTTCATCCACCAGCTGTGGAAATTGCCCTTTCAGGGAAGCCCAAAAAGAACGGGGGAACAGCAATGACCCTGGTGAGCTCTGTGCCTTTGGCACCTCCCTGGAGGCAATCACTGGAAAAGTGCATCATAGTTGAGCCCCTTCTGTGTGCCAGGATCATATGAAGCATGCCACACAAAGATGATTATAGTCAGGACAGCGTGGCCAGAAAGATATCACGTTATTCGCATTTTGCAGAGGAGAAAGGTAAAATGGCTTCCTAAAACCAACAGCTGATTACAGTGCCAGAGTCAGATTAGCTTCCCAGGATGTGGGAGGGAGTCCATATTTTATCTTAATTCAGGTACATTCTTTGAATGAAGGCAAAGGTCATCTCCAGGAGGTACCCTGATAAATCAACCTGGCTTTACTTGTTTTTCTGATGGACTACAATGTTCAGGAGAGGAAATATATGTTATTGCTGTTGTTTTAAATTACAACTACATCCACCTTCCCATGAAATAATAAAACACTTGTCTAAAGGAGGAAAAATTCAATCACATCCATGTTCCATCAAGATGGGCAGCATCACCTCAGAACACAAATGATTCTGTTACTTTTCAATAGTTTTTAAAGACTTTTGTTCTCATTATAAAAAAACACAAGCATTAAAATGGAAAAAATATATAATTCTCAGAGGAAATTTGAAAATGCAGAAAAGTATAAAGAAAATATAAATCACACAAAATTCTTCCATTCAAAAACAACCAGTATTATTTTAGTGCATTTGCTTATGGGGTTTTGTTTTTTTTTTCAAGTATTCTCTGTATATTTTCTGTGTAAGGTCCTACTTTTTTCATGTAACATTCCATTACCTTTATCCATGTCATTAACATTTCTTCATACACATGAATGTAATAACTACCTGATTTTTCATCATGTGATGACATGACACCTCATGTTCTTGAGCTCCTCCACTGCAGCACCTTCATTGCACAGATGTATACTTTAACACAAATATGGGGACATCTTCCTGGCTCCAGTGGGGTGATAGGCCAGTGACAGGGAAGAGAAGAAGAGGTAGGGCTTAGGATAAGATGTGGTTCCTGCCCCCAGAAGATGGCCCCAAAGGAGTAGACTTGGCATTTTGGAAGAAATGGAGCAAGCAAGGTTTCAACTCAAAATCAAGAAGAAAAAGCAAACCCAAGAGAAAAAATAAAATGTCCCTGTCCACTGTCAATGCCAGTGGGGGCACTCAGACATGGGGCTTAGATCTGGGCAGAGTAAAATCCCAGAATCCCAGAGTAAAACACCAGACACTCCCCCAAAGCCATTTGCTCTGATCTGGGCTTTGGTGGGGAGGGAGGGATAGGAAAGGCAAGGCAGTAGCCACCAGCTATGACAAGGGGACTCAGGGTGGAGACTAGCAAGGAGGAGCAGGAGAGGAATGGATGGGTGTGAGCAGCTCGGAGATCATGAGTGGTGTTTGAGTCCTCCCCAAGGACATCCAACCCCTCCTCATCCTTTGAAAGGCATGTTTAAGGAGAATAACAAAAGGTAAGTGGCAATTAAGGAAGATTAATTAAGCAGCTGTGTGCACAACTGACAGGAAGAGAATGCTGGGAGTGGAGACCACATAGGAGTGGACTGGTTTGGGCCTGCCCAACTCCACTCCTCTTCTCCAGGTGGCAGGACCCCAGTGTTTCTTGGGAAACCCATTCCTCCCTTTCATCCAGTCTTGGTGGAACAGCAACTAAAGAACCCACCCTCCCCCAGATGAGAAAGAAGCTTCAAACATTGGCTCTGGGACATGAATCAGTGCAGGTGCACAGAGCCCATCATAGGCTGGTGGTCACTCATCCTGCCAGATCCATAAGAGGAGACTGTCCTGGGACTCCTGCTCCTGTCCTAGCTCAATTCAAATCATCCATCATCCATCATCCTTGGTGGCTACTGCAAAATCTTTGAAAACTTTCCCTTCTCCTTGAGTTGGTCACACAGTTTCTGTTACCTTTCCCAGGGAATAATTCCCTGGGCTCCAGACTCACAAAAGAATAAGTGCCACAGTGTATGAGCACAGCCACACTCCAGGCCCTGTGGATGCCCTGTCATCTTATCCTCCCACCTCCAGATGAGAACTCTGAGCTGCTGGGATTCACCAAGGTCATGAGCTGAACTGGCTGCTGCTCCAAGAACTCTGCTCTGTCTGCCCCAAAACTGGGTGATTTTCCTGACCTGACCCATGGCTTAGACCTTTTGTGTGCTTAACTGCCAACTGCCCAAAGCTCTAAAAACTCTGAAGCACTGAACCCACCGCAGCCCACCCACAGGACCCAGACCTGGCCAGGGAGGGACAAAGCCCAATCCTCAGAGATGCCAGGATCCCAGCACCACCTCAAGGAACCCTCATTCAGACCCACACCAGGAATTCATTCCACAATGGCATGTGTGGACGCACACAGAATTGCAACTTGCTTTCTCTGCCTGAAAATCTCCCCCTTTCAAACAGTTATTAGAATAAACCAGAAGAGGTTTCAATTACAGGAGGGGCTTGAACATCAGGGTCACTGATGTGCATTCTCCTTGCTCTTAGTGACAGGATTCAGGATAATTGGGGCATGTGGATAGCAGAGGCAGATGTGTTTGTATGTGAGTGTGTCTGAGCGGCCAAGGATGCTCTAAACCCACAGGTGTGGTTGAAGGACTCTAGGTGGAAGGCATTGTGTGTGGGGTGGCCACAAAGCTGAGTTCCACTCTTTGGCAGTGTTGCCACTTTCAAGAGGCTCAGCCTCAGTTCCCTCATCTGCAGCCCCTGTGGGCTTTGATGAACACACAGTGTGAGCACTTGCTGATTATTCTCCTTGGGGGTGGGGGCCACCTTTTTATGCCTCTTTACAGCCTCAGAATCTAAAATACTTCCTGTTCTGTGGCAGCATTCTGTAGGATTTTATTTTTTTAAATGGTGATGGTGATGGTGATGATAATGACAATTGATGTCATTTAAATACAGTGGAGTCCAAACTTTTAAAAAATATTCATTATGGAAATGTAAATGTTCAAAGTTTCTTAACAGTGTGTCACATATTTTAATGAAATCTTATGTGGAACCCAGTGTTTAAAAATGTTTACAAAGCAAAGCAGCCCCTATTGGGGCTGGAACACAGAGCCCACCCTCTTGCCCCCAGGGCAGTCTCTGTGGCATCCTCATGGGCACAATTTGAAAAATAGTTTCAGTAACAATTTGAAAACCACCTTCTTAACCAGAGGACTCTATTTTATGGAAGAACTGGGGATCTGGGCCACGGCACGGTGGAGGCGCTTTCCACGTCTACTTGGATGCCATTCCAATGGCTGCTCAGTCCTTTCCTGAGGAAGAGGGGCTTCTGGCCTCCCCAGGAGAAGAGGGGCTTCTGGCAGGGAGCTTCGTGGTGACAGCCATTGATCGGTTTTCAGCCTACAATGAGTCCTAACCTCGATTAATACTCACAGCCCCCTAAAACCCAAATACCATTAGTACCCCCATTTTTCAGATTAAAATAAATACAAAAGGGAGGTTAAGAAACTTAGCTAAAATCAATAGCTACTAAGTGAAGGATTCAGTTGAACTCCAACCAAAGTCCACGCTCTTATGCACTCCATACTGGAACACAGTGGGGGCATGCAGAGCCGCAGCAGAGACACCATGGCACCCCTTCTCCTGGCACAGACTCTGGTGGATGGAGGGAAGCAATAATATAACCCCTCACTTCCACCTGGATGGAAACATGGGACGTTGAGGTGGACCTGGCCACAGTAGGCTGAGAGGCAGGCAGATAGGGTGCAGGATGGAGTTGCCTAGGATTTAAGGGGGGAAAGTGGAAACTTTCCTGATGTCAATATCTGTGGTCTAGTCCAGCTCCTCAGGCCAGAGCACACAAAGGACCTTACCTCTGCATTTTTTTTTTTAATTTAGGGACCCACCACACTTTGATAATGTACATCTGCTGCCCAACCTAAAACAGATTCCTATAAATGCTTGTGCCCTTCCCTCGTGTGACTGTTCCTTTCCTCCCTGGCAGAGGGGACATCTTAGAGGTAAGAATGTGCCATGAGAGCCCATTCAGAGCCCCTTTGAGGAGCCAGGACCCACTGCAGAGCAGGCAGGAGAAGGGGTGCTGGGCTAGGGAGAAAACAAGATTTATACTATATATGTCACCCTTTCTGCTGGGCTCCTGCCCCTTCTTGGCATCCCCTCCAGGCGATGCGGCCTAGAGAGCTTTGTGAGATGGGGTGTGTCCTTCCCCCACTGGCATTCAGACAGCATGGGAATTAACAGGTCCAAAGGCCCACTGTCTACCCAAGTCAGCATCAGATACCACTAAATGCAGAGCCAGCCTCTGCACAGGACCAAACCAACTTTTCCTCAGGCTACTTTAGGGCCCTGCAGACATAAAGGCAAGACCACAGGCTGGACTCCCCAAGTCCCATCTACCCAAGTGCAGACACAAAGGGAACTGTTGTCTCCTGACTTGGTGTGGGCAATATGATGGTGAAGGGATGTTCCTTTCTCCCTGTGGTCATCTCTGCCAGATAGTCTTTTGCCAAGACAATAACTGCAGGAAAAGAATAGCTCTGCCAGCAGCAATGAGGCCAAGCATTTCACATAGACAAAGAGAAAAACCTGTAGTATCAGCCGAGGGTTCACTCTGATGTAAATGTCCATGGAGATCACATACTCTGTTTTCAGGAAGCCCAACAATCTATCATGTGCATGATACATGATCAAGAGAGATATCTCTTTCCAACTTCTAGCACCATATTGTTAATCTCCCATAATGGCCTGGAGACTAGGGAGCGTGTCTGTGGGCAATGTGATCACCCAGCCACTGACTGGCCTTCCACAGATAATCATCCATCCCCAGATAGTCATCACATCCAGAATAAGGGACTGGAAGGTCCGGGGGTAGCCATGTGAGAAGGAAATGGGGTGTACAAATCAGGAAGCAATCTGACGTCAGTCAGCTCAACTGAAAACTTATCACGAGGGTGCAGAGGCTGACAATCTTCCCACAAAACCATGGGTGCTTTCCAGCTGAGGGGCCTCCTGTGAAGAGCCTAGTCCTGTAGGGACTGAAGGAGGAAAGCAGACATAAGAGAAAGACAAAGGAAGAGACAGCCCAGCCAAGACTGAGAAGGCTTTGTCTACTCTTACAAATAAAACTCTTCCGTGTTGCACAGCAGTTCCGAGCTAGAAGGAAACCCTGAGACAGTTTGCTTCAATAATTTGTAATTTTCTCAAAGAAAATTGAGACCAGGAGAATGACCTTACTGGTTCACCAAGTGACAACCCTGGGAGGGAAATTTAGATCCCTTGCCAATACCTTTAATAGACAGACAGAACTCTGAATCTCCACCCAGGGGCGTGTGGAATATTCAGTAAGCATTGTTTCATCATTTGTGGGCAAGACCCCATGCAAGGTACACTGACAGATCACAGAAGACAAACAAATATTCACACAAATCATCCTTTAATATGAATTGTGCTGATACACATGTGGTGCTGACACTTATAATCAGAGATCTGACATGGTCTGGGACTGGGCAACAGGGAGGAGAACTTGCCTAAGGAGGGGACATTTAGCTTGACAGTGGAAAGGCTAGCCTGACAAAAGGTGGACAGAGAGTTTCTAGGAAGAGGCTGTCTCCCTCCCTCTTATCTTCTCTCCCTCCTTCTCTAACCAAAAGGTATGCTCCAAACTAGCTGAGCACATTTCTGACCTCCAGATGCATGCTACCAGTACATGCCTCTCCAGGCCCAGTACAACCATTACAAGTGCCCTGTGCCCAAGCTTCACACAGTCAATCCCATTGCTCCTATCACCCGGAATTTCAACCCTGCCCTATCCCTAGGATCCCAGCCACCTCCAAACCCATTGCTGTGTGAGCTGTAGAGCCTCGGACCCCACCCCCACCATACCAGTCACAGGGCTGGACCACCACAGACTTTCAGCAGTGCATGAATGAGTGAATGAACTGAACAATGCATCCATAAGGTGTGGCAAGATACAGCTTGATAGAAGCTCTGAGATTCCTACTTTCCACTCTCTACCTGGCCCAGTGGATGTGCTCCTGAGGACTGAACAGGGGTTCAGACCCTTCTTCACATGAGAAAGAGCCATTTTAGAGCCTGCTCCTTGGTCTGCTCCATACATCATCCCCACAGTTTCCAGGAGTCAGGGCTGCAGAATAGTCAATATATAAGTATTCCAGTTACTAAGACACCCTGCCAGGGCCTCTAATACAGCCTATAACCTATATCCTGCTGGCTCGCCTGGGTGGAAAGAAAAGAGAGTCCATTTGTATCAGTTGATAGGTCAGTATGAACCAATCACATGAGCTTGGTGACCGACACATGGGAGGTGGTGCTAATGAACCATAATTTAAAAGCCCAGACAGCTCCTTCTGTATCTAGTAGCTCTGTATCTAGGAGCCCAGTAGCTCCTTCTGTATCTTACCTTGAAGTCCTCAAGGTGTTTCTGGGGAAATCACAAGAATGGTCTCACCAGTTATGACATCAATGAAGCACCTCCGTCCCAGGAAAGGCTGTTAAGAGGACCTTTAGTTTTCTGTGTTGCACAATCTCCGGCAAAGTATCCCAGGGAACTTCTTAGAGGGAAAGGAAGAGCCTCACAATGCTGCAGTCCCAGGGTGGGGCACAGTTCAGCCTTCTCAGGGACCTGGAACAAGGCTTCCATCAGTGGACCCTCATCCACCAGGCTGTGCAGAGCTGTGCAACAGTGGCACTATGTGGCAGCAACAGAAACAGTAGTGCCCTGGCTTGGATTCTCCAGCTAGTTCTCTTCTCTGGTGTCTGGAAGCAGGACCAGCTCCAGGTTCTTAAATAGTTCAGGGAATCTCTGGCCTTCCTACCAATGAAGGCTGCTGAACACTCTAGTAGTTCAATAAGAGATAATCGTATCTCCTTATCTTGACTAGGCTGGTAAGAGGGTCATTCCATTTTAGCATGCATCTGTCTGGTTTGATGATCATTTGCATTCCCACATTGTCTGAATTTTGCAGATAAAGATGTGCAGGAGTTAACAATTTCCCCCAAATCACATACCCAGATCAACAGCAATGCTGGTATCTAAACCAGGCTTGTGTGACTGCTGGGTCCAAACTTCTGAACTCCCCAGTGCCCCTCTCTGCCCACAGCAGAATCCAGAAACCACAAAGCATCTTGGGATACATTGCTTCTATGTACTATCTCCCTTTGGGTTTAGCTTAGTTAAAACTTCCTGGAAACCCACCCTTATCCACACCTTCTCCAGTCACATTTGGTTCACATGTGGCCTGAGCCCCTTTGATTAAAGACCATATGTGCCACATGGCGTGGTTCTTCCCCCCTCACCACCACTACCACCATCACCCTCATTTTGCTTAGCTGGTACAAGAAACATGCCTAAGCAATCAGCATAACTTCTGAAAATCAATTTGTATTCTGTCAGTCTGAGTGTCATTAACAACTTCTGCTAATACAGCAGTAATGAACATCTGGAAACAGAGCAGCTGTTGGGGGAATGAGGTATAAAAAAACAGTAAGATGACAGCTTGTTTTTCATAAACTAGATTGGCTCTGGGCAAATAGGAGAGGCAACGGACAAAATGGAAATCAGAGACAGAGGAGGGGAAGGGCAAGGAATGAGCAGGTACACCCAGGATCTGATGCACTATCCAAAGACACTCACTCCTTGAGTACTGGTGGCCCACTTTCTCTGAGCCAGGCCCTGCCCAGGGTAAGGAACCTGTGCTCCTAGGGATGCCCCTGGCCAGTCAGAAGCCAACAGTTTAGCTTATGGAGTCTCTGTGCAGGTGAGCACCTGGTGCTCGGAGAGCTTCCAGCATGATAGAAAGCTGGCTGAGTAAGCTGGGAAGGCTTTCTAGGCAGGAGATATTTAGACCTGGCCTTGAATCCTGAATAAGGATTTGTGAGGTGAGCAAAGGAAGGAAACACTGCTGGTGTGAGGGTAAGGAGTCCTGAGGAGATGCTGGGGATGCTGGGTGTGGTCAGAGCAATGTCACCTGAGTAGCAGGGATGGAGGTCAGTCTACAGAAGGACCAAGAGGCCCTATAGGGGTGTGAAGTGCGTCCTAAAAGTAAAGAGTGACATGGGTATTGTCAAAGCCATACAAAAGATGGGACTGTGTGACCATCCCCATGTAACACAATGTCTGAGACACAAGTGAGGACCCACCTTCATGCCTTTCCTCATCCAGCACCATGAGTACCCAGCGGGATTCAACGAGCTCCAGGGCAGAAGAGGTCTCCTTTTATGAGATCCAGAAACAGGGAGAAAAATCAGCCAACCAATGTGACACAAACCATGGGAAGGTACTGTTTGGGATGGAATGTATTTGAGTGGTTTCTCAGAGAAGACTGGAGTGAGCAGAGTTTTGAGGGCATGAAAGTGTGACCTAAGTGATTTTATGGGGAACAGGTGCTCCCAGAGGAGGAACCAGAAAGAGCAATGCCCTGGTGTGCCCTGGAAGAACCCTGAGGGCAGGGTACTTGAAAGGGAGGCTGGTGGGAGAAGAGAGACTAGAGTAAGGGAGCCCACTTGGCCCACCTCCCACAGCTCAGGCCCTGAGGACCATCTGACCCTACCAGGGAAAGCAGAGACTGGCCACCTCTGGGCCTTTCAAGGGCTCGTCCCTGAGGGACTGGGCTGCTCTTCCTTCCCTGAGACTCACTATATCCACTCCACTCCTCATGCCTACTTAGACATCTTGGATGGGGTGGTGGCCCACGGGGGAGGGCTAGAAGGGGCAACATTCTTCCGGGTTTTCATTCTCCTTTGGTGAGGTCTCTCCTTCTATGGCCCAAGCCTAGGAGTCATATTTCAGTGTTTCATGAATTTAATCTAAAATAAATCAGCAGGCCCTTGGCATATACCCAGCCCCACAAAAAAAAAAAAAAAAAAAAAAGTCCATAATCCTACTTCACAGTTGGTAGTTCAGTATTTTCCTACAGGTATGGATGGGCAGAAATACATACTCATGGTGTTTTGCTTCCGATTTGCTTTAATCTATACAAGGTGGTTTTTCTTTCTTTCAAAGTAGCATCACATTTTTGCAGTGCAGAGCAGCAGGACATGGAGGCATAGCTGACATTTTGGGGACCTTTGGAACCTTTGGTTTTCAAGTTGATGATAGATCATTTGGCACAGAGACCCAGGCTTTGGGGAGAGGGTGGAAGAGATATTTTCCTCTGCTTCCTGAGATTTGAAATGAGGGTCACCTGTTTGGCCTCTGAACTACATTACCTCAGGGAAAGATATAAATCTTTCAACCACATTGGTTGAATTATATTCCTAGGTATTTTATTTTTTTGGATGCTATCATAAGTGGAACTGTTAACTTAATTTCTTCTGAAATTGTTCACTACTGGTAGGTAAAATCACAATTGATTTTTGTGTATCTTGCACCCTGTAACTTTGCAGAATTTAGTAGCTCTAGTGTATTTTGTAGATTCTTTGGTATTTTCTATAAGTAGAATTATGTCCTCTGTAAATAGAGATACTTTCTCTTCTTTTCCAATTTAGATACATTTTATTTCATTGTCTTGTCTAAATGCTCTGGCTAGGACTTTCAGTAGAATGTTGAATAGAACTGGCAAAAGCAGGCCTTCTAGTCCTGTTCCTAATCTTAGAGGAAAAGCTTTCAGTCTTTCATCATTGGGTATGATGTTGACTATGGGTTTTTCATAAATGCCTTTTATCACGTGAAGGAATTTCCCTTCTATTCTTACTTTGCTGAGTGCTTTTATCATGAAAGGATTTTTTTTCAAGTGCCTTTTTTGCATCTATTGAGATACATGTGGGTTTTTTTCCCTTCATTCTATTACTGTGGCATATGACATTATTGATTTTCTTATGTTGAGTCACCACTGAATTCCTGGGATAAATCCCACTTGGTCTGATAGATGATCCTTTTAAGGTACTTTTGGATTTAGTCTGTGAGTGTTTTGTCAGGGAAAGGTTGTGTCTATATTCATAAGGCCTATAGGTCTACAGTTTTCTTGTGGTATTTTTGTCCACCTTTGTATCAGGGTCTCAGAATGTGTTAGGAAGTTGTTAAGCATTGAACTGTGTTCCACCAAAATTTATATGTTGAAGCCTTAACCTCCAATGTAACTATACTTGGAAATAGGGCTTTTAAGAATGTAATTAAGGTTAAATGAAGTCATAATGATGGGGTCCTGATTCAATGGGACTTGTGTCTTTATAAGAAGAAATGAAGACACCAGACAGAGGAAAGCCCATGTGAGGACCCAAGAAGGCAGATGTTTGCAAGTCAGGAAGGGAGGTTTCACCAGAAACCACGCCTGCTGATGCCTTGATCTTAGGCTTCTAGCTTTTAGGACTGTGACCAAAAAAAAAAAAAAAAAAATAGCTATTATTTAAGCCATCCTGTCCATGGCATCCTGCTATGGCCCCTGGAAGTGACTAATACAGAAGTGTTTTTTGCTCTTCTATTTTTTAAGAGTTTTTTTTAAGAGTAGAAGTGGCGTTAATTTAAAAAAAAAAATTAGTAGAATTCACCATGAAGCCATTTAATCGTGGACCTCTCTTTGTTGAGAGGTTTTTTGACTACTTATTTAATCTCTTCACTCATTATGTCTGTAAAAATTTTCTAGTTCATCTTTAATCAGTTTGGACAATTGATGTGCTTCTAAAAATGAGTCCATTTCTGATTTTAGTTATTTATATCTTCTCTCTTTTTTCTTAGTATTTCTAGAGGTCTGACAATTTTTGTTGATGTTTCCAATGAGCCAATTTTCTCTATTGTTTTTCTACTTTCTCCTTCATTTATCTGTACTCTAATTTTTTGTTATTCCTTTCCTTCTGCTAGCTTTAGGTTAGTTTACTTTTATTTTGGTAATTACTTGTGGTGTAAAGTTAGGTTAGAGATTTGGGAACTTTCTTCTTCTTTAATATGTATTTGCAACAGTTAATTTCCCTCTGAGCACTGTTTTCACTGCATCCTATAAGATGCGGTATGTTGTGCTTCTGTTTTCATTCATCTCAACATGTTGTATAATTTCTCTAGTGATTTCTTCTTTGACATATTAGTTATTTAAGGATGTGTTATATAATTTCCATGAATGTCCTTATTTTCCAGATTTCCTTCTGTTATCAACTTTCAGTTTCATTCCACTGTGGTTGGAGATGATACTCCTATGATGTTAATCTTTTAAAATTTATTGATAATTAATTGTTTTATGGCCCAAAATTGTCTATTCTGGAGTGTGTCAAAGGCACTTGAGAAGATTGCATATTCTTTTGTTGGGTAGAGTGTCTTTATATGTCTGTTAGGACTGGTTGGTGTATGGCATTGTTCAAGTCCTTTATTTCCTTACTGACCTTCTGTTTAGGTGTTCTATAATTGAAACTTGAGTATTGATGTCTTGTATTATTATTATACAACTATCAGTTTTTCTCTTAAAGTTTTGTCAATACTTGCTACATATATTTAGGGCTCTGGTTTTGGTATGTACATGTTTATAATTTTTCTGTCTAATGTTCTTCTTTGTCTCTTTGTAACAATTTTTTTTTTTACCTAAAATCTATTATTAGTATAGCCATTCCAGCTCTATTTTTCTTTCCTTTCACTTTAAACCTATTTGTCTTTAGGTCTAAAGTGACACTATTGTAAGCAGGATACAGTTGGACTCCCTGTGTGTGTGTGTGTGTGTGTGTATGTGTGTGTGTTTTAATCTGTTCTGCTAAACTCTGTCTTTTAATTGATAAATTTAATCCATTTAATCTTTTTCTTAATTTTTTATTTTTTTTATTTTTTTATTTTTTATTTTTTCAGCATAACAGTATCCATTATTTTTGAACCACACCCAGTGCTCCATGCAATCTGTGCCCTCTCCAACACCCACCACCTAGATCCGCCACCCTTAATCCATTTACTCTTAAAGTGATTACTGATGTGAAGGATGTACTTCTGCCACTTTGCTATTTGTATATATTATATAATTTTTTTCTCAATTTCACCTTCTTTTGTGTTTGATTTTTTCTACTGTAACCTCTTGACTCTCCATTTTTCTGCATATTTATCTTAGTGGTTAGCATGGAGATTAGGTTAATATTCTAAATTTATAACACTCTAGTTTTAATTGATATCAGCTTAATTTAAATAGTGTACATTAATTCCAATCCTATCCCACTCTATCATTCTTTTGTGTTAGTATTGTCATAAATTACATCTTTATACATTGTGTGCTCACTAAAGTAAATTTATTATTATTGCTTTATGTATCTGTCTTTTAAACCATATAGGAAGCAAAAAAAAATTAAAAAAAGAAAGGAGGAGGAGTCAATATGGCGGAGAAGGAGCAGGCTGAGACTACTTCAGCTAGCAGGAGATCAGCTAGAGAGCTTATCTAAAGATTGCAAACACCTGCAAATCCATCCGCAGATAGAAGAGAAGAACAGCAATTCTAGAAACAGAAAATCAACCACTTTCTGAAAGGTAGGACTGGTGGAGAAGTGAATCCAAAGCGACGGGAAGATAGACCCCGGGGGGAGGGGCCGGCTCCCGGCAAGCGGCGTAGCAAGGGAGCACAAAATAGGGACTTTTTTAAAAGTCTGTTCCGCTGAGGGACATCGCTCCAGAGGCTAAACCTGGGCGAAGCCCACGCGGGGTCATCATGGCCTCAGGTCCCGCAGGGTCACAGAAGGATGGGGGGGGGGTCTGAGTGTTGCAGAGCTTGCGGGTATTCGAACGGGAAAGCCGGCTGCAGAGACAGTGCTGACAGTAAGCTCACAGCTCAGTGTTGCCTTGAACCGGTTGCAGGCTCGGTGAGCTCGGAGCGTGGCCGGAGGTCAGGCAGACGGGAGTTACTGGGCGCTGTTCTCTGAGAGCGCACGTAGGAGTGGGGCCCCGGGCTCTCGGCTCCTCCAGGCCGGAGACCAGGAGGCCGCCATTTGTATTCCCGGCCTCTGGAACTCTACTGAAAGCACTCAGGGAACAAAAGCTCCTAAAAGCAAAGCCGAGCGGATCACTCAGCCCGGGACCTGGTAAGGGCGGTGCAATTCCGCCTGGGGCAAAGACACTTGAGGCCCCTCCCCCAGAAGATCAACAAGAAATCCAGCCAAGACCAAGTTCACCTACCAAGGAGTGCAGTTTCAATACCAAGGAGAGCAGCAGAATTCCAGAGGAGGAGAAAACAAACCACGGAACTCGTGGCTTTCTCCCTGTGATTTTTTAGTCTTGCAGTTAAGTTAATTTTTTTCTTTTTCATTTTTTTTTCTCTTCTTCTGCTAAAATTTTTTTAACTTTTACCCTTTTCTTTTTTAACGTTTTTTAACTAGTTTATCTAATATATATATTTTTTCTTTTTTATACTTTTCTTTATTCGTTTTCTTTTTTTAAATTTTTTTCTTTTTTTTTCTTTCTTTATTTTTGAACCTCTTTTTATCCCCAAATCAGACGACATCCCAATCTCTTCAATCTCTTTTTTTAATTCTTTTTTTAATTCTTGATTGAATTTTTAATTCAATCTCTTGTTTTAAATTTTTTTTCTTTTTTTTCTTTCCTTCTTTTGAACCTCTTTTTATCCCTAAATCAGAAGAGATTGGGATATCCCAATCAGAGGAGATCCCTCACCCAATCATGAGGGGGGAGAAATCCCCCCTCACGATTTGGGATCTCTTCTGATTTGGTTAAAGCATATTTTCCTGGGATTGTTGCCACCCTTTTAGTATTTTACTTGCTCCTTCATATACTCTTAGCTGGACAAAATGACAAGGCAGAAAAATTCACAACAAAAAAAAAGAACAAGAGGCAGTACCGAAGGCTAGGGACCTAATCAATACAGACATTGGAAATATGTCAGATCTAGAGTTCAAATTGACAATTCTCAAGGTTCTAGCCGGGCTTGAAAAAGGCATGGAAGATATTAGAGAAACCCTCTCCAGAGATATAAAAGCCCTTTCTGGAGAAATAAAAGAACTAAAATCTAACCAAGTCGAAATCAAAAAAGCTATTAATGAGGTACAATAAAAAATGGAGGCTCTCACTGCTAGGATAAATAAGGCAGAAGAAAGAATTAGCGATATAGAAGACCAAATGACAGAGAATAAAGAAGCTGAGCAAAAGAGGGACAAACAGCTACTGGACCATGAAGGGAGAATTCGAGAGATAAGTGACACCATAAGACGAAACAACCTTAGAATAATTGGGATTCCAGAAGAAGAAGAAAGAGAGAGGGGAGCAGAAGGTATACTGGAGAGAATTATGGGGGAGAATTTCCCCAATATGGCAAAGGGAACGAGCATCAAAATTCAGGAGGTTCACAGAACGCCCCTCATAATCAATAAGAATAGGCCCACACCCCGTCACCTAATAGAAAAATTTACAAGCCTTAGTGACAAACAGAAAATCCAGAAAGCAGCCCGGGAAAAGAAGTCTGTAACATACAATGGTAAAAGTATTAGATTGGCAGCTGACATATCCACAGAGACCTGGCAGGCCAGAAAGAGCTGGCATGATATTTTCAGAGCACTAAACGAGAAAAACATGCAGCCAAGAATACTATATCCAGCTAGGCTATCATTGAAAATAGAAGGAGAGATTAAAAGCTTCCAGGACAAACAAAAACTGAAAGAATTTGCTAACACCAAACCAGCTCTACAGGAAATATTGAAAGGGGTCCTCTAAGCAAAGAGAGAGCCTACAAGTGGTAGATCAGAAAGGAACAGAGACCATATACAGTAACAGTCACCTTACAGGCAATACAATGGCACTAAAATCATATCTCTCAATAGTTATCCTGAATGTTAATGGGCTAAATGCCCCAATCAAAAGACACAGGGTATCAGAATGGATAAAAAAACAAAACCCATCTAACTGTTGCCTCCAAGAAACTCATTTTAAGCCCGAAAACACCTCCAGATTTAAAGTGAGGGGGTGGAAAAGAATTTACCATGCTAATGGACATCAGAAGAAAGCAGGAGTGGCAATCCTTATATCAGATCAATTAGATTTTAAGCCAAAGACTATAATAAGAGATGAGGAAGGACACTATCTCATACTCAAAGGGTCTGTCCAACAAGAAGATCTAACAATTTTAAATATCTATGCCCCCAATGTGGGAGCAGCCAACTATATAAACCAATTAATAACAAAATCAAAGAAACACATCAACAATAATACAGTAATAGTAGGGGACTTTAACACTCCCCTCACTGAAATGGACAGATCATCCAAGCAAAAGATCAATAGGGAATAAAGGCTTTAAATGATACACTGGATGAGATGGACATCACAGATATATTCAGAACATTTCATCCCAAAGCAACAGAATACACATTCTTCT
Source organism: Neogale vison (assembly GCF_020171115.1). Classification (NCBI taxonomy): domain Eukaryota; kingdom Metazoa; phylum Chordata; class Mammalia; order Carnivora; family Mustelidae; genus Neogale; species Neogale vison. The sequence goes on along the minus strand of NC_058093.1, from coordinate 113,040,411 downwards.
CTAGTGTACATGGAACATTCTCCAGAATAGATCACATCCTCAGTCCTAAATCAGGACTCAACCGGTATCAAAAGATTGGGATCATTCCCTGCATATTTTCAGACCACAATGCTCTGAAGCTAGAACTCAACCACAAGAGGAAGTTTGGAAAGAACACAAATACATGGAGACTAAACAGCATCCTTCTAAAGAATGAATGGGTCAACCGGGAAATTAAAGAAGAATTGAAAAAAATCATGGAAACAAATGATAATGAAAATACAACGGTTCAAAATCTGTGGGACACAACAAAGGCAGCCCTGAGAGGAAAATATATAGCGGTACAAGCTTTTCTCAAGAAACAAGAAAGGTCTCAGGTACACAACCTAACCCTACACCTAAAGGAGCTGGAGAAAGAACAAGAAAGAAACCCTAAGCCCAGCAGGAGAAGAGAAGTCATAAAGATCAGAGCAGAAATCAATGAAATAGAAACCAAAAAAACAATAGAACAAATCAACCAAACTAGGAGCTGGTTCTTTGAAAGAATTAATAAAATTGATAAACCCCTGGCCAGATTATCAAAAAGAAAAGAGAAAGGACCCAAATAAATAAAATCATGAATGAAAGAGGAGAGATCACAACTAACACCAAAGAAATACAAACTATTATAAGAACATAGTATGAGCAACTTTACGCCAACAAATTTGACAATCTGGAAGAAATGGATGCATTCCTAGAAACATATAAACTACCACAACTGAACCAGGAAGAAATAGAAAGCCTGAACAGACCCATAACCAGTAAGGAGATTGAAACAGTCATTAAAAAATCTCCAAACAAACAAAAGCCCAGGCCCAGACGGCTTCCTGGGGGAATTCTACCAAACATTTAAAGAAGAACTAATTCCTATTCTCCTGAAACTGTTCCAAAAAATAGAAATGGAAGGAAAACTTCCAAACTCATTTTATGAGGCCAGCATCACCTTGATCCCAAAACCAGACAAGGATCCCATCAAAAAAGAGAGCTATAGACCAATATCCTTGATGAACACAGATGCAAAAATTCTCTCCAAAATACTAGCCAATAGGATTCAACAGTACATTAAAAGGATTATTCACCACGATCAAGTGGGATTTATCCCAGGGCTGCAAGGTTGGTTCAACATCCGCAAATCAGTCAATGTGATACAACACATCAATAAAAGAAAGAACAAGAACCATATGATACTCTCAATAGATGCTGAAAAAGCATTTGACAAAGTACAGCATCCCTTCCTGATCAAAACTCTTCAAAGTGTAGGGATAGAGGGCACATATCTCAATATCACCAAAGCCATCTATGAAAAACCCACCGCAAATATCATTCTCAATGGAGAAAAACTGAAAGCTTTTCCACTAAGATCAGGAACATGGCAGGGATGTCCATTATCACCACTGCTATTCAACATGGTACTAGAAGTCCTAGCCTCAGCAATCAGACAACAAAAGGAAATTAAAGGCATCCAAATCGGCAAAGAATAAGTCAAATTATCACTCTTCACAGATGATATGATACTCTATGTGGAAAACCCAAAAGACTCCACTCCAAAACTGCTAGAACTTGTACAGGAATTCAGTAAAGTGTCAGGATATAAAATCAATGCACAGAAATCAGTTGCATTTCTCTACAGCAACATTAAGACAGAAGAAAGAGAAATTAAGGAGTCAATCCCATTTACAATTGCACCCCAAACCATAAGATACCTAGGAATAAACCTAACCAAAGAGGTTAAGAATCTATACTCAGAAAACTATAAAGTACTCATGAAAGAAATTGAGGAAGACACAAAGAAATAGAAAAATGTTCCATGCTCCTGGATTGGAAGAATAAATATTGTGAAAATGTCTATGCTACCTAAAGCAATCTACACATTTAATGCAATTCCTATCAAAGTACCATCCATCTTTTCAAAGAAATGGAACAAATAATTCTAAAATTTATATGGAAGCAGAAAAGACCTCGAATAGCCAAAGGAATATTGAAAAAGAAAGCCAAAGTTGGTGGCATCACAATTCCAGACTTCAAGCTCTATTACAAAGCTGTCATCATCAAGACAGCATGGTACTGTCACAAAAACAGACACATAGACCAATGGAACAGAATAGAGAGCCCAGAAATAGACCCTCACCTCTATGGTCAACTAATCTTTGAAAAAGCAGGAAAGAATGTCCAATGGGAAAAAGACAGCCTCTTTAATAAATGGTGTTGGGAAAATTGGACAGCTACGTGCAGAAAAATGAAATTGGACCATTTCCTTACACCACACACGAAAATAGACTCAAAATGGATTAATGATTAAGGACCTCTATGTGAGAAAGGAATCCATCAAAATCCTTGAGGAGAACACAGGCAGCAACCTCTTCGACCTCAGCCGCAGCAACATCTTCCTAGGAACATCGCCAAAGGCAAGGGAAGCAAGGGCAAAAATGAACTATTGGGATTTCATCAAGATCAAAAGCTTTTGCACAGCAAAGGAAACAGTTAACAAAATCAAAAGACAACTGACAGAATGGGAGAAGATATTTGCAAACGACATATCAGATAAAGGACTAGTGTCCAAAATCTATAAAGAACTTAACAAACTCAACACCCAAAGAACAAATAATCCAATCAAGAAATGGGCAGAGGACATGAACAGACATTTCTGCAAAGAAGACATCCACTAGACAGGTTGAGGCACCGCATGCAAAGAAGACATCCAGATGGCCAACAGACACATGAAAAAGTGCTCCATATCACTCGGCATCAGGGAAATACAAATCAAAACCACAATGAGATATCGCCTCACACCAGTCAGAATGGCTAAAATCAACAAGTCAGGAAATGACAGATGCTGGCGAGGATGCAGAGAAAGGGGAACCCTCCTACACTGTTGGTGGGAATGCAAGCTGGTGCAACCACTCTGGAAAACAGCATGGAGGTTCCTCAAAATGTTGAAAATAGAACTGCCCTATGACCCAGCAATTGCACTACTGGGTATTTACCCTAAAGATACAAACGTAGTGATCCAAAGGGGCACGTGCACCCGAATGTTTATAGCAGCAATGTCCACAATAGCCAAACTATGGAAAGAACCTAGATGTCCATCAACAGATGAATGATAAAGAAGAGGTGGTATATATACACAATGGAATACTATGCAGCCATCAAAAGAAACAAAATCTTGCCATTTGCGACAACATGGATGGAACTAGAGCGTATCATGCTTAGTGAAATAAGTCAAGCGGAGAAAGACAACTATCATATGATCTCCCTGATATGAGGAAGTGGTGATGCAACATGGGGGCTTAAGTGGGTAGGAGAAGAATCCATGAAACAAGATGGGATAGGGAGGGAGACAAACCATAAGTGACTCTTAATCTCACGAAACAAACTGTGGGTTGCTGGGGGGAGGGGGGTTGGGAGAAGGGGGGTAGGGTTATGGACATTGGGGAGGGTATGTGCTTTTGGGTAAATTAGAATGGGAGGCAAACCATGAGAGACTATGGACTCTGAAAAACAATCTGAGGGGTTTGAAGTGGCGGGGGGGGGGGTGGGAGGTTGGGGTACCACGTGGTGGGTATTATAGAGGGCACGGCTTGCATGGAGCACTGGGTGTGGTGATAAAATAATAAATACTGTTTTTCTGAAAATAAATAAATTGGAAAAAAAAGAAAAAAGAAAAAAAAAGGAATACAAACCAAAAATGCAACAATATTAACTTTGGTATTTACCTATATAGTCATATTTACTTGAGATTTTTATTTCTTCATACAGTTTTGAGTTACCTTCTAGTGTTCTTTCATTTCAACCTGAAGTATTGTCTTTAGCATTTCTTGTAAAGCAGGTCTCTAATAACATTCTCTCTCACTCTTGTTTACTTAAGAATATTTTAACTTTTTCATTTTTGAAAGATCATTTTACCAGACAGAGTTCTTGGATACTATTTTTTTCCTCTCAGTCCTTTAAATATATCATCCCACTGCTTTCTAGTCACCATGGTTTCTGATAAGAAGATAACCATTAATCTTATTGACTGCTCTTGTACCTGACAATTTGCTTCTCTCTTGCTGTTTTTCTCTTTACCTTTAACTCTTGACAGATTGATTATGATGTGTCTCAGTGTGATTCCCCTTAAGTTTCTCCAGCTTGAATTTTCTTAAATTTGGGGCTGTGAAGATTTATGTATTTCCTCAAATCTGAGTAATTTTTGCCATTATTTCCTCAAATATCTTTTCTGCTCCTTTCTCTCACTGTCACTCTTGCTCTCTTCTCCTTCTGGAATTCCCATACTGTGCATATTGATCTGCTTCATAATGTCTTATTGTTTCCTTAGACTCTATTTATTTTTCTTCTTTTTTCTTTCTGCTCCTCAAACTAGATAACTTCAATGGCTCTCTCTTCAAGTTCACTGATACTTTCTTCTGCAGCTAAAAGTCTTCTGTGGAAACTCTCTAGTGAAATGTTTATTCTAGCAATTGTACTTTTCAACTCCAAAGTTTCTACTTGGTTCCACTTGTAATCTCTACCTCTTTATTGATATTCCTTAACTGTTCATAGACCATTCTTTTCATTCCATTGAACATGGTTTTCTTCAACTCTTTTAGTATATAAAAGACAGTTAATTTAAAGTCTTTGCCTTATAAGCTCAATGTCTGGGCTTTCATAGGGATAGTTTCTATCATTTCTTTTCTGTTGAGACATAGACATTTTGAGTATTTTTATATAGTAACTCTGGAAATCAGATTCTCCTACATCCCCAGGGATTGCTGTTTTTGTTTGCTAAGGGCTGCAGTCATCTGTTTAGTGACATTTCCTTTCTTTTTTTTGCTATATTTTTTCATTTAAATTCAACTAACCAACATATTGCTATATAACCAACATCATTATATTCAGTGACATTTTTAAACTTTTTTTGTAAAATCTATATTCCTTGTTCTGTGTGGTCATTGAAGTGTCTATTCATGGTCAGACAGTGACATGATAGAGATTTCCTTGAATGCCTGAATCCAATAAGAGAAGAAACAAACAAAAAAAGATATTCTGTATTTTTAAATTCTTTCAGTGATGCTACTCAGGATGCCACTTCAGCCACAGGGGTTAAACAATGACCAGCATTTATGTTGGCCCCTCAGTTACTCATCAAGACAGAACAAAACACACAACCCCATGTAGGGCAAGGTTTATTGCCCTACGTAGCACCAGCAAGCACACTAGGAAGGCAGGCCATCTTCTCCATGACTGCAGGCCTTGAAGCTAAGAAACGAGGAACTATAGCTGCTACACAAACACCAAAATTTACCAGCCCCTTTTTTCATTGTGCATTCCCAAAGATTCAACAAGGTTTTGACTAGATTCCAGAGTTCCAAACGAGTTGATTCTGACAATTCATGCCAGCTCAACGGTTGGTGTTTTGTTCAGAGATCAATTGATGATTGATTGATTGATTGATTGATTTCAGAGAGAATAAGCATGTGGGGATGGGAGGAAGAGAGAGTCCTAAGCAGGCTCCACTCTGAGTGCAGAGCCTAACATGGAGCTCAGTCCATGACTGTGAAATCATGACCTGAGCTGAAACCAACAGTTGGATGCTTACCTGACTACACCACCCAGGCACCCCACTCCATAGTTGTTTTGTTCAACTAGAAAATTGAACTAGGAAAGTTTGATTCCTAGAACTTTCCATTCTGTCATCCTCTATGACATGTAACTGATTATTTATCTACCATTTTGCGGATTGCTTCTTTACTCTTTCCATGGATGTTACTATATTCTGCTTTTCTCTTTCTCTCTCTTGCTGTAAGTTTTGATCATTTATACTCACTTGGGAAATCCACTGAGTGGATATTAAGCAATTACTTAACCCCATTTCAATCACCTACACATCTGAAATACTTCCCCCTTCCTAACCACCTCTGCTTCAGGTTCCTCCTTCTTTACCAAGAAGATGCAAAACTTTTTTGGGCATAATCAGATTAAACATACAATGAAAGGTTTTGCTTTCTAATTATAGTTCAATTTCCAAAATTTCACAGACTCATTTTTATTAACCAGGAAAAATCCAAATTTATCCTGAGCTGATCACACTCCACTCACTAGTATTCCAGAAGAGTTTCCTGAGTGTTTGAGTAAAGGAGCTCCTGTGTGAGGGAGTGTGGACTTCACATTAACCCAGAGTCTGCCCACAGGGAACCATCCTGCCTGCAATGCCATCCATCATGTGTATCTTGATGAAACACACAGGGACAGTAGGACCAGCGAGTAATTTATCTCTTTTGTTGAGGGTTTCCCAAAGAAGCAGTTATGGCACTTATTTATGGCTCAGCATTTTTAATTCACTAATTTCTGTTCCTATCTATTTATTTCTTTGTCCTGCTCTTTTAAAGTTTACTTTATTCTCCTCTTTTTAAAATGAATTGAAAGCTTACTTAATTTACTTATCTTTTATAACATTGAAGACATTTAGGGTCATGAATTTCTTCATTATAACCTTAGGAGATTTCCTAGGTCTTGATATATAAGGTTTTCAAATTGCTGTTTTCTTAGTATTCAGCAATTGTAGTTTCAAATTTCTCTTTGATTCAAAAGTTATTTAGGAAATGATTGCACTGTTTTTATGTTTATTCAGTTTTCACATGGATGGAGGTTTTTTGTTTTTACTTTGTTATTACTCTCCATTTTCAATGCTCTGGGTCAAAGTACTGACCTGTACAATTTGTGTCAAGAGGAATTTACTGGAAAATCTTCCTTGCCTGTTGCCTAATGAATGAAATGTTTTTGTAATTGTGCTCAGTCTGAAGGGCAGAGTTTGATATGTAAACTTCATGTCATCCGACTGATTATATCACTAGTGTCTCCATGTCCTTATTGATGCATCCAGCCCTCAGAGAGCTGTGTTACAAATTTTCACTATTATGGTATTTCTGTCACATTTTCTTTGTATCCATGGGTGCGATTGAAGGAGGTTTTGTCATCCAAAGTGCCTGATGGTACTCTGGAATGCTATTGTTACAAAGACATACAATAGAAAAAAGGTCACTAAGCAAAAGAGAGGCAGCACATCCAGGGACAGTAGCAGGAACCCCTGTGTGCCCTATGGAGCCTGGCCTGCCCATCCAAGGCCTGTTGCCTGCTGTTCACAGGACATCCTTGGCTGCTTTGTGTTCCAATTCTGGGTTGTGGCCAGCACATTAGCAGATTTTCCAGTTTCCATCACTTTGGACAACCAGTCTACAGAAACTGTTCAGAAATTTGTCCAGAGGTATGACACCAAGTTAAGGGAATTGAATTATATAACTAATCCCTGCTTAAAACCAAACCCAGGGAGCCTGGGTGGCTCAGTGGTTTGGGCCGCTGCCTTCGGCTCAGGTCATGATCTCAGGGTCCTGGGATCGAGTCCCGCATCGGGCTCTCTGCTCAGCAGGGAGCCTGCTTCCCTCTCTCTCTCTGCCTGCCTCTCCATCTACTTGTGATTTTTCTCTGTCAAATAAATAAATAAAATCTTTAAAAAAAAAAAAAAAAACCAGCTCCTCCTCCCCACCCCCCACCCCCCGTTCTGCCCTGTTATAGCATTAGCCTCTGTGTCCTCTTAGAAGCAGAACTAAGGAGGTTGAAAAGGAAGTTTCCAATGTGACTTTTAAGGGCTTTCTGGTTTTTCTTGCATTCATGTTATATAAGGCCCAGTAAGTTACTCTGGCTCCAGGAAATGTCCACTGACTAATCTAGTGTAAGATGAAAAAGAGTCACATCTTAACTCCCTCCTCCTTCCCCCTTTCTTCTAGCTTTGCAATTCTTGAGTCAATTTCTCTTTGTTTTCACTATCACTAGTATCTTTTTGTGACTTGTATTGAAACGGTAATACATGCATCACAAATAAAACAGGAAAACACAAATTAAGAACATGATGAAATATCCCTATGGTTCCAATATGTTGGCAAACATTAAAAGTCAAAAAGTACCATGGGGCCATGGGAACTCTCAGACACTTCAGACACCACTAAGGGCAACACAAAGTGGTATAACCACTTTGAAAAACAGTTTGGTTTTACTTAGTAACATTAAAATAAAATTATAATTAAAAATATAAAACTAAAAATATGCTTATCTTATGACCTAGAAACTCCACTTCTAGGTATATATCTGAGAGGAATGTGAGAACATGTGAACACATACAAGAATAATTACAGAAGAAATATCTATATTAGTCAAATATTGGACATAATCCATAAGACTATCAAAAGTGAAATGCTTAAGTGAATACAGATATATTCATACAATGGAATGCCTTACAGCAAAATAAATTAACTGCAGCCAATATGATTTTCAGAAACATAATGTCAAGGAGAAGCACCAGAATACGAAAGAATACTGTACTGTACACAATCTCCAATCCAAATTCGCACCTCCAACTTCAGTCTCCAAATTCGCACCTCCAAACATGGTCTGAATTCCTGACCTTTCCCTTGAAAATCTGTTCTTCCTACCACCATGGTTAAAAGAAATTCCACCCATGAGGTGCCTGGGTGGCTCGGTCAGTTAAGTGTCGGCTCACGTCAGGATCCCAGGACCCTGGGATTGAGCCATGCGTTGGGCTTCCTGCTCAGTGGAGATTCTGCTCTCCTTCTCTCCCTCTGCTACTCTCCCTGCCTGTGAGTTCTCTCTCTGTCAAATAAATAAATAAAACCTTTTAGAAAGAAAGAAAGGAATGAAGGAAGGAACGAAGGAAGGAAGGAAGAAACTCCACCCTTCCAGTACTCAGGCCAAGAATCGTGGAGTCATCCTTACTTCCTCTCTTCTTTTTGTGTCTAAATTTTATGCCTACTGGCTCCACCTCAAATTCTATACAGAATCCAGCCATCAAGTTCTCTGCTGAATGCTGGTCCAAGCCACTACTTTCTCTCACTGTGCTAATGCAACAGTGCCTTTGGACATCCCTGTTTCCCCCAACACTGGCAAGATTCAGTGGCCCAATGTGGTCTGGCCTTCTTGTGACCCCTACTCTGCTCCTCACTCACCCTGCTCCAGTCCTTTGGCTTCCTTCCTAAGCCTTCAACATGCCAAGAAGAGTCTTGCCATGGGGTCTTTGCACCTTTGCTCCCTCCCTCCACCTCCAGTCTTCCCCATGTATTTCTCCCCATTGCTTTCTTAGGTCTGTGGTATGTTCCTATTTCAAAGTATTTGAAGGATTGAGGCCTTTTGGGAACATGTTTTATAAAACCGCTCCGTTCTTCCACCCCTTGGCATTCCCACCCCTGGGACATTCACCAGTTTCTGACATTTTCTATAACTTATTTGTTTATTGTCTTCCCCAGCCCACCACCATTTCTAGAACATTAATTCCAAGAGGACAGGGATGTTCTGTTTTGTGCATTGCTGTGTTTAAGATGCCCAGAACACTGCCTGGCACAGAGTGCACACTTATTTTAGCAATGAGTCCCTGGAAATCAGAGCCCAAGGTCAAACATGTATGGTCATGCTTTTAGGGAGCATGAGTGAGGGAAAGAAGTGAGCCAGAGAAGGAGGGGAAAGCAAAGCCTGTTGGCACACCCAAACAGGACACAGCTAGAGAACACAGAGCAGCTACAGGAAGGAGAGGCACAGCATGTCATCTGCTTGCTCCTTTCATTGGCCAACATTCACCCCCTGGAACACCGATGTGCCCTCTTCCTCTGTCTCTCCGAGCAATCCCTGTGGGTCCACTGGGTGAAACCTGGGCAGAGAGCTGTGGAGGTAGGATAGGATTCAGGGGTGACCTTCACCCTCAGCCCCAGGGAGGCCCATAAAACATGAGGAGATGGGTCATCACAGTGACTCCATGCCCCACAGTAATGGCCTTAGTACCACAGAAATTCTAAGAGCCATCATGATGACCCTTCTAACCAGATAATAAGGCAAGTGGCCAAGGTCACGCAGATCCAGGCCCAGGACAACCACGTGGGATGAAAATACTGGGCCTGGTAGAGCACTCACTCTATTTGTTGTCAAATGAATCCTCTTTACCCAGCTGATTTGGCATGCTACTTTAACATATAATAAATGGTTGGAGTTACTTACTTTAAATCATTCTTTTACATTATACATTCTATCTTCCATTATTTTTAGAGACATTTTCTTCTATTTTGTACTATTACTTATAACAATTAACATAACTCAGTACATGGCTTAACGGTTTAATAAAGTCAGGCCTGACTGCTTACTGCTAGCACATTCATATCATGACTTCCATTCTTGTTTGTATATTCCTCCTTGAATAGTGGGAATATGATACTGCACCCAAAACCAGGTGAGTGATTCTCCTTGGACCCACTCACTTTGGACATGGTTATCTGTACAGCCTCCCTCTCAAATCTCGTGTGGAGGGCTGGTGGCCAGCTCATGACCAACTGAGGCACCTGTGTAGAAGGGTGGGGTCAGGCCACAGGAGGTCTCCCCAGATGAGCTTCACTGCACCCTGCCCTTCCTTGCCCATGGTGCATCACAGCCAATAGCAGGGAGGGTCGGGGCTGGGGCCATTCCTGGCCAGATGACCCACTCCCAGTCCCAAGGCTTCCCTGCATGTGCTTCAGGGTGTCTGGTAGTACTGTTGCACACTTGGTCAGAAGGAAAACCACACAGGTGTCAATAATGTAGATGGTGTCAAGCATGGTAAAGTATAGTGAAATAACTAGGAACTAGGGTAACCTGGGGAGTGTGGGCCCAGAAGCATCCTTTCACGGACTGGGCCAGGAAGGAAGCAGCATGAAAGCCAGAGCAGGTGAAAGGGTGTGGTGAGGACCAAGATTGGTCAGGGCCACAGTCAGAGGAGCTGGCACAGCATGGGACACAGAGACCCAAGGGGTGGCAATGCTAGTCAGCCAGCTCAGGGAGGACAGAGAGTGTTCCCAGGATGAAACCATCTCCCTGTGTCACATACAGAAGTGAGGAAGACTCCTTGGAAGCTGAATGTGTCCCAGAGCCCAGAACCTGAGAAGGGAGAGCAGACCTGGGCTGGGGGCCTGGGGCAGGAAGTGTGAGCAAGGGCCACAGGGCAGCCTGCCAGCACCCACTCCGCACTTTTATTTACATTGTCCCAGGCCCAGTAAGTCTGTCTCTATTGTGAAATTACTATATTATATAAGTTCTTGTAAATTGCCTTGAATCCTTTGTGGGAAGAGGAATGGCATTCATTAATTAACAAATTAATTAGCAAGTCTTTTTCCACCCATTCTTTACACCTGGGCCTACCCATTCCCATAGCACACAACTTGAGCACCCCGCAGGTGGGAATGGGGCAGCTTTAGGGAGAAGGCTGTGTGCTGGCAGGCAGGGGTCCCACTTAGAGATCCTGGAAGCTCACCCTGCTTTACACAGCCCCTCCCTGAAGCCTGCAGGCAGCAGAGAGAAGCCTGATGCTCTGGAACTGGGTACCACCCTCAAGGCATCCTGACTACCTGAGCATCCCCCACCCACTCTGCACTCTACTAACAGGACAACCCCATTTCCCTCCTCCTTGTTCCCAAGCCCCACTGCACTAGCCCCACCCCATGCTCATCATGATGCTGGGCCACAGCAGCTCCATAGTTGGGCCAAGCTCAGCAGGCACAGGGCAGACCCAACGGAGCCTCCATCAGGGACCATGACAGGCAGCCCCTACATTCGTCTCTCCCCAACAGCATAGTCAGGGCAGGTATGGCCCCCATTTGCCCCTGCAGACCCACTTGCCATGGAGCTTCCTGTTGGATCTGGGCAATGAGAGGACTTTGCCAGTGCCTGGAGACAGAAGGAAGCAGGTCAGAAACGCCTGGTATCCTTTGGCTCACTCTCTGCCAGGCACATGGGCAGGGCTGTGTCTTCATCTGCAACCGTGGCCTCTGTGAGGATCCCTTCCTACAACCAGAGCCTTCTCCAAGTTCTGGATGGCCCCCATCTCAGGCTGCTGACAGCTCCTATGGCTGCTAGGTCTTTATGCTCCCTAGTTCCTTCCCCAGTCACCAGGATGAGTGGGCAAGTCCCTACTGGGACCTTTTCCTGTATATCCCTTTGATTCTGAGCTGCCTCATACAAATCTCTCCCATTGGCAAGGAAGAGAAATATGCATAAGCCACCTTAAGTCCAATGTCAGAGGTCCCCAAGACCATCCTCACACTCGATGACTTGCTAGAAGGACAAACTGTTAAACTCATTGGTACGGTTTATCACAGTGAAAGAATACAGAGAAAAAGGGAAAAGGCACCCAGGAGAAACCAGGCACAAGCTTCCAGGAGTCCTCTCCCAAAAGTATAAAGGGGGACACCCTTAATTCCCCCAGCAACAATTCAGAAGTAGCTGCAGAGTTCCCAACCATGGAAGCTCATCTGAGCCCTGTGTCTAGAGTTTTTACCAGGAATCAGGTAAGCCTGCAGCACCTATGTGACTGGCTTCAGCTACTCAGACCCCAGCCCCCTCCCAGAGAAAACCCAGGTATTGTCTATAAATCACACCAGCAGGATAAACTTATCTTGCCTAACCGCCTAACCGGTATAGCATGGCCGAAGGCCTCAGGCATGCAAAAACACTCTTACCAGACAGAAGAGTCTAAGATCTCTGAACAGACCTTTCTTTGGAATGTGCAGGGTTTGGGCAACCCCAACCTGCTGACTTAACCCTTTCCTACCCAGCCACAAAGGAGAAGAATGATAAAGTACATCCTGGAGCTTGGGGCAGGGCTGCCAGCTCAGCCTCCAGCTGAGCAGAACAGAACAGGAAAGTCATTAGGCATAATTAGGCATCAGGGTTCCCTTCTCCCTCCCTCCCAGTAGGGGCCTCCTGGTCTCTCTTCCTGCATTTTCCTGCCTCGGTTTCCTCATCTTCCTTCTCTTCTCTTCCTCCCACCTCTCCCCTCTATTCTCTCTCTCTTTCTTTCTGTCCCTCCCTCCCAGCATCTTCTTCCACAGGCACATGGGCCAAAGGTAATTCCCCAGGGCCACCTGCCATATAATTTCTCTGGGTTCAAGTACAGTCATAGGCTTCTGAAGCTCAGTTCTGAGAGAGGAGGAGAGAGAACTGGACAGGTCCAGCTTGAGCCAGGTGCTCCCCTGGGGTTGTTGTCAGCCACAGTCAGACAGGTGGGTACAGGGAAAGGTGGTGTGGGCTGAGCCAACTCCTCAAATGCATCCATGCCACAGGCACGGTGCTCAGCACAGATGGTGGAAGGTGGGACCCTGAAGCTCACACAGGAAGCAGAGAGACCGTGCACATGTGACAAGAGGAGCCTGAGGTACAACTCTGCCCATTATAAGAGGTGAGGCATCAGCACAGCACCCTGGAATTGGTCTTTTTCAGAAAGGTGTGAAATGGTCGAAAATAATCTCAGTCTAAAACAATTTAGCCTTATTCTCGAAAGAAGGCGTGTCGACCTGATGCTGCACCTAAGTCCCCCAGGTGGACATAACTGGTCTCCAAGAAAGGGGATGTGAGCAAAGGGGGCACTTTAACGAAAGGCACGGGGCCACAGATCCCTTGTCTTTTGATCCCACATTATCAGAACCCCCCACCCCAAAGGACTGGGTGGCTCTTTATGGCTCACAGAAGAAAAAGGACACCAGTGACCCCCCCCCACAAGAGACCCTCACATCACAGGAAGAAGAAGGATCTGGATAATGAGGTTGTCAGGGGCCTGTGTGGAAGGCTGTGCCAGCCGAGACATGAGACTGGGTGCCAGGAGCAGCTACTTTGACCTGAGGGTTGACGGGGCCAGGGGGTGGGGGGTAGCATGATGTTCTTCAGGGAAAGGGAAAAGGAATGCCAGAGCGCAAAGCAGCAGCACTGGGACCCAGCCACCAGGCTTACAGAACAGTGTTACAGGACCTGTGACACTTTGTAGCAGGGCCAGGAAACATGGGGACACGTCTCCTCAGGGCAAGTAAGCCTGGGAGCAGTCCAGAGCAGGGAGGCCTCCTCCCAGTAGGGTATGGGAGCTTCGAGCCCATAGCTGGACCAAATGGGAGCACATGTTTGCACATCTTTGCTGGAGAAGTGGGCATGTGACCACTTGCCCAACCCTCATCAGAGAGGCACCCTGTCTCCTCGCTCACTCCTGCTTCTCCACTGAGGAAATACAGTCTCAATCATCATCCTGGTAGTTCTCACAGGGGCTGTCAAGACCGGTATTGGATTAAAGGCTATTTCCTTGAAGGAATGTATTATGGAACACACAGAGACCAATGGATGGGAGTTCTTAGGGTGTCCCATCCACAGTAGAAAGGCAAGGGAGCAAAGCTGAGGGCACAGGGTCTTTCCTGCTGCCCATAAGAGCAAGTCTGGCTCCTAGCCAGCCAGAGAGTAACAGAGATTACATCCAGAGTGCACTTAGCAATCATGGTCCCACTGGCTCATGTGAGGCTTCTGTGCACCTGAGGCAGCCCCTCCAGCAGGGATGCAGGGCCTCCCAGGAACCAGGGTGGTAGCCAGCATACTTTTCCAAAGCACCATCTTTCTCACCTCTTCCCCCAGGCGAGGCATTTAACCCCCCTGAGTTGCTGTTTATCCATCAGTAAAATGGATAGAATAATATCAATCTCACCAGGGTGTTATTTAGACTTATTTATTAATGCTGGCAATATACTGAGCCCTCAAGATTAAAGCAATAGATCACTGGGAAATATTATCGCATCCTGTTGCCATAGGGATGATTCTATCCTTTGGCTCCTCCTCGGAGCCCCGCTGTAGCATTAGGCTCCAAGGGTCTGGGGAGCAGAACTGCACCAACCAGGACATTAACACTAACAACAGCGATAATTAAATTACACAGAGAGGAAACCCATGAAATATGTATGGGAGAGAAATGGATTTGATTCATTTAGGCAAATGGGCATGTTTGCCCATTAGAAATGGCTCCCCAGAGCCTGCGTCTGGCTCTCTGTGACACTCCTTTCTTTACACAAGGCAGGAGGACTGGGGAGTTTGGATAGGGTCCTAAGTTAGGAGCAGAGGTGAGACCTCTAGAGATCCAAACAATCTTTCTGAAAGCAACAGCCACCGCTGGCCCAGAGCCAGGCTGAGTGTCTCAGGCTCAAAAGCCCCTGAGTGTGTCCCTCATCTACCACTCACAACCAAATTCCCTAACTTTCTAGTTGCCTCTCCTGTAAGATGGAAGAGGTGATGGCGGGGGTGGGGGGGTGGGGGACGGGTGACCCAGGATTGTTGGAATGATTCAAGAACACAGGAACGAGGCTGGCTTCCCTTACCAGTGACCCCTGAGGGAACAGGGTCACCACCCCTGTGCACAGAGGGTCTTCAGGTCTCAGAACTGAGTCAGGAAAATTCTCTACATGTTGTGGGCTCACCAATCAATCCACTGTCCAGCGGGAGCAAACTCAGCCATAAACTGGGCCACAATGCAGATGCATTGAAGCTGGATTTCTCAACCACGTGTCCCAATACTCCCACATGCAACCCATTGTTCTCACCCTCCAAGGCCGGCCCAGCCCCTTCCAGGAGCCGTGTCCACCCTCGGCCCTGCTCAGCACAGGCCCTATGGCAGCTTCATCCTATGGACAGGGACCAGCAGTCTCTCCTTCACGCTCTCTTTCTGTCCAGCCTGGCAGTGAATCTTGGCTACAACTCTCTGAGCACAGAAACAGAAGCAGAAACAGGTCACTGCCCAGTTTGGAGCTGTTGGCCACCCTGACCAGAAGCCTGAGAAAAGTCTGTTACCAGAGGCCTGGGCCCCTGAAGAGAGGGCCTGGAAGCCCCAGCTTTGAACCAGACACACAGTGGGAACTTAGCAAATGTGGTATTGCCCCAGCAACAACACTAAGAAAAATGCCCCACACTCCACATCTCTGCCTACTGTCGAAAGCCCTCCTGACCCAGCTCGGTTGAATCCCAGTGAGCCAGACAGAGAGCAGACATATAGGCCAATTCAGGGGGCTTCCTCTCCCCAGGAATGGCAACACCATGGGCACCTGGGAAGGTACTGGATGTGACCCTAACCCTAACCCTTTCCTGGCTGTGGTCTCTTCTTATGGTCTCTCCTCCCAAAAGGGCCTCAGGAAGAGCTCCTGTAGCATCATTTATACTGTGCTATGAATTCAAATCCCCATGGTAATAACAGGAATGAGTGGCAGTTAGTGAGCACAATGCATGTAAAGCTCTCATGAATGCGAGAGCCCCTTAAGGCGGCTGTTGTTACCATGTCCATTGCACAGATGAAGAAACTGAAGCTCAGTGAGCTCAGTCAGTAGCTCACAGTCACTGAGCATGTCAGCGGGGGCAGAATTCAGACCCAGCTTGGTCCCCTCTCCTGGGAGACTTGTATTCTTTTTTTTTTTTTTTAATTTTATTTATTTATTTGACACAGAGAGAGAGAGAGATCACAAGTAGGGAGAGACACAGGCAGAGAGAGTGGGGAAGCAGGCTCCCTGCTGAGCAGAAAGCCCAACCCAGGGCTCAATCCCAGGACCCTGAGACCATGACCTGAGCCAAAGGCAGAGGCCCAACCCACTGAACCACCCAGGTGCCCCAAGACTTGTATACTTAACTACGTTGCTCATCATTGAGGGAAGGGATATGTGTGCTGATGGGGGGTGGTGTCCTGACTTTGTTCCTTTGTACCCCACCTCCCTCAGAAGTTTGACAGAGCCCTCTTCCACCTGTGTGTTATAATGTCCAGGGGAGAATAGGTCTCAACCACAAGACAATATCTTTAAGTAACCCTGGTCTCACGGACACACACAGGGGTCAAAGAGGAGCACCTCCCTTCAGGAGCTGCCACCAAGTACTCCTCTGAGGTCCCCAGGGCATCCCTTCCCTGGGAAGTCATTGCCTCAGCCTGGGCTTTGCCTCATCCTGGAGGGCTCACCTCAGTTAGGCCTTGTGTCCCCCTCAGACCAGGAGCTCCTCACAGGCAGAGACAGAGCCTAATTCATTTGAGATCTGGGCCACACTGCACCCTTCCCCCAACACACACACACACACACACACACACACACGCACACATGCACACACACACACACATTCACACAGACAAACCAGATCTGTCTGATTCAGAGCCCAGAGCTTTCTGTGTCCACCTTATCAAGGCTCAGAAAGATTAGCAGAACCCCTGCCACTAAAACACAGAGCCCTTGTTGCTGTGGCTCTGGGAATTAACAAGCAGAGTTCTTGTATCCTTGCATGGTAAAGTTCATCTCAGCAGTGTCCCTTCACCCTTTGCAACATGCCAGGCACTGTTCTAGGCATGGAGGAGACCCAGAGAATAAAACAAACCCCAACATTCATGAAGTTCACAAGTCTACATCAGATGGCAATGTGCACAGGACTGGGGAGGGGGGTGGGTAGGGAGAGCAGGTGACAACTAAGCAAGCAATGGACAGGAGTCTAGGAGCTGACCACAGGGCATCAGGAAATAAGAGTTCTCCAGGCAACCACATAGCTTGTGCCAAGGCCCTGAGGCTCTGCCTTCCCACTGGGTCCAGGTAAATGGAAGAAACTTATTGAGCTCCTGATGGCCAGATGGTGGCCTAGCCCTTAGGGCCTGGTACTTTCAGTTACCCACAACCATTTGGTAAAGGTTAGTGCCATTTTACTGTTGAGAAAACTGAGGCTCAGAGATCTCAGATGGCTTTCGAAAGGTCACTCTCTAGTGTGTATGACTCAATCACAGTCCGGCTGGTTCCATGTGTCTGTCCACGTGGCCTCTTTAATGCTAAGAGTCCAGCTCACCATGGGTTCACCCAGCAGGCCTCCTGAAATGAGTGAATGTACTAACCAACAGCAAGACACTCCTCTAATGTGGCAGTCTCCTGACCCCTGCTGGCAAGGAGAAACAGTCTGGCCAGGCAGGGGGTCCCCTGGGGGGCCATGGCTAGCGCCTGGTGTCCAACCTGCTGCCACACAGCCTCAGGCCAAAACTAAGGAAAGCAGAACAATGACCCCCCAGTCCACCTCTCTTCACCCAGATCCAGGCCCAGGAGAGACATGCTGGGTTGATCAGACACACACTCTTTTCTAGCAAGGTGTTCTGATCCACATTAAACCCCAGCCCCTAAGAAGTGACAGCATGGAAAGGCATCAAACCTCCAGGACCAGCCCAGCCCACCTCTCCAGCCACCCGAGCTCCCACCTTCACCCTTTGGGTCCCAGCCACATGAGGCTTCCCCTGGTTCCCTGCAAGGAGCCACTTGGCCCAGAGAATTGGGTGTGGCATCCCTCTACCTAAAATGCTCTGCGTGGCCACGCCTGCTTCTGAGACTCAGCTCAAATGGCTTCCTGACCCCCACGCTCCATCCATACCCCCTTGGAGGCCCAGCCCACCAGGGGTTGACCGCCTATTATGGCCACAGTACTCAAAGTAGATCTCCTCCTGGAAGCAGCCCCTGACATTGCATCCTGCTGCCCTTGTCCCCAGACAGTCACCAGCAGGCTGTCCAGAAAGCATTTGGGAATGGAACCAACCCTTTTTGCACATCTCAGGCAATGTGTTTTCTTTTTCTGAGAGTGCTGCAAATCCATTTCCCCGACAGTGATGGGAATGGGTATTGTCAGCAGTGGGGAGAGCACATTATGAATGATTCCACTTGAGTCCATTTTTAAAAGGAGGAAATCAATACGCTCTTCCCGGCATCGTCTGCTCCCCTCACCTGACCTCTGTGCTCAGGCCCCAGCTGCTCTTCCCACCACACTCTCTCTTCCTTCCTTCCCAGAAAGGGCTGTTTCTTTCTCCATACCACCCACAAAGCCTCAGGGAAAGCACACTTCTTTTCTGGGGAATGTGTAGGGTGCAGACACTGACACAGGTCACTGGGGTAGAAGTACTTGATCTCCAAGGACAGTCTATTCTTGAGAAACCTCCAAGGACTCCAGTAAATGCACAGCCCCAGCCTGGCGCCTCTGAAATCACAGTGAAGGGTGGGCCTATCTTGTGTTGGGTGTGCCTGGCATCCCACACATTGTTTACCAAACTAGAGGGAACACCAGGAACCAGTCCCAGGATCTGCCCTAGCACCTGCATCAGATGGGCTGGAAAGGAAATGGGCTCAGAGAAGCAAAGCAATGTCCAAGGACACACAGCTCAAATGTGGCAAAACCTGGATGCTAACCAGGCTTTCTGCAGCAGCACCAGGGGCTGGCCCTAAGAATGCACAGGTCCTGGGGCCCCACCACCCAGGGTCCAGCTCTACCCCCCCACAAGCTGCATGGCCTGGACAAGTCACTTCACGTCCATAAGTCTCTGAAACGGAGCTGATACAGCCTCCCTGATGCAGTGCTATGGGGCCCTGCAGGAAGGGCCTGGTCAACGCACACGGTGAGTGAGGCAGTCCATCGCCCACCCCTCTGGGCTGTCGGACACCGGGTCTCTGCTGTCTCCTCTCCTCACGGACCTCAGGACTGTCTGTGCTCTACAGCCTTGGTGCAAAGCTGTCCTGGCCTCACCTGGCTATCCCTCCCCCACCAGGAAGCCCTCAGCCTGTGTGACAACAGCTGCACACAGCCTCTTGGCCTCAGGCTCACTTTAATAATGAGTGTTCAGTGAGAGTTGTTTTTACTTGATTAACTCTCCCTCACCCCAAAGTCAGGCCATTCATTTATCTGTTCTGCTTTGGAAGCATTCCCACAAATCCACTCTGGAGGCCACATGATTCAGCAAAAAAAAAAAGGCGGGGGCAGGCAACACAAGAGGCTGATACCCAGTTCCAGCTGTACCACCAACAGGGTGTGACCTGAGACATTGTCCTTCCAACTCCAGCCTCAGTTTCCCCCTCTATAAAATGAAGGGGTTGAACTAGATGAGTCACTAGGGGCCCCTCAGTGGAAGGACCACCTCCTTTTTGAGCAAGATGCAGTTTCTACAGGACCTGTTTCAGTCGAGGTGTTTTCTGCCGTGGGATGGCTGAGTTACTTACAAGTCAGAGAGCTGTAGCCTTGTTCACACTGTGAACCCTGCAGAAAGGCTTCCCTCACCTCGAGACCCAGGCGGAGTCTTAGGGTTACCATCCAGAATTTTGCTGGTCACTGTAAGAGGAGAAGAACTCTGAAGGGCTGATATCAGAAATGAAATGCCCAGTCTGGGTGTTATACTCAGCAATTCTGCTCATAAATAAGCCAGAACCAGGCACTGGGCCTCCACCTGCAGGGGAGCCAGGAAGTTTCCCCTGCTCTGTGTTGGAAGGTGGAATGCCAGGCATATGAGGAACAGCCCACTGACCACCACCCACATCTAAGTCTCCCAGGCTGGGGCTGAGGAGGGGCTGCCTTGCCATGAGGGACGAGGGGAGCAGACCAGTACCACCTGGTCCTTGATTGGCATCAGCTCCGAGCCCTGGACAGGGAGGAAGGAGAGACTCAGCTACCCAGACTCCCCTGGGAGGAAGTGTGAGGACTCTGGGAATGCAGCTTGGGCCCTCTCATGCATCTGAGCACCCTTGTGAGGGTCCTACACATAGGCAGCTTCTCAGGGGAGCAAGAAGGGGAAGTCCATGCTGGTAGGCACCTGGGAACCCTGGGGATCCCAGAAAGGCTGAGGTGTGGGGATGGGAAAGGTCAGAGGGACCGGTGAGGCCAGAATTAAACCTTGGCAATTACTGCTGCTCCTGTAGCTCCCTCTTCACAAGCCGGGACCAGATATCCCAGCGCTGCCTGAGGAGGTCCTTCTTGACAGGACCATGGGAATTCACAGGTGCAGAGAGATGGCTAGGGGCAGTTGCAATAACCATCCTAGCGCCATATTCATTGCATCTTTCAGCATGCACATAGGCAAAAACCAATGTGGTGTGCCAAAGACCAGACACTATTTATTCATTCACCCTTCTCTCATTCAGTGAAATAGGTGTCAGGCATGAGCAGTCCCCAGCCCCTTCCCTCAGACGCTTGGACTCGATATGGGGACTGAGTCCCTATCCCAGGCCCTCCCCAACCTTGCAGCCCCGACAGGAGCATCATCCCGTGTTTCCCACGACCACCCAGCACCAGTTCCTGGGATGAGATGTGCTTAGAGCCAACACTAAGCTGCTGCCCACTAAGTTGCCACTAGCTTGGCATGACCTAGCCTGTCCTTGGAAGCCGCTACATGAGGGCTCCAGGCTGCGGCCTTTAGCAGCAGCTAGGTGACTGCTCCAGGTACACAGGGGAGACAATAGGGGCCCATAAGAGTTTTGTCTTGGCCCTAGCTGGCAAATTGCCCAGTGAGGACTAGACCCAGCTGACCTGCCTCAGGAGAAAAGAGAATTCACGGCAGCCAGCAACTGACTGCATTTCCTTCAGGGATCCAGGAGAATGGCATGTGTGGGAGGGCCCACAAGGGACTCCAACCAAGGAAGACGATGAAACTTTTGGTTTGCCCTCAGGTCAGGTCCTTCTGGTGCCTCATCCTCTAAGAGGCTTTCTCTGTACCTCCTGCCCCACCCCTGCTCCCCTTCACCACAGCTGGAAGGCCTTGTCCTCCATCAGCTGCCCCAGTGCACAGTGGATTCTGGGTCCCATCAGTGTCCCCCTTTGGCCTCTGAGCCCAGCACAGGCTCTGCCTTGACATGATCAGGACATTTGTAGAATGGGAAGCATGAATTCATTCATACCAACCTGATACCAACATAGTAAAAATATTTCGCACTCTCTTTAATTTTTTAAATAACTTCTGTCTTAATAGAAAATATGTAAAATACCAAAAAATTTAAAACTCTGAAACTCCCTGTTGACTACTATCACTGTCACTAGAAATATTGTCAAATATTTCCTTCCAGGCTTTTCTCTATGCTTAGCTTCTGTTGGTTCACAAAGCAAAATTACAAGAATGGGATGTGATTCTATAGCCTGGTGTTTGCACTCGAGGTCACATTGCAAGTGCTTTATGGTGTTAATTCATATGTTTAGTAAACCCTGTAATGGCCACGTGGCATTCATTTGAATCACTCCATAATTTAAATGACCATTCCCCTAATGCGGACCTTCAGAAGTTGCCAGTTTCAGGCCACATAAATAAAGCTGCAGGGCCTCTTTCTGGGCACGAATCGTGGTCTGAGTGTCCAAGCATGCCCAGGGCACATTCTCATCTGCTCTCCTTGCTTTAAGTCCTGCCACACACAGCCAGTGCCATCTCAAGAGAGGTCCAAAAATCTCCCCTCTGCGGGCCCCCCAGCTCCTCCTGGACCTGCTCTCACCTCCAGCCTGAAGAGGGACAGGTGCTCACAGTGGCATCTCCCCATCCTGAGATCTCCCTAGTGCCCCTCACCCCTGCTCTCTTCACACCTTTCACAGAGGCTGGCCCAGGGCAGCCACACACCAAATGTGCTAGAGCTCT
The DNA here is from genome assembly GCF_020171115.1 of Neogale vison. Classification (NCBI taxonomy): domain Eukaryota; kingdom Metazoa; phylum Chordata; class Mammalia; order Carnivora; family Mustelidae; genus Neogale; species Neogale vison. The sequence goes on along the minus strand of NC_058093.1, from coordinate 113,018,162 downwards.
AACTGAGGATGAGTTGGTTACTGGTTTGGAGAAAACCAAGCCTGCCTTAGGGAAAGGTGTGGGATGCCCTTCCTAAAAGCACAGGAAGGCCCTGGGGGGTGGGGTTCCCTGGGGCAGGCACTCCCTGGCCACTGGGTCTCTCTCTGTGCTCTGCTTGCTCTCCCCTTCTCTGGACCACAGCAACTGCTTCCCAGTCCCTGTCTCACCACAGGCTCTGTTGGCTTTCCCAGTTCAGTGTCCACTTCCAGACCTGACTAGCCCAGCTCAAGCCCTCAGTGGCTTTCTCTGGGGCCTAGGTGGCTGGGCAGTTCTTGGTTCAAGTACCCTCCTCTGTTCACTTGGCTCAGGTTGAGGGAGAGGAGCAGCCCTGACCCTAGTGACCTGGGGCCATGGATGTCCTCAGGAAGGGTAAGGGAAAGAAATTAGTCACCAGGTGTGACAGGCAGAGGACTTAGGCCTCAAGGGTGTGGGCACCCAGGGTTGGGAACACACACCTGAACAGTGACCGCAGCAAGAAGTATACTACTTACAGTGATGCAGGAGAGACTGTGCTCCTAGAGGAGCAGGGCCGGGCCCAGCTGAGCCCACAGCACCTGTGATGACACCAAGTATGCGGCATCAGCAGAGAGCTGGTCCCACAGAACTGGGCAGGCACCAGAGGCCTCTGCCTATCATACCTCTGGAGAGAGCCAGGCCCGAGTGGAGGGGGAAGGCAATGGGAGCAGGCACCCCACAAGCATCCCTGAGGATCCCTACATACTGGGAGATGGAAGATGGAGGGCACAGCAGAGAAGGGACCTACAGGAGCAGGGGCAGAGGCAGGAAACCCCAAAAGTTTGCTAGGCTGGGGAGCTACCAGCCTCTGCAAGTAGACCCCAGCTGCAGAGAGCAGCCTGGCCCAAGGTCCTGCCCTCCCAGGCACCCCATGTCCAGTGGCTGATTGAGGCAGGGTCAGCCCATCTCAGCCAACCAGGGAACATCTCTGAAGCCCACTCCAGCCAGTGTTCCTGGGTGCATGGCAGCCCCACTTCTCCTCCACCCTGCTTCGCTTCATCCCAAGGTGCCTCCCCAAAACTCACCCTTCTTCCACGAAGCTGGTGTGCAACCATCACGTACAAATGTCGCTCCAGGAAGCAGGGCACCACCTGGCTGGCAGCAGGGTTCTCTCCCCTGAGCCCCGGGCCTGCCCTCCTCTCCCACCATGGCTTACCACTGGTTCCTCTGATTCGGTGGACATTTCAGCCCTGCCAGGCTCCCAGCCCACACTGCGCATTCCTTCCCCCACCCTGTCCTTCCTGTAGCCTCAGCCCTCTGACAACCACTGCCCACTGCTACATCCTCACAAGGCCTGCCTTGCTTCACTCCATACCGCCTCTGAGGTTGTCCCTCCTGGGGCACCCCCTCTCCTGCCTCAGCCTTGGCTTCAACCTTCATGTGCAGGACCATGGTGCGTGAGGAGCCTGGCTGGAACAAATGAAGAATGTCCCAATGTGCTCTGTCAGAGCCAACATGGGGGTGGGCCAAGAACAGTAGCTAGCAGAGCTTTGATCTAAAATTACTGGGTTGTCCCACCCTGGGGATTTCTTGGCCGTAAGACATAGAAGGGGAAGGACCAAGGACCCAGCTGGAGTGTCACTCCTGCTTGTCCCAACTGTGGAACTCCCCACCTCATGTTAATGAAACCATATAGAGCCCAAACCCACAAGTGACATCAAGGGTCACTGGGATGAGTGGAATGTGGTCCTGTGAGCATCGTAGCAGGAAGGAATAGGGTCAAGCTCAGAACTGCCTTGAGAACATGGATGGGTGAGGAATGAATGAGTAACCAAACACCATGTCCAGGAACACAGGCCAGTGCAAGTCAGTGGCTGGCAAAACAACGTCTAAAACCAAGATGTCCACTGGGCAGGTTCTGTCTGAGGCTGGTGCAAAAAGGATGAATCCCATGCCTGTCCCCTCAGCATGTAGATGCCTATCCTCTCCCAGGGTCTTCACATCATCTTCTCTGTGTGTATCTGTGTCCTAACCTCCTCTTCTCATGAGGACTCCAGGCACATTAGATGTGCACATAAGGACCCGTGCTGAGGAACTGGGGGTTTGGACTTCAACACAGGAACAGGGGAAAACTCAGTTCAGCTCACAACAGCACACGGGGTGGACTTGCATTGCCTCGCTGCATCAGGGAAGGCCTGGCCTGAGGAGTGAAACTTGCAGAAGGTTTCTGTGCCTCCGCCCAGGCTGCGGGCCACCAGGGCAGTAGGCTGGCTGCCCCCGGCTGCCACCCAGGAGGTAGCCTGAGAGAAGGGAGTCAGGCCCTGAGCCAGCCAGAGCTCCTGCAGGCCTGTCGTCAATCATCAGACACTTCCCTGCCTACTCTGGGCTCTAAAATAACACATTGATTTTTGAGCCAAGGCTAACTTTAGTTACCAGTGATGCTGCTAACAGGGGGAAATAAGTAATCATCATTAGAACTAAATCCAAATGAATGAGCTAGCCTGGGTCTCACTGGGATTTGGGCTTCTTCGTCTTCTTCTTCTTCTTTTTTTTAATTGTCAGTTTGCTGACATAGTTCTTCCTAAACTGAAGCAGCGTGAAAGAAATCTTTTACCAAATATGACACATTACCATTTGGGAAATATTAAAGGAATTGATTAGTCTGCTTATCTGTTGCTGTTTTACAAACTATCCCAAGATTTAGTGGCTTCACACAATACCATTTTATAACATCTCACTACTTTGTGGGTTGGGAATTGAGGTAGGACTTGGCTGGGTGAATGTTCTGCTCTGCATGACATTGACTAGGGCTGTTCCATGGTGCTCAGCTGGCAGGATGGCTGGTCCATGATGTCCCCACTCACATGTCTAGTCCCCTGTCCCTCCCATCATGGTCTCAGGGCCACAGCCTGGTCTCCAGCCGGGCTCCAGGGGTTATAATGTAGGCAGAGGTACTGGGATCCAGGCCCATGCTTGACACCAGAGGTGGTTAAAGTGCTTAGTCCCTTTTGTGGCGGGGAAAATCTCCTGGGCAGGAGCCAAGGGAATGGGCAGAATGAAATAATTGTGTTCTTGACAGCAACCAGCAGGAGTCTGGAGCAGAAGTGCTCAGCTTGCAAAGCAACCCCAGACTCTGAAGGAAAATGGCACCACACTCACCCACACTCACACCTGCTCCTACCCATAAGCTCCCTCATATGCACACTCATAATCACATATAACTCATACATAGTCACACCCATATACATTTTCATATAGGCACACAATCACACTCATATATACACACCAATCACACCCATTCATACATACAAACACACTATACATATCACACACACATACACACACACAACCACTCTCACAGACTCTCACAAGTACTTAAACCCACGACACTGAAGCACAAAGCTCTGGACCCCTGATGGAAAGTCATGGAGGATGTATGAAAGAAATCACCTCCTCAGAAATTACTAACAGTTTGCCAGGCCCCAGGCCTGTGCCAGGTGCCTGGAAGCCGCAGAGATTCGGTTTCAGGGGCATCTGGGAGGCTCAGTGGGTTAAAACCTCTGCCTTCGGCTCAGATCATGATCCCAGGGTTCTGGGATCAAGCCCCTCATCAGGCTCTCTGCTCAGGGGAGCCTGTTTCCCTTCCTCTCTCTCTGCCTGCCCCTCTGCCTAGTTGTGATCTCTGTCTGTCAAATAAATAAATAAAATCTTTAAAAAAAAAAAAGAGAGAGAGAGAGATTTGGTTTCATAACTCATGGACTCCAAGCTCCAGCCCAGAGGTGCCCAGTGGCTCCCAGGGGACATCCAGCTAACAAAGGGGACTTATTTAGCTTTCACTGTTGATGTTGTTTTTTAATTCATGACTGGTTTTTAAAACCCAGGAGTTACCACATAAAATCTAAATTCTGGCTTCTCTTGAAAAAATTGGAAAACCTTGGAACTCGTGTGACACCACCTGAGAGCTGGGTCTACATGGGCCCCAACAGCCTCCTTTCGCCTCAGGGAGCCTGTCCCATCCCCAGTGCCTGAAGTGGTGACCTCCCTATAATAAAGGCACAGCTCTTAGAAATCATATACCTCACACCTGTCCTTTCCTGCTGAAGAATAGGGGTCTGGAGAGAAGGAGGCCACATCCAAGGCCACATGGGGAGCAGCCCAGGGACACTCAGCTCAGACACCTGGGTTGCATGCACCCACTCCCTGGCTTCTACTTTTCTCTCCCCAGATCCCTGCAGAGCTTCCAGCCCAGTGGATGCTCTGTGTGGGCCTGGGAATGGGATCATGGGAGAAAATGCAGGCCAGGTTCTTCAAACTCCACTTCCAGAGGAGCCCTGTGACTCCAAAACCTGGACAGCCTAAGACAGAAGTTCTGCCCCCAGAAGGATAAAGGTCCTCAAGTCCCACCAAGGGTCCAGATCATAGGTCTACCTAGGCTACCAGGCTGATGCCAGTGGCCTGCCCGTTCTCTGTCCCAGGGGCCCTACCCCACCCCACTGGCTGGAGCACCTACTCCCTGGATCATTGTCCACCTCTCTCCTCATCCCTCCACAATCCTCCTTGGTAGCACCCACTGTTCACACAGGCCTGAGTTTGGAGCAACTGAGAGGAGGACCCAGCCCCCACTCCTGCAACACAAACAAAGGAATTTCCAAAACCCCCACCCAGACCAGGTGATATCAGGTAATGACACCTACCCTCAGGGCTGTCATGAAGATAAAATGAGACAACGCATGCCACGATATGACACCAAGTAGGTGCTTGGAAGATGACAGCTGCTGGCATTATTATCACCAAGGAAAACTTCACATCCTCTCCATACTAAATATGGCCTGCAATGTACGGTCGAAGAGATTCGTTAATTCTACCATATGTCCTAATTGGAAACATAGTCTGAAACACTGCCACTTGCCAGAAGAAAAAAGGAAAAAACGAGCCAAAAAAAAAAAAAGGTTTTTCTTGACTTCCTACAGACTGGAGCAGTTATCAGGCAAATGCCTTCCCTCTGACTCTGGGATTTTCCCAACAGCTCTGTCATCTGCCTGCACTGGTTTTCATCTCTGCTATCATCCCACAGGCTAGGGACCCACAGGAATGTCTCTGAAACCTACCAAGAGCTATGCATTCACGCTGATCTTTCCAGTGGAGCACCATAGTACACAAGGTCATTTACTGAGCACATCTTCACAAAGCAACTGTCATGCAGGTGGGGTCAGGCACATCAGAGCTATAGTCAGTTTGGAGCAGATGCAAGGGACCTTGACAAGGTGCCGCTGGCAGAGCCTTCCAGCATGACAAAGTGATGGAGCCCCTGCAACTGTGAGGGCATGAGGTTCACGGGCCAGCAAGGGGCAGAGGACATCATGGCACGCTGCAGAGTTCCCCCTGCATCACATAAGGTGGGAGGCCATGCCGCCACCGTCCCAGAGCTGGGAGCCAGTGGCTCCCAATAGTCACATTCAGAAAAACAAAGGGTCATATGCACCTGAATGTTGAAGAAGTGGTCTGAGAATGATCAAGCCATCAATACATGGCACAATGTACAGCCAGGTCCATGAGAGAAGAAAGGAATGAGTACCACTGACAGTGAGAAGAGATATGACTGAGGCTGCCATTTCAGGTCCTCTCGGCCTCCTGTCTCCGTTCCTGCTTCACGTGGTCTCTGACCAACTTCACACAAATGGAATGAGTTGCCTGCCCCCTGCCCTTGTCCCTGCCACCCCTTCCCCCTGAACATCTCTACTGACATCCCCAGAGAGGCCACCACATCTACACACACGTGCATGGAGAAGCCAAGTGTTAGTACCCCAAGGACAAACCTTTATCCAATGGCATACGGAACCAGTGGGCAAGTTCCTTCCCTGCCCCCCTTCCTACACCTCAAGGGTCAGCTTCTTAGGAGCCCTGGACTCTCAATCAAGTCCAGCTCAGTAAGATACCTTACCAAGGCCCCCTCCTGCACTGCTCCACTGTCCTGGTCCTTATTCCTTCTCCCTGGGCTTGCACTCACCAAGGAAAGAATCCTTCACACAGAGACACCACACAGCATCACCTACACAGAGAAGGTGTGTGGAGGCCTAAGTCATAGGACCTCATCACTAGGTCTTCAAGGCAGTCTTGTTTGACCCCCAAACCTCTACTTCCATTTTACAGATGAGGAAACTGAGATCCAAAGCTAAGAAGGGAATTTATTGTCCAAGGTCATACAAAAATTTTTAAAGCAGGAGTGGCTATATTAATATCAATAAATAGGCTTCAGAGAAGAGGAATTTCTAAAGACAAAGAATGATATCACATAATGATAAAAGGACCAAACTACCAGGAAGACATAATAATCCTAAATGTGTATGCACCAAACAACTGAGTCTCAAAACACATGTCACAAAAACTGATAGAGCTGAAAAGAAAAACATAAAACTAAAATTATAGTTGGGACTTCAATACTCTCAGCAACTTACAGAACCACTAAGGAGAAAATCAGCAAAGATATTAGAAGGATTGCAACCAACACAACCACACAATGAGTTCTAGTTAACATAGGTAGAGGGATGCCTGGGTGGCTCAAGTTGGTTAAGCATCTGCCTTCAGCTCAGGTCATGATCTCAGGGCCCTGGGATGGAGTTCCACATCAGGCTCCTTGCTCAGCAGGAAGCCTGCTTCTCCCTCTGCCTGCAACTCCCTCTGCTTGTGCGTGCTCTCTCTCTCTCGATCTCTATCTCTATCACTTACTTTCTCTGACAAATAAATAAAATCTTAAAAAAAATATGTAGACTATTCCACTCCAAAATATGTAGAACATTCCACCCCATAATTCTATAAGTGGCCACAGAACATTCAATAAGACAGACTATATTCTGGTCTAGAAAACCATTTTTGAACAAACTGATGGCTATGAGGTGGGGGGGAGTGTGCATGGGGGATGAGGTAAATAAGTGATGGGGATTAAGGTGTGTACTTGTGATGAGCACATAGAATCTTGCATAGAAGTATAGAAACTTGCACAGAAGTATAGAATCACTAAAATGTACACCTGAAACTACTACTATACTGTATGTTTACTAACTGGAATTTTTATAAACTTAAAAATACACTCTGTAATAGAGGACACGGCTTGCATGGAGCACTGGGTGTGGTGAAAAAATAATGAATAATGTTTTTCTGAAAATAAATAAATTGGAAAAAAATACACTCTCGACAACTGAAACTAAAATAATATTGTGCATCAACTGTACTCAAATTTAAAAAAATGTTTTAAGTCTCAACAAGTTTAGAAGAATTGAAGTCACACAGACTGAGCTCTTAGACCATAATGGAATGAAACTAGAAATCGATAAAAACAAAACAAGAAATTCTTTAGACACATGGAAATTAAACAGCACACTTTTAAACAATATACTAGTCAAAAAGGAAGCCTCAAAGCCAATTTATTTTATTTTGTAAAGCCAATTTAAAAATACATGGAACACAATGAAAAGGGAAACACAACATTTGTGTGATGCAGCTAATGCAGGGCTGAGAGGGAAATTTATAGCACAACTTATATTTGTATTTATTATTGATATTTACATTAGAAATTAAGAACCTAATCAATAATTTCAAATCACCCTAAGTTCCTACATCAAGAAACAGACCAATAGAGCAAAATATGTGGAAAACAAGCACAAGGAATGCAACAATAAAAAGAGAAGTCAATGAAAATGAAGATAGAAAAAAACACAGAAAAATCAATGAAACAATAAATTGATTCTTTAAAAATATCAATGGAATTGATAAGCTTCTAGCAAGACTAACAAAAATAAAAATATAGAAGACACAAATCACCAGTATCACTCCAGATTCTACAGTCATTAAAAAGATGATAAGGGAATACTGTGAACAGCTTTATACTTTATACTCATAAATTTGACAACTTAGAAGAAATGAACCAATTCATTGAAAATTATAAAGTACCAAAACTCAATAAAGATGAAATAGACATCTGACTAGCCCTATAACCATCAATTAAGTTGAAGTCATAATTTGAAAGCTTCCAAGAAAGAAATGTCCAGAACCAGATGATTTCACTGAAATTTCCATCAAACATCTGAAAGAAAAATTAACATCAACTTTACACAATCTCATCCATAAAACAGAAAAGGAGGGGATGCTCTCATACCAAAACCAGAGACAAAACTACACTCCCATCCCTCTCATAGACTTAGATACAAAACCATCAGTGAAATTTAAAAGAAATCCAACAACATACCACAAAAATTATACACTGTGATCAAGTGCAATTTATTCCAAGAATCAAGACATACTCAACATTTTAAAATCAGTCTGTAAAATCCACAATATCAACAAGCTAAAGAAAAACCACATATCATATCAGTTGATGCAGAAAAAGCATTTAACAAAATCCAATACCATTCACAGTTTAAAAATAAAAAATCTCAGAAAACTAGGCATAGAGAGGAATTACCTCAGCTTTTTAAAAACATCTCCCCCACAAAAAAGCTATAACTATTACTATTTGCACTTAATGGCAAAAAAAACCTGAATATTTCTCCCATGAAACTCTAGTCCCTAAAATAAGGCAAGAAAAGGAAAATGAAGGGCATTAAGAAGGAAAAATAAAAATAAAAAATAAAAACAGAAGATGACATGATTAACTACGTAAAAAAATCTCAAGGAATTTACCTAAATAAATAAATAAACAAACCCTCCTATGACTAATAAATGAGTTCAGCAAAGTCAGAGTATATAAGATTGACACACAGAAATCAATCACATTTCTGAAATAAAATATAGAAAGCAAAATTTAAAACGCAATACGATTTATAATTGCTCCAAAGAAAGTGAAATAGACATACATTTAACAAAACATGTATAGGATCTATATGCTGAAAATTACAAAATGCTGATTAAAGCAATCAAGGAAGACTTAAATAAATGGAAAGCTATTCCACTTCTTGGATATTCCATGGATTGGAAGACTCGAAATAGTGAGATGTCAATTCTCCCTCAAATTGACTGATAGATTTATTGTTATGCCAGCAAGGTACTTTGTAGACATGGAGAAACTTATCCTAAAATTTATATGGAAAGATACAGAAACTAAGATAATAAAAAATCTTGAAAAAAGAAAAATTTAGTGGGAAGAATCTCACTACCTAATATTAAGGCTACAGTAATCAATGTGATATTGGGAGAGGAATGAATACACAGATCAATGGAACAGAATAGAGAACACAGAATAGAACCACACAAATATGCCCAAGTAATTTTAGACAAAATTACAAAACCCTAATTGGTTTTTCAAAAAACAAAAAACAAAGAAACAAACCTTGACCTAAACCTCACATCCTACACACACACACACACACACATCATCATCATCATCATCATCATCCAAAAACTTGACACCAAAAGCATTATCAAAAGGAAAATTTAATAAATTAAACCTTGTTAAAATTTAAAACTTTGGTTCTGTGAATACCTACATAAAGAAGATGAAATGAGAAGTTACAGACCAGGAGAATATATTTGCCAACTATATATCTTTAAAAGAAAAAAAAAAGGACTAGTATCTAGAATATATAAAGAATGATCAAACCCAATATTAAGAAAATAAATCCAGTATGAAGATGAACAAAAGACATGAGAACACATTTCACTGAATAGGATACACGGAAGGGAAATAAACCCACGGAAAGATAACCTACGATCGATCATCAGCCACTAGAGAAATGCAAATTGAAACCACAAGAGATACCATTCTTCCTATGAGAATAGGGTTACGGTAAAAAAAAATAGTGACACCACCAAATACTGGGGGAGCATGTGGAGAAACCAGATGGCTCACATTTTGAGCATATCAAATGGTACAGCTTCTCAGGAAAGCAGTTTGTCAGTTTCTTTGCAAAGGAAATATGCAATCGCCATGGGACTCTGAACACTAGAGAAATGAAGACTTGTGTTCACACAAAAACATATACACAAATGTTCACAGCTTCTTTATTCGTAATAGCCCAAGCCGGAACCAGCCCAAAGGTCCTCCAACAGGTGAATCGTTAGAGTGATGCCTCCATACCATAGGATGCTAACCAGTTATAAGGAACAAACTCAATACACAGAGCCTGGAGGAATCTCCAGGGAATTATGCTGTGGGGAAAAAAAGGCAACGTCAAGGAGATTATATTATTTCTTTCACAAAAATTTTTGAAATAACAATACTTAAGAAATGGAGGACAAACTCGCAGTTGCCAGGGTAAGAGAGGTTGGGGGGTAGGTAGAAGCTAGCAGTGGGCTATAAAATGCCCACAAGAGGGAACTTTGGGGTATTAACACTGCTCAGTACTTTACTGTGGTGGTGGGTATGTGAGCCTACCCACGTAGATGAACACACGGGTGGTCACGCGCGCACACACACACACACACACACACACGAGCCGAAGATAGCAGGTATGTACTATCCCTCGGTTGTTTATTTCTTTACCACTGCCTGGGACTCATTAGGTCAAAAGCCCACAGGCACCAAATTCCAATTTTCACATATCCAATTATTTTTAAAAATAGCCTGAACAAGCAAGGTTTTAGCCATTTAGAGACGGCCTGCTTTGCATACCCCATGGAAACTCTCCCAATAGCTGTTGCCTACTGATAAGATAAAAAGCCCAAAGTTGTTGCTACCCTTCCCAGCTCTGTGACCCAGAGACACCTGGTGTGCTGTTGAGTAACATCACCTAGACATATGAGCCTGCTCTTCTGCCCCCTCTTCTTCTGAGTAGGGACTACCCCTCCCCCCGCCGGACCTCACAGTCTCTAGATAGATCTGGGCTGGGAGGGGTTCCCCACATGCAGCCCTGTCCCAGTATCACCCAGTTAAGCCTGTCGTGTGTTACTGCCTGTCACGGTCACGTCCTCCCCTGATCAGCCTCACACCTCAAACCATTAGACTCACCCATGCGCGTGTGCACAAGCAAAAGCAAGTAAAACTGGTAAATGTAAATAAGATGAGAGGGTTGTGTCAATGTCAGCATGTACTTTGTGATATACGCTGTAGTTTTGTGAAGTTTTGCCATTGAAGGAAACCCAGTAAGGGTAGGATAACATTATTATTTCCTACTACTTCATGTGAATTTACAATTATCTCAGTAAAAAATTCCTCTTAAACTATTTACAGCTACTTGCAAGCTCTGCCCACACCTGTCCCACCAAGTTAAGTGATACAATGAACAGGGCTTTCCTCAGGCTTGTGTGTTGGCAAGGCAGACACACACCTCCAACACAGCAGCCCTACAGGACTGCACACACAAATAGGCACACACATGTGTATACACCTGTGTACACACATGCACACCCGGACAGGCCCTATGTGGGGGTCCTCTGTCCTCTTCTGCTGGGGAGAACAGGAGCTCAGAGTCCTATAAGTGCATGTAGGACCCTACGCTCAGTTCCCATCTCTGGCCTCTTGAGCTAGACATGGTAACACTAAACCCTAACAGTCTTGTCTATAAAATGGGGATATGGCCCCACCCTCAGTGTTCTTCTTGTGAGACAAGAAATAGCATCTATGAAGTGGGTATCATCATCCCCATTTCACCGATAGGGACCATTGGGATAGGGCAAGGTCAACAAGCCTGTCCTGGACATTTTGTCCTGTGTACCCCCTCCCTCTATGTGTCTGGGTCATCAGGAACCCACATAGAACCTGTGGGCATCAGGACACATGCTCAGCCCTGATCAAATTCAAATCTGGACTTTATTAAACAAATGCTTTTATTCTTCAAAACCGCAGGCCCACATGCTAGAGCAGGAAGACTTCCAGGGAGCTACAGGGTGGAGAGAGAGATGGGGGAGAACAGAAGAGCTTCAGGGGCAGACCCTCAGGCTCGGACACAGGAAGTCTGGGGTGTCAGAGGGGGTCACCCATGGTTCCACCTCTTCCCTGCCACCCCCTCCCCAACACACTGAGCCACACAGCACCTTTTCCAGACTGTTGATGGAACCCTCAACCCCCCACCATGTGACCAGCTATGCCCTGCCATGTCCACGGCCTCCCTGGTGGGGTGGATGGGACAGGAGGAAATTCCAAGAGGGCTTCTGAGATGCCCTGAACCCAGTAACTGGACAAGGGAGGGGAGAAGTAACCAAGGCACCTCCAAGAAAAACATGGCAGATGACCGAGTCCAACCACTCCTCCTGGGCAGCTGCCACAACTGGGTTCCATACTCAGCACATCTGGTCAGGGACAGAGACCCCAGGGTATGTGGAAGTGGACCCCCAGAGTGTAATCCAGAAGCCCAAGAAGCCCTGGTAATATTGTCCTCGAGCAGCAACTGAGAGATTGTGTCTAGGGGCATCTGGGTGGCTCAGATGGTTGAGCATCTGCCTTTAGCTCAGGTCATGATCTCCAGGACCTGGGATCGAGCCCCATGTTGGGGTCCCAGCATGCAGGAAGTCTGCTTCTCCCTCTCTCTCTGCTTCTCCCCCTGCTTGTGCTCTCTCTGTCTCTGTATTTCTCTCCAATGAATTTAAAAAAAAAAAATTCCTACGTCCATAAGAGGCTCGCAATCCCCCTCTCCCGCCCCACTGTCCTGGACCTCTTTCAGGCAGAACCTGGGAAGGATGGGGGCTGGGTAACTTGGGACTGGCCCAGTGCTCCACACATAGACAGGAGACAGCTCAGAGACAGGCGTGGAAAGCCGCCCTTATCTATATGCTAAATAGTCCATGTAAGAATTACAGGGTTAATTAAGCATCTCCGCCCTCCTTCCATTTTATCTGCCCTCGACACAGAGGCGAGAAGAAGAAATCACAACCTCTGATCAAATTAGCTGTCCACAAGCTGCTTGGGACTCTCCCTTTCACAAGGCTTCAGAAACCAGCCCCCAAAGTTAATCATGTTTATTTCACTAGGCACCAGGGATTTAAAAAGTGATTAGGAATCAAACCCAGGAGCAACCAGCCCCTGACCCTCTGCTCTCAATTTCCTTGGTGCAAAGAGGGTGTTTTATCACTGCATCCAGGCCACATGCCCCCTGAGGTGGGATGACCAAGTTAGGAGGAAAATGACTGTGGAGGCAGGAGGCCGAGGGAGGCCTGAACGTGAGAGGCTTCCTCTTCTCTCCTGGACCCTCCATCCAGCAGCCCAGGGCTTCACACTGTCACAGGGGCAATGGTTTCTTCCAGGTGTCTGCCCCCTGTGTGTCCCAGAGAGTGACCTGGATTCTCTGTGCCCCGGGTTTCTTGCTGATTATAGGGGGACATGGCATCCACCTAGTGGAGGAAGCCCATGAAAGGCTGTGGGCAGCCCGTGCAGCAGGCATCAAGGCAGAATGGGCAGAACGTCGATTTTCATCCTTCCCTTTGTTGACCAAGAAAAGAGGATGTACCAGAAACAAAAGCATTTATCTGGGGTCTTAGGATTGCAATTTGGGAAGCACAAGGTAGGACAGCAACCCAAACTGTGTCTTGTTGAGGAGTAAAAGCCCGGGATCTTTATTGGCAAACTGCGAGAATATCCAGAAACTTGCACAAGTTGTCTTCCAAAAATTCTGATTGGAAGCTATAATTACATTTTACAATGTACAAAATTATCTGAGTACATTATGACAGTTACTAGGAAAATATTTTTTGCAGAGTGTCCAATTTTTATCAAGAGTGTGGCTGCAACAGTCCTGTGTTCAGTCATATGCTCTTGCCCAGTTCAATAGTTCAATGCAGTTTCTGTTTCAGAAAAAAGCAAACAACAACAGAAAAAAACACAGGATGAAGTTTCAGTCCCCAGAATAATTTCTCATGCTCGGAGGTTTTACACAGGTTCATGCCTTCCATTTATCCCCCAATTCCCCAGTCCTGAGTTCCTGTTGTTTCCCCCCCCCAAAAAAAAAACCCTGATAATTCAATGTGAACTCAGCAGCAGGCTGAAATGCCATGGAAAGCAAGAATCAGTAAGTATGTGGTGAACAAATGAGCTGGAAGGGCATAGGGGTCAGTAGGTGGCTGGAGGGCCTGTCGGGCATCCTTGATGAACGCTAATCACCATCCTCTTCCCTGCCAGGGTCAAGGCTGGCCTCACAAGCCTCAAGAAGCACCCCAAGCTCCATGCCAACCAACCAGAGTTGGCATCAAGATAAAGCCCATCGGTCAAGCCCAATACAGCTGCTTACAAACTGAGCCCCAGGGAGAGGCAACTCGTGAGTCACAGTGATAGAAGCAGAGAGGGTTTGGCTCTCCTGACACTCTCCACTCCCAGACTGAGTTCATCTGTGTCAGCCTTGTGTCCCTGGAGAGAGCGCAGCTGTGAGACCTGAGACCAGGCCCCCTCCCCACAGGGAGCCTGGAACGTCCACAGCCCCAGAATGCTGTGGGGGTTACTTCTATGATTAGGGTATGTTACTTGGGACAGCTGACTTCAAGAATGGAAAATTATTAGGACCTACCCTAATCACATGAGCCCTTTAAAAAGCAGAGAGTGTTCTCCAGCTGGTGAGAGCAGAGGAAGTGGGAGGTTCCAAGCAGAAGAAGGATTTACTGCACCTCAGCTGGCCCGAAGAGGGAGGGGTCGCATGGCAAAGAGGACAGGAGGCCTTTAGAAGCTGAGAGGAGTCCCCAGGGGGCAGCAGCAGGGCACTTCAGTCCTACGACCACACGGAGATGAGTTCTGCCAGTGAAATGAATGTGTGTGCACAAAGCCCCTACATAGACCCTTCTGGAAAGAAGGCCTGCAGCTGGCCAGCAGCCAATCCAGAGGGTACTCGGCATCACCTATCACCAATCCGCAGGGAGCTCTCAGCTCCCACCTGCCACAGGGGCTGTTCTCAAAAGGACAAAAGATGAATGCTGGGGAGGAAGTGGGGAAAGGGGTAACTCAGTGCACTGGTGTGGGAATATAAAGTAGTAGTATAGCCATTATGGAAAATGATAGGAGCTACCATATGGCCCAGCAGCTCCACCTGTGGGCACATAGCCAAAGAAATTGAAACCAGGATTTGAAAAGATATCTGCACTCCTGTGTTCACTGCAGCATCATTCGCAATAACAAAGACACGGAAACAACCTAAGGTGTCCTTAGACAGATAGCTGGATAAGGAAACAACAGAATACTATTCAGCCTTTAAAAAGGAGTAAATCCTACCCTTTGCTACAACATGGATGGAGCTGGAGGACATTACGTAAGCAAAATAAGCCAGACACAGAGAGGCAAATACTGCATTATCTCACTAAACTCAGAAGCAGAGGGTAGAATAGAGGTTATCAGGAGCTGGGGACGAGGGGGAATAGAGACAGGCTGGTCAAGGGTACAAGAATGAAGTTGTGCAGGATGAATACATCCTGGAGATCTAAAGTGCAGCGTGGTGACCAAAGTCAGCAACACTGTGTGTGTGCTTGAGATGCGCCATGAGGACAGACCTCAGATTAAACCTGGCCATGGGCACACACACAGAGGATAACAGCGAAGTGATGGATGTGTTGACTTGATTGTGGTGGTCATTTCACAATGTAGGCATGTATCAAACCATTGCTCTGTATACCTTAAATATATATAATTTTTATATGTCAAAGAAAAAAAAGAACGAGGAAGAAAACCATCGTTCCCCAGAGCCTCCTGAAGAAAACTCGGGCTGGGCAAACCTCCTATTTCAGCCCTTGTGACTCCCTGAGCAGAGAACACAGCCACAGCAGGGTGAACCTCTGACTTTCGGAGCTGGGAGCTAATACAGCTTCAAAGTCAGTGGTACTTGCTACACAGCAGAGAAAACTAATAGAGGGGGATGTGCAATGAATGCACAAGGAATTAATCTCAGGTGAATTAAATTGCATCGCACTTGGTCTGGTGGGGCAGAGAAGGAACCACCTTGAATGGAATTCCACTTTATTAGACACTGGGGAAAGACACAGGATCCACCAACATGTTCTTGTTGTAACTTATGCAAATCTGACCCAATGAAAGAAAATCCTCATTATGCTCCAGGTTGATGGGAACTGGCGATGGCCCTGATGAGTTCACCAAATGCTGCTGCAGATTTTTCTAAGGAGGCAGAAAGTGGCCCTCATGGTATCTCTGCAGACCGCAGTAGGTAAGGGAGAAGGTAGGGAGGGCTTGCCTCCCTTACAAAGCTTCTTTGCCCTTTCTTTACACTTTCTCCTTTACAAAGCTTCAGACGTCTTGCTGC
Source organism: Neogale vison (assembly GCF_020171115.1). Taxonomy (NCBI): domain Eukaryota; kingdom Metazoa; phylum Chordata; class Mammalia; order Carnivora; family Mustelidae; genus Neogale; species Neogale vison. The sequence goes on along the minus strand of NC_058093.1, from coordinate 113,002,011 downwards.
TGAAGGCACCCACTATGCCTCACACCTCCATTCCTGTCTGGCCCCAGTGGTTGTAGATGCCTGGCAGCTCTTAGATAGCCCTCCCTTTGACCTAGTGCATGACCTGCCCTGGCACCCAGTACCCAAGGCCTGTTCTCCCAACAGTGTAAGCCTGTGTGGGCAGGAACCCATCTACTGCCTTGCCCCATCCCCAGTCCAATGCCAGGCCCTGTGAGGCACCAATAAATATCTCCTGCACCGCAAATGCACAGAGATCCAGCAAACCCCATGTGTAAAATAATTGAGCAGCAAACCTGTGAGCCACCACAGCAGAGCAGGGGAAGAGCTCACCCAGGAGCTGTGGCGTCCACCACGTTTCTTCCTAAAGGCTGTGCATTCCCCTCCGGACTGCAGGTAAACGTGTGGTCTGATCACACCTGTCATCAGCTCTCCATCACCACACTCTGCTAAAATGACATCAGTGGATTTTTTTTTTTAAATATCTGAATCCATAAGGACTGAGAGAACGAGGGAGGGGACAGCAGCAGACACAAAACTGCAGGAATGTTTTGGAATCTAGAAAAAGGCTCGAGAGAGTAACTGACCCAGGAGGACCTGGGAAGCTGCCCTCGGTGAAGGGCAGAATCAGGGCACAGGGAAGGCAGTTACCTGGCCCCAACACCCCTGCAGAGCCCAGGATAGGGACGCCCAGAGCATACCTGGAGGCTAGAAAGAAGCATGGGGAAGGGGCCACCTTTATTATCCCAGGTGGGACACCTCAGGAGGGCCACCATCAGGAATTCTGCCAAGCAACAGACAAAATGTGCACTGGCCTGGGGAGGAAAATCCCAGGACTGGTAAAAGGTGATGGATGACTGGTGGCCCCAGAGGCTCAGGGGCTCTCCAGGACCTCTTCAAGCCTGTGACTCGGGACACCAAAGGTTTGTTTCTGGAGAAATTAAGCCAGAAGCCTCCAGTGGGGCGGGCGGGGTGGGGGGACCCAAGCACAACAGAGGGTGGGCATGAGATGCAGACTGAAAACAGAGGAGGAAAGAAAGTCTGAACTCCAACAGCGGAACCACCACCACCCCGCCTGCTCCTGGCTCACACCCAGAGAGGGGACACAGAAGGATTACTATGCAGACCCCACATTCTCACGTTCAGGGATCCCCAGTGACAAGGTCTCATTGCCAGCTGCTCTCATACAGCGAGGCCTCTGGTTGACTAGCACCCCCATACTCCAAGGGCTCCCCACTCACTCTGAGTGCTTCATTGTTAAAAATGAATTGGCAGATTCAAATTAAAACCACATTGAGATATCACCTTACACCAGTTAGAATGGCCAAAATTAACAAAACAGGAAACAACATGTGTTGGAGAGGATGTGGAGAAAGGGGAACCCTCTTACACTGTTGGTGGGAATGCAAGTTGGTGCAGCCTCTTTGGAAAACAGTGTGGAGATTCCTCAAGAAATTAAAAATAGAGCTTCCCTACGACCCTGCAATTGCACTCCTGGGTATTTACCCCAAAGATACAGATGTCGTGAAAAGAAGGGCCATCTGTACCCCAATGTTTATAGCAGCAATGGCCACAGTCGCCAAACTATGGAAAGAACCAAGATGCCCTTCAACGGATGAATGGATAAGGAAGATGTGGTCCATATACACTATGGAGTATTATGCCTCCATCAGAAAGGACGAATATCCAACTTTTGTAGCAACATGGACGGGACTGGAAGAGATTATGCTGAGTGAAATCAGTCAAGCAGAGAGAGTCAATTATCATATGGTTTCACTCATTTGTGGAGCATAACCAATAGCATGGAGGACAAGGGGCGTTAGAGAGGAGTAGGGAAATTGGAAGGGGAGGTGAACCATGAGAGACTATGGACTCTGAAAAACAGTCTGAGGGGTTTGAAGTGGCGGGGGGTGGGAGGTTGGGGTACCAGGTGGTGGGTATTATAGAGGGCACAGCTTGCATGGAGCACTGGGTGTGGTGAAAAAATAATGAATACTGTTTTTCTGAAAATAAATAAATTGGGGAAAAAAAATGAATTGGCAGCCAGCAATCACCAAAAATTTGAGGCAATCTTCTAACACAGGAAAAATGAAACCAAAATAGAAAAAAAAGGGAGGAAAAAATTTAAATCAGAAAGATCCTGCAGGCACAGAACAAGAATAGAGTTCTGTAGGGAAAGTAACAGATGCACGAAGAACTCTTGGAAATTCAAATAATAATGGCTGAAATAAGTAGGAAAAAAATTAGAACAGAAAGAGATGGAAAGCAGAAAAGACAAGAAACTGAAAAGGTCAATTCAGAAAATATTCAGTCTAATATATTATCCAGAAAGAGAGAACAAAAAAGCTAGTGAGGGAAATTATCAAGAAATGATACTAAATATTTTGCAGATCATCTTAGTCTGTTCAGATGACTGTAACAAAAATACCATGAACAGCAAACACTTTTTCTCACAGTGCTGGAGGCTAAGTCCAAGCCCACAGCCCTGGCAGATTTTGGGTCCAGTGAGGGCCCGCTTCCTGATTCACAGACATCCGTCTTCTCTCTGACTGTGTCCACATGGTAGAGGAATGACAGAGCTCTCTGGGGCCTCTTTTATAAGGACCTTGCTTCCTTTTCTGACCAAACCACCTCCCAAAGGCCCCACCATCACATTGAGGATTAAGTTTCAAAATATGAATTTGAAGGGAGAGGGACAAAAATTTTAGTCCATAGCACAGGTCTTAAGGTTCAGATTGAAGGGGTCCACTGAGCTCCCAGCAAAATGCAAGAAAAACAACCCACACCCACTACTACATCCTCATAACATCTTAGAATTCCAGGGAGAAAGAGTAGATCCACAAAACTTCCAGAGGGAAGAAAAAAAGAAAGTTGGTTATAAAGGAATGAGAATGGCATTAGACTCTTCAACAGTGAAACCAGAAATTAGAACATAATGGAGCAAAGCTTTCAAAATTCTCAGGAAAAGGAAATTGTCTAATCTAGAATTGTATATCTAGCTGTATGACATTTGTATTGCTCTTTAAACCTCCAGCTTACCCTCCTTCTGTTTGTAAAGATTAGACAGATAAAACTGTTTCCCAGACCTCCTCATAGCCACTGTCCTGGATATAAATTGGGTTCTGCATTAGGGGGAAGCAATTTTCATGAGGCTTCTGGCAGTCAATCCTGGTTAAGAAGGGGCTCACGTTCTTTGGACAGGGCCCCAGATTCCTCCCTGCTGCTTTCTTGGTGTGACACCAAGCTATGGCAAAGGTGGAGGTGGCCTCTTTCTCTATGACTCAGCCTGCATGGAAGAATTGAGGGTCTGTGCTCCGGCTACCTCGTGGGGAGCAGCTCCCTAGTGGGCAGTTCTGTACTATCCTGAAAATCCTCCCAAGAGGGCTTACCTAGAAATTGTTTCTTTAGCCTTTCCAAAAATGATGTGAACCATTATCACGATTTCTATTTCCATTGAGCATTGGACCCTGAGGACATGCCTGCAAGCGGCCCTGGTGACCTTGTTCCTGACTCCCCCAGCCTCCCTCTCCTGCCACTAGCTACTGTGTGCTGGGTTCCTTTGGTCTCCAGGTGACCACCCTCAGGCCCAGGCAGAGTGCCTGGAGTGAAGGTGCCCCTAAACCCCGCCCCTGCCTTTCACAGGATAAACTCTGCCATTTGCAGTGTAGTATCCACACCAGGGCTCCCTGGCAAGGCTGAGTTGTGCACTCCCCTTGAAACTGAACTTGGCCTGGCTTCCTCCTCCCTGCCCTGCATTCCCCAACGCCTCCCACTTGCTCCTTGGAGTATCTTCTTAATGAATCATCTTCACAGAAATCCATGTCCCAGAAATATTTTCTGACATCTAGGGACCCTAAAAATTTACTTCTCATAACTTAGGGAGCTACCAGAGGACATGCTTCAGCAAAATGATGGTGTGAAGCAGGGAAGGGAGCCATGGGACCCAGGAGTCCATCCAGAGCGTGGGCTGCATAGGGAAGCCCTATGATGACAGGCTGCTCAGGGATCTTCAGAAAAACCTAGAGTCAGAAATCCCACATGGGAGGGCCTGGGAATAAAGGAAGTTGGTAGAACGTCAATTTGACTATTTGGAATATAATAATGATTCACAAAGAAATGATCTGGCAAGGGCGCCTGAGTGGCTCAGTCGGTTGAGTGTCTACCTTCAGCTCAGGCTGTGATCACAGGGTCCTGGGATTGAGCCCTGTGTCATCATGCTCCCTGCTCAGCAGGGAGTCTGCTTCTCTGTCTCCCTCTGCCCACCCCTGCTCCTCGCTCTCTCAAATAAAAAATAAAATCTTTTTTAAAAATGACCTGGTTAAGTATTTAGGAGAAATAAATAGAGGAACATAGAAAACCAAATAAAGGGAAAACAGGCATATACTAAGGCCAGGAAACATCATCATAGTCTACTTCACTTACCAGTAAGCAAAATGTCCTGTCCTAGGAACAAAAATACTATTGATTTAACCAAAAGTTGTGATTAAAAGTACACCAAAGGATGGAGGAAGGGCCAACGCAAGGAAGTGTGTACAGAGCTAAATCACCATCTTCCATTGCAGTCAATAGACAATGCTTATAATTGATTAATCAAGAAATAGCAGTATCAGCATCTTATTTCAAAATATGGAAGTAATTATCAGCATTGCAAACAAAAATCTGTTTGATATGAACTTGTCTTTTTAAGCCCCATTATTTTCAATAAGATGAAGCATGACTTCTGACAGAAGGTACGTACACACACCCACATGCCTCCCACACCGCAAGTGAGGCCGGAAGAATAACAGAGCCATGAAGGAAGCAGGGGAGGAGGTTGATGGAGAACATAGCACATACAGAAGCCCTCCTCTCAGGGGTCCATGAGGGTAACAGCCAAGGAGGGCTCAACAGCCATACAACATTGGATGCCCTCCATACTCAGCAATTTAAAAACTCACCCTCTGTCTGCAAACTCCCGCCCGCCATCAGTCACAGCTGCCTCAAATTGCACACCACAGACTCCTGTATGTGAGCTCAGCACTGCTCTCTCTTCAAGAGCAGAGCTTCCCTGCCGGAGCTGCACACCACATGTGGGATTGGAACAGTGCAGGCTGGGTGCCCAATCCAGCCGCACGGAACAGTGCAGGCTGGGTGCCCAATCCAGCCACACAGCCCGGCCAGGCAGCTTCGAGTCCCAGAACCTCAGCTTGTCCGTGCAGTGGATTATAGAAATGGCCACCATCCTTGGAAGCCCCTCCTATCATGCTGGGCTGCCCCAGGGGTTTGCTTTGGCCAACGGCCAGTGACAGAAGTGATATGGTATCCACCCTGAGTCTAGACCTAAAAAAAACCTTTTGGCTTCCATGCTTGCTGCTTTCAGAACTCTCTGCTGGCATGGGAACACGCTCAAGCTCACCGGCCACAGTGAGAGGGACTGTCACCCCTGCCCCAACCCCAGCCAACTGCCAGCTGACTTCCAGACTTGGGAATGAGGCCACTCGGGATCAGCAAGCCCCACTCTACTCAATAGCATCGGTCTGGCCCAGGCCAGACCAGAAGGAACCACCAGTAGAACTGTGAGCCAAATAGACAGGGTCATGTTCTTCAAGACTCTCAGTTTTGAATGGGTTTGCTCTGTAACAAAGAAAACCGATGGGCCTTCCGTGTGAAATGATGATGCCAACACTTAATTCACAGGGTTGTTAAGATGTAATGGTGATATATGAAGTCACCATAGGAGCTCAAAAACTATTCTTTACCTTCCGCCCCCATCTCCAACGCCTAAATGCAAAGGAGTTTTTAGCAACTGGTTTTTTTCCACAGAGGCGTCCAGAGAGTGAGGGCAGGGCTCCCAAAGGAGAGAGAGGAGGACTCCTATGCAGAGTTCCCAACCCCTTCTAGCCCTGCAGTCTGGGCCGCACAGCCACCTGATGGAGCAACAAGCAGCTCAGCTCCGCAAGCAGCTCTGAAAAGGTGAAGACTTAACTACCGTAACTGGCTTACTGATTTTGCAACCACATTTTAAGATGCATAATCTGCCACCATCTACAATGGCCATCGTAGCTTCCTTCCAGGGGAGTTTTAGCCCCATTACCTATGGACTAGACCTGGTGCCAGGAGGCACAGGAAATGACTCTCCCAGTCATACTGGAATTGTAGCAAACATAGCTCATGGCAGGCCCACCAGCCGTTTCCCAGATGTCAGGGGTGAACTAAATTATGAACCAGAACCCAAGGGGTCTGCACGGACCCTGCAAGACCTGCTTCACTTAGCCACTGCACTCAGGCCTATCTACTTCACTCTGACTTACACAGGGACCTCACTTCTCCCTAGGGGTAAGCCCTGGAATTCTGCAGAAGAGCACTAGGTTTGGAGTCTGAATACCTGGTCCAAGCCAGTTGTTCTACATCTAATAGACAACATGGCCACAAGACATACACTCCTGCCCACAACTGTCTATTGTCCACCAAAGACCTGAGACCCTCCCAAGAAAGTGGGCTTGGTTGCTCTCTCCCATGCAGGCCCCCACCAGAGAGAACCAGGTGTTTTGGGTCTGCTAAGAGTGTCCCAAGTACCTGGGGCACCTGGGTGGCTCAGGCAGTTAAGTGTCAGACTCTGATTTCAGCCCATGTCATGGTCTCTGGGTTGTGAAACTGAGCCCCACATTGGGCTCCCTGCTCTCCAGGGAGTCTGCTTGAGATTTTCTCTCTCTTTCTCTCTCTCTCTCTCTTTCTCTCTCCCCCTCCCTCTGCCCCTCCCCACACATCCTTTCTCCCCCCCTCTCTCTCCCTCTCTTTCATAAATAAATAGATAAAAAAAATTTTTTTAAGTGTCCTAAGCACCTAAGCTAGGCCCAAAGCAAGATGTTATCCCTACCTCCCAGGAGGCACAGCCTAGAATCAAAGTGTTTCAAAATTACAAGGACCTTACAACTCATTGAGTCCACTCAAGCCCCCCTTTTATGTGTAAGTGAATAGCCACCCAGAGAGGGGCAGTCACTTGTCCAAGGGGCCTCAGCTCCTGAATGGCTGAGCACAAAAGCAAATGTTTGACTGCCCATGCAGTGCACTTTCCAACTATAGGGCTTTCTCATGAGTAGATCTCCATGCTTTGAGAGACTATGTGGTCTCCATGCAAGATAGAGTAGCGCCCCAGGCTTTGGCTGCTCTCGGTACCATAGCCTTGACTGTGGGTAACCAACTATCCATCTAGAAGGCTTTTTAACTCGGGAATCAATGCAGTCAACCAAGGGATTACTCGGCATTGCTGGGAGACACACTACCTGGGGAGATCTATGAATGGTTAACCTACATTAATGGCAGCAATTATGAAGGGTAGACAGAAGATTCCAAAACCAGCATCTAGAACCATGTGGCCAGTCTGCGTTCCTCTCATACCAGATTCTCGGGATTCTCTCTTGGTCCCTTGCAGTTCTTGGCCTGTGCTCAGTTTGTGTCATGTCTAACAATTTGCAAATAATTCTCAAACCCACTCAATGCTTCTGCCCAGAGTTTACTTCAAGACACCAATTCTTATCAGTTGGTTTATCTAAGGGTTTGCTTCCTTTACTAAGCTCTGGAAAACCCTTAGCAGGCTACAGCCTCTGGCCACTCCTACCCTGTCAGATGCCATGACTTCTCTGATGTCCAGGGGCCAACACTGGGCCAGAAATAGACAGAAATCGAACATGCAGAATCTCAGAACATGGTCTTGATTTCTGCTGCCCATCAGCCTGTGGGAGACATGATGCCTCTGCTCAGCCCTGAGGAGTTCATACCCTATGTACATGTCCCATCCCCTCCTGTCACCATCCCAACCCATATCCCACTACCAGCAGAAGGCCCTTGTTGAGAGGGATGACCCAGAGCTCCTGATCCTGAGGACCCACATACTCACCTCACCCGCTGCCTTACTTCATGATACACAGTATGCAGCTGTGAACACCAGGAAATCCCAGGTGAATCTGCCACACCTCACACACCTCAGCACTACTAATGCTTAGAGTCTTCCAAGGCTTCCTAGTATCTAGTATCTGGTAAGAATAAACACCAGAATTACATGAATCTTACATAACCAATATGCAGTTACGAATGTTCTATAAAAACAGAGTGTGGGCTATTGGTAGCCAACCTTCTCTCTCTAGGTTGGAAAACACACACAATAGCAGACCTGCAGGGCTGTCCAGTGAGACATGGTTGCCCCCTGCACACCAGTTCCAGTACAACTCTTGCTCATTCACACTGGATGTGTAGCCTTTGTCCCCATATAGGGTCACCCACACCATCTCTCTAGGCTGCTCCACCAAAGCTTCTGCCCAGCTTCATCTCTTGGTCAGGAGAGGGTCACCTGCTGTTTGGGGACAAGCCAAAGTGGACACATCTTTGCAAAGGACCATGACAGATCCAGGGAAATACAGTCAACCCTCATCCCAGCCCTCAGTAGTAATTCACGTAGTTCCTGTTTAGAAACTTTCTGCTTTATATTGAGTACACTGCATTAACACATAAAATCTGTGGCATTTTATAGAATAAGTATATTCTTTAAAATAAAAGGAGATCAAATTTTGAAAGACCAAAAAGCTGGATTTACATAAGCAAATCTCACCCCCGAACACTGCAATCACAGCAGCAAAGCCAGAGCCCACGATGAACAAACTGTGCCCAGTGAGAGTGGCAGAAGCCAGGGTGCCCCCCAGATGCCAGGTGTCATGGGTGTCTCAGGGACACCTAATGACTCAAGGACATCTAATATGTGTACACAGCCAGGCCTTCCTTGGACCTGGTACAGTCTGTGATCACTGCCTCCCATCTGTCTCCCACCCTCAAGCTTGCCACCCTGTACCCCACTCCACCTCCCAGCCTGCCCACAGCTGCTTGATATTCAACAGAATGACACCTGAGCCTGGCATTCAGAGCCCACCTCATCAGGTCCCAATTTCACTTCCTGCTACTACTTTCACCCCAGGGACACTTCACTCCAAGTCTAGGCACCTCATCAACACACACCACCAAATAAGCCCCCTTTTTGCCACCTTAAGAAATCCAACCCATGCTTGTACCTCAGATCAGATGGCTCTCCGGGGTAATGACCTCCCAGGGACCCCTTAACACTTCACCTGTTCCCTCAGGCCCTCCCAAGGGGTCATCCCAATGTGTCTCACCTATCTGTCCACACATGACCTGCAGGACCTGGAGGCAGAGTTGGGTCTTACCTCTGGAACCCAAGTGCCCACACCACGCCTGGCATGTAGCAAGCCCTCGAAAGATGTCTAATGACTGGATGGCTGAATTAATAAGCAAATGCAGAATAAAACCTATGTGCAGAACAATAATCTCAGGGGCAAAACAAATCCCAATTAACACAATAAGTGGCATTTTGTTGTCTCTATTTTGGGCACACAAAATAATTAGTGTTTGGTACACAGAGAGCTCTGAGTGTGAAGCTGGATGTAATCAAATGTCAAAACACAGAAACCTAAGGAGAAAAATAAATTGCCCTTGGTTATGAAGGAGAGACTGCTCTGGTTGGATTTTCTCCCTGGAGGAAGGGTGCCTTGCTGCAGATGCCAGGCTGTCACAGCTCAAAAGAGACCCCTCGCAGCTGGGAGGTATGACAGTCCCACTTCAGACAGGTAGCTGAGCCTCTGAGTGCCACATACCAGGCCTGCTCACCCCAGGTAGTGACATAGAGTATGTTTACTGAGTTCCAAGCATGCCGGGCACTTTATACTCACAAAACCCTCATGAAGTAACTCTCGCATTATACCCATCCTGTCTACATGGAAACCCAAGCTAACCAGACACGTGATTTGCTCAAGTGTTCAGACCCAGGACTGTTTAGATCTAAGACATTCTTATGTACATGATCTGGCAAGGAGACTCAGGAGACTCAGCCTTCAAGTCCATGGCCCTGCTCTGTTGTCAGCTGACTGCTTCCTCCTGAGCATCTTCTCAGTCTCTCTTGGCCTCTTGTTCTCTTAATCTTCAGCCTCCTGCCCCCTTGGCCACCAGTGTGCCCAGTCGTACTGTGGTTTCAAAGATTGCAGCCAATGGATTATGTTCCCAGAGTCCCTGACTCCCCCTGCCATGTCCAGACTCACAGATGAGATGCTGCCAAAGGCCAGCAAGGTGACCTTGCACAGGGGGACCTCTGCCCAGGCTCCCTTTTGACCTTCCCATTCATCCTCCCAAATAAAGCATTAATATTTAATCCTTGCCTCAAGCTCTGCTTCCTAGGGAACCCAGGCTAAGACACCACTTTAGTGTTTGCCTACATTTTCTTCTGTCCTCCTCCTTCCCACTGGAGGCATCTACTGCCCTATGTGGATGGACTTCCTGGAAGATGGAGGCTTCCTCGAAGCTGTCTTTTGAGTATTTGTATTGTAATTGACATAAATGAAATTGTATTGCAAATTTCACTCCTGTCCTTGACTTCTGCACTAAGCTCCCGGTTCTCAGACCAAATGAGGTGCTTACATACGCCCAGCCATGGCATCCACTGCTGGATGGTACCCAGGGCACTGCTGCAGGTCACTTATCCCCTCCTCTGATGTGAGCAGATCTCTCAGAACTGATTCGGGTGTGGGACCACTGGTCCCATGCTCCATGCAGTCTAAGACTGCTCTTGCACCAGCAGAACACATGGGGTCCACCTCTCCACATCTTAACGTTATCTGATGTTCTAACCTCCACTATGGATTGGGCAGAAAGCGAGACCTCCCTGTCTGTCTTGTTCCTGGCCAGGTGAGCAGCTTTTCTTCCACTATTTGCCATCTGAGATTCATCATCGCTTCCTCGGGTTTGGTTCTGAGCTCATATTGTCCCAGCAGGACTGGCCAGCCTGACTGGTTGCCCTCAGAGAGAGTTTGGGGAGTTTCAAAAGGAGAAGGAGGGCACACATCAAGGCAGAGAGCCCATGGAAGCTAACTCCTCCCCAGTGGCCCCTAAGTGACCCCCAAACCCTTCAGGGTGGGTCCAGGTTTCATGAAGGCCTGAAAAGAATCTTGATTTGATGCATTTCAAGTTTTATTTCTTCCCCATTGCCCACCTTATTGGCTCAGAAACTGCAGATCAGGTGCCTCTGTGAAAAGGCCTCAAGACAAGGATGGTATGGCCACAAATGATCCCATGTGCACCTGCCCCCGAACACTGCTGGTCATCAGAGAACCTCACTCTGGGAGCCCAGAGGCCCTGGGTCGCCTTGAGTCACCTGGGTGCCAGGGCGTCAGGCACCCGGTCCTTCACAGGACCAGCATCCAACCAGAGGAGCAACAGAGAAACAAGGTACAATTCAATGGCTCCTCCCTGCCCACATGGTACTTCCCAGAGCATGTTCCACAAAACCTATTTCTGTGTTACATTAATACAAATCACAAAATAAAAGTGGCTTGGTGGTCCTGTGTCTCAGGAACATTTTTCAGGACCTCCGAGAGCCTCTGACTATCCCCATGTGCCACTGATAAGGGACATTTTCAACTTTCAGTGTTTTGGGATCCTGTTCCTGGGCTCCCAGGGGAGCTAAACTGTAACATTTACCAAGGTCAAAGTGACTGGACAAAATCTCAGAGCATGGGCTCTGTTTCTGCTCTGAGCACATACTGTATGTCTGCTTCATTAAATAACGGAATAAATGAGCAGAAAGGAGCATTCTGAACACAAGATGAGAAAAAGAAAGAGACTTCCCTGGTCCCCATAAGACTAAAGTCCTACAGCCTTGCACACACTCAAGACAGAAGATAATGTCTGTAACTTTCAATGTCCTTTGTCTTGAGGATTTGTAACTCTTGGTGTAAAAAATGTATATAATCCAGCACCAAATGTTCCTACCTCGGAGCATCCTCTCCTTTGTGCGGACTGTGTATCCCAGGCAGCTGTCCTAGTTTGGGCTCCAATAAAACTCTTCCTTTCTCCTTAAATTTGTAAAAAGGTTTGTTCATGCTGCACCGACACCACCACCTCCAGGGCACGCAGCCCGGTGGGCAGCATTCACAGACCTCCTGGACCACCGAGGCCCTGTGGGCTGTCCCCCCAAGTGCACCCTTCAGACTTCACATCTCGAGACACACACTGAGAGAAAGTCACGGCACAAGAGGGAACACAGACTCCTCAATCTGTCACCCGAACCTTTCCCATCTCCACGACTCCACCCAGGAGGCTCCAGATAACACTCCCCAAATGCCAGGTGCTCTCCCAGATCCCAGGACCTCATACTTCTATAGACCCCACTCACACTTCACACTCAACCCAGAGTCCTCTCCTTCTGGAATCCCCTCCGACTTCCCTTCGCAGGGTCAGGCCCTTCTTCCTTCTCACCTTGGCAGCTCTGCACACAGTTACATGAATTAGACACACTGCAATCGGTTAATTAAGAGACGCAGTGTCTATTCCACACAGGGCCCTGGTTAGATGCAGGAGTGACGGGAGCCCAACTCTCACACGTGGGGGTGACAGGTCATACTGGAACCAGGTCCTTGTTCTAGGTGCCTGGGAGCTCAGGCCACTTCCAAATCTTTGGTTTGTGGTTGCCATTATTTAACTGTACCGAAACTCTACATTTTCGCTTGCAATATCAAAATACACTTATAGTTATGAAGACACCAGCAGTAGTAAGAGTCATTCAGGGGGAAAGAACAAACTTTATTCCTTTAAGTAAATATGCAGCCCTAGAGGATGGCCTTGCCAGCATCCTGTTGCTCCTTATGAAAAGCCTCAGCACAGTGTCCATCCTATGTCATTCATAAAGTGATGGCACACACACACACATCCCCCCCCAAATACATGCACACAAGTTTACACTGCACACAATATATAATAAAGGAACTGCATAAACCCCAGCCAAAGGCCCAGACCTTCCTGTCGTCCCAACCCCCAGCAAAGACCAGCTCAGGGGCTGCCTGAGCCCCCAGACCACACAGCTCTCCCTCAAAGCCACGGCTCCTCTAGGCATTCCTGAGGCCTGCATTCAAGGTCCACAGCCCCACTCAGAGCACAGAGGCCTTTCCAGAGTAGCCGTGCACATGGGACAGTGAGTTTAAGAATGCATACGAATGGGGTTCTTTGGGCTGGGATCTTAGCCAGTTCAGGAGAATGTCCTCTGCTTCCCAGCCACTCTCCATGGTTCTCAGGAGCTAGGAGCCAAAATCACTCCCTCTGCAGTGGACGGAAGCACCACAGTGAGAACAGCTGCCATCCCCACACCTCCCACAGGCAAGCTGCTGACTGGAGCTATCTGGACTCCAGATAAGGCTGGAAGGACACAAGACTGATTATCCCCTCCAAGCACAGAACCTGATGTGCAGGGAGATGCAGGGAGGTGCAAGGTCTCTTGCAGCCCAGCCCACACAGCAGGTGCACAGCAAGCTGGCTCCCTCTCCACCTACCAGGGCCTCCCAGCACCCAACTGCATGCATGCCTGAGCCCCATGGCTGAAGCCAGGCTGCTCAACACAAAACACGCTGGTTCTTTTATTGCATCTCAGGGAGGCGGGAGAAAGAAAAAGCCTCCCCACTTCCTGATGCATTATTTATCAGAAGCACATTAACCGTGGGTGACATCACAGGCATTTGAAGGTAATTTGTGGAAAGTATTGTTAAAGCAATTGATTTGCAAATTCCTTGACAGGGAAAAAGGAGCACGGAACAGACGGAGAAGTGACATAGAGACTTCTTTTTTTTAATGTATTTGGAATAATTGATTGATAGCTAAGCTGTGTAGCCAGTGAGAAAATGAGATTATTCTGTCTGTTATGCAAAGAAATTGTATATTGTGCAAAACAGCAGGATGAAGGGCTGTCAGGGCGTCTGAAAGGCACTTGCTCCTTCTGCTGAAGGTAGGGGGGAAATGTCTTTCCAAATTCAAACCCAGTCCTCATCACTCCCCTTACCCAGAAAGCTGCCACCACATCTCTTCCTATCTTCCCCTCCACCCACCCCCGACTCTGGGCCCTGGGCCTGAGGCCAGACCTGTCCCTTCCCTCCCTCTGGGGCCAGCAAGAACACTGTGCAGTGAGCAGGGGAGGAAGAGATTGAAACCCTGCCCTGCTCTGCTCTTGTCCTTCACCATCCCTCACCTGGAGACCAGTCCCCAGTAATCCCAACTGTGCCTTTCTAGCCCACAAAGCTGGCTGTCCCTGCTCAGAACTCTCCAGCTCTGACCGCTCATGACCCTAGGATGACCACAGCCCCTTCCTGAGGCCACAGAACCCCTATGACATCCTTCCCACCACACCGCTGCCACACTTCCTCAATCCCAGCATTGTCAAACTGTCCCTAGATTCCCACGCTTGCACAATAACTTCAGCCTTTCTGCTAGAATGGCCACTTGCTCACCCAGCAGCAAAGTCACTCTTCCCAGACTTAGCTCAAATGCATCCTCCTCCAGGAAACCTTCACTGACTGCCCCATGCAGATAATCCTGGGTGCTCCTCTCCCTAGGAGCACCATATATTTGCTGGTGGCAAAATTAGTGAGTGCACCCCTGCGTGAATTGATGCTTGCAGGAACACTTGCCAGAATGAAAGAATCACTGCCCCGATTGCCTTATTGGATCCCTTTTCCCCAACTCGGATGAAGCCCTGAGCGAGGTAGAATGGGCACCCAGGGTGGGCCCCTGGCTTTGCTAACTGTTCCCACTGTCCTAGGCCAGAGGATCAAGCCAGAGGCTCCCCAGAAGATTACCCAACATTGGTGGGGAGGCCCTGTCTAGGAAAAAAATCCATCATACATGTATACCTGGCCAGCCTCGGGAGCCTACTATCAGAAACAGACACGAACCCCAGGGCATTTGAGCAATCGCTTAGCCCTGCCACCTGCATGTCTGTAACCTTGGGGAGATTCCTCAGCCTCCCTAAGCCCCAGTCTTCTGGTCTGTCAGCTGGGAATCATTTAAGCTTCAATCCCTAAGACTTGAGAGTTAAAACCATAGTGGCTAGACCCCATTGTGCACCCGAGGTAGAAGCTCTTGTTAGGACCACCTCATGCCAATGGCTTTATTTATAGCACACTGAAAATTCCCACCAAACTGACTTGGGATTTTTATGTCCATTTTGAGTATTAGAAAACTGAGGTTCTTGGAGTTGAATTGAGGTTATAGCTGACCTTTGAACAACACTGGGGATTAGGAAAACTGCCCCCCACACAGCCGAAAATCTTCACATAACTTTGACCTGCCAAAAACTTAACTACTAGTAGCTTACTATTGACTAGAATCCTTACCGATAACATAGTCCATTAACATATATTTTGTTTGTTACATGTATTATATCCTGTATTCTTACAATAAAGTAAATTAGAGAAAAGAAAATATTATTAAGAAAATCATAAGGAAGAGAAAATGTATTTACATAACTATATGCAGTTTGCAGCCATATTGTTGAAGGGTCAAGTGCATTTGTTGAAAGTGGCAGGAACCTGGCCAGACCTGCCCATGCCCTCACAAAGTACCATTATCCCCTAGAAAGCTCCTTCCTGCTGACCGTACTCTTCACACAGCAAGCTGGACCCTAGGAGAGGAAGATAAGAGATCTCACCAAGTAACTCATACTGTCAGGTGACCAAGTGTCAGGGTTTACCTAGGACCCTCCTTCCAACCACCTTTAAAGAGCTGGAAAATGCATAATATCATTCAAAGATTTGGTAACAGAGAACATGATGTTAGGTCCATTCCTTTTAAATGGATCAACAAGACTAGGTCTGGAGAAGCAGACAAAAAAGTTTCTGGCCATTCCTCACTCACAGTCTGGTTCAGATGGTCAGCCTATCCCTACAGGCAGTGGCCCCACATCACCTTCAATTCCATTTCAAACCACTGCCATGCCCACCATTGCCCCTCCTCAGACTGGTTCTGGGTATGCAGGGTTAAAGGGTGATCAAGGCACAGCCCCTCTCTCAACTCGGAGGCCCCTGGCCAGAGGCAAAGATAAGTAGCAACAACATCATAAGGGCATGTCAGAGGGAAGCCCGGAAGACTAGAGGACACTTTGGAGGGAGGAGAGGCCAGAGAGGGCTTCCAGGAAGAGGAGACACCTCCTTAATACTAGCTGTAAGTCAGTATTAGCAATATGGTAGGCTGAGGAGTGCATTCTAGGCAACTAGAACAGTTCCATGAAGGCCCAGAGGTATGGAAGCCTGGCCAATTTTGGTGTTAAATCACCAGCACCTCCAGGTCCAGAACAATTTCCTTACTTTTCCTTCCTTCCTTATGGCTGAGTAATATTCTCTTGTATAATGTATCACATTTAGCTTATTCACCCACCTATTGGTAGACCGTGGGTTGTTTCCACCTCTTGACTACAGTGAATAGTGCTGCCATGTCACTTAGATGTTTTCTTTGGAAAAATGTCTATTTTCTTGCTTTGCTTATTTTTTAATCAGATTATCTGTTTTGGTTTTGTTTCACTATTGAGTTGTTTGAGTTCCTTATGTACTTAACATATTAAGCCCCTATCTGATATATGGTTTACAAATATTTTCTCCCATTCCATAAGCTGTCTTTTCATTTGTTGGTGGATTCCTCTACTACAAAGAAGCTTTTTAGTTTTATGCAGTCCAACCTGTTTATTTCTGCTTCTGTTATCTATTCTTCCAATGTCTCATTTTTTTAAATAAGCCAGTAATGAGATTTTTCTGTACGTTTTCTTGTAGGTGTTTTATGGTTTCAGATGTTACATTTAAGTCTTTAATCCATTCAAATTCATTTTTGTGAGTGGTGTAAGATAAGGTCCAGTTTTGTTCTTTTGCATGAGAATATCCATTTTTTTCCCAGCACCACTTATTGAAGAGACTATCCTCTCTCCATTGTGTGTTCTTGATGCTCTCATCAAAGACTAGTTAACCATATATGCATGGGTGTATTTCTGAACTACCAGAAGTATCTTTACAGTCTGGACTTGATTCAGGTGTTCATGGGGATCCTCTGAAGAATTTTAAGTGAGTCAACATTAAGGCTCCCAAAACATTAGGTTTGAGGACTACATGCCCAACTGCCTTAGATGGCTGGTGATGAGGCCAAAGCCCAGAGAGGGCAAGAAATCATGCAACATCACACAGCAGAAGGACTCAGAAGAAAACCCCTGACTTCAAACCCAGACCTCCTGTCCCCTAGCCATGCTGTCTGGTGAAAAGAAACATCCCACCCCACACCTTCTGCCCTCACTTATGCCACTCCAGCCTCTGAGAGATGAACATAATTGTTTAACAAACTTATTTTAAGGTCTTCTGCAAATGTGGATAATCTTCATTTGTTTTTCCTGAAAATCCTCTGACATTCTACTGAGAAGAGCTGAATATTCAAATCACCCAGGTAGTTCAAACAGAAGCTAATCTTTCATTTATTTACTTTAATCCTGAATTCTGTTCTTTTTTTATTTAGCAATCCCTGAATTTGAGACTTGGGTGAAAGATAGAAGTTTTAATTATCTTGATCATGGTAAAAGTCTCTCTAGATCTCTGTCATTTGGGGCCTTGGGGAATCCTCCATGTCACTCTTAGGAAGCCAAATGACTTCACACATGCTCTGCCAAACCGTGAGCCTCCAAGTCTCTGTTCCCAGCAACACTGTCCCCACACAAACCTAGTCAGAGCCCCTGGAATCCTCCCAGCCTGTCCAGCCCTACCCAGCTCAGTTTGTGGCTCCTGAGTAAGAGCTGGGCTGGGCTTTGGTCATAAAAGGAAATATATCTCCCCAGTCATGGGCACACAAATGGGTAAAGAGTTAGGGAGATGCATAGTGCATATATACAAGGCAGGCAGCATAGAGGAAGGAGTATCTTGTCTTGGGCTATCAAAAATGGGAAACCCTGTGGAAGTCACAGGTGCTAGGCCAGGTGTGAAAGAGAAGTCTACAACGGAGATGTCCTCTACCTTGCAGTGAGTATTCTGGGGGAGTATACAAGTCATGCCTACCTTAGGATGCCCTGTGCCAGGTAATAGGAGGAGATGGGAGTGTCCTGCTTAACTTTGGCCAGCAGAGTAGCCCCCTGAATGAGTTTTCACACACAAACATAAAAGGTAATTAGAAACAACAGGGAGTTTCCCTCATGTGGTGGTTTTAAAACCCATTTGCATTCCAGTTCCAGACAAGATGAAGTAAACACACTTCTCCTTATTTTGCCCACAAAGCATAGCTAAAAACCCTGGATATTACATATAAACCAAACACCAAACATAAGAACACTCTGGAAAGGAGAAAGAAGCCTGCTGAACTAGGGAATTTGAGGAACAACATGGCAGTGCTCCTCAAGAGTTCCAAGATTTTCTTTTTGCTGCATATATCCCAAACTGGGTGCTGGAGGAAAGAGCCACCTGGAAGTACCAATGGGCACAGACAAACAAGTCCCTAAGGAAAGCCTCTTCTCTCTAGCCAAAGGACCAGGAAAGGGCAACCTAGCAAAACAGAAAGCTTTGAAACTGTAATTGCCTTACTCCAAACAAAAAGGGGGAAAAAATGTGACCCCACTCCCAATAGTAAAGGCCTAGTGGACACTCAGAACTTCCATGATCACCTGTAGTAAGGAGTCCACCCACCTTACTCCCAACAGTGTCCCTGGAGTCCACGTGGGGATGCTGGATTTCTACCTCCCTGCCCAGCAGTATTGAGGTATTTCTACCCTCTGTGCTAGAGTGTGTCAGAGGGGGCCTAGCAAGAAGCTGGCAGTGAAGAACTCACCCTCCACCCTTGTTCTTCAGTGTCATAAGAAGGTGTCCTTCCCTTTCCAGCAATGATGAGACACCCTTCCTAACCAGAATATCCATGGGGGCCACATGCAGAACCTGGATTCAATCCCCATCCAACAGTAATAAGGCAGCATCCTCCTTCCCCTCTGGCACAGAGCCAAACAAATCCTGCAGAGATAGAAGTTTTAAATAAGATCCATATATACCTATTATAATATCTGTGATACCCCAGGTTCATGTGAAAATCACTCATTATATCAAGAACCAAGAAAGAAGATGGCGGAGAAGTAGCAGGCTGAGACTACTTCATCTAGCAGGAGATCAGCTAGATAGCTTATCTAAAGAGTGCAAACACCTGCAAATCCATTGGCAGATCGAAGAGAAGAACAGCAATTCTAGAAACCGAAAAACAACCACTTTCTGAAAGGTAGGACTGGCGGAGAAGTGAATCCAAAGCGACGGGAAGATAGACCCCGGGGGAAGGGGCCGGCTCCCAGCAAGCGGCGGGGCAACGGAGGACAAAATCAGGACTTTTTAAAAGTCAGTTCCGCTGAGGGACATCGCTCCAGAGGCTAAAATGGGGCGAAGGCCACGAGGGTTCAGCATGGCCTCAGGGCCCGCAAGGTCACAGAAGGATCGGGGGTGTCTGAGTGTCGCAGAGCTTGCGGGTATTGGAGCGAGAAAGCCAGCTACAGAGACAGAGCCGACAGTAAGCTTGCAGTTCGGGTTACCTTGAACTGGTCGCAGGCTCGGTGAGCTTGGAGCGCGGTCGGAGGTCAGGCAGACGGGAGTTACTGGGTGCTATTCTCTAGGGCGCACTGAGGAGTGGGGCCCCGGGTTCTCAGCTCCTCCGGGCGGGAGACCAGGAGGCCGCCATTTGTATTCCCGTCCTCCGGAACTCTACGGAAAGCACTCAGGGAACAAAAGCTCCTGAAAGCAAACCCGAGCAGATTACTCAGCCCGGCCCCTGGTAAGGGTGGTGCAATTCCGCCTGGGGCAAAGACACTTGAGAATCACTACACCAGGCCCCTCCCCCAGAAGATCAACAAGAAATCCAGCCAAGACCAAGTTCACCTACCAAGGAGTGCGGTTTCAATACCAAGGAGAGCAGCAGAATACCAGAGGAGGAGAAAGCAAAGCACCAAACTCATGGCTTTCTCCCTGTGATTTTTTAGTCTTACAGTTAAAGTAATTTTTTCTTTTTCATTTTTTTCTCTACTTATGCTAAATTTTTTAATTTTTTTTTAATTTTTTAAAATTTTTTTAACTTTTACCCTTTTCATTTTTAACGTTTTTTAACTAGTTTATCTAATATATATATTTTTTCTTTTTCATACTTTTCTTTCTTCGTTTTCTTATTTTAATTCCTTTTTTTTTCCTTTCTTTTTATCCCCTTTCTCTCCCCTCATGATTTGGGATCTCTTCTGATTTGGTTAAAGCATATTTTCCTGGGGTTGTTGCCACCCTTTTAGTATTTTACTTGCTCCTTCAAATACTCTTATCTGGACAAAATGACAAGGCGGAAAAATTCACCACAAAAAAAAGAACAAGAGGCAGTACCGAAGGCTAGGGACCTAATCAATACAGACATTGGTAATATGTCAGATCTAGAATTCAGAATGACAATTCTCAAGGTTCTAGCCGGGCTTGAAAAGGGCATGGAAGATATTAGAGAAACCCGCTCGGGAGATATAAAAGCCCTTTCTGGAGAAATAAAAGAACTAAAATCTAACCAAGTCGAAATCAAAAAAGCTATTAATGAGGTGCAATCAAAAATGGAGGCTCTCACTGCTAGGATAAATGAGGCAGAAGGAAGAATTAGCGATATAGAAGACCAAATGACAGAGAATAAAGAAGCTGAGCAAAAGAGGGACAAACAGCTACTGGACCATGAGGGGAGAATTTGAGAGATAAGTGACACCATAAGACGAAACAGCATTAGAATAATTGGGATTCCAGAAGAAGAAGAGAGAGAGAGGGGAGCATAAGGTATACTGGAGAGAATTATTGGGGAGAATTTCCCCAATATGGCAAAGGGAACAAGCATCAAAATTCAGGAGGTTCAGAGAACGCCCCTCAAAATCAATAAGAATAGGCCCACACCCCGTCACCTAATAGTAAAATTTACAAGTCTTAGTGACAAAGGAAAATCCTGAAAGCAGCCCAGGAAAAGAAGTCTGTAACATACAATGGTAAAAGTATTAGATTGGCAGCTAACTTATCCACAGAGACCTGGCAGGCCAGAAAGAGCTGGCATGATATTTTCAGAGCACTAAACGAGAAAAACATGCAGCCAAGAATACTATATCCAGCTAGGCTATCATTGAAAATAGAAGGAGAGATTAAAAGCTTCCAGGACAAACAAAAACTGAAAGAATTTGCAAACACCAAACCAGCTCTACAGGAAATATTGAAAGGGGTCCTCTAAGCAAAGAGACAGCCTACAAGTGGTAGATCAGAAAGGAACAGAGACAATATACAGTAACAGTCACCTTACAGGCATTACAATGGCACTAAATTCATACCTCTCAATAGTTACCCTGAATGTTAATGAGCTAAATGCCCCAATCAAAAGACACAGGGTATCAGAATGGATAAAAAAAAAAACCCATCTAAATGTTACCTCCAAGAAACTCATTTTAATCCCGAAGACACCTCCAGATTTAAAGTGAGGGGGTGGAAAAGAATTTACCATGCTAATGGACATCAGAAAAAAGCAGGAGTGGCAATCCTTATATCAGATCAATTAGATTTTAAGCCAAAGACTCTAATAAGAGATGAGGAAGGACACTATATCATACTCAAAGGGTCTGTCCAACAAGAAGATCTAACAATTTTAAATATCTATGCCCCCAATGTGGGAGCAGCCAACTATATAAACCAATTAATAACAAAATCAAAGAAACACATCAACAATAATACAGTAATAGTAGGGGACTTTAACACTCCCCTCACTGAAATGGACAGATCATCCAAGCAAAAGATCAGCAAGGAAATAAGGGCCTTAAACGACACACTGGACCAGATGGACATTACAGATATATTCAGAACATTTCATCCCAAAGCAACAGAATATACATTCTTCTCTAGTGCACATGGAACATTCTCCAGAATAGATCACATCCTCGGTCCTAAATCAGGACTCAACTGGTATCAAAAGATTGGGATCATTCCCTGCATATTTTCAGACCACAATGCTCTGAAGCTAGAACTCAACCACAAGTGGAAGTTTAGAAAGAACCCTAATACATGAAGACTAAACAGAATCCTTCTAAAGAATGAATGTGTCAACTGGGAAATTAAAGAATAATTGAAAAATATCATGGAAACAAATGATGATGAATATACAACGGTTCAAAATCTGTGGGACACAACAAAGGCAGTCCTGAGAGGAAAATATATAGTGGTACAAGCCTTTCTCAAGAAACAAGAAAGGTCTCAAGTACACAATCTAACCCTACAACTAAAGGAGCTGGAGAAATAACAAGAAAGAAACCCTAAGCCTAGCAGGAGAAGAGAAGTCATAAAGATCAGAGCAGAAATCAATGAAATAGAAACCAAAAAAAACCAATAGAATATATCAACGAAACTAGGAGCTGGTTCTTTGAAAGAATTAATAAAATTGATAAACCCCTGGCCAGACTTATCAAAAAGAAAAGAGAAAAGACCCAATAAATAAAATCATGAATGAAAGAGGAGAGATCACAACTAACACCAAAGAAATACAAACTATTATAAGAACATACTATGAGCAACTCTACGCCAACAAATTTGACAATTTGGAAGAAATGGATGCATTCCTAGAAACATATAAACTACCACAACTGAACCAGGAAGAAATAGAAAGCCTGAACAGACCCATAACCAGTAAGGAGATTGAAACAGTCATTAAAAAATCTCCAAACAAACAAAAGCCCAGGCCCAGATGGCTTCCCGGGGGAATTCTACCAAACATTTAAAGAAGAACTAATTCCTATTCTCCTGAAACTGTTCCAAAAAATAGAAATGGAAGGAAAACTTCCAAACTCATTTTATGAGGCCAGCATCACCTTGATCCCAAAACCAGACAAGGATCCCATCAAAAAAGAGAGCTATAGACCAATATCCTTGATGAACACAGATGCAAAAATTCTCTCCAAAATACTAGCCAATAGGATTCAACAGTACATTAAAAGGATTATTCACCACGATCAAGTGGGATTTATCCCAGGGCTGCAAGGTTGGTTCAACATCCGCAAATCAGTCAATGTGATACAACACATCAATAAAAGAAAGAACAAGAACCATATGATACTCTCAATAGATGCTGAAAAAGCATTTGACAAAGTACAGCATCCCTTCCTGATCAAAACCCTTCAAAGTATAGGGATAGAGGTCACATACCTCAATATCATCAAAGCCATCTATGAAAAACCCACCGCAAATATCATTCTCCATGGAGAAAAACTGCAAGCTTTTCCGCTAAGGTCAGGAAAATGGCAGGGATGTCCATTATCACCACTGCTATTCAACATGGTACTAGAAGTCCTAGCCTCAGCAATCAGACAACAAAAGGAAACTAAAGGCATCCAAATCGGCAAAGAAGAAGTCAAACTATCACTCTTCGCAGATGATATGATACTATATGTGGAAAACCCAAAAGACTCCACTCCAAAACTGCTAGAACTTGTACAGGAATTCAGTAAAGTGTCAGGATATAAAATCAATGCACAGAAATCAGTTGCATTTCTCTACACCAACAACAAGACAGAAGAAAGAGAAATTAAGGAGTCAATCCCATTTACAATTGCACCCCAAACCATAAGATACCTAGGAATAAACCTAGCCAAAGAGGCAAAGAATCTATACTCAGAAAACTATAAAGTACTCATGAAAGAAATTGAGGAAGACACAAAGAAATGGGAAAACGTTCCATGCTCGTGGATTGGAAGAATAAATATTGTGAAAATGTCTATGCTACCTAAAGCAATCTACACATTTAATGCAATTCCTATCAAAGTACCATCCATCTTTTTCAAAGAAATGGAACAAATAATCCTAAAATTTATATGGAACCAGAAAAGACCTCGAATAGCCAAAGGAATATTGAAAAAGAAAGCCAAAGTTGGTGGCATCACAATTCCAGACTTCAAGCTCTATTACAAAGCTGTCATCATCAGAACAGCATGATATTGGCACAAAAACAGACACATAGATCAATGGAACAGAATAGAGAGCCCAGAAATGGACCCTCAACTCTATGGTCAACTAATCTTTGACAAAGCAGGAAAAAATGTCCAATGGAAAAAAGACAGCCTCTTTAATAAATGGTGTTGGGAAAATTGGACAGCCACGTGCAGAAAAATGAAATTGGACCATTTCCTTACACCACACACAAAAATAGACTCAAAATGGATGAAGGACCTCAATGTGAGAAAGGAATCCATCAAAATCCTTGAGGAGAACACAGGCAGCAACCTCTTCGACCTCAGCCACAGCAACATCTTCCTAGGAACATCGCCAAAGGCAAGGGAAGCAAGGGCAAAAATGAACTATTGGGATTTCATCAAGACCAAAAGCTTTTGCACAGCAAAGGAAACAGTTAACAAAACCAAAAGACAACTGACAGAATGGGAGAAGATATTTGCAAATGACATATCAGATAAAGGACTAGTGTCCAAAATCTATAAAGAACTTAGCAAACTCAACACCCAAAGAACAATTAATCCAATCAAGAAATGGACAGAGGACATGAACAGACATTTCTGCAAAGAAGACATCCAGATGGCCAACAGACACATGAAAAAGTGCTCCATATCACTCGGCATCAGGGAAATACAAATCAAAACCACAATGAGATATCACCTCACACCAGTCAGAATGGCTAAAATCAACAGGTCAGGAAATAACAGATGCTGGCGAGGATGCGGAGAAAGGGGAACCCTCCTACACTGTTGGTGGGAATGCAAGCTGGTGCAACCACTCTGGAAAACAGCATGGAGGTTCCTCAAAATGTTGAAAATAGAACTGCCCTATGACCCAGCAATTGCACTACTGGGTATTTACCCTAAAGGTACAAACGTAGTGATCCAAAGGGGCACGTGCACCCAAATGTTTATAGCAGCAATGTCCACAATATCCAAACCATGGAAAGAACCTAGATGTCCATCAACAGATGAATGGATAAAGAAGAAGTGGTATATATACACAATGGAATACTATGCAGCCATCAAAAGAAATGAAATCTTGCCATTTGCAACAACATGGATGGAACTAGAGCATATCATGCTCAGCGAAATAAGTCAAGCGGA
This sequence comes from Neogale vison, assembly GCF_020171115.1. Taxonomy (NCBI): domain Eukaryota; kingdom Metazoa; phylum Chordata; class Mammalia; order Carnivora; family Mustelidae; genus Neogale; species Neogale vison. Next base: position 112,977,074 of record NC_058093.1, on the reverse strand, counting down.
GAAAGACAACTATCATATGATCTCCCTGATATGAGGAAGTGATGATGCAACATGGGGGCTTAAATGGGTAGGAGAAGAATTAATGAAACAAGATGGGATTGGGGGGAGACAAACCATAAGTGACTCTTAATCTCACGAAACAAACTGAGGGTTGCTGGGTGGAGGGGGGCTGGGAGAAGGGGGGTGGGGTTATGGACATTAGGGAGGGTATGTGCTTTGGTGAGTGCTGTGAAGTGTGTAAACCTGGCGATTCACAGACCTGTACCCCTGGGGATAAAAATATATGTTTATAAAAAATAAAAAAAATTTATTAAAAAAAAAAGAACCAAGAAAATCTCAACTGAGTAAGAAAAGACAATCAACAGATGCCAATCCTGTTAGAACACAGATATTCAAATCACCTGACAAGGATTTTAAAGTAGTCATGATAAAAATGTTACAATGATGCTACAGAAATGCAGTTTTGAACACATTTGAAATAAGTGAAAAACAGAAAATCTCAGCAAAGAAACAGAATATCCAATAAAGAACCAAAAGGAAATTTTAGAACTGAAAGGTACAATCATTTTTTAAAAATCTCAATGGGTAGGCTCAAAAATAGAATAGTGAAGGCAGAGAAAGTATTGATGAACTTGTAGATAGAATAAAAATTATTCAATCTTAACAATGGAGAGAAAGTAGAGTGAAAAAAATGCTTATTCAGGGAACAAGAGATTACAACCCAAGTTCTAACATTTGTGTCATCTGAGCCCCAGAAGAAAAAGAGAAAGAGGATGGGACTAAAACAAGATTAAAAGAAATAATGGCTCAAATTTACACAAATTTGGCAAAATACATAAACCTCCAGAAAAAAGAAGTTAAACTAACAGGAAAAGCATATCAAACTTCTGAAAATTAACAACAAATTAAAAAAATCTTGAGAGCAACAAGATTGAAACGACACCTCACCTTAAGAAATAACTGGTCTGAGTGAGAGCAGATTTCTCCTCAAAGACAATGGAGGACAGAAAGAGGTAACATGGCCCATTTCAAGGGATGAAAGGAAAAAACTGTCAGCCAAATTTCTATACCCAGCAAAAACATGAGGGGAAAGCAAGACGTTCTTAAACAAAGGAAAGGCAAGAGAATTTGAACCAGCAGGCTCATCCTAAGGGAAAGGCTAAAGAAAGTTCTGGAAACAGAAAAAAAAAATGATGAAAGAATCTTGGATAATCAGGAAAGAAAAAGCAACAGAAAAAGTAAAAATATAGGGAAATATAATAAACTTGCCTGCTCTTGAGTTTCCTAACTTATGTTTGATGATGAAAGCAAGACTTACATCACAGTTTGATATGGTTCACAATATGTACATAGAAGAAATATGTAAGAATTATATTATAAATGGGCCAGCATAAACGAACATAACAGAAGAAAAGTGTTCCACATTTCATTTAAACTAGTAAAATGCTGATACCAAGACTGAAATTCACAGCACAAAATGCTTACATTAGAAAAGAAAGACCCAAATCAGTAAACCAAACTCCCACCTTCAGAAACTAGATAAAATTAAAAAGAGCAAAATAAACCCAAATTAACCATAAGAAAGGAAATACTAAAGGTAAAAGCAGAAGTCAATGAAATTAAAAACAGAAAACAATAGAGAAAAGCAATGAAGCAAAACCCAGCTCTTTGAAAAGATCAATAAAATTGACAAACCTCTACTGACTGACAAAAAAGAGAGAGAGAGAAATTACCAATATCAGGAATGTGACAGGGGCTACACCACAGGGCTGGAAACTATAGCCAGCACAAGGCTAGGAGAATGTTGTAAACAACTGTCAGCACATAAATACATGACTTAGAGAAGATGGACCACATCCTCAAAAAGCACAAACTACTACAACTCACTTCATATGAAATAGATCATTTGAATAACTATGTAATTCTTAAAGAAATTGAATCTGTAAGCTAAAAACTCCCCACAAATGAAATATCCAGGTCCAGATTATTTCACTGGAAAATGCTACCACACACCTAAAAAAATATAATTAACACAAATTGAACATAATATTTTCTGGAAAGTGAAAGAGGGAATACTTCCCAACTAGTTTTATGATGCCGGTACTACCTTCATAACAAAATTTGGCAAAAGAACACAAAAAAAGAAAACTCTGGGCCAATATCCCTCATGAACATAGATGCAAAAATCCTTAACATTGGATTAACTCATAGAACCCATAAACAAACCCAATAAAAAGAACTATACATCCCAATCAAGTGGATTTATTCCAGATATGCAAGGCTGGTTCAATATTTGAAAATCAGTCAATGTAATCAACATATTAACAGACTAAAGAAGAAAATTCACATGCTCATATATCAGTTGATGCAGAAAAAAGCACTTGTCAAAATCTGATATAAAACCCATAAAGGATAAAAACTTTTAAACAACCAGGAATAGAAGGGAGCCTTTTCAACTTGATAAAGATCATCGACAAAAACCCCATAGCTAACATTAGACTTTAAATTAAAAGAGTAAGGTATTTCCCCCTGAGACTGGAACAAAGCAAGGATGGTCATTCACCACTGCTATTCAACATGACACTGGAAATCCTAGCCAGAGCAACAAGGCAACAATATGGAAGGGAAGGGAAGGGAAAGGGAGGGAAGGGAAGAGAAGGGAAGGTATGCAGCTCTGAAAGGAAGAAATAAAGTGACTTGCGAGTGACATAATGGTCCAGGTAGAAAAACCCAAGGAATGTACAAAACCACTCAAAGAACAATTAAGTGATTTCAGCAAGGTTGTAGAATATAAGCTCAGCATACATAAACCAACTGTATTTCTACATACCAGTAATGCACACATGGAAACCAAAACTAAAAATACATTACTGTTTACAACAGTGCAAAACAAAAAATAAAATATGTGTAAATCTAATAAAACTTGAGTTGGAGCTAAAACCAACAAAATGCCAATAAAAGAAATCAAAATATAAAATGAAGAGACGTATAATGTTCATAAATCGAAAGACTCAATTTAGCAAAGATGTCAGTTCTCCCCAAATGGATCTATAAGCTTAATGCAACTTCTATCAAAATCCCAACAAGAATATTCAGAGACATAGGCAAGATTATTCTAAAATTTATATGGAAAGTGAAAAGAAGTAGGACTAAATAACTGGTAGCTAAAACAAATTTAAGAAGAAGAATAATGTGGGAGGAACCGCTCTGCTCAACATTAAGACTTATATAGCTCCCAGTCTCGAGACCGTGTGGTATGGCAGAGGGACAGATGTAAATCAGTGGAACAGAACAGAGAAATCAGAAATAGATGCACACAAATATGGCTAACTGATTTTTGACAGTGGTGCAAAACTAGGGGATGGAAAAGTCTTTTCAACAGATGACGCTGGAGCAATTCTAAATCCATGGGAAAAAAAAAAATTTTTTTTCAACCTAAACCTCACACCTTATATAAAACTTAACTCAAGGTGGATTTATTATTTTTTTAGCGATTTATTTATTTGAGAGTGACAAACTGTGAGAGGGAGGAACAGAAGGAGAGGGAAAGGAAATCTCAAGCGGACTCCTTGCTGAGCAAGAGAGCCCAAGGGGGGGCCCAATCTCATAACTCTGAGATCATGACCTGAGACGAAACCAAGAGTCAGATGCTTAACCGACTGAGCCATCCAGGTGCCGCTCAAAATTGACTTAAATGCAAACATAAAACTATAAACCTTCAGAAGAAAACATAGGAGAAAGTCTTCAGGACCTAGGACTTGCTAACCCATTAAACTTGACACCAAATCACACCCATTAAAGAGAAAAATCAATAAATTGTACTTGATCAAAATTTAAAACTTCTCCTCAGTAAAAGACCCTAATGAAAAAACAAGCCAGACTGGCAGAAAATAATTGTAAACCACATATGTGACAAAGGCTTTCTTCGAATGTATGATGAACAGTTTTTCTTTTTTCAGTAGTGGTAAGGTGAGGGATTGGAGGGATTTGCACAAAAATCAAGTAAATAAAAAATAAAAATCTCAAAGAGTAGTGATGGGTATGAAGGAATAAATCAGGGTAAAAGAACACTGCATGTAATTTATTAAAAATAACAAGCAGACTGATTAGAAAATGGCACAAAAAAAAAAAAAAAACCATGAAAAGACATTTCACAGAAGAGGATATACAGATGCCCAATAAGGCCATGAAAAGATGTTTGATGCCACCAGCCACTGGGGATGCACAATCAAGATCAGAACTCCTTGTCACTACCTGCTCTGTACCCCCAGCCATGAGATTCTGTTCCCCCACTGGAAGTTAGAAATGAAGAGAATGAAAGAGCCCCTCTATGAACAGCGCCACACTGGGCAGAAGGAAATGCAAGGAGGGAGTACGGAAGCCATTCAAAGTCCCGGTCTCAGGACTGTCCATGCCCTTCCATGCTTTCAGCAGACAGGGAACAGTTGAGAGGGCTAGTAAGCCTCCACAGCACTCTCGATCCTTTCTCCAACTGTGTGTTGTGCAAATTAATAATCTGTCCCCAGAAAAACACCAGTAAGTTTCAAGTGCAGTCGTAAGAATGCTTGAGAAAAGATGCTGTGCTTCCTACCTACCATTTGTTGAGAGAGAAATGGGCCAGAACTTGATCAGATGTGCAAGCCGCTGGGACATTAGCAGCTGCTCCACAGGAAACAGGAGGGGGCCAGCGGTTGGGGGCGGGGAGCTGTGGGCATGGGGAGGGGCTCAGACACTGAGGCCCAGAGTTGCCCCTGGGGGTAACCTGGTGGGAGGAGCAGGAACACCTGTGCAGGGGACATCTGAGTCCAGATCCTGGCAGAGATGGACCAGTGCTATGTGGCCTGGCCATCCCTCCTTCCCATAACACAGCAATGATGAGAACACCCGTTGCACAATGCAGTGTTCCACCACACCCCAGCACACGCTGGTGGCAGTCATTTACGGGCAGTAAGCACTTCCTGGAACAGTACTTCTGTGTTCTCTCATCCAGCAGCATTCAGGCACTGAGGCACCCGCTCTGGCTGGTATTTTAATCCCACAGCTTTAGAGAGGAGAATCCTGAGGCCAGAGAATATAGACTGGGGAAAGGCCCTCAGCCTCCCAAGGCCTGTCTGGTGGTCGTGGCCCTGGCCCTGGGAGAAAGAGCAAGAAAGTATGGCCACTCAGGGCCCACCCACTCGTGCACTCCCAAAAACACCCTCAGCATTTTAGCCCTACAGGACTCTTGACACCTCCAACTTCAAAGGGACCCAATTTTAGAATATTCAAAAGATGAAATTATACACTTTCTAACCAAAGCTTTTAATGAAATAATTATCAGAAGTATTAAAGGTCCTCCTCGGATGCACTTAAGCTTTGAGCCAACATCTTAAATTCTTATTTCTGGCCTACCTCTCCAAAGCTTGTGTGAACTAAGAACTTCTGCCTGTCTGCCCCTCAGTTAGGCCCCAGCATGAGGAATCCCAAATCGGACTAAAAAGCAGCCCTGGTGCTTGTTACCCTCCAGAGAAACCCTCCCTTCATGTGCAGCCAAACCCAGCCCAACTTCTTCAGGGGGGCCTGTCACCCAAGGCTGGGCAGTGTCAGCCATGCCCAGCTCCCAGCAAAAGAAGGAGATGATTGTTTACTCTCTCAGCTTGACTGAGATGAATCCACTGCACTTTGGGTACATCTATAATCGAAATTAAGCAGCTGAAAAGTCCCTCCCACAGAAAAGGATAGAAACTCTGAAGAAGCACCAGGCTCCAAAGAAAAGCCTGACATAGACCAGTGACCATTTGATACCTCAGTCCTTCGCTGAAAGTGCTTTCATGAAAAAGTGTTCTCAAATTACATCAGGTTCCTTTAGACCCTTTCACATTTTTTAATATTATGAACTGGTCCCCAAAACACTCTTTCTTATTTGACTCCACAACAGTCCTGCAAGGCAGGAGTTATGAAACCTCCCTGACAGAACCCCCAAGCTCAGATAAGTTAAGGGATATGCCCAAGATCACACAGCAAAGTGGTGGCCTTCAGACCATGTTTCCCACTGTCACAAGACCTGTCTCTGCACAGTCCCTTAACATCCTGTCCCCAGCACCCACTGACTGCAACAGGCTGGCCAACACTTCAGCTCTGCTATAACAGGTAATGGAGCCCTGGCTGCCACAGAGAGAACAAAAGTCAAAGCTAAACTAAACCAGGCATTGGATTTCAGGCTTCTAGATTCTTCTGGCTTGCAACCCAGGGTGAAGGAAATGCTTGTTTACTTGGTTCAATCCTCCCTTCTATTTAGTTTCATTAGCATTCTGATGTCCTCTCTCTCTACTAAGGTGGGGTTCTGGTTAAGTACCAGGTCTCTGTGGCTCTAGGGCCATCTTTATAAAAAGAACAGAATAACGTCCTAATGGGCACGGTGGACTCCTATTACCTCACAAACCTGGAAAGGAGCTAGGCCAAATTTTTTAAGGTTCCTTACAAATCTAAGGAGAAAAGAAAAGAATTAACCAGAGGAAGTCACACCACTGAAGTAAAGAAAGATTCATGGTCTGACCAAAATCTTTGCTCTCTTACTGTTCCAGTTAGGATGTAAAAACGTGAAGGAACTCAGGGATTACCTCAGAGGCAAAGGGAGAGGAAGGGTGGGAACATGGTGCTCCCAAAGCTGGGGGCTTGTCCACATGTTTGCAGGAGCCAGCAGGACCAGTTCGGTCACTCTCGTTCCTGTGACTCAGTCGGTACTTAACACACACTGACAGAACAGAAATGGATTCAGTCGGAAATACGGAAATAAAGCTCTGCCATGGGGAAGCCTGGAAGTGCAGCAGTGAGTCAGCATGCAGTGAGGACAGAAGGCTCACATTGAGTGAGTGGATCCAGGTCAAGCCTGTAAGGGGCTGCAGACCCACAGAAGGCTGAACTCGGGAAAAGCCACCTACGGGCACAGGGCAATGACTAGGAAACTGTCTATCCTTCCTGATCTCTGAGTACATATTTAAAACCACCAATCTGAGAAATTAAGATAAAAATTAAGTTACAGGCCAGGAATGTCCTTGGAGTACCTGGCAAAAAGAAAGACTGAGTCTAGAGGGATATGAGCTCAGCTAAGTCCATGAGAGTCTCAAAGATGTAGCTACTACAAAGATAAGCTCACAATGAAAAATATAATCACATTTAATAAGGATCACCTACCATGAATGAGAGTCAGCAAACACCACAAACTAGACTATTAACCCAAGAGGTACAGACTTAAGAATAATCTGATAAGAATTATAAAATAAAATTATTAAAGAAGCAAAAGAAGAATTCAAAGCCCAAACACTATCTTTTAAAAGATTTCATTTATTTGTTTGTTTGTTTGTTTGTTTAAGACAGAGTAGGGAGGAGGCTGGAACGGGAAGGGAGTGGGACAAGCAGACTCTGCACTGAGCGAGGAGCCTGACCCAGGACTCAATCTCACCAACCTGAGATCAAGACCTGAGCCGAAATCGAGTGTCAGATGCTTAACCAACTGAACCACCAGGTGCCCCAAAACCAAAAGACTATTTTTTAAAAGAACAGATCCATTTGAAAAAAAAAAAAAGATAAGCAAATAGAATAGCTGCAAACAAGAAGCAAAGACCCTGAAATTAAAAACCTATAGAATGACAGAAAGGCAGTATTTGAGAAATAAAGACTGCGAATATTACAAAGTGATGTTAATGCACTTATTAGTGAATCCAGGGCCCCAAGCAAAATAAATAAAAAACTTGCCACAGATACATGAGGTAGAATTGCTGAACTGAAAGACAAAGGTATGCTCCTTTGAGCAGCCAGGGGGAAAAGGCTGATCACCCACAAAGGAGCAAGAATTAGACAAAAAGCCAACCCCACAGTAGTAATGACAAGGGCCAGAGGACAATTAAATAACACTCTCAGAGTGCCAAGAGAAAATATCAATCATCCTATGGATTGGGAGAGTTTCCTACTACTCACAGACTCACTGAGAGAACACTAAAGAAAGACCTTGAAGAAGAAAACCAAAGCCAGAAGAAGGTGATGGCACAAGAAGAAAGTGCTTGAGAAGTTCACTAACTGTTCCAGCACTGACTGTCTAAATAATATGCTGATTATGTAAATCAGCATCATGATACTGGGAGGGGTAATCACCCTTCCCTGCTGGGAGTTCTGGGTCAAGTGTAAGATACTGAAAGGTGCTGTGTCTGCCTGGAAAAGGTTTATGAACAGCCAGCTGCTCCGACCAATAAGCCAGAGGCAGTTTATTCTAACTACAGGCATCATAGCTCCGAGATGGTAATCATGGCATTACAACACATTGTGTGAGCCACCACTTACAGTGGACCTGTCATACATTGTCTCATTTCATTTTACACTACACCTGCAGGGGGCTGCATTGTGACTCAGACCAGGTAGACAAGGCATCCAAGGTCACACTGCCAGTAGTGACAGTGTGGCTGGTGCGTCTGGCAGGCCATCTGCTTCTGTCATGGTACAGCAGTGGAAAGCGTCCCTGCTTGTGAAAAGTAAGTCCCTCTTGCTAACTGCTGATGCGGTGTAAGCTCTGAACTGGGAGGCCCTGTGGGTCTCCTTTTCCAAGGTAAACTGCATTCCACATGTGTCAGGGACTTCCGGGTCGGTAGGCTCAGGGAAGACCAGGTCAGAGAAACAGAGGGAGGGCTGACATAGGGGGGGCTTTGAACCCCGAGGGGAGGAATCCAGGGTCTCAGAGGGTCTCCATCACCCCGAGGGAAGATGGGGTGACCGTCACCCACTGCCAGGCATAAAGAAACAACAACAGAATGTTTCCAACTCCTGATTCACAGGGAGTCCAAGTCTACCTGGTAAGCCCCTCACCCATGGCTTACATGCAGTCTTAAAGTTCAGGGCCTCTAAAGACAGCATCTCTGCTTGGAAAAGAGACTTCTTGTGACTTGCTTGAGGACACCATCATGTTCAACACAACTGTGTGTGTCCAGGGTCATCTCTAGCGCAGAGAGACAAGCAACAAAGGATGCGGAGAGCACCACCTCACGGGGAGGGAGAACCTTAGCACCCATTCACTCAGGGTCTGCTGTGTGTGCTGGAAACCACCTGTGGCCAGCCAAGGAGCCAAGCCAAGTCCCCACTGACTAGGATGCAGGGTGGGTGGGACACCAAAGGGCAACCCTCAGGGGTCCTCAGGCATATGGATAAGGCCAACCCCCTCCCCCAACTTGTGATTTCCCCACAGACCCTTCTTATATTTTCTTTTTAATTTTCAGTCTAGGAGCGAAAATACTATGCATTTGTTTCTTATTAATTTACAAATCACTACAAACATGTTTGGCAAGAATTTTTAACATCCATGAAGCTCTTTTTTTAACCTCTTGTAAGTCATTTAGCACTCTTTTCTCAAGGAAGAGGCAAATGCATTTTTGCAAGAATAAACTCCTCACTTGACGTTGGGCTCTGTTTTTTAGTCCCAGGCTCATAAACTCCACCAGGGCTTGGACAAACTGAAAAAGGAAATCCACCCCCTACACACACAGGCCCAAGTCTGAAAGATTGTGAGCAGTGGGATCTTCACACACAAACACACACACACACACACCCCAAAACAAAACTGGGAAGTGAAGACTAGACAGTCTCCTGCAGACTTGGCCTCTGCCCTTACAAACAGAACCCCAACAGAGCCATCCAAGGGCATCTAGACAGGGGATTTCCACCTGGGGTGCCTGCCACACTCCCTGTGAGAGATGCAGCGCTGAGCAGCATGGCATGCATGAGCAGACACCCAGCCAGGCAGTGCCACCACCCGGGACACCTGGGCTTAGGAGGTGGCAGGCAGCACAGTGTGGAGCTGGCAGGACAGGAATAGTGTACATGTGTGGAACATGAGAGAACTCTGTGCTTGTGCAAGAGCAAACATGTAGTCAACCAGTCACCCACATGGTGCCGGCGCCAAGGGGCAACCAAGCGGTGGTCTCCTGCGGCAGTGGGGCCCACTCACACTGCCGTGCTTGCTGAAATTAGCCCTGATTTGTGCATGCATACACCCCCACCCCAAATTCATGGGGTGAAGCCCTGATCCCAGAGTGATGATATTTGGAGATGGGGCCTCAGTGAAGTAATTAGGGCCAGATGATGTCATGAGAGTAGGGCCTTCATGATGGGTTCAGTGTTCTTACAGAAAGACACCAGAGAGCCTGCTCTGGGTCCACACACACACGCGGGAAAGGCTGTGTGAGCAGTGCACAGAAGGCAGCTGTCTGCATGATTCTTAGTAACGCAAACAAATGTCACTAGAGACTACCACCCGATCCAAGGGCAGCTGAGGACTGAGCCTTGTTCCTGCTACCTTTTAACACCCCAGAGCCAGAAGCACACCCCCAAACACACATATACACTCACACCCAGTCCTTCCCAGTACATGTCAGTGAACCAAACAGCTGACATTTTTAACTGATTTGATTTCACCCTCATAAAGCCTAAAGGATTTCAGTCAGTTCACAAAAATGCAGAGAATAACATGACATGCGACCATATAAGACAAAGTGGGAACAGATAAAGTAAAGCTCAAAAGTAGAGGACAGTAATGGGAGCCAGGAGATGCAAACTTCCCTGATGGGTGGCCTCTACCAGGTAACTAAAGGACACTAGTGAACAGCGCAGTTCCCTCAGCCCATGCCTTATGAACAAATGTGATGCGGTGCTGTTTTTTTTTAATAGTTCGGGAAAACTATGAGTCATCATAAGGAAAGGCCAGGACCTCAAGGACACTGGAAAGTCACACCTGCCACAGCCCCTTCCACCAGCCCTGCCTCTCCTCAGACAGCTGCATCTGCCTCCAAATTGGACACCCTATGCCCACCACCCTGCCCCATCCACCCTGGTCCCAAGCAGGAGCAAGGAGCTCTCTCACCACAGGCTCCCCTCGGGTCTGCCCGCTGCACCCCAACCTAACCCCAAACCTGCATGTGGCTTCTCCTAGCCCCCAGACGTGCCTTCCTTGGGCTCTTGGCGCTCCAGACACTCAGGCTCCCTAGTTTTGTCCCCAGCAAGGAGCATCCCCACTCTGCCAACTGCCCTCAGGTTTCCAGAGCCCCCTCCCCCATCTCAGTGAGGTGCCTCTGCCACATCTGTAGGGCCTGTCATTTCACACACAGCCCTACCATTGCTGACCCAGGACTGAGATGATGCTCGGCACAAAACACATACACAATAAATCCCCCTGGGGTCAGCTGTTTCCAAAAACCCAGCACACCCCATAGCATACAGTAAGCACTGAAGAAGTAGTAATGGAAGTGCAAGAACACTTTCCACCCAAATGCTGCAAGCACCAAAGAGGGTGTGCTCAGTTCTCCAAGGGAAAGGCACATAGAGGCAGGGAGGGTATCCCAGGCCAGCCTCCCGCAGAGGTGGCATGCGAGCTGGGCCATATGGATGGGAGGACAAAGGGAGGAGGCATTCCAGGCAGAGAGAACAGGAAGGGCAAAGGCCAAAGAGTATAGCGTGTTCAGGGACATCTCCCACTGTTGTGGGGAGGGGATGGGAGTGTGAGGTTATGGTTTTATTCTCATTTACAGTGATAAAAGCCAGTGGTTTATTGGCAGCAAATGTTAAATATTCAGGAGTTGTGCAAGCCTGTTGTTAAACCATTAGTAGCTTGAAATCAGTCATGGCTGAATTCAAACATTGCCAAAGGCTGCAGATTAGGGAATGGACAGTTCCCAGTCCTGTTGCCCAGTCATCCCCACCCCCACCTCCACCCCTTTGTTTTTCTAAGGAAGTCGAGCACTTGAGAACAGGCATTATCAACCCATCTTCCCAATGAAAATATTAACTTTGGAAATGTAGGCATGCACATCATAGATTAGAAATGGATCATAAAAATGTGAATTCCGACTGACTGAATCCAGGGCCTTCTCTGCCAAGGAGCTTAGCAGGAACAGCTTCCCATCTCCTTAGTGCTTTCCTTCCCTGAGCAGTAGCTTTAGACAGCCAGTAACATCTCCAAATGCTCACATCTGTGGCAGGCTGTACTTTCCAAAAGTGGCTTGCAGCGCCGTCTCCAGCCCCACATGCTCCTCTTGCCCTGTGACCTTGACACTGCTCCCATCGGATTGCGCTAGGTCTGCACCTCCCTCCCATAAACCCGGGAAGGTCTTTGAGCCGCCTTCAGCAACAGTCCGAAGCTGCACCATGAAGAGGCCAGGCATTGAACGTGCCTGCTCTCGGCTCCTTCGTGCTGGGGACCAGCTACAGGAAAAGGGGAGAAGCACGCACAGCGCATGGAGAGGCTCCCTGAAGAAGGCTCTTCCGCAAGGCCACCCCTCAAGCCGGCTGAGCCGTGGAGCCACTCTGGTGAAGCCCCCATGAACAGAGCTGAGCCATCCCCGGCCGAGCCCCACCCAAGGGCAGACTCCTGAATAAGATCTGTGATCAATCCATTTCAGCCACTAAGTTCTGAAGTGAGTTCATTAGCAATGAATAACTAGAAAATAGTCCTCATCAGGAGACTGGGGAGAAATAACATCCTCCTTGTGGAGTTGCTGTGATGGTCCCACGCAGGAGAGCATGGTAGATGTGGGGCCAGCCCCTGGCTCCTGACAAGTGCTTAGCAGCCCTGCGTGGCCTCCTCTCCCCAACCCCTGCTCTCTGCCCGCCCCTCGGACTCCCAAGGTGGGGCCACCACTGTGATCCATCAGCCCTGATGGAAGGGAGATACTGTCCCAGGACAAGATTCAGACTGTTACTAATGTACACTGGTCTTCCAGACACAGGAATATCTCAGGGATCTGAGTGCAAGTCAGCACACCAGCTGCTTTAGAGTAGATTTTCCTGCCCAACCTTCAGAAGCAGAGCCAGAGGAGGGCCAAGAAATCTGTATTTTCCACAGGATTTCAAACGTCCCCTCCCACTCAGTGATTCTGAGCTGAGTCTCTCAGTCCACCTTGCAAAGCTGTGCCCAAATGCCACCACACTACAGCCACCTCCACAGGGCCAAGCATGCAGAACCAAGGACTAGCGCCTTGGACAGGAGCCACAGGATGTGTCCTAGAGTTTCTTGGAGCCTCAGTTCACTCCTCTGTGAGCTGAGGTAGCCCCCTTGGGACGCGCATTTAGTAGATAATATATAAACTTGCTGGCATAAAGCGGATATCCAGCAGATAGCACTGTCCCTGTCCCCACCTTGCGGGTTGCTTTGGGCTTTTCAGAAATCTTGTCTCTATAACAACCCCAGTTACCTGCTCTGAAGAGGAACAGCCTGTGTCTGCCTCTCTCCCCAGGGCAGTGGTTCTCAGCCTAGGCTGCATATTAGCATTGCCAGGGGCTCATTTAAAATGCCAAAACCCTGGCCCACCCCAAACCAAGTGCATGAGTCAATGTATCGGAGGGGGTGGATGGTGTGGTGGAGGGGGACCTGTTTGGTGAACACCCATGTAATTCTAACGTACCTAGAGCGGCCGTGAAGTATGAGCTTGTGAAGAGCAGTTACATTTTTACTCACCCTCAGTGCCTACATGCCTAGGTTTTGCGTTATACATAGAAACTTTCTACTAGCCATAACAATAGTGACTTAGATTAGGTCAGGTCAGGTCAGAGGAGATTAGAGAGAGACAGAACTGTGCTTTTCTATTTCCCCTCTGTTGCAAACACACCTCGGTTTCTTGTGGGTCTGAGGTTAACCAGGCTTCCCAGGCTAGAGGAGGTCCATGCACTAACCCCTGGAACCCCAGCGCAAATGGGCCTGAGTAGAACCCATTTCTTTCTGGCAGCCAGCATGCTCAGGTGGCAAAGGACATTCACATATGGGGTCTGCATGCTTTGCTCTGCAAACCCAGCAGAGGGATACAGGTGCAACAGCTCAGGCCCACAGCCATGGCTGGGTTCTGGTGCAGCCTCACTACTTAAATTAATTAGAATATCGCTGCTCCCACTATCCACAATAACCAAACTATGGAGAAAGTCCACATGTCCATTGACTGATGAATGGATAAAAAAAGATGTGGCATACACACACACACAGACACACACACAATGGACTATTACTCAGCCATCAAAGAAAATGAAATCTTGCCATTTGCAACGACGTGGATGGAGCTAGAGACTATTATGCTAAGTGGAACAGTCAGTCAGAGAAAGACAAATACCATATGATCTCACTCATAGGTGGAATTTAAGAAACAAAGCAGATGAACATAGCCAAAGGGAAAAAAATAAAAGAGAGAGGGAGGCAAACCGTAAGAGACTCTTAACTATAGAAAACAAACTGGTGGTTGAGGGAGGGAGCTGGGTGGGGATGAGCTAGATGGGTGATGGTATGAAGAAGGGCACTTGTTATGATGAGCACTGGGTATTGTATGTAAGTGATGAATTGCTAAATTATACTCCTGAAACCAATATTGCAATCTATATTAACCAACTAGAATTTAAAATAAAATCTGAAGAAAAAAATAATAAAAATTCAAATTTAAGAAGGGACTACTACGGCATGCTTGAAGTTGGGGTGCTCCCAAGGCTCTGCAGCCTTGGCTTTAGAGCAAAGGATGGAAGCAAGTGATGGGAGAAACGATCAGTCTCCAACACATGCCCCTTTCCCCTGGGCACCCAGCCAGACCTGGGTACATCTCCCAGCAGGCAGTGACCCCCACAGCACTGGTTGTGCCACTTGGGTGGTCCTAAAATGCGCCTATACCAGATCCCCGTACTCAATCCTCCCAAGGCCTCCCACAGAAGCTGCATGGGGTCGGTGGCACAGCTGCCAGTGGAAGGCCCTGAGCCAACCACTGACCTAGATGCTATTTGGGACCTCCGTGCCTAAGACATGCCTGTCCCTGGATTAGGCTGCTATGATCTGGAAGTGAGCCACCAAGCTAGATGCCATCCACAGGACAGGTGAATTAAATCATCCAGCCAACTCCTGCCTGGAATCCTGACAATACTAAAACAGGAATCACTCCTCCGGTGCCAACCGGCAAGCATCCTTGCGATGCACTGAGGAGTGAAAACCCAAGATGTGGCCACCTGATGGGGCAAGACCACATTCACTTGCAGAGGAATGGAATACTTCTGGAAAGAAGCAGGAGAAATGAGTATCGGTAACACCTGAGAGGGGAGTGGACAACCACGTGACTCAAGTGGTGGGAGGCAGACTTCTCATCCACCTCTTCACGGCCAGAGCCCGCACCCTGAAGGTGACAGTCACTGGGCAGCACTGTGCGTAAATGAGATAAGAGGTGGAATATTCCCTGGAGCTCACCATGGAGCATCTTGACAGATGGCGACAAACTGCTTAAATCCTATCTTCACCTGGGAGTAGCTGTGCAGCCGTGGACAAGTGTTTCAACCTCCCTGGACTTGAGTTCCCTAAACCATGCGATGGGGAGGATAATAGATACATGGTCAAATGGTAGTGGGAACTGAATCTAACAATGTCATGCATGAGAGGAATGTCTGTGGTGCAGGCACACAGTGGCTGTAGGAAGAGGGCAAGCTTATTTAGTGCAGAGCTTACTGTTTTCAAACAGAGCCGTTCTCTGTGTCTAATAGGCCTTCACCCCAATCCCAGAGAGGCCCACGTGCTCAGAGCCAGGGGGGACCCGCAGGCACAGCCATTAAGCAGCTCAGCCTCCATAAGACAGGACAGCCACCGTGGGTGAGCCCAGGTACCAGGCAGAGGAAAGAGAAATGGGAGACTGCCGAGGACCCAGAGAAGTCACTGCAGGGAGGAGTGGGAGATGGACTCTCCCACACCTGGCCCCTGTCACATAGTTCTTCTGCGAGTGTCTTTTGGATTTCATGGATGAGGAGCCGCAGGGCTGGAGTCACAAAGCCAGAATAAGAGGCTCTGTTTTGGCAGGGGCTCCTCCCCTTCTCCTGCCTAAGGTCTCGCCCTGCTCACTGGTGTTGATGGAGCTGGAGTCCTGACCCCCCAATGACGGCACTGCCCCCCACTTCTCAAGCCTGGTCCCCAGACACTGGCGAGAATAAACAAGTCACCTACAGGGATGGTCTGAATGGGCCCCTGCAGGAGAGCTTCCCTGGATTCAGAAGTCTGCCCAGGCCAGGATTAATGTGCCCTGTCCCCAAACCTGACAGTCTGGGTGTCTGTCCTTGCTGCACTCATCCCCTGCCCCCCACCCCAGGCTCACTTCCTTGCACGCGGCAGGGACACCATCTGGGGCCCCTCTAGGCATCACATGCCAGGGTCCAGAAGCCCATCCAGTCCAGGCCCTGCCTGGACTGGCACCAGTCCACGGCTGGGTGCTTGGAACCTCACTTATTTGGGATGAGGTGTCTTGTGAACGGGAGGAAGAGAGGGCTGGGGTCCAGTGTTCTCCCCTCAGAGCCCATAGGGGAGCAGGCATACTGTGGACAGTCTGAGGCAGGCACAAGGTGAGAGGCCAAACTGCATTTGTGGGTAACACACACACACCCTGAGGAAAGGGGGCTTCCCATCACACTTTCACTCTGATATGTCATCAGTGACATGGGTCCTTGCTGCTTTCCAGCCTCTGCAGATGTCAGACCCCTGCTAGGGTACAAAAGACCCCCCAAACTGTTGTACAGAGAAAGCAGGAGCACAGACCAGCCTCCAGGGGGCTGCACAGCCTGGTGTGATCCTTCTCTGCTGACAGGTGGGCCTCTGGTGTCTGTAATGTCATCCAGGCCTGGGAGTACCATCCTCTTCAGGCAGGGTATCAGCTGTTAGGGCTCTGGAGCGCACAGAACTCCCTCTCCCAGGGACCACTGTGGCTCAGAGGCATGGTGTGTCTCTTCTGAGGAACAGATGAAGCTGGGGGCCGGGGGCAGGATGGTCCCAGGATAGGAAGCTACTAATGGCTACCCAGCAAGACTGCTCAAGAGTGGAATAGGGACCACACTTGCAGAAAAGGCCCCCGTCGATGGGAGCCTGGGGATAGTGAGGATGGGCCCCAGCAACCATGGTGAAGTGTGCCAAGTGCAACCTGTCGGTGGCCAGCCCAGCAGGCCCCCATTGAGGGACATTGCCTGTAGAGGTACTGAAGCAGCCAGAATGTCCAATGATGGGGCTTTATCAGTGCGTAGGAGGGGTCACAGAATATTATGCAGGCTTTAAAATATTATTTAATGATTTTTAATGACAGAGACCAATGTTCTCTACAGTGTGTCCTTCGCTGCATCGCATACATTTTTCCCTATGACAGATGGCAACCAGCTGTTTGGGAGCAAGACCTGAACGACAGGAAGGGGACCAAAGAAGCAAGATGAGCCTCAGTGAGTTCCTCTGCCCTGCATATCCATCCCTGGACCCCTGGTAACATCTGCATCCCCTGGGATTTGAGCCTCAAGTCAGCCTCCCACTGGGTTCAGGGAAGGCTTGTGAAGAGGAAGGCTTCCCGGGGCACAGCCACTGAAACCCAACACCTCCCCAAGATGTGCTGTGTGGGCTCCGGGCCAGCCAGGGACCATCCACAGATCTTGGTGACATAGCTCTGAACCACACCAGGGCCCAAAGAGAGAGAGCAAGGCCTCATCAGCCACCAAAGCCTTCAAAGACTGGTGGGGAGGCCTCCCGTTAATTCTAGCCACATGGAAAATTAAGTTCTATTTAGCCTCTTTCAAAAATATTTTCCTCTCTTGATTTAATAAAAGCTGGAGCTGTGCCACTGTTCCTAGGCTAGCTGGGACATGGCCAGTGAAAGGAGAGCGAGCCGTCTGCCCCCAAAGACTGGACCACGGCCACTCCACTGCACTTCTCCATGCTGGTTCCTTCGGCACTGGCAGTTTGGTTCTTCCTTTTCTTCCTCCCTCACCTCCTTGGAATGTGTAAGGTGGAAAACAGAGCACAGAGACAGAAGAAAATGTCTGTCCTGTCCCCTGAAGCCCAGGCCTGGTGAAGGCCCCACACAGCACACAATGGGTACATCCCACAGCTGGCCTTCCGAGCTCTTCTGAGGGCAGGCCACAATCCCTAGTGCCCAGGATGGCTTACCCAAGCTCTGATGGGTTTTCCACCCCCTCCACTCGGGTGCTTGGTCCCACCACCCCCTGTGACAAGAGAACAGCTGGCTCTCCACAGCAGTAAACAAGATGGGCCTTTCTTCCTTCTGGAAACATACTACTGTCCCAGCATCTGGGAAACAGATATCCTGCTTGGAGCCAGCGTGCCCAGTCAGCTGCTGGGAAGATGGGCCCAGAGTTGCACCCCTCCCTGGCACTGCCCCCAGCCCAGGGGACACACCCCACTCTACCTGCACCCCCTTCTGAGACTAGTCTGCCGGCAGCGACCACTGATAGGAGGTCCAGAGGCTTGGCCACTTACCTCCACTTGGAGCAGCTCTGAGAGCAGAGGCCCCAGTGGCAACCACAGATCAGCAGCACCCCATGCCCAGCTCTGCCTCCCACTCCTCTGCAGATGTGTCTCCCAATAAACACCCAGCTCTTCATTCAGAATCTGTTTCTGGGCCCAAAACAGTCGGTGGTGGGCACAGTCCTTGAGGACAGATTCTAAAGGAGAATTTGCACCCACTCTCTGGCCAGCTCCTGAAGTTAGACCAGCGCTAGTGGAAGGTGGAGTGTGGACACGGGGCACACTCTGCCAGCAGACTCAGTGAGCTGCTCATGGTGAGTAGGAACAGGCCTGTGGAAGAGGACCACAGGCCCTTGAGAGTTTGGGAGAAGCTGCAAGCAGAAGGTCTAGGGAATGGGTGCTGGCACTTGCTGAGGCCATTGATTTGTTGAAGAAAGAAAATGACAGCTTGGGGTGATTAATCACCAACTCAGGGCAATCTGTGAGAGCGAAGGGGCCCTTCCCTGTCTGCTTTTAAGGAAACTATAACTTCCTGCAGCTATGCACAGAACAAGCTCAGTACTTAACCTAAGAATGCAAACTTCCGAGAAGGTGAACTTCTCAGCCCTGGTCAGTCCCCCACACCAAGTTCAGTGTGCAGTGAAGGGGACCCAAGTCTCAGGATGGGGAGCTCTGGGGATGCAACTCCCAGGTCCCTGAGCCTGCCAGAGCAGCCCACTCTCCTCTGAGAAGACAGTGCCCCACCCCCACCATGGGAGCACTGCATGGCTCTCATGAGATGGGTGCCACCGGGACAGTGCCTCCCCCTAGGAATGTGCCCACCCCCCTCCTGGGGGCCAGCCCACACTCTAGGACTACACTATGCATGGCGTGGCAGGGAAGAAACAGGTGGTGTGGTCCCTGACTGCTGGAGCCCGTACACTCCAGCAGAAGCTACTCCCAGCAGCAGTGTGGCTGAACTGGGGCGGGCCACAGCAAGGGAGAAAGAAGCTGGACGGGGAGGAGGTGCTGACCTGGGAAGGCTTTCCTGCAGTTTGGAATGTAGTGCTTTGGCGGGGACCTGGGAGAGCAGGGCTCACACACGAGACTCCTGGAAGCTTGCAGGAGGAAGTGGTGGCCCACCCTAGGTGAGGTGCAGGTACTAGGCCAAGGGGCACAGCACAGGGACTCCAAAATGTGGGCCTCTTTGAGAGGGTTGACTGCGTAAGAAGGACAACCACATGTTCCCCAAGAGGACCTGGGCAGGCCTCACCTGTTGGTGGGGAGGACGGCGATGGAGAGCGGCCCCAGCAGCCCTGGGGAGCTCAGGGCTGTCTGTCCGTGCGGGTCAGACACAAAAGATGTGGCAGCAGAACTGCTAACTGTAGAGACATGAGAGCCCACCCCACAGAGTCCAGGGGGCCACGCTGAACATCAGAAGCTGGGTGTGCAGGTTAGCGTGAGATGCAACAAGCTCCAAGTAGTGGCTGATGGAAATAAAGAAGGTAGAGTTTCTAGGAGCCAGAGAGATGGGCCAAGAACAAGGGGGTCGCCAATTTACACCATTGGAATAAGTCAGGGTTGAAAGACCGGAGACTGAGGGCAAAGTCTCCACTGAAGGGGCGCCTGGGTGGCTCAGTGGATTAAAGCCTCTGCTTTTGACTCAGGTCATGATCCCAGGACTTGGGATCAAGCCCTGCCTCGGGCTCTCTGCTCAGCAGGGAGCCTGCTTCCTCCTCTCTCTCTGCCTGCCTCTCTGCCTGCTTGTCATCTCTATCTGTCAAATAAATAAATAAAATCTTTAAAAAAAAAAATCTCCACTGAGAGGCCCCAACCCTTGCCCAATGGCAGGTCCTAAGCCAGTTTTCAATCCAGAAGTTACAGACTGCAGGAGAGGGTGAGTCTTCAGGAGGAAGGCCCCAAAACACTGGCAGGATCTTTGGTAAACTTCCTTGGTCCATCCCCAGAGGCTCCCAAAGCCACGTACTCAGGTAAGTGTGTGCTGGGGAAATGGCAGTGTCCAGGCCCTGGATGGTTGCTTGAACTGCTTCTGGGAATGGGCCACAACACTGCCTTCTCGGAGCAGGATGTGGGCTGACCTGGCTCACGTCCGGTCCTGAGTTCCCTGGGCAGGCCTACTGGTCTCCTCCTCTGAGCACTGGGGCTTACTCCAAACCCCTGTCTTCTCTCTTCAAGCCCTCCCTGCTCCCATCCAGGCCTATCTGTGTGTGCAGATTCCCCAGGACACGCGTACCCAAACGTCCCTCCAGACTCCTTCCTCTCCTCACCCAGCATCTCACCCACCCTCATAGATATCTCAAAGGCAACAGATCCACATCGTTCTTCCTCCACCTGGAGTGGTGCACAACTGAGCTGCCGCCCACTCTGCTTACCTCATTCCAGCTCCCACACTGTCTAAGATCCAGGCTCCCCTGGCCAGGTTGGCCACAGAGGCCCCTCCACACACCCACTCATGTGGCCCAACCAGTCATCTTAAAGCACAGGTCAGACCCCATCCTTCCTGGGACCCCCCAGCCATGTGGGAAGAGACCCAAAGGTGAGATGGGCCTTTTCAACATCCGCCTGACCCAGGCCCTTCCCGGCTTGTCATGAGCACTAAAAAATTCTGTGGGCTTTCCTTGATAAAGGTCAGCTGTCAAGGACCACAGCTTCAAAGGCCCACTCCTCTGTTTCTGAGGAAAGCCATTAGGGTGTGGGCACTGAGAGTCTCTCCTTCGGCATTGTCAAAGACATATAAACGCTCTAGTCTAAGAAAAGACTTTCTAATCATGTGATTTCTGGCAAAAAAGCAGGGCCATGAGACAGTCAAATGCAACTGGGGAAGAATGGTTTCCATAGTTCTTTCAATGGGCACCATTTGTTGAATGTATTAGTTAAAATTAAAATTAAAGACTTTGCCTTCCTCTCCCCGAATACCCTGAGGGTATCTCTAGCATCATGTTATTTAGAAGTTATTTACCTGTTACCATTATCTTTTCTGCTCTCCTCCCTAAATTGTGAGCTTGCTGAGAAGTATATAACCCATTATTCTCTCAATCTTTAACCTCCAGCCAGGCACTGAGCAAGTGCCCAGGGATTGGATGAAGGGACAGATGTAGCAGATGAAGTCCTCCTCCATCAGCCCTCCCCCCACCAGCCCTGCACACACAAAGGAATCACAGGCAATGTTTGGCCAGCACGTCTGTCTCCCACACATCAGTCTGCCCTGCTGTGAGCTCTCCAGGGGCAGACGTGCCCCGGCCTGCCTGGCTTCTGCACCACTGCCAGCCCAGGCCCTGGCACCCAGAGAGCAACTGGTGAAGTCTGACTGGCCAGGCTCCTACCCAGTGAATAGGGAATTACTCACTCCCTGAGGCTTCATTTTGAAAATATATTTAGTAACTTCTAAACAAATCATACCAACCCTCCAAGTTTTATTTGTTTAGTTAAATTAATTCTATTTTAATATTTCCATTAGCCATTTAATTTATTCTAAAACCTGGCACTGCAAAGTAATAAAACCTCTCAAATATTGACAGACAGTAAAGTAAATGTCGCCCAGCTACAACCATCTGTTTTTCCTCCAAATTCCTCAAGATGGAAAGTGTGTCGCCATGATTTATTTATGGCTTTCCTGGGCCTGTGATATCTCTGCCCAGCCCTCCCTCGGCCCTGGCCCAGGGCTACCAGATGCCACGATCTGGACCCGGTCAACACGGTGAAAGGGAAGGAACGAAAGAGTCTGGAGTGAAAAGGAGAAAATCTGCACAGCACAAAGAAATGGAGTGAGCTTGGGTGAACAGTAACAGCTTGCTATTCCTGGCCCCCAGTCCCATGGCAGCAGTCCTCCTAACATCTTTGATGTGCTGACCCTGCCCCATGTCTCAGCCCTACTCCTCCTGGCCCTGGCCCTGACCCTGGAATGAGAGGGCCCTCTACCTGTCCCACTCGCCTGGACAGGACGGGAGCACCAGGCTGTGCAGCCTGCACAGGGCCCTCATGCAGGCAGGCCTGGCTGGCCAGTAGCTGTGCCTCCCCACTAAAGGTCAGCCTCAGCACTGGAGTGACCACAGTGCCTCTGCTCAGAGGCGGCTCCCTGTGAGCCAGGTGTAGAATGGTCTGAAGGAAACACTTCAGGGCTAACAAAAAGCAAAATCAGGTTCAAATCCTGTACCCATCACTTGTGAGCTTCCCTCTCCCAGGGTAAGAATGTGGGATCCCAGTGGGGCCCAGAGATGTCTGTCCATCCAAAGCAGGGGCTCAGAAGGCCATGGCAGCACTCCCAGCTCCCTCCAGATCCCCAGCATCTCTGGAAAGGAAGGCTGTCCACATTTGCCACTGCTCTCTGAGACAGGGGTATGGGTTAGATTTCCCCTGGGGTTGGCAGGGAGACAGAGAGGGAGAACACAGTCTCACCAGGCACCCACACACCTGCAGGAGGTTTGAATGGACCTGGTGTTTACTCAACACACATACTTGCAATTCCTCTCCTACCCTCACAACAAGCCACGGCAGCCGCAAATGTTCCTCTGCACATGCCAGAGCTGTGCAGCCCCAAACCACTCCAACTTCCCCTCCCTGATTGCCTCTCGTGGTGCCCTCCCCGCGCCTGCCCACACTCAGCATAGCTACATAGTTGCATCTTCAGTGGAAGATCTAACTGGACAATGGAGGGGGCACACCATCCAGGCCTTCCGCCCCTGCTCCCACGGGAGGCCGGAAGGGAAGAGAGACCAGGACATTCATTCGTCCGGCAACCGGGCATGTCGACTCCACAGCTTGTTCCAGGGATGCCTGATGCCTTGAGTTGCCCAGAGCTCCGTGGGGAAAGGCCAGCCAGTGAGGAGATGTGCCTGTGTGCTCTGTTGGTGCCCAGACAGCAGGCAGGCGGGTGGCCTGCTTGGGGGACAGGAGAGGGGTCCCAGAGACGGTGGCATGGGAGAGGAGTCTGCAGGTTAGAGCATTCAGGAAGAGAGGCTGGTGTGAAGGAAGGATCAGAGCAGGGAACAGCGTCCGGGTCAGGGGGGCCCAGACAGCTTGCCGGGCTGGAGCAGAAGGCATGAGAAGGGGCGAACACATGGCTGGGAAGAAAACACAGATACCAGCATGAAGGCAGTGAGGGCCAAGGTGTGAGCCTGGGGGAGGGACATGCTCCAACTGCAACAACCCTGGGGCAGCCATGGAAGGCTGGAGGAACTGACCCTAGGAGGAAATGCTGGAGACGGTGGGAAACGGGCCTAGGGAAGGGCCTGAAAGACTGAAAAATGTTCCACAGAGGCCTGCCTGTACCTTCCCTCCGTGTGGTCTCCCACACGTGGTCCCACAGAAGCAGTTAGACACCAGCACCATGCAGACTGGTAAGACCACATGCAGAGGGAATGACCCTCTGCATCAGGAGGGGCCCTGCAGACCCGGGGAGCCCCCTGTGTGTGTTGTCCAAGGAAACAGTTTCATCCTCTGACACCAAGGCAGTAAATGTTTACTGAGCAATTGCTGTGCACAGGCATGCCGCTGAACACTGAGGGAGACCGCAGTGAGCAAAAACACCACCATCCTGTGCCATACACCGAGGCTTCTCCTGGCCCAGGCAAACAAGATGGTCCTGGAAGAATTACACAGGGGCAGCTGTCAAGGGACAGCTCAGGGGGTGCAACCAAAGAGCACCATGAAACCAAAAGGACATGGTGGGGTGAGTGACTTAGGTGGGATGCAAAGGGAGGAGTCCTCCCCAGCCCCCATCCTGGCGTCATTACCAGATCCCTAAGGAAACCCCCATACAAGGGATTCTTTCTTCCGTGGCCCTGACAACTAGAGGACAAGAAAAATATGTTCAAACAGCAACCCCACGCCAGCGTCCTGCCCGTGGCTGTTATTTCTCTCACACCAGCTCATGGCATTGCTAGGTGTGGATGGATACCACACAGATGAGGGACAGAAGTGCAGAGAGGCAGGGTGCCTGGAGTAAGAACACACACACCGTCTCCAGGAGAGCGGTGGGTGGTTCCAGCCCAGATCTAGCCCTAGAGCCTGGCTCTCAGGCATAGGGACAGCTGTGAAGACCCCAGCCGGCTGGGCTGGGGGCCCCCCTCAGCCTGTGCCGCACACGCCTCCCCAGGCTCCAGGACCCTCAGCCCCCCCACACCCTGCCTCCCAAAGACCTCCCACAGACACGCGTTGGAGACACTTCCCCCATTTTTTATCTACATGTTTGGGTTTTCAATTATCTCAACAGGTTCTGCCGGCATCATCCCGGGAATTAACGAAGCCTGCCAGTCTCACAACTCAAAAGGAGGAAAAAAGAAGTTGTGTGTTCACAGCCAAAAGAGGAGTTCATAAATTTTCACAAAATTACTATATGTGTGTGATTTATTGCCAGGCAAGGCGCCCCTGAGGAACGGAGAGATGGCTGCGAGGAGGCAGGAGGTGGGGAGAAGGCGGCGCAGCCAGCCGGCTCTGAAGGACGGTGGCGCTCTGCCAGAGGCCCAAGAGCCCTGTCTGCAAAGGAGGGCAAAGACAGCGCTTCCCGCACTTCCTGTGCCCGGATGTCTGCGAACACCACGCCAAGCGAGCTCCCGCGCAGGTGGCCTGGAGCCTCAGGGAGTCACAGAATGCTGCGCAGGCCCCAGCCGGGTGAGTGACGGCTGCCCAGCACACCAGGAGCCCCTGAAGATTCCGCATGGCCCTTGCTGCCGCAGCAGGCATCCAAGGTGCCCCAGGACAGGGACATGACCATGACCAGGCCGATGACCCTGGAGCAGGGCAGCATGGATACTTTGCGGACGAATCCCACGTCAGGCCCCAGCCCCCACACCTGCCGCACTGTGGATGCTTACCCGCAGAGAGCCCACAGGTCCGGAGCTGGTTCTCTGTGCAAGACAGCCCCCTGACAGAGAGCCTACAACCAGTCTTGGCTCAGGAGGAGGAAAAATATAGGAAAGGCTCTGCACAAGTCTCAGGACCCAGTCCTCCAGGACACCCTGAACTTTTTGTCTGCCCATTTTTCAGCTGGACACACTGAGGTCTGGCATCTGCGATCTTTCCAAGGTTTAACAGGTGGTAAGTGGTAAAGATGAGGTACAAAGCCATATGTGATAGACATAGACCGACACCCACATTTTCCACCAGCTGCTTCTCCTATACTGGTGACCATCAGGTAACAGTGCTTGGCTGGGTGTATGGTTATGTCATGGTCATGACTTATGTATTCCCTTGCATGCATCAAATATTTTACTTTAAAAGATTTTTTTTTTTTTAAACATTCTCAGAGGCAACAGAAAGCAAAGTACTCCTCTCCCAGCACATGGATGGGCAGCCACACACAGCCACAGACCTAGGAGGGAATCTCAGCAAGGCACAGTGGGGAACTTTCTGGATCTCCTGTCTCACCAGGCTGAAAGCTTGTTTGGGGTCCCTGGCACATCAGGTTCCAGGGTAGCTTTCCAGCACCAGCACTGTCAGCTGATCCTACAGCTGTCCCCACACTGGCCACAGCCCCTGGGGGGTCAGGGGAAGCGGGCGCTGCTGTGCCTAGGTCTCGCCAACCTGGGTGGAGACTCTGCCACCACCAGATAATGTTCCCGGCCCCAAGGACCTGTGATCTGCAACAGACAAATACTTCCTGAAAACACAACCCCAGGAGCCATCTCACTGTGGGGATGAAATGTGTCTGGGGGAGGAAAGAAAACGGGCCTTGAGAAGCAGCCCACCTGCCCCCGCCCCAACATCCGTCAGGACAGCTGTTCTCAGGACTCTCAGGGAAGGAAAGGTGTGGAGTCAGGAAGAGAAGAGGACAGTGAGTCTGAGAGAGGGAAGCCACCTGGTAACAGGACCATGGGAGAGGCACGAGCGGGCAGGACCTGGCTTTGGGGAGTAGCTGAACAGGGACAGAGGTGCCTGTCTTCTTGCCGGGTCAGCCTGGAGGCAGGGTCACTGCAGAGCCACCTAGGATGCCAGCTCACTGGGGGCAATTGCTGCCCCACGCACAGGCCAGCACAATCCTGGACATGAAGGCAGAGAAGTAATATTAAATCGTGAGGAGGCCACAGGGGCCTTAGGTAACCAGACTTATGTTCAAGCCTGACCATGGGACCTCCGGCAGGCTGCTCAACCTCCCCAGTTTTCCTTATCCTTTTGGCAGGACTGAGAATTCCTGCCTCGCAGAAGGACAGGTGGGATAATTAGAGATCCTGCATCTGCACATGAAACACAGGCATAGATAATATCGTTGTTCCTGGTCACTGAAGGCCTCGGATGGGCTCCCATACGAAGGCAGCACGGTCGGCATTACCATCTTAACAGGTGACATAACTGAGGCTCAGAGAGGGAAGGAGCTCGTGCAAACCCACAGGGCTAGCACATGGCAGTCTCTCGTTTCTTCTCTCCCCAGAAAGCAGCCTCCAGAGCCCAGGGACACTGCTCTTTCTAATACACCAGCCACTTCTTCAGCATAAGCCTATTTACTCGCCTCTCCCCAACAGAGATAAGAAGCAGAGCCATTTCTAATGTTCACATTCTCATTCCTTGAGAGTCTGAGAAATTCTTCCAAAACCACAAGGCCCAGACAGGAGGCCAGGAGGCCAGCAGGCCAGGGGACCAGGGAGGGGGTTGGCGGTGTGGCCTCACTGAGAAGGTGGAGCTCATCCCCCTCCAATGTTTATGAAGAGTCACCCTGCGCCCCTTGACCTTTTCTATCGGGTGGCTGTAAGAAGATAAATGTTTCATTATGCAGAGATGCCTCCCAGCAGACTGATCCAGAGCAGACTCTGGCCTCTGCCATCCCTGACCTCACATGTTGCCTTGGGGGTCACCCCAAATCCTCCACATTCCTCCTCCTCCAGGTCAGGAATGGCATCTGTTTTGCAAGGGGCAGTTTCCGAGGCTCCCCCAGGCTGTTGAGGGTCTTAAATCACAAGTCCCAGGGTAGGAACAGCTGACAGGCTCAGTCCCCATCAATCTTCCCACAGGACACTCCAGGCTCTGACTAAGAAGGATTTACAGGGTGGGAGGCACGCAAGACAATACAGCCCTGCCCAGGGCCTGCCAGGGAGCTTTTTCCCACGGTCAGCTCCAGGCCTCCCTAATGGGTGGGTCAGAAAGGCCAGTTCACAGGGAGCTCAGCCCCTAGGAGCAGAGGATGCTCCTCTACCCCCACCCCACCCCCAACACACACCTCAGGCTGGTGGGCTTGCCCCCTGCTTTGCTGGCTTCTAATTCTCATCTGTAGGTTTCCAAAGTCTCTGCACAATCTCTACTTTTTAATTGAAGGAGTAAAAGAAAACAATAAGCTTTGTTTTGCTTTGCTTTGCTTTTGTTTTGTTTTGTTTTGTTTTCAAGCAACTTGTTCTGGAGTGCTAAGAACTACACAGGCATCTCCCACCGGCCTGCAGGGAATGCAGACACGCAGCAGAGAGACTGGACATGTCTGATTTCCCAGGGAACCCACATAAAAAGCCCTTCTCGTTGGAGGAACAATGCTGCACTGAGGTCAGGCACAAACCTCTTCTAGAAAAACGCAAGCAGTATTCCAATCACAACCCAGAAACTCAGCCCAGACTTGTTGCCCGCGTCCAACCCCCCTCCCACTGCCAAAACACCCAGCAGCAGTTCTAAGCCCTCTTCCTCTCTCCCCTACCCCCAAGCTTTAGAGAGTCTGGGCCTGGCCCCTGTGCTCTGGCCTAGATGGACAGACCAGCATCCTTGCCACTTTGGTCCAAAAGTCTCGGTGTCTCTTACCTCTTTGCCTTCCTTCCTACCTTCCTTCACGACCTTGGCAGGTAGCCTCACCAATCTGTGCCTCAGTTTCCTAATCTGTAAATAGGGATAACAAAAGCACCCACCTTATATGGCAGAGTTAGTGAGAAAAGGGCCCAGGCAGGCTCTGTCTCATGGTAAGTGCCCCATGCAGTCATGGTTACCACTGTCAATAGAGAGTTTGCCCTTCAACAAACAGATGGGGAGCCCTGTCTTGAATCTCTGTGCTTGAAGCAGCTACTATGATGAGCATTTGCTCCTTCATTACCACCTGAGACTCTGCCTACGATTTGGTGCAGCGAGACAGGAGTTATCCCCACCACGTGGAAGATAAGAAACCTGAGCAGTCCTCACCTCATCATTCCCCAGAGCCTCTGCAGGACCTGTCCCTTGTCGGGCACAGTCACAAATACAAGAAGATCCTGCCCTACCCTGAGCAAACCCATACTTTATTTAACACAAGAAAAACAGGTCGTTTTTAAGTCACAAGCCCCTGTGGCTCGTTGATCAGAGCTGCCTAGAACAGTATGTTGAGAAGGATTCTGAGGCTGCCTGTCAGTTCAGAATGAAAGTCTTCTGTGGTCAATTAGTGATGCCTGCCACAGGCACAGAACGGGCCTAAATTGCAGGCCATTTATAGGCGGTTGTCTAGGGTGGAACCAGAACAGGAGACCAGATCTCTTGACCCCAGTGTGGTGATCTTAGGCAAAGCCCAGAAATCACTCGTCAAGTTTTCATTGTTCTATTTTCATGAAAATGTCACCATTTGCTACTGACTGAATTTGTTGCCCCAAAATTCCTATTTTGAAGCCCTAGCCTCCAAAGTGACTATATTTAAGCATAGGGCCATTTAACTAAGGTCAAATGGGGGCACCTGGGTAGCTCAGTCAGTTAAGCATCTGCCTTCAGCTCAAATCACGATCCTGGGGTCCTGGGATCAAACCCCACATTCGACTCCCTTGTCAGTGGGGAGACTGCTTCTCCCTCTCCCTCTGACTCTTCCCTCTGCCTCTGCCTTGTGCTCCTGCTTTCTCTCTTTCAAATAAATCAATCTTTTCAAAAAAATTAAAAATAATTAAGGTTTTTTAAAATAAAAAATAATTAAGATTAAATGAAGTCATAAGGGTAGAGACCTGATTTGATAAGATTAGTGTCCTTATAAGAAGGGATACCAAAGAACCCTCCCTCTCTCCTTCTCTCTATCTCCCTGTCCCTCCCTCCTCTCTCTCTCTTCCACTCTTTCCCTCCCCTACTATGCGAAGACACAGTGAGAAGGCAGCCATCTGTTAACTGGAAAGACTCCTCATTCGAACCCCACCATGCTGGCACCCTAATCTCAGACTTCTAGCCTCTGAAACTGAGAAAATAAATGTCCGCTGTTTAAGACACCCAGTCTCTGGTATTTAGTTCTGACAGCCCAAGTAGGAAAACACCATTTTTACACTGGTTCTGGACACTCAAGACTCTGGAATGGACTCCCTGTGTCCATAGCTCGCCGTCCCTACTGATGATTCTGACCTTCCCCCCACAAGTGAGGGGTCACTTCTGTGGGATGCTGAGAAGTCCCTTCCCTGCCCTGTGCTTCCTCCTCCTCATGACCTTCCTGGGCAGGACACACACCTTCAACAATCGCTGAGAACCTAGTGGGTAGTGAGGAGCTTCTGAATGGCTCCCGTCTTGCCTCTGCACCCTCACAGCCTCCTAGCAGGCTTCTGAACACAGGCCTATCTCCCACCAACCATACCCAGGCTTCGGGAACAGCCCAGAATCCTGAAGGCACCCATCTCTTCCCTCAGGGTGATGGTGTTCCAAGCCTCCCAGATGGGTGGGCAGATTGGTGGCATCTGTGGGGGCCCCAGTCCTCTGCTGTCGACGATGCATCAGCCACTCCCCATTGCATGCTGACTACAACCAGCAACCACTTCACCTAACAACGGCCACTCAGTGGGTGCTGCACTCAGTGTACTGAATGCTGGCTCGGTGACTGCCCCTGTGTGCCCATGGCCCTTGCCACTGCCCCTCTCAGGGGCTTACTCCTTGTCTGTGAAATGGGGCTGTAGGTGGTGGGTCCAGTTCACAAGGAAGCGGGGGGAGTAAAGCGCATACATACAGCAGTGCCCACACAGGTCAGCCCTCTGTGATCTGAGGTGTTTTTATCCTTGTTGTTTTGCTCTTGTGCCAGGCACTTTCCATACACAGCCTCATCAAACGCTTGTGTGATCCCTGCAAAGTGGCATCATTAACACAGGAAATGAGGAAACTGAGGCTCCAGGAGACCAAGGCCATGTGGGCAATCTGAGAACAAAGATGAACCACCATTTCCAGAGCCCAGTGGGCAGAAGAGGTGGGCATTCCATGACATAAGGGGATGGTGTGGGGAGCAGGAGGCAGACCAGCCTCCTGCACCTCAATCATCAACCTATGCTACTCAGGGGTGCAGGGAGGGAAACGTGGCAGAGGCCCAACAGGCACCAAGAAGGGATGCAGGGAGAATTAGGGGGAAGAGCAGCCCCCTCAATAGATAGGACGGAGTCCCTTCCAGGGAAAGAGCTTTCAGGGTGCCTGGGTGAAGAGGGTGCTGGGCCAAGGACCAGGCAAGAACACAGGGAAAGAAGCAAGATGAGCCTAGGTGCCAGACGCTTCCCAAGTTCTCCCCAATAAAGACGTCATACAGCTGGCAAAATAAGGCCCAAGCCTATAAGCTTCAGGGCTGGGCTCTCCCCTCACCCAGGGGCTCTGAGGGTGCAGCCTGCGGCCCTAAACTGCCCACTGCAGGAGTTCCCATCAGCAGCCTTCCCAAGCAGCTAAGGCCCAGTTCCTGGGATGGCAAGCACTTAGAGAGGCAGGGCAGCGCCCAGGAGTACAAGGGCCCAAGTGCCCCGCCACCACAGGACACATGAGTCACTTCTATCTCCACACACCCTGGGGTTTCAGCCCAGGTTTATACCTTCTGCCCACCCCAACCTCCAAGCCCGGATCTCTGGGCAGCCAGCTTACCACCCACACAGACAGCACCATTCTGAAAAGAAAGCACAGGTAACATCACAGGTAATGTTACCTGTGAACTCTAAGGGCTCCACATAGTTCCTTCTTTGAGGGCATTTCCCCATTTTAAAGTATTTTTCCATCCACTGTCTGCCTTTTCAACAGCCCTGTGACGTGATCTGCGTAAAGTGTCATTCTTTCCATTTTGCAGGTGAGAAAATCGAGTCTCTATGTGTTACAGTTATTAACTCTGGCTGCTCTAACAACCAAAAAATCTGGCCTGACACAAGAAAACTATTTCTAATTGATGCCAAACCCAGTACAGATGCTCTGGTCTGTGGCTCTGCTGGCCAGTTCCTGCCAGCTAGTAAGGGCACTGTCATCGAGGGTCTTTGGGGTCTTCACCTGAACCCTCTACATTATGCTGGCCGGCAAGTGACAGTGTGGAGAAGCCTATATGATGTGGTTCTGCCAAACCTGAAGGTTGGCACAGGTCTCTTTTCAGTCCACGTCCATTGGCCACAACACAGTCACATGACCTAACTTTCCCACAGGGGAAGCTGGGAAATGTAGTTCAAGTGTTCCAAGAAAGAGGGACTGGAGTGGGGGAGGGGTGCATCAGGCCAGTTCTTGCCAAGCCTGGGTTAGATGCCCAGGCTCTGGCTCCCCTCCCCCCACCACCCATCTTGCTATATATCTTATAGCATATCTTCTCTGAGTCTGCTTCTGGGACAGAGGCTAAATCAAGACTATTCAAACTAAAACCCCACATGTGGCTTTAGCTACAGGATGTTTGATCAATTAAATACCAGAGAAGTGTAAAAAGACGAGAAGACATTTCCATTCACCTAAGAGGAAATTGCAAAGAGGGAGATTAAAACCACATTTGAATTATAGAAAAAAATAATTGGCAAAGTTCCTGGAATCCAAGCACATTCCTGTAATGAGTTGCTACGGGTGGAATTTTCTCCCCAATTGCAAGGCAAGGCCCATCCGATTCCAGGAGGCCTGACTTAATTACAGTCTAGTTGGATATTAAAGTTGCAGCTACTCAAGTACAGCAACAGTTGCCTAATTATGGGGTCTCAGGAGGGGATCTATAATCAGTTTTTAAAGGAATATCTCCTACACGTAGCACCTTTCCACAAGAGGCCCCTGAAATCCTTCCAAATAATAATTAATGTCCCTTCAGGAGGTCCCAGGCATGTGGACTTCAGTGATCTGCAAAATATGAAGTCTCTGTCAGCAGACTAGGTATGACTCAGATGGAGACTGGTCCCCATGGTCAAGGTCCAAACCACGAAGAGGAAAAAGCAAAAGATGTCAAGGGCAGAAGGGAGCATACACTGCAGGCAGAGTGGGGTGGGAGTCAGGAGACCTGGAGGCCTATCTCAGTACTGGCTGGCTTCAGCTTCCAGAAAATTTTGTGTTAATCCAAAGAAGTGCCTCAAAATGAATCAGTGGTAGGCTCCCAGGTCCAAGGGTCTGTGCAGCAGATCTGGGACATCAGAACATGTGGCAGAGGGCTAAGGAGTCCTAACCATGGCCCTCAGGGCATGAGCACCATCCAAGAAGCACTGGGTCTGGAAGAAAGCCTAACAGTGTGGGAGGTAAACTCGGGGTGGGAGGGTAAGGAGAGCAGGTAAGGACACTGCCAGGCTGGGAGGAAAGGGTAGGAGACCCTCCATCTCAGAATGGAGGAGACACCTGAACCTGCCATAGGGACAAATTGGGAAGGAATACTCCAGGGAATTGGGGAAGCATCTGCAAAGAGCATCTGGAACAGCCTGGCCAGTCCAAGTCCTGCATGCATCTGTGCCTCCTTGCAGACCCACCAGACATCTCTCTTCTGTGGCCTTAGCTTAGGCAAGACCTATAGCACCCTCGCTCCTGTACTATGAGAGAGACTCGTCCATCTGCCTCCCCACCAGCATTGGAGAGATGTGGGTCTACCCCCCACCACTGTACAGCCTAGGGATGGGGCCCAGCAGATGTTGAGTGGATCACGTGAATGAACTAGGCTGTTGGTGGAGAGCAGGGAACTTGGCAAAAAAATACCTCCTTCCTGATACAGAAAAGTTATCACCAAAATGCTTTTTTCTTCCTTCCTTCACTCTTCATTCAAACCATTTTTACTGCTGTCAGTGTGACCCATGTTTATTTGGAGGTAAGAAAATGCAAGAGAACATCAGGAGAGGAAATGGCCCTCATCTTCTCTTGGTTGAAAGGACACATGAGTGTACCATGGGTTCAACCTACTTTTTATAGAAAAACCATTTATGTTATCTACTTCTGTGTGACAAATTACCCCCCAAATTAGCAGCTTGAAACAACACACATTTATTACCCCACAGTTTCCATGGGCCAGGATCTGGACTCGGCTTAGCCAGGGCCTCTGGCAAGAGGTCTCTTGTGAGACTGTGGTCAAGCTGCCAGCCAGAGCTACAGTCTCATCTGAAGGCCTGACTGGGGAACTCTGCCTTCAGGCTCTGTCACATGGTTTGACATGCCCTGGTCCCTTGTCACGTGGGCTCTCCATAGGGTTGCTTCATGACATGCAGCTGGTGTCCCCCAGGATGAACAGAGAGCAGCAGAGAGCTCCCAAGAGAGAAGCCAGAGCCTTTTTGCAATCTCAGAAGTGACATCGTATCACTTCTGCCATATTCTGCTCATTAGAAATGAGTCCATATGTTCAACCCACAGTCAAGAGGAGAGGAATGCCCCCAAGGGCACAAATCTTAGGAGGAGAGGATTCTTGGAGTCATCTCAGAGGTTGCATATCATTTTCATTCCTGGGGCAGATCTTTTTCCAAAAACTGGCAGCAACAGTACTTCCCACCCCACGCGCTCTTTTAGAACCTTGCCACTCATCCATCAAGAGGTGGAGCCAATGTCCCCGTTTCTTGCATTTGGGTGAAACTTAGTGACTGTTTTAATCCATATCAAATGGTAGAAATGATGTGATATAACTTCAAAGGCTTTCACTTTCTTTTCTGGAGATGCTCACTTTTGGAACCTAACTGCCCTGCTTTAAAGAAATCCAAACAGCCCGGGAAAAACCAACACCTCAGGCCCACAGCCCAAGCCAAGCTCCTAGCTGACAGCCAGCACCAGCATGCCATGTGAATGCACCGTCTTGGAAAGGACTCCTCTGCTGATGCCATGAGTGGCCCAAATTGAAGATTCACAAGGAAGACAAATTATTGTTATTTTTAAAACACTAAATCTTGAGGTGGCTTATTACCCAGTGATAGATAGGCGATATAATTGCCAAATGCCCCCACCAATGGAAGGGTGAACATGAGGGACCCCTCCCACTCCCTAGTCAAGGCTGGCAGGAAGAACTCATGAAGCTGGCCAGGAAGGAGTGGGCAAGCCGTGTCCCACACTTCCCACACTGTAGGTCCAGCAAAGCAAGATAGTCTGCTGGAGGAGGGGGTGAGATGTCACCCACAGTCTGGGAACCCTGGAAGTGCAGGGCTGTTCCAAGGCAGGGTCACACAGACAGCATTCAGAAGCCCAGTGGACAGGCCTACTACTCTGCAGGGAACTCACAGCAGCTCTCCTGAGGACCTGCACCCTGCTAGAGTGGGCAAAGCCTGACTCAAAATACAAACTCAATTTCAGCTGCAGACAACCATCCCCAGGCCCACGGGCAGGTGAGGGACATCAGGTTCCCACACGGAAGGTGCTACCTGGCGACAGGTGTTGTGAAGAGCAGACACATTCAAGTAGGGACTGGGCCTGTCTCGCTGGCCTGAAGGGAGAGGGAAGAGGGGCGTTTGGGAGTGGCATTCTGACCCAGACACCAATCTGGCCAGGCAAGGAGGGTGGAGATGATGGAATCTGGAGGAGCTACAGGTCCCAGGCCCTCTTCATCCAAGTCTCCTGCAGCTACTTCCCCATTGGTGGGGATGGGAAAACCAAGGTCACAGTGCAGGAAAGCCCTCTCACAAAGGACCTCTCATGACTGCATGCAGATGTCCAGGGTATCTTAACCTCAGCCTCCCCCAATGCCTCTCCCAGCAATGGGAGACGTTTCACAGACGGAAATGACAGATTTTGCAAGAAAAATGCAGGATGTGGAAACTGGAGAGCAGCTGCCCTTAACACCTCAAACCCTTGTAAAGAGGATAAAGAGGGGTCAACAGAATGGGGAGGCGACTAACTAAAGAGAAGCAACCCCCGCCCCGCCCCGGCCACACACACATAGCAAGAAAGAAGAACACCAGGCCACCAACCAGGAGCCAAGCCTCACAGGGTGCACAGGGAAAATGACCTGTCGGCAGATTTTTCTTTTCAAAAGAGGCTCTTCCTGTGATCATGTCACAAGAGACAAATGTCCAGCTTTGCCGGTAATAGCATGCATGCATACATACCATCTTTGCATGGGAATTATCATAATCAAAAGTTAAGAATAAGGTAAAATAGAGGGTTTTTTTTAATTTTTTATTTTTTATAAACATATATTTTTATCCCCAGGGGTACAGGTCTGTGAATCGCCAGGTTTACACACTTCACAGCACTCACCGAAGCACATACCCCCCCAATGTCCATAACTGCACCCCTCTTCTCCCAACCCCCCTCCCCCCAGCAACCATCAGTTTGTTTTGTGAGATTAAGAGTCACTTATGGTTTGTCTCCCTCCCAAACTATGGAAAATCGAGGTTTTTTAAAAATGTTTACCTTTAACACTTCAATGGTTACACAAGTCCCTTGTAAACCCATTTTAAAAGAACTCCCTTTGATGTTTTGGTCCCTACATTAAGTGATGTCATTTTCTGTGGACTTTTTCTGGTACCATGTGCCCTGGGACGAAGTCCCCAACCAGGGTCTGGAAGAGGCTGGGGGATGGGGCTGCTGCCCACCCCCCACCCACCCTGCACCCCCTTTCAGACACTAGTGGGGGATTGGGAAGGCCTGACCCAGTGGAGCAGGTTTCATCTGGCAACATTTTGGAAAGCAACTCCCATCCCCCCACCCCCCCCACCCCCGCCCTCCGAGGCTTGGGTTGGGACAAACCCGGGGCGGGAGCCAAAGGCTCTGCACAGTTCCTGGCTTCTAGGCAGGGCCTGGCCAGGAAAGGAAGCAGACATGCCTGGAATTCCAAAAATGCACCCCTGTCTCAGCCTCTGCCTGCTTCCCCAGGCCTCCAGGGATTCAGAGAGTAGGGTTGGAAAAGAGAGCCCAGCCCCACCCCTCCCACATATAGGAAAGAACTCTTGCCCCAACCCCAGTCTAGCCTGGAGGTTTCCTCCACACACCCCTAAAACTGCCTGTGTGCCCAGCAGGCCAGTTCCAAGGAGGAATGCTGACCCCTGTCACTCCTGATTATGCAGCTTTCAGTGACTCCATCCCAGGACATGGTCTTCAGGAGGGACCCCCACCCAGGTCAGCCTCCTGATCCAAGAAGCAGATGCAAGGGGGTGGGGAGGGAACCCCAGTCAGGCCCCCAACTCCTGACACTAAGCAAACTCCTTTCCTGTAAGGGATCCTCTGAATTCGGCTCATCCAGAGGGCCCTCCCTGAGAGGCTGGTAGTAAAAAGAACACTCACCCACTAAAAGACACATGTCCGTGATAAACCCCCAGAAACTAGTCTGGTATTGGGGGTAAGAAGAAACCCACCTATAAGATAAATTTTGTCCCCGGACCAGGTGTGCCTCCAAAAGTAGACAGGGGACGGCAAGTAGGACATGGCAGACAGAAGACAGCAGATGGGACAGCAGACAGGACACAGAACATAGGGGATGGCAGACAAAACATGGCAGATAAGACAGCTGACAGGACATGGCAGGCAGGGGCAGTCAAAAGGGACAATAGTCAGGACACAGCAGACGGGGGGACAGCAAGTAGGACACAGCAGACACAACATAGCAGATTAGACAGCAGACGACACAGTGGACAGGACAGCTGACTGGACACCAGCCATCACTCTGGCACCTCTGCCTGTACCAGAGACCTCCCTGCACGCCTCATCCCTGTCCAGGGAGGGGAGAGTGAAAACTGGTATATTGAGCTTGTCTCTGAGTCTGAGGTCAGTGGTGTGAATACAGAATGGTTTCTATTTTTCCTCCAATCACCACTCTCAGCCATGTGTGTCAAATCTCTCTTTGGATATGTCCAAGTATTAAAAACTCCAGCCCTAAAGAAAAGCATCCATGCATCTAGTCTCAATAAAACTCAATCTACTACCGCTGCTCCCCTCACAAGTGTAGCCTGAGGATTAGGGAAAGACCCTCTCTGGCAAGGCCTTGCCACTCCTTCCAAGGGGGCACCCAGACAGGAGCCCTCCTGGAAATGTGGGTGCCCTTCAGGGAGATGGTCTAGGGGCCCTGCCCCTACCCATATCTGCCCCCACTGCTTGATCATTCTCCCACCCAAAGTGCAGCTCTTCTGCTGGGAATCCATGGGGCTCTAGGCCAGCCACATACTATGGGCAATGCCAACACACGGGAGGTCGATCTTTGGCCATTCCAGGTGGGCTGCCCAGGTGCCGGCCCCACTTTAATCCTTTCCCTGCTTAGGAAGCCAAACCCTGGGAGCCCCACATGCCCTACATACAGGACCCTCTGAGGTCCATGGAGGACTGTCTTTCCCTCCCAAGGCACTCCCTTAATCAGGCTTCAGATTCTCTCCTCCATTTGCCTGGAAGAGTTAAAGCAACTCTGGTGATCTCATCACATTAGAGCTGCCATAAAGGGTATGCACGTAGGGGCCTGTCTTGGTCCGCTCAGGCTGCTATGACCCAAAACCACAGATGTAGGGACTTAAACAACAGACATTCATTTGTCCCAGTTCTAGAGGCTGGATGTCCAAAGGCACCCAAAGGCAGATCCTGTGTCTGGTGAGAGGCCTCCTCCCAGTTCACTGATGGCAATCTTCTCACTGTGTTTTCACGTGGCAGGGAGGGGTGGGGGAAGAGAGAGAGAGAGATCATCTCTCGGGCCTCTTCTTACAAGGGCACTAGTCCCATTCATGAGGGCTCTATCCTCACAAACTGACCAAAGGCCGCACCTCCTAATGCTATCACACTGATGGTCAGGATTTCAACATAAGAACTTAGGGGGACACAAACATTCACTCCATAAAAGGGACAGCTATTCACTGTATGGTAAAATTTGTGATGCCCCGGGGTTTCCTCGGCTGAGGGCCTTCCCAGGGGGGTTGAAAGGTCAAAATTCTTTTTTTTTTTTTAAGAAGTTTATTTCTTTAAGATTTTATTTATTGATTTGAGAGACAGAGAAAGTATGAGCGGAAGGGGAGGAGGGAAGGAGAGATACAGACTCCCCACTGAGCAGGGAGCCTGACATGGGACTCGATCCCAGGACCCTGAGATCATGACCCGAACTGAAGGCAGAAACTTCACCGACTGAGCCATCCAGGGACCCCAAAATTACTTTCAAACTTTCAAAATAATGCCGAGACATCATTTGCTTTTTTTTACTCTCATTCTATCATGAATATATCCAGGAGTTTTCCAGAGACCACTGACATGTAACACATCCTCACTCTCATAGCTAATGAGATGTACGCTGTGTATCCTGTTTTACAAAGTTCTCAACTTTAAATTGTGAGATAGAACAGAGACAGGGATAACCACAGTGCACTGCTAAATGTTCAGCAACCAGGTATCCAAGCCAAGAGACACAGGCTACAACACACATATGCAGGAGCTCTTTGGAGTCCTCAATAACTTTTAAGAACACAAAGTGGTCCTATTCTCTAATACCATTCACAAAGATAAACTCGAAATGAATGAAAGACCTAAATATGTGACAAGAATCCATCAAAATCCTAGAGGAGAACACAAGCAGCAACCTCTTTGACCTTGACCACAACTTCTTGCAAGACACATCTCTAAAAGCAAGGGAAACAAAAACAAAAACGAACTATGGAGACTTCATCAAGATAAAAACTTCTGCACTGCAAAGGAAACAGTCAACAAAACTAAAAGGCAACCTACTGAGTGGGAGAAGATACATTTTATCAGATAAAGGGCTGATATCCAAGCCCTATAAAGAACATAACAAACTCAACACCCAAAAAAATAAATAACCCAGTCAAGAAATGGGCAGAAGACATGAACAGACACTCCTCCAAAGAAGACATACAGATAGCTAACAGACACAGGGAAAAAATGTTTAACATCACTAGCCAAATCAAAACCACAATGAGATACTACCTCACACCAGTTAGAATGGCTAAAATGAACAAGAAAGGGAACAACAAATGATGGCAAGGATGCAGAGAAAGGGGAACCCTCTTTTCACTGTTGGTAAGAGTGCAAGCTGGTACAGCCACTCCGGAAAACAGTATGGAGTTTCCTCAAGATGTTACAAATAGAGCTACCCTATCACCCAGCAATTGCACTACTGGATATTTGCCCCAAAGATAGAGATGTAATGAAAAGAAGGGGTACCTGCACCCCAATGTTCACAGCAGCAGTGTCCACAATAGCCAAACTGTGGAGGGTGTCTAGATGTCTGTCAACAGATGAGTGGATAAAGAAGATGTGGTCCATATATACAATGGAATATTACTCAGCTATCAGAAAGGATGAATATGTACCATTTACATTAAAATGGATGGAACTGGAGGGGATTATGCTAAGTGAAATAAGTCAGTCAGAGAAAGACAATTATCATATGGTTTCATTCACATGTGGAATATAAGGAATAACACAGAGGATCATAGGGGAAGGGAGGGAAAATTGAATGGGAAGAAATCAGAGAGGGAGAACATCCATGAGAGACTCTGGACTCCAAGAAACAAACTGAGGGTTACAGAGGGAGAGGTATGGAGAAATGGGGTAACTTGGTGATGGGCATTAAGGAGGGCACTGGATGTGATGAGCACTGGGTGTTATATGCAACTAAGGAATCATTGAACACTATATGTTGGCTAATTGAATTTAAATTAAAAATATTATACTTAAATTTTTTAAAAGACTACAAAAAAAACAAGAAAAGAAAAAGAACACAAGAGTGCTGATGTAACTGGGCTCCAGGGGTCCCAACAGACCAAGTTCAGTCACTCACCACTGACAAAATCCACAGGCAGACAGTGGTGAAACAAGAAAGGAATTGATTTCCAGGAAGCCAACACTGGCTAAGTGGCCCTAAGACTATCCCCAAAGTGCTAAAATACTTCTAGGTTTATGTAAGGAAAATATTCAGCAAAGGTCGGTAGACAGTGGGCAGGTCCATCACCATCTTGGGTAGTTTTGGATCCCATCAGGGAATGCTTTACCCACCAGATCATTTGCCTGATTTGAAATATAAGAAGAACTTAGTCAACTAGAAAGTACAAATTGAGGTCAGAATGGAGGGAGTTGAAGTTCTTGTTCACTGAGATCGAAAAGTTTAAGAATCACTGCTCCATATCACCCTTAACCAAGCACACAAAGGATGACACTTAGACAGGATAGGGACACAAGAGGCAGAGGACCTGGTCCTGCCTTCCAGAAGCTCCACCCTAACTGGGAGTCCCCGGTGGAAGACTCAGCAAATGATGGGTCAGTCAGAAGGTTGAGAAGGGGATGGGGACCCTACAGTCTTGAGGGGTGGGGAGCAGTATCACTAGGTAGGGGCCAGTACAGCAGGGAAGTCTATGGCTCCATTCCTGGTCGGACTGGGTTTCTGATGAAACTGGCTGTGATCAGCCTCTTGGCACCATTGCCCTGGAACACTGAGCCATATTCCTCGCAGTAGACCCTAGGCCCCACTGCCAATGGGAAGGCTGAGCAGGGACACAAATAGAGAGCAGAAAGCCTGGTGGTTGAATAATGATTCACAGGGGAGAGACATCTCCAGAAGGCAGCCAGACTAAATCAAACAGGTTAGAAGTGAGTTTGTGCAGGGACCCTGGAACTAACCTGTAGCAGAGCTGTCAAGCCCAAGGCCCATTGGGCCCCATGACCATTCTGATCTTGCCACTGCCCACCATGCTTTTGCCCAGCATCTCTACTGGCTGGGTCCTGATCTAAGAGCTGCCCTGCCCTTGAACTCATGGGCGGACAGGGAAGCTCCAAGGGTCCAGAAGGCCATGGGGTACAGAAAGTAGGGCACAAAACAGGCATTAGTCATTCCATTGTTCAAATGGGAGTGTGAGGGGGTGTTCAGGAAGGAATATATGCCAGGCTGTGAAAGAGTAGCAAGGATGTCCCATGCCCATGAGCATGAGCAGGGCCCCAGGGTAAGTAATGGCAATGACAAAGGTGTGCAACAGCCCTCGGCCTCTGAGACTGGACCTCTGTGCTTCTGGAGCATGATCAGGCAACAAAGGCACAGAGGATGAAACCACAGCCAGGTGTGCCCTGAGGGGCACCCTGTGCAGGAGACCATGGTTATAAAGTGTAAATTCCTTTTGATCTCTCATCTTGAAACTCCAAGCTATGAGGTTTTCTGTCCCAGAGGAGCCAGAGGACCTGGTCCTTGTTTGTCTTACATGCGGGACCCAGAACGTTCTCCCAGTCTCCACTTCTAGTCCCACTGAAGGGCATGACCCACCTTGCTGCGCATTACTCCCCTCTGCCCTGGGACTCCCCTCTGCCCTGGGACTCCCCCACACTCTCTCCCTATAGGGCTAGCTGGGAGGAGGGCTGCCTGGAGCAGCTGACAGCCATTTTCCCCCACTGCAAGGAAAAGCCCAGGAGTGAGAACAGCACAAGGGAAAGCAAGCTCAGGGCCTAGAATGAAGCCAGGCCTCCTCTCTGGAGCTCACCTGACAAATTTGGACCACTCACACTTCCCAGTTTCAAAACTGAGTAAAAAGCTACGATAATCAAAACAGTATAGTACTGGCATAAGGACATATACAGAGATTAATAGAACAGAACTGAGATTTCAGAAATAAACTTCATCTATGCTCAGGGGAGTAAGGAATGAGGTCCTGGCTCTCCCAGGTAAGTGCCAGTAAATTCCCTCTCTGCCCGAGCAGTGTGACAGTGGTTTGGTTTCAAGGACCAGTAAGTAAAAGTTCTATTTTCACTTTCTAGAGGACAGTCAGCAATGGGGAAATGAGCAAACAGATCAGTGAGCAGGAGGAATTAGCAGCTCTCAGGTCTGAGAGTAAATGAGTGAACAGCGAATGTCTGACACGGCATCACTTTCATCTTTGTCATCGTCAGTCTATCTACTGACTTTAAAATGTGCCGAGTGTCTTTTACACAAACCATCCCACCCATTTTTCCCAACCCCCAAAAGATAAGCAGGACGCACCCATAACTTATACAGAAAACAAAAGCATACAGAGGCTAAGTAACATGCCCGAGGTCACCCAGATGGTAGACAGTGAGGCCGGGATTCACCCCTGGCCTGCCCGACTCCATTGCTCTCAGCTACCAAAACCTGAGGTCAAGTGTGAGAACCCATGATTCCCAGACACACAATCAGAAATGACACTAAGGTACCGCTGAAAAAGCTGGAAAGTGGGAAAATAGCATGCAGTCTCCAATTCCTTAATTTACAGGCACATATTTATTCGTCAGGTAAAATAAGGCACTACCATCAATGCTTGTCCTATTTACATTGAACTTGGGAATCCTCACCATTGTCCCAGGACTGTAGTATTGCTGGGAGGGTGAAAGGAACAGCCAGGACCCTCTCCTATGGAGGTGAGGTGAGAAGCCTCTGGGCAACGGGCTTAAGCCCACCAGCTTTGACAGTCAGGATAAGGAATGAAGCATGGCTTCCAGCTACACGCATACCAGTCAGCCCCCAGGTTCTCAGCCCCAACACCTGACTCTCAGGAGCAGAATTGATATAGGGTGACCAGTGTCTCAGATTGCCCTCAGCTCCAGAACGTGAAAGGTGCTTATAGGTTGATCCAAACAGTATGTTCAATCCACTGGCTTTGGTGACTGGTTCAGATATGAGCATGGGACCTAAGCTCATCCAATTAGAGCAAAGCTCAGGATACTCTGCAGGAATCCTGAGAGACAGGTGCTTTCTCTAGCTTTAGATCATGTAACTGTGCAGGAGTGAGGCCTGGAACTGCACAAGTCATTTTTTTACCAAGCAGAAGTCGACCTGAGATGGGACGGGCGGTAGAGTTGAGTACAGAAGAATCACAGAGAAATGAAGCAAGAATTCTTGCATTTTACTTACAGGAGACAGTGCAGCAGGAACCACTGTTTGCCTACAAAAATATCCATTCTTTCCTCTTTTGTTCTTAGTAAAAGAAACTTGATTTTTTTTTTAACAGAAATACGCCCATGAGAAA
Organism: Neogale vison; assembly: GCF_020171115.1. Classification (NCBI taxonomy): domain Eukaryota; kingdom Metazoa; phylum Chordata; class Mammalia; order Carnivora; family Mustelidae; genus Neogale; species Neogale vison. Next base: position 112,933,880 of record NC_058093.1, on the reverse strand, counting down.
ACTATAGTTCCCAGACTCCCTTGCAATAGAAGTGACCATATGACTAATTCTGGCCAATGGTATATAAGAAGTTCTTGGGCAGGTCTTCTACCAAAGCTTCTTTCAAAAGGAGGCCCTTCCAATCAACACTCTACTGAGGACCTAGCCAAGGCAACTAGGCAAGAAAGTTAAACACAACGTTTCCATATAGGAAAGGAAGAAGTAAAACTAGCTACTTGCAGATGACATGTTCTTGAGCATACAATAGCCTAAGGAATACACACACACACACTATTATAGCTAATAATTGAGTTCAGCAAAACTTCGCAATATAAGATCAATTTTAAAAAGTCAGTTATATTTCTACACTAGCAATGAACAATCCAAAAATGAAGGTAATAAACCAAGGCTATTAATAATAGAATCGAGAATAAAATAGGAATAAATTTAACAAACATGTAATACTTGTACACTGAAAACTACAAAACACCATTGTAAGGAATCCCTAAGTGAATGGAAAGACACCTGGCATCCAAGGATTGGAAGACTTAATATCATTAAATATCTAAATAACTTTAAAATGTCAATAATTCCAAATTATTCTACAGATTCAATGCAATCCCTATCAAAATTTCAACTTTCTTTTTCACAGAATGAGAAACTTGATCCTCATACAATAATGCAAGGGAGGGGCACTTGGGTGACACCATCAGTTAAGGAACTAACCCTTGGTTTCAGCTCAGGGTCATGATCTCAAGGTCCTGAGATCAAACCCCACATCAGGCTCCATGCTCAGCACAGAGTCTGCTTGGATTCTCTCTCCTCCATCTGGCCCTGCCCCCCATATAAATAAATAAATCTTTTTAAAATATAAATAAATAAATAAATAAATAAGCAAGCAGGGGACTCAGAATAGCCAAAACAGTCTTGAAGGGGGACAAATCTGGATGACTTACACTTCCCCACTTCAAAAGGGAATAAAAAGCCCTAATAGGGATATATAGAGAGATTAATAGAACAGAACTGAGATTTCAGAAACATACTCAAACATCTATGCTTGGTGGAGTAAGGAATGAGGTCCTGATGAATGCTACGGCATGTATGAACCTTGAAAATCTATTGCTAAGTGAATGAAGCCAGACAGAAGTCTTCCATTTTGCATGAAATATCCAAAAGAGGTGAGCCAAAGAAGCGGAAGTAGGTTTATAGTTGCCGTGGCCCCAGGAAGCAAGGAATAGGGACTGGACAGTACAGGGGTTTTTTTGAGGGTGATGTAATGTTTTGCACTTAGTGATGATGATTGCACAAGTCTGTAAGTATACCACTGAATTATACACTTTTTTTAAAAAACGTAAAATAAAGTAAAATGGTGAGTTATATGGTATGTGGATCATAACTTAATTTTTTTAACAATCATTTCAGCCAATTCGAGGTAGATTTTGTTTCTTTCAAACAAAAGCCTCCATTCTGATACTCGGTGGGACTGCGTTACTCTGCTTTCTGCCTCACTGTCCTGCCAGGAAAACAGTCAGCTTTCTCTTGAAGCAGGCATGGGGATGACTCCTGGACCACTGACCAAGGGACAGCCTGGAAAAGCTGTGTGAAGGACCAACGTGCCCCAAACTTCTGAGAAGGAACAGAGTCTCAAGCTCTTGCCCAAATTCCCTGGGACTTGCCATCTCAGAGCTCCTGGCTCTCTGGTTATGGAGGGGCCGGACTGAAGAAGGACTCATCAGTTTGGCTCATGAACGTCCATCCGCCTCCCATAGGTCACCGACCAGCCCTGGGGTCAGATGGCCCCGTGGCACAAGCAGTGGCTGGCCCTGGGCCTGAGAAGCTTGTACTGCTTCCATAAGCAGAGGGACACAAAGGTGACAGGAGCCATGACTGGCACATACTGTAGAGTCACCTCAGCTCATTCCACAGCCTTATCCTCAAGAGGGCCAACTACACCGTTTAAATACAGGATGGGGCATACATGTTGCCTTGGGGCAACTTGTAACTCCAGCTTCGGCAATGTCCAGTGTAAGTACCCCGCAGACTCTCTCCCCTTGCCCACTGAGGTGGGGAGGTCACATGGATTCCGATGAGAAGTAGGCTGAGACTCCCTGGCCATCTGAAGAGGATGTCAGCTCTCCTGGGGGGATTTCAGTTCCTAAAGTGGGTGCACCAGCTTCTGGTCAGCCAGTGCTCTTCAGGCTCTCATCAGAGAACGTGCCTCCAACTTTGTTCTCCAGCTTTACTCGAAGGAGTATTATTCACCGAGGATTGCCTAGAGAACACACAATCCATGGACTCTTGGAGATCACACCCCCCCCCTCAGAGAGCCTCAGGCTTGACTGTATGGTTTGGCCCGTCAGGATTGTCTGCTGAGCCGTGCTGAGGGCTGTTAAGATGGGCCCATAAAACCAGGGTTGTGTTCTTATTATGCTGTTGTTTTGTTGGGGCTTTTAAAATCTTTTTTAAAGTATACATTCACACGGAAAAAAGGCAAAAAACAAAAAAACATGTGGATAGCATAGTGAACATCCATATAACTGCCACCCGGATAAAGAAAGGAAACATTGCCAACTCCTGAGAAGTCTCTGGGGCCCCTCCACCTTACCAAAGGTGCCTCCATTTAAGTGAAATGATACAATTTGTATTCTTTTGTGTCAGGCTTCTTTTGCCCAAAGTTATACTTACAAGATCCATTCATGTTGTCGCCTATAGCCACAATTCATTAATTTTCATCGCTTACAGTATTCTATTGTGTGAACAAACTGCGAGTTGACTTTGGACCCACCTCTTGTTGGGGCGATCACAAATGCTATTAGGAACATTCTGTGTATATATATATTCTGATATGCACATCTATATACATTTCTGTTGGATATATTCCTATAAGTGGATTGTTGGATCACTGGCAACAGGGCATTGGAAATAGAGGCCTTCAATTATGTGGAAAACAGTAGAAATAGAAATAACACCAAATTGTTTCCAAAATGCTTGTACCAGTTAACACTGCTACCAGTAGGGTGTGAGTTCCAGTTACTCCACATTCTTATCCACACTCAGTGTTATTGGTCTTTTCAACGTTAACCATTCTGGTGGGTAAAGGTGCTATCCTAGTTATCTATTTGCATAACAAATTACCCTAAAACAGCAAACATCAAGGTTTCTGTGGGTCAGGAAGTCAGGAGAGGCCTGTCTGAGCAACTCTGTGTCTTTCAAGGTCACAGTCAAGAGGTCAGCCAGGGCTGTACTCACCAAAAGGGAAGCTGGGGCCAGAAGATGTGCTTCTAAGATGGCATACTCATGAGATGGCAGAAGGTCTGTTTCTCACTACATGTGCCTCTTCATAGGGCTGCTGGACTATCCTCAGGGTACAGCATCAGACTTCCCCCAGCCAGTGAACCAAGAGAGAGACAGAGGCCATGTTGCCCCTTATGACCTAGTGTTGGAGGGCACACACCACTGTTTTTGCCATAACCTAGTCATTCAAAGTGAGTCACTTAAGTCCAGCCCACACTCAAGGGGAAGGGAATTAAGGTCCACCTATTCAAAAGAGGAGTGCTGAAGAATTTGTCAGCATATTTTTAAATTACTAGAAGTATTTTACTTTGGTTTTAATTTGCATTTCTGTGAATAATGAGGTTTACTTTTCATGAGTTTGCTGGCCATTTGGATCAGCTTTTTCCTGAAGTACCTGTTCAAGCCTCTTTCCCCATTTCCTGTTGTGATGTTTGTGTTTTCTTGTTGATTTGTATAAGTTCCTTATATATTCTGGATAAGAGCTCCCTGTCAGTTGTATACGCAGCAAATACCTTCTCCCACTCTTAGCTTGCTTTTGCACATCCTTAACTGTATTTTTGATGAACAGACATTCTTCATTTTGAATAGCCCAATGTATCAGGCTTTCTCTTTATGGTTTGTGCTTTTTATATCCTGCTTAAAAGTTTCTTCTCACCCCAAAGTTATTTTCTTATTGTGATGGCTTTTTGATGTGTCAAATTTGGGTTGTCTGAACTGCAGTCACCAAAATGCCCTTTCTAGTTATGCTTTCAGATAAGGGATCTACAGGGTGACAAGGGACATTCTTTCCTGAGAGCCAGAGGACAGAAGGAAAGCAACAACCGTGGAGACACAGACAACTTCTCCCAAACACTACCAAGAAGAGATTTCACAGATGTGAGTAAATTCCCAAGTCAGTTGACTTGAAGATAATCAAAAGCGAGACTATCCTGGATGGGCCCGACTCAGCCAGTTGAAAGGCTTTTCCCAAAGGGCTTAACCATTCCTTCAGGCAGGCTCCAACAGTCAATGGGTCTTCCTTCCTGATGGCCTGCCATGTAGACTTCAACTTGCTTAGCCAAGCACCACCACTGTGTAAGCCATGTAGTAAATCCGTTTACACACATACACATACCCACATACAAAGAATCACCTACTATTTCTGCTTCTCTAGTTGAACCCTGTTGTTTTGACTTTCCCAATTAAATCTGAACCCACACAGAGTCTGGTATGAGATGGGGGTCAAGGTTGTTTTCTTTTTTTTTCCACTTAGACACTCACTTATCCCAGCACTGTTTATAGGGGGGGAAAAAAATCCTTTTCCTTTCCTACTGCTTTGCCAATTTTGTCATATATCAAGAATGCATATATCCACAAGTGTGCGTTTTTAAGCTGATCTGCTTTGGCCACCAAGAAATTCAATTTCACATTTGCTGCCCACTTTCAGTAATTGTGTCAGACTTTATGAGATGATTTCTAAATACTTGAACTGACTTTACCCTATAATTCAGCCCTTACTTCCCCTTAACTCTGGCACCCAGTACATGCTCCTCAAACCTTGGTTTGTTCCCTTTCCCCTGCTTTGGAAAACAGAGAGTCCTAGAACGGAACTATGAGATGGCTGGTTTTCAGCAAGGGCCACAGGGGGTCATGAAATAGTCCCACAAGCCCTGGTGACTTTGTTGGGGGAGGAACAAGTGGTGGAATTAGAATCTGAAGATGGGGACCTATCACAGTGTGGCCAGTCCAGTCCCCATGAAGCAGCCACACAGACCTGGTCATGAAGGGGCAAGGCAGGGACAGTCCCATACCCACAGGAAAAGGGAGGTCACAAGGGTGACCATTACATAAATGCCTTATATTTTAAAATGTACTTTGAATCACTATGTTGTATACCTGAAAATAAAGTAGCATTGTTTTATAACTAATGTAACATTGAATACAGTGTCAACCGTATTTTGTTTAAGATTTTTTTTATTTATTTGACAGAAACAGTGAGAGAGGGAACACAAGCAAGGGGCATGGGAGAGGGAGAAACTGGCTTCCCGCTGAGCCCCCCGATGTGGGGCTCAATCCCAGAATCCTGGGACCATGACCTGAGCCGAAGGCAGACACTTAACGGCTGAGTCACCCAGGTGCCTGCCGCCCCAAAATTTTTAATGTAATTTGCTAAAATTACAAACATACTATCTGAAAATTCCTTTGCCATCATGACAACAGTTGCTCCTAAGAGAGTGGATAAGAACAACTCTCCAGCCTCACCCACAATGTTCCCCTTTTGTCTGCGTCTTCTCGTCCTCTCCAGCCTGGTCCACTTAAACAAGGGATTTGTCCCACAGCGTCATCGGAGCAGAAGTACAGCAGCGAGCCCTGCCCTTCTTCAAGAAACATCGTAACCAGTGTCCTTTGCCTCCTGCCTCCTTTTAGACCTGGCATCAGCGCTGGGCGTGTAGTGGGAGCTATACACAGGAACATGGAAAACTGGGTGCATCACTGGTTAGGTAACTTGTGATTCCCCCACACCATGAATGATGACGGAGCCTTAAAACCTAAGACTCTCCTGTGCCCTGACACAGGGTGGGGCTCCACCATTACATTGTTGAGGGAAAACAGCAACGTGAAGAACAGGGTGTAGAGTGTGCCTTTTTGGTACAAAGACGTTCTGCTTGAATATGCAGAAATGATCTCTGGAAGTCCCCATGGACTGGCTGCCCTAGGAAAGCAAATGAGGCAGTGGGAATGGGGCAAAAGCCTTTTACAGCTCTTGGCACTTGAGCCATGTGGATACTCCGCCTGTTCACAGAATCAAAACAGTTGTTTTTAAAAAGAAAGAAAAGAAGGAATGAGGCATTGAAGGCCTGCAGGGGCACAGCTCCCCAGCTGGGCCAGGAAGATGGTGAACCCAGGAGCGGGTAGGCTGTGCCCACCCTGGGCAGGAGGCCATCGCCTGCCAGCCTTGCCAGCCCAGGCTGCCAGACGCTGCGGCAGGCCCACAGAAGCCAGGCCTGCCATGCTGCACAGCTTCCCTGGTATTTCTCCTCCCCCTCTACTGCTGGCAGCAGCTCCTCTTTTTCTTGGCAAGACACTGTCTGTGAAAAATGTGGTGGCCGCAGGGCTGCATCTGCAGACAATGGCTTGGACATGGTTCGAATTAGGAAAAATCTCCCTTTACTCTGCACTCCAAATTCCCACTCCCAGCCACAGCCAAGTCAGCACTGAGGGTCATGTGCATTCAGAAAACAGCCTCATGAGATGCAGAGCAGGCATGGGGAGTTGCAGGCATACAGGTGAATGGGCGCATATCAAAGGGTACAGGCGAGTGTGTGCACATCAGGGTGCCCTGATTCCTACGGGCTTTCAGGGACAGGGATAGGCAGGTACTCTGTCCCATGCCCCCACACCCATGGATTCCAGCCCCTGCTCACCACTTGCTAGCTGGACCTCTGGAAAATTCTGTCAGTGCTTAATTTCAGTTGTTTTATCTATAACACAGGGAAGTGTTGAGAACTCAATGAAATAACATGACTGAGGGCCCCCCCACACCTTATGGATGCAGGCAGACACTCAACAAATACAGCCCTTGTCCCCTGGCCTCCCTGCCAAGGGCTGCTTTAGGTGGCCTCAGACCCCTCCTCACACCCATGCCAGGGGAACACAGGCTCCTAGAAGGCTCACCCTAATGGAGGAAGTTGGCTAGACTTGGAGGTCAAGGGTGATCCAAATTCATGGCAGGAGAAGAGATATTCTTGGAGAAGAACAAAAACAGGAAAAGCCAAGGAAAGAGGCCGTGGCCACAGTGTGGTACTGGGAAAGTGTAGGCCTCTTTTCCTGTCTGTCTCTGGACCCCACTGTTGGACCTTTCTGGTCCTTAAAGTTCATGGCTTTCCCCATGGACCAGCCCAAGTTTGTGGCCCAGAGCTCAGGTCAGGGCCTGGCATTGGGCAGGTGAAGGGACTTAGTGTGAGGGGTCAGGAGTCCAGACAATGCCCTTTGAATTTGCCCAGACCACCAAGGATGACAGGCACTTGTGCTAAGCCCACAGAAGGCCCCTTTTCTGACGGGGGTCCTACCCAGCCATAGTGACACCCCTGCCTCCTCTCCCCTTGGGGCTCTCAGGAGCAGGCCGGACACCCAGCCAGAGCCACTCGTTCCAATTCTCTCTCTTCCTGGCCCCAGATGTATAAATACACATGCCAAGGGTCCACCTACCAGACCTCATGCTGAAAGAAAGCAGGTCTGCAAGGGGAAGAGAACCAAGCAGGGACTTGAGTGCAGAGACCGCCCCTGCCAGACAGGTTGGCCAACCAGCTGCCAGCATCCTCCATCTGTCCCTGTTGATCAAGCCTCCTCCACTCAATGGATAGCCTCTGTAGGCCCTTCCTGTTACCTTTAGCCAGTGGGAGGCACCAGCAGATGGGGTGAAGAGAGGTCAGGTTTGGATTCCTCCAGTTACCCCATGCTGGACCACCACAGCTTGGGGGACACCCACAGACACCCCTACCCAGGTGATCCTGTGGCTGCCCATAAGGTTTAAAGATGCCAACCTTTGCCTACAAGACTCTGATGACACACTTGCCCCTGAGCTACAGATATGGGGCCACCCACCACTATCTTTCACCAAGGGTGGCTGTTCATCAGCTTGTCCACGTACATCCTCCCCACATGAGGCGCTGTTCATGGCTGTGTGCCTGTCCAGGACCCGAACATGGACTGGCAGGTCAGTTATCTGTGGATAACTGAGCCAGCACACACTGCCTCCTCTCTTTCCCTCAACCCACAGAGTCTCCGGTCTAATCACATCCCCAACTGCAAGCACCCCCCTTTCACCGTTCACCAACTGGGTGCAACTCCTATCTTCTCACCCTCTCCACCCTCACCTAGTCTCCACACAGCAGCCACAAGGACCTTGGGGAAGAAGGGGAGAAAAGACAAAATAGGAGAGGAGAACCAAGGTGTTACCCATTGGTCTAAATCCCCTAATGACTTCCCCACCTTTGGAATAAACCCAAACTACTTACCATGGCCTACCAGGAAGGCCCCATAGGGTCTGAACCCTGCTTCCCTCTACTGCCTTACCCCCTTTCCCTCACTGTGGTCCACAACAATGTGCCAAGTTTGTTTGTGCCCCAGGACCTTTGCACTGGCTGCTCCCTCTGTCTAGAGGTTTTCAAAAGGCTGCTCTCCACTCCTCATCATAATTCTGGACTCTCTTGAAGTATCTCTCTTCAGAGAGGTCTCCCTGACTCCTTCTATGAAAAAATTCCCTCTCCCCACCCTCTCTGTGTCCAGCTCTACCTGTCTTCTTTTGTCAAGAAGATGGTGCACTGGAAGATGGACAGGGTCCTGAGATGAGGATCCTGCACTCAGACAACTGCTGGCCTGTGGGCTTCACTCAGCAGGTCTCATTGCATGCCAACCTCACACAGCATGACAGCCTTCAAGGGGCCTGCTCTGTGCAAGGGTGGGTTGCTTGTCAGTATGATAATTATCTCTCTCACTTGAAGAATAAATGGATGGGTGCCAAACTGGGCGGCTTCCTTGTCTCTTGCAACACTCTCAGGGGCACAGCTTCTCCAGAAGGAGTCCCATCCTCACAGGGCACAATGTGTAGGCCTCTGCCTCTCTGCTCCCCTGCTCTGCCATGAGGGCCTCCTTTCATTGCTCAGACGTGGTTCTTCTCTGCCCCCCATGCTCACAGACTCCTTCAGTCTATTACTGGTCCCTACCACACACCACCCCCAGCCTCAGGATCCCCACGCTCCCTCCACCTTAGCCATGTCTGATGCCTGAACCATACTTCTTACACCCTCTTGCTCAGCCTCACAGCACCACCTCAGTTATAAACAGACACATAAGTCTGCCATAAGGAGCCATAAGGATCCCATCCACTCCATGACCACCCCACCAGACTGGGACCTTATGAGGACAGGAACCACAGCTGCTTTGTTCAGCACTGGATCCCCAGCACCCAGAGCAGATTAGATTCTCCTAAATGCTTTGTTGAATGAGAGGCTGGCTGACTGACAGCCTGGGTGGGTGGATGGAGGGATGGATGGATGGATGGATGGATGGAGCGGTGGATGTGTGGGTGGATGGATGGATGGATGGAGCACAGCACCCAGGGCCACACTGCCACAGCCTTGGGCCGGCTACCTCTCTGAGCCCGGGATTTATGGGCTAGGCTTCGGGTTTGTAACCTCCACCCTGTAGGGCAAGACCCTATGCCTGGCTTGGCACTGTTAGAGTGCATAAACAGCAGTGTGGCACCTTCCCTTGGAGTCGAGCCACTGTCTACTCTAGCCAGAGGTGCTTCTCTGGGCCCTAAGAGTCTTCTTTTGTGGTCTGAGGCCAGTCTTCTATCCGAGGTGCTGAGGCTTTGTGGTACCCATTCTCTGTGTGGGGGCCACACATCACAGTCAGGGTCCACTCACCAGTCAGTTCTCCATCTATCTTCACAGTCGTAGATACTGTGACACTAGTAGGGAAGGGGATCGGAGTGATATGGGCACCTCCTGAAGGTCCCAAGTCTCCATTGTCCCAACGAAATGTGGCACTGAGACTGTGTATAGACTCTCCCAGATGCTGAGTTCAGGAGGGAAATGAGGTGGCAGAAAGGTCCTAATGTGAACTCCCAGGAGAGAGAATGGTAATCGTGTACACTCGGCTGGCTCCTCCTTGGGTAATGAGAAGACATGTCATCACCCAGAGCACTGACCAGGACACTGGACTCAGCTGGGCAACTGAGAAGCCAAAGGGTAGGGGCCAGGGACCCCCACCATCCCCACGGGTTTCCTTCCAGAGGGAGTAAAGTGAGGTTAAGTGCCACAGCCCCAAATCCACTCACCACACTATCCTCTCCCCCAACCCCTTTCTCCTCACTCCTCTCACTCCTCTTCACAACTCCCCGAATACACACAAAGCCTCCATTCTGGGCAAGCTGGCTTCCTTTGTGCCCTCCTGCAGGGACTGCCCCAGTTGGGGGAAGCTGTTGATAGAAGATGATTATTCCTTCAAAGCCCAGTCCTCTGCTCACCACAGGGAACAGCAGTGCTTTCCTAGGTCTGCTCAGGGAAACACGCACGCACACGCACACACACACATATCCATGCTGAATGGAATGACTGCCTCCAGCTCCATCTAGTACTGGTGGCAAAAATATCAGCCCAACTTGGCTCAACTTGGGTCCCTATTTTTAAAAATGTTAGACTCACTAATTAAGATACATCTTCTAAAAGTTCAACACATTTGCATTTATCATGAACACTTTTTTAAAATTTGCATTTTCTAAAGTGCTTTTTAGCTTTTTAAAACACTTTTACATTCACGTTATATCACTATAACCGCCATGACAAAAGTATGGCCACCATTAATAGTTTTGTGACAGAAGTAAAAAAAAAAAACTGAGGGATGTACAAGCAAATAACTTGTGTGAGCCGGCAAAGAAAAGAAACGCATCTGTGAGTGACCATGCATGCCAGGCACTAGGATGCTCTCTACACTTGCTATCTGTATCAGTTTTAACCTCACTAGAACCTGAAGTAGGAGCAGTCATGACAGTCCATTTTACACATGAGGAGACTGACGCTCTGAGGGTTAGATGCTCACCTGGCTTATACAACCAGAAGAGAGAAGATGGAGCTGAATGACAACTTGGTTTACAGCACTGTTGAACACTTTCATCCCCTCTGGGCTACACGAGATCACCACTCCTTCACTAGGGAAGTTTGGCCCCTTCAGAACCTCCTTTTTGAAATGGTAGGGACCATCTCAACGTGACTCATGCACTGGGATTGTCTCAAACTCTAGGATCTTAGATCCTGGGCACTGGTCCCATGCCCAGCTCACCATCTGGCTATGTTCCTTTGGGAAGCCCCTCACCATTCTAATCTAAATGGAAGAAACATATTTATATTTTATGAGGGTCAGTGTAGATGACCACAGTAGATATTAGTGCCATACACACAAATAGTCTGGTTCTCCTTTCCAGGAATGTGGCAGGAGGCCATCCCCTGGCCTCTTGGAGTTAGGTATAGCCATGAAACTCCCTGTGGATAGGGAGAAGTCAAAGAAGTTTTGAGAATCAATTCACAGGCATTTCATAACCCTTTTGTCTTGCCTTGACTATCACAGAGGTAAGAGATGGCACCTGGGACCTTAAGTAAAGATGATGCACAGTGGTCACGCAGTATAGGGGAGAAATGTGCTGCTTTTAGTTTCTGAGATTTGGGGAATATGTGTTACAGCAGCAATCTCAGCCTGTGCTAACTGCTACAATAAGATATTAGAAAACAGTTTATTTCTAGATAAACACTTTATTATAACACGTATTTACCTCATTCATCTCTTCTGTAAAATTGGAATACTTCATGGGGACTAAATGAATAAAATCTTTAAGCAAGCATATGTGTGCCTGGCATAGAGTGTGCATTGTGTATGCTCACCACTATTAGTAATACTGTTTTTCTTGCTCTTATTTCTTCCATAACCTTTTCCCCTATAAGTTCCAATTCCCATGCAGGACAAGCCTAGAAGTGTGTACAGGGAGGTGTTGGGTGTTGCTGGTCAGGCTCAGAGTATAGAGAGTGGGGGAGGCCAGGTCTTCCCAAGGGCAGTTGTATCTGGAGATGATCCAGACCTGGCACAGGGTCACTGTGACAACAACTGGTCTATCTGCCACCTTTAAAGCTAGTTCTACCATAAAAGTTATGCATATTCTCTACTTTTAAAACTTGGGGAAAATATGAGAGTCTAAAGAGAAAAACAAAAATTGTCTATAATCCTGCTCTGGCTGATAACCTCTTTTAATATTTTTCATCTTGTCTTTCTGTTTTCCTTTCACCATTGCACTTTTCCAAATGGGACTTAAACTGCACACAGCTGTCAAGACAACCTAATGCTGCCTCTCTGGTTTGGTTTGGTTTGGTTCTGTTACTAAAAATATGTCAAGAACATTTTCCCACTTTATTAAATATTTCTCTATGAAATAACTTTTGTGTGGCTTAAGGCACATATGAATGTGCAACAGTTAAATTATCAATTCCTAATTCAAAATTCAACCACAAAATCACTGAGCATTCACTATGTGCCATGCATTGAGCTAGTGCTACTGAAAAATTGGTGGAAGAAATCAGACCCGGTCCAGTCTTCAGGGAGCTCACCTTTCCTTAACTCTTAGGGGGTACTCAGATTCTTGCTCTTGGGGAAGCAGTGCAGTTATGTTACAAATAATGTCCCAGAGGATATTCTAAAACTTAACTCTTGGTGCCCAAAAAGCCTGACCTGGGATTGTGCTCGATGCCAGATAAAAATATAACAAACACCTGCTTAAATGCATAGCTGAGTTCAAAAAGAAATGAGAGTAAATGCCAGGGACCCAAAATGGCAAAAGTTATGGAAACCAGAGGATAAGTAGTGGTAGGTAGATGCCTGGTGGGAGTAGGAAGGGTGATGGGGTCTGCTTATACCCCTTAGGGCTTGGGTTCATGACTACACATGTGCACAAGAGGTTGTGGGCCTGCACAAGGTGCTGGGTTGTGACTGAGATCCCTGCATACAGTAGCACCTCAAGACTCTCTGTATTTGGTGAAAGGGCAGATTGCACCTTGCGAAGAGGGATAAAGATGCTTATCTGTTTTTGCACAAAGTGAGGGAAAATGATCCTTGAGAATTTGTAAATTCAAGACTCATGTTACACAGGCTTAGGGTTCAAATTTATTGTACCTCATGGCTTAGGTACCACGCATACTAAAAAATCAACATGAAAACTATTCTTGAGCTGCTCATACCCACAGACATCTGGCAGAAGTAAGTGTCAATTCCCTCAATCTAGGTCACAAAGAAACACCATGGGAAAAGCTTGCTTCCCAAAATTACAAAATAGTTGAGGAAGTGGGAGGTCAGGAGCAAGACTCAAGAGAAACAACAGAGAATTAGGCCTCCAATACTTCAAAAATGGAATTATCTAATAATTACTATAAAATTTATAAAATTACTAAGCACATGAATGAAGAAATAGAAATTATAAGAACAAAGTATTATGTGAAAAGAGAATGCAAGTGCTCAGATAAATTGTTGAATGCTGCATGTGTTCACATCAGACATTTCTCCTTTCCCGGAAGAATTCCTCCATCAGTATTCTATTTGACTGGAAGTAAAAGAAAACCCAACTGACCAACAGTGGTCTGGTCAACCAGGATGATTTTTCTCATATAACCACAAGTTCAGAGGGGTCCTTCTGTTGGCACTGGTTCAGCTGTTTATCTATGGTATCTTTGGTCCAGGCTCCTGTCCCTCCACTTGGTTTGCCTTAGTAATCCATTTCTAATTTTCATCCTCTCTGCCTCATGGTTACAAGATGGCTGCTGTCACTCCAGATATTGTATGATTGAAGGAGGGAGATGATATAGAAATGTGAAGGGTGGAGGGTCAGCTACATCTGTCCCTGCTTCTCCAAAACCACCACCATCAACATCACTACCATCATCAAAAGCACCACCATCACCATCCTCACCACCACCACCAACAACACCATTACTACCACCATCATCACAACCAAAATCACCCACCACAACCACCACCATCACCAAAATCATCATCACCACCACCACCATCACCACGACCACCACCTCCGCCAACATTATCACACTTGCTGAAGTCTTAGTTTGTGTCTCACTGGTGGGAACCATGGTTTATATCCACCACACCAGCCTCAGGGAGGCTGAGAAAAGGAGTGTGTCACCTGAAACTTGACATATCTCTGACCCTAACAACAGCAAGATTTCTTTAGCAAGGAAAGATGAGAGGGAATTGTATTGACGTGTAGGCTACCAATATTGTTCCACAAGCCCCCCAGTTCTGACCTCTGGCACACACACCATAGCCCCTTCGGGTGATTTGGGTGGAGAGAAGAGGCATGAGGGCCATGCCAAAAAATTCCAGGAGGAATTTTTCAAACTACTTTCCCCACCAGCTCTACATCCAAGATTCCATGGTGTCCCCTAGAGTGTGTTCACCAAGCTCTATAGCCTACACATGGAGTCACTAAGGCACTGAACATATGGTGCCCCTCAGATGAGCCAAGGCTGGAATGAAGATTAAAGCTGTGCATTTTGACAACTAATCCTGGAAGCTAAGGTCCATGCTCTCCTCCATAATCTCCTCCACATGCTTTATTCCCTTTCTGACTACCAGAGAGACACCCTTCTTTTCCTCTTGAGGACACTTCCTTCCAGAAGACTTCTGTGTGGCAATAGAGGTTTGGCCAGAAGTTTCTTAACTAAAGGTGAATTTAGGGTCCTGCTAAAGAAATAAAAAATGTCATTAAAAGTAAAACAGCACGGGATAATAGTATGCCAGCTATTTTTCTGTTAATCCCCCCATATATTCAGAATGAATCACTATTCTGATTTCTATTACCAGAGATTAGTTTTGCTTGTTCTAGATATTCATATCAATGAAACATACGGCATGAACTTTGTGTCTGATTTCTTTCATGCAGCATTTTTTTTATTACTTTTTTATTTAAGTTCAATTAATTAACAGGTAATGTATTATTTGTTTCAGGGCTACAGGTCTGTGATTCATCAGTCTTATCTAATACCCAGTGCTCATTACAACACACACCATCCCCAATGTTCATCACCCAGCCACCCCATCCCTCCCCCTCACCCCTCCAGCCACCCTCAGTTTGTTTCCTATGATTAAGAGTCTCTTATGGTTTGTGTCCCTCTGATTTCATCTTGTTTCATTTTTTTCCTCTCTTCCTCTATGATCCTCTGTCTTGTTTCTTAAATTCCACCTATCAGTGAGATCATATGATAATTGTCTTTCTCTGATTGACTTATTTCTTAGCACAACATCTTCTAGCACCATCCATATCACTGTAAATGGCAAGATTTCAGGTTTTTTGATGGCAGGTAGCATAATATTTTTGAGATTCAACCACATAGTTGTGTGTCAACAGCTCATTTTTTATTGTGGAGTAGTATTCCATTATTTGAATATATCAAAATTGTCTCATTCATTCACCTATGCCTGTATTTGGGATGTGTCCAATGTTTGGTTATTTAAATAAAGCTGCAATGCACATCAGTGTAAAGCCTTTCTAAGGACTCTTGGGTAAATACCTAGGAATGGAATTCCCTGGTCATAGGATACGTGCATATTTAACTTTATAAGGAATTCTCATCCTATTTCACATGCCCATCAACAAGGTATGAGAGTTCCAGAGGCTTCACACCTGATATTATCAGTTGTCTGAATTTTAATTAATTTTAATTAGTTTAATTAAATAGATAATCTAATAAGTATATATTGGTTTTCACTGATACTTATTAATGTTGAGTATCTCTCTATATGTTCACTTGCCATATATACACCCTCTTTTGTGAATTGTCTACAAGTATTTTGTTCATTTTTTTAAAGATTTGTTTAATTATTTGAGAGACAGAGAAAGCAATCACGGGCAAGCAGGGGCAGGGGGCAGGGTGGAGGGAGAGAGTAGAGAGAGAAGGAGAGGGAGAGAATTCTCAAGAAGACTGCCTGCTGAGCACAGAACCCAATAAGGGGCTTGATCTGAAGACTCTAATATCACAACCTGAGCTGAAACCAAGAATCAGACACTCAACCAACTGAGCCACCCAAGTGCTCCGATTTTGCTCATTTTTGGTTGGGTTGCCTATTAATGTTTTTTAGGAATTCTTTGCATATTGTGAATATGAATCCTTTATCAGAAATCTACATTATGAATATGTCCTCCTCGTTTGTGGCTTCCTGCTTGTTTTGTCTTAATGGTATCTTCTGTTGAGTATAAATGTTGCTTTTGATGATGTCTTGTTATAGTTTGTGTTTTTTAGGCTAGTTTGGTCAGTATCTTTGTTTTCCCCTCAATTGCAATTATCCTCCTATATCTTCTTCTAAAAAACTTATGGTTCTAGGTTTACATTTAGGTGAATGATCCTCTTGAATTACTTTCTGTGTGGTATTAAGTTTATTTTTGGTATAAATATCCAGTTTGTTTAGCCCCCATTTTAAAAAGCTTCCCTTTCCCCTTTGAATTAACTTAGTTCCTTGATCAAAAATCAATTGAAAGGAAGAGACATCTGCACTCCCATGTTCATTGCAGCATTATTTACAATAGCTGAGACATGGAAAGAGTCTAAATATCCATTGACAGATGAATGAATAACAAAAAGGTTACACACACACATAAATATACTTATATACACAAATATATAACACACACACAATGGAATATTATTAAAACTTTAAGAGAGAAAGCCTACCATTTCTGAAAATATGGGTGAACCTGGAGGACATTATAAGTGAGATAAGCCAAATTCATAAGTACAAAACTTTACAATCTCATTTATACATGCTATACTTACATTTTTTTTAAAAAGTGAAACTTATAGCAATAGCAAGTGGAAAAGTGGTTACCAAGAGCTGAGCCATAAGAGAATGGGAGAGATTTTTTTCAAGTCAATTGACCACATTGTGCAAGTTCATTTTGCAACTCTGTCCTGTCCCACACATCCATTTGTCCATGTTCGTGTCAGTGCTTTTCCATCTTGATTACTGTAGATTTATTGCAAGTCTTAAAATCAGGTAGTATACCTCCTCCCTTTTGCTCTTTTTCTAGAAAATGTTCTGGCTGTTCTATATTTTTTACTTCTCCACATAAATTTTAGAATCAGCTTTCTTCAAAAAGACTGCTGGCATTTTGTTTGGGATTGTGTTGAATCTACAAGCCAATTTGGAGAAAATAGACATTTTCTCAATACTGTGAACTCCAGTCCATAAACATGGTATATCCCCCCATTAACTTGACTCTTATTTCATTTCTCTTAACAATGCTTGTGCAATTTCAGTATGGAAGTCTTGCTCATCTTATTTAATGTTATTTTTAAGGTATTTTTAATATCATTTATGTAGGGTTTTGCATACCTCCTTTATATGACTGGAGATATTCCCTTCTATTTATGGATGAATTTTTTTTAATCATGAATATGTGTTGAATTTTATCAAATGCTTTTTCTGCACTTATTGAGATAATGAGATTTTTTTTCTCCTTGGTTTAGTTTTCTTTATTCCCTGCCTTATGGTGGTAAATTTCATTTTGGAATAGTAGATGAACTTTTCTCTCTGGGATAAATCCCCCTTTGTATTATATATTATTCTGTATGTTTTGTGTATTACTGAATTCAATTGCTAATATTTTGTTAAGAAATTTTGCATATGTGGCTAGGAGGGTTATTAATCCCTAACTAGTTTATAATTTTCTTGTCACATTTTGGAATCAGGGCTGTGTCCTGGCCTCATAAAATGAGTTGAAAAGTATCCCCTCCTCCTCTGTTTTCTCAAAGAGTTTTGTCAAATTGGTATTAGTTCTTACTTAAATGTGTGATCGGTTTCCTGGAGAAGCCATTGGGCCTGGAGTTTTCTTTGTAGAAAGGCTTTTAATTGTAAGTTCAATATCTTTGATAGACATAGGGTGGTTTAGACTTTCTATTCTTGTGTGAGTTTTAGGAATTTGCAACTTTCAAGGAATTTGTCTATTTCATCTAAGTTTTGAGTTTATTAGCATGGGCTCATAATGTCCCACATTATCACTTTAATGTCTGTATGACCTGGAGTAGAAAGGTTTTTTATTTTTGTGTTTGTTTTTATTGCAAGATTTATGTTCTTCTACTGTCATCTGCCTTCCATTGAAAAGTCAGAGTAAATTCTTTTCATTCCTTGTTCCTCTGTATAGAATGTCTTTCTTTCTCCTATTAAGGTTTAATCTTTTTTAGATTTTATTTATTTATTTGTGAGAGACAGAGAGAGAGAGAGAGAGAGAACATGAGTGGTGGTGGGGAGAGGGAGAAGCAGGTTCCCCACTGAACAGGGATCCCAATGTGGGTTTGATCCCAGGACCCTGGGATCAGGACCTGAGTTGAAGGCAGATGCTTAACCAACTGAGCTGCTGAGGCATACCATTAAGGTTTAATCTTTATCTTGGGTTTCAGAAGCTTGCCTATGACATGTCAAAGTACGGTTTTATTTGTGTTTACACTGCTTGAGATTCACTGAGATTCTTGCATCACTGGGTTGATGACTTTCATCAATGTTGTTAAATTCTCTACTATCTATGCTAAATATTTCTTCTTCAATTTCTAGCATCTCTCCTTCTGATGTTCCACTTACACATATACTGGACCATTTGATACTGATACAAGTCTTGGATACTCTCTTCTGTTTTTTTATATTCCATTCTCTTTGTATTTC
Organism: Neogale vison; assembly: GCF_020171115.1. Lineage (NCBI taxonomy): Eukaryota > Metazoa > Chordata > Mammalia > Carnivora > Mustelidae > Neogale > Neogale vison. Next base: position 112,915,361 of record NC_058093.1, on the reverse strand, counting down.
AGTTTGAAGATTTTCTCTTAACCTTTTAACCTTAATCCTCAAGTTCACTAATTATTTTATTACTGTTCATAAGCTCAGCCAATAAATCTTGCATTTTGATAAGGTAGTTTTTATTTCTAGAATTTCCATTTGGTTCTTCGATATCGTTCCCATACCTCTGTTGAAATTCCCCCTATGTGTGCACAAACTGTCTATCTTTCCTGGTAGATCCCTTATTAGATGTATCATAGCTATATTAAAATCCCTTTCTGATAATTCCAATATCTGGGCCATCTCTGGGTCTGTTTCTATTGATTTCTTCTTCTCTTGACCATGAGTTGTTTCTCTGTATACATCATCAGTTTTTTTGCTTTGCTTTGGTTTGGATTTTGGTATACTAGACTTTGTCAAAAAAAAAACAATCATTGAGATCAACATTAGTGATATTTACTTCCCAGTAAAGGAACTTCCCCCTGCTGCCAGGTCACTATTGTGGAGGATGGAGCTATTGTGGGGCTTCAGTGCAGCTTTAGTTGGTAAAAGGGTGCAGACTGCTATGATTGGATTTCTCAGGATTCTAATCCACTCTGTCAGACCAAGTGGTATTCTGGTTTTATCCCAATTATTTGTCTTCTATTTTCTATTCATTGTTCTTTTCTGTTTCTATGTATCTGGCTGTTTCCTTCTTACTCCTATTTAAAACGTTTCTCCGCACTTCCCCGCTGCACCAGGGATGGAAGTTGTTATGGGCTTCTTCCACTTTCTGAAACTTTCAAGAAACATTTAGGTTTCTTTTTTTTTTTAATTTATTTATTTGAGAGAGAGACAATGAGAGAGAGCATGAATGAGGAGAAGGTCAGAAGATCAGAGTTGGAGGGAGCAGACTCCCTGTGGAGCTGGGAACCCGATGTGGGACTCCATCCCAGGACTCCAGGATCATGACCTGAGCTGAAGGCAGTCGCTTAACCAACCAGGCACCCCTAAGTTTCTTTATAACCTTAGTTCTCAGTAGGTTCCTTTAAACTTGTTCTCACTGTTAAGATGAATTACTCAACAAACATTATGGAGAAAATTGACACATACTTTTTAAAAATTATCTTCTGACTCATCTAGCACAATAATATAAATTCTAGATGAATTTAAAATTTAAATACTGAAAAGATATAATGAAAGTGCCAAAAGAATTTATTTAAGATGACTTTTACATATTCCAGTGGTGTGGAAAGATGATCTAAACACAATACCAAGATAAGAAAACATAAAGCAAAATGGATGGATTTGACTAAATAAGAAATTAGAACTTCTATATAACAAAAAATCTGAATCAAGAAATAAAGGAAAATCTGTGAGAAATTATTTCTAAGGTCTATGATATATAGGAGGTTACTATTAATATTTAAAGAACCAGTAAAAATAAAATAGATAAACACCTCAATAGAAAAATAAACTAAGGGGTGCCTGGGTGGCTCAGTGGGTTAAAGCCTCTGCCTTCGGCTCAGGTCATGATCTCAGGGTCCTGGGATCAAGCCCCACATCAGGATCTCTGCTCAGCAGGGAGACTGCTTCCCCCTCTCTCTCTGCCTGCCTCTCTGCTTACTTGTGGCCTCTCTGCCTACTTGTGATCTCTCTCTGTGTCAAATAAATAAGTAAAATCTTAAAAAAAAAAAAAGAAAAAGAAAAAGAAACTAAGGAAACAAAGGAGTTATTTGCAAAAGAAGAAAATAAATAGCAAAAAAAAACCCCAATTCATTTTAATTAGTAATTGAATACATACAAATTGAAACAAGTGAAATACCATTTTTCTCCTACTGACTTACTATAATTTTAAAATAATATTTGTCCTTCATTCAATAAATATCTGTTCAACATTTTCTACATGCAGGATCTGTATACATCCCTGGGAGTTGGAATCCAGCAATGAATTGACAGTCTCTGCCCTTAGGATATTAAGAGCTACTGTGGGAAAGACAAGATAGTAAGTGTAAGAGAGGAAGAAGATAGAAGAAAGGGAGCTAGGAAATAATGGGGAAGAGGGGATGTCTCTTTTTTAGATAAGAGGAACAGGGAAGGCAATTCTAACCAAATGTTATCTGAGCAGAGACCTAAAGAAAATGAAGACCTTTCGGATGTCTGGGAAAAATTATTTCTGGCAGACAGATCAACAAGTCAAAGACTCCTGACAGGAGAACATGCTAGGCATACTCAGAGTATCAATAGGGAAACTGTCCTGTCTGGAACAAGAAGGGGAGGCAGGGAGCTGATATTACTAGAAACTAGTATTCTCATACAGTGCTACCAGATCTATTCATTGGTGAAAGTTTTTGAAGGACAACTTAACAATATTTAACAAAAGATTTGAATCACACATACACTTTGATTCCAAAATTCAAAATTTCTGAATTTACCCTACTGCAATAATCAGATGAGCGCACAAAGATATACATACACGAATGTTTATCACAGTATTACTAACAGTATAACCTAAATTTTCAAAATTTTGGGTTATTTAAATTAAATGTTTGTTCATATGCATTTATATACATAGAAAAAATTTGGAAATACAAATATCAGAATATTAGTGATAGTGTCTTCTTGGTGGTGGAGTTGTAATAATTTTTTTTAACTGGAAGTTTATATTTCTTAATCCCCTTTACTTATTTCACCTATCCCCCCACTCCTCACATCTACCAACCACCAGTTTGTTCTCTGTATTCATGAGTCTGTTTGTTTGGGTTTTTTTAGATTCCACATGTAAGTGAAATCATATGGTATTTGCCTTTCTCTGCCTGATTTGTCTCACTTAGCATAATACCCAATATTCATGTAGCCACAAATGGCAAGATCTCATTCTTCTTTATGTGTGAGTAATATCCCATTGTATATTTATAACACTTCTTCATCCACTCACCAGTCAATGGACATTTGGGCTGTTTCCATATCTCAGTTATTGTAAATAAGGTGGCAATAAACATAAATGCACAAAAAACGGTGCAAATATCTTTTCAAATTAGCGCTTTTATTTTCTTTGGGTAATTACAGTAATGTAGTAGAATCACTATATCATATGGCATTTCTATTTTTAGTTTTTTGAGGAATCTCCATACTGTTTTCCATAATGGTTGCACCAACTTACATTCCCACCAACAGAGCACAAGCATTCCCTTTTTTACACATCCTCACCAACACTTTTTATTTCTTGTCTTTGTGATAGTAGCCATTCTGACAGATGTGAGGTGATATCTCATTATGGTTTGACTTACATTTCCCTGATGACTAGTGATGTTGAGCATGTTTTTATGTGTCCGTTGGCCATCTGTATGTCTGTATGGAATTGCAGTAATTTTTATCCTTTTTATTGAATAACATGCTTAATTTTCTTAGTCACCTTGTATTTACATAACTTGGAAATAATGTTTTTAAAATCAAGAGACCCACCAAAATGAGAACTTTTTATTAAGTTTTTTATTTTAATTTAGTATAGTTAACAGTGTAGTATTAGTTTCAGGTGAATGAGACAGTGATTCAACACTTCCATACTACATGCTGTGCGCTCCTTAATCCCCATCAACTATTTCATCCATCTCCCCCAGCCACCTCCCCTCTAGTAGCCATCAGTGTGTTCTCTACAGTTAAGAATCTGTTTCTTGGTTTGTCTCTCTTTGATAAGGGGAAATATTTTTAAAAGACAAATCTCAGAAAGAAGCAAAGGAAAATAAGACAAGGTTGAAGACAAGATTCTCTTTAACTGCCATTAGGAAGTTTTTCTTTGTTGGGCACCTGGGTGGCTCAGTCAGTTAAGTATCTGCCTGCCTTTGGCTCAGTTCATGATCCCCAAGTCCTGGGATCAAGTCCCACATTGGGCTCTCTGCTCAGGGGGAGTCTCCTTCTCCTTCTGCCCTTCCCTCCATTCTCATGCTCTCTCTCCCATGTGCTCTCAAATAAATAAATAAAATCTTTTTTTTTCTAAAAGTTTTTCTTTGTCTTTCATTTTCACAAGTTTAATTATGATGTGTCACATAAATTTCTATGGTATTATCATAATTGGGGTTCACTCAGTTTCTTGAATGTGTAGGTTTATGCATTTTGCCAAATACAGTATGTTTCACCCATTATTTCTCCAAATACTCTTTCCGTTCCTCTCTCCAGCTGGACTCCAGCGTTACATGACACACATGTTGGATCTTTTGTTATCATTACACAGGTCTCTGAGGCTTTGATTTTGATTTTGATTTTGATTTTGTGTTTTTGTTTTTGTTTTCAGTCGATCTTTTATCCTATGGTTCAGACTGGGTCAATTCTGTTGTCCTGCTGTGAAGTTCATGGATTTCCTATTCTCTGTCACACCCACTCTTCTATTGAGCCCATTCAATGGGCTTTTTCAAATTTCCATTATTGTATTTTTCAGGTAAGGTTTTTATTACTTCTATTTTCTAAGATTTTCTATTTTTTAAATTTGTTTCAAGAGAATATGTTATTACTTGTAGAAGCATTTTTATTATCACACCTTTAAAACCTTGCCAGAGGGGCACATGTTGGGGTGCTCCATAGGCTAAGCAATCAACCCTTGATTTCAGCTCAGGTCATAATCTCAGGGCCATGAGATCAAGCCCTCCATCAGACTCCGTGTTGAGCATGGAGTCTGCTTGAGATTTTCTCTCTCCCTCTCCCGCTGCCCCTCTCCTCTCCTGTCAAATAGATAAATCTTAAGAAATAAAAATAGAATAGAATAAATTAAATAATAAAACCCCTGACAGATAATTCCAACATCTGATTCATCTCTGTTTGGCATTAATTAATTTTCTTCTCATATTCAAGTGGTAATCTTCCTGGTTCTTGGTATAATGTGTGATTTTCTATTGTATCCTTCACTATTATGTTTGGAGACACAGTGTTCAGTTAAACATTTAATTTTAGCAGTCAGTTGCCAGTTTAGGTTCAGCATGCAGGTCCTGGCCTACTTTTGTGGTCTGTGTTTCCAATGGAATATAATTTTCAGAACTTATAGCACTATTTTTGTCTGCTTGGTTGGCCTAGTATTGCTGGGATTCCTGCTAGTGCCTGCTGGTTCTTAAGGGACAGATGAGTTTGCCTCAGGCCCAGCCAACTGATGCTTCTTGGTAGTGGAAGGATTCTCCATCCCACAGGGATGAAGGGACTTCCCAGGCTGGGCAGTAGTGGGGGTAGAGTACCCCTTGCTGGTACCACTGTTTCTGGGGCGAGAGGGGAGTGTTAGGCCCAGGAGGGACAGAGGGCTCTTCCCCTGGCCACTTATTGTCATCGGACCTACTGGCTGAGCTTTCTTGCTCACCTATTTTTGGCATCACTGCCAGGGGAAGAGTGAACCTGCCAGGCCTCTCTACATTGCTAGCTTGGGGGCTGAGGAACACCAGGCCAGGGTCCCTTCTTCTGTCAGGAGGGTTCATGAGTAGCCCTGCCACAGTCTCAAACCAGCTTGCCTTCCTCCTCCAACTTCCAGAATCCTCCTTTGCTTTTCTCTTGTGCCATTTCCAAGGTCTGTAGCCATACTCAGCAGGGAGGAGCATGGAGAAATGCATTTCTACCACCTTGCCCAGTCCAGAAACAGAGACATTGTTTTTTATTTCTCCATCTGCTCTGGTTGGCCTGAGAGCCAATGTGCAACAGACAAAACCTGATTTTGCCCTCCAGTTACTCCCTTCCAATCTAATGACTGATAAGCCTTCGTTTCTTAGCTTTTGTTCATGAACAGTTCAAATGCACACAGGAGTAGAGAGAGTGGCACAACGAGCCTGCACCTGCCCTTCCCGGCATCTACAGCTAGCAGTCCGTGCCCGTCATGTCACATATGCACCTCTTCACCCCTAAGGCACTTTCTAAAAGATTTTATTCATTTATTTGAGAGAGAGAGAGAACAAAGAAGGGGAGAGGGACAGAGGGAGATGGAGAAACAGACGTTCCACTGAGCAGGGAGCCTGATTCGGGACCCAGTCACAGGATCCCGGGATCACGACCTGAGTCAAAGTCAGACGATTAAATGACTGAGCCACCCAGGCACCTGCCATTAGGGCATTTTAAAGTAAATTCTGTAAGTACCTAACTAAGTCTCTAACTAAGAGTGATCCTCAAACCCTCTCTTCAGACAGCCTCCTCTCTATTTGCATGGCTCAAATAAACATTTGGTCTTTCAGAATTCAAAATTCTTCAAAAGACCCCAGAACAAGAGGGCAGGCAGGATTCGCAGGCTGCAAGCTAGCGGCTGGGCATGTCAGCCACCAACCAATGTGGGGAAGCTGGTCGAGCCTCCTGGGCAAGCATGGGCAGAGGCCTTGCTGCAGGCCCCATTCCTGGCCATTCCAGGAACAGCCTGCCCCCAGAGGCCACCCTGCTCAGCCCAGGTCTCAGTCAGTTTCCACATCCCCACTGGAGGCATCAGGATCCTCTCGGCCCTATCTCGGCCATAAAAACCCAAGGCTGCTTAGGAAAAGAAAAAGCCCATGCGTCCTCCTGAGCACACAGCCCACCGTATTTTATCCTCCTTGGGCTTCCCCCTGTTGGCGCAGGCAGTCCTGCATAGCAGAATACACCCAGCAGTTCCGGAAGGAATAGACCCCTACAGACATCTCTACATTCAAGCATACCCACTCCCCTCTTGAAAATGCTAAAAGATAAAAGATTTAGAAAATCCTTGTCTCTCAACAAAGTCTGCCTTTCAAGCCTACTGGCCAGGTGCAAACTCAGAAAGCTTCAATGTGGAATTCTGAAACTAATATTCACTCTTGCAAGCCCAAACCCCCTGAGGCAGAAAGGATACCGCCAGCAGAAGAGGGAAAAGTCAGGACCAAGAGATGCAAATGAGATGCATGTATTAGCATATTTCAAGAACTGCTGTCCCCATAAGGCAATGATGAAGGCTGTGTGAGGGGAACCAGTGTCTTAGGGACACAAGCAGAAGGGTCCCAGGTAGGAACACAGAAGCCCCAAACCCGGCCAGACCAAGGAGAGTCAGGCCAGCCTGAAGGAACTAGAGAGAACCTGTTCTCAGGTCCCCAAGGACTGAGCAGCCCAGAAGTGGGACAGCCAAGACTCTTGCCAGGCAGGGGACAGCGTAACCTTGACAAGCCTCTTATATCTGCTCAGCCTCAGCTTCCCCATCTGTGAAACAGGCTAATGATGCTGAGAGAACCAAATAAATGACAGTGCAGAGGAGACCAGCATAGGGCCTGACCCACTGGAGGATCTGCACAGCTGGTATTTAATACACTAATACACTAATACAGTGCTTACCACAGGTCAGCAGTATCTTTAGGTCTTTATATATGTTGCCTCACTTGTCCTTACAACCCCCAAAAGTAGGTCCTACTCTTATCCTCCTTTTATGCATGAGGAATTAGAGGCTCAGAGAGGCTAAGTAATTTGCCCTGGACCACACAGCTGGGTAGACAGGGCTGGTGTGTGAACACAATACCCCTTGCTCCTAACAGCTCCCCTTGACTCTGTTTTTATACTGCTGAGGCCAAGATTCTCCTCCTTTGGGCCCCAGCCCAGGTGAGCCTCTAGCGATCAGCCAGCTGCGGGGGAGGGGGGAGATGGGTCCCAATCCCCAGTGACCCCAAAGCCAAAGCCAGGAGCCACACACCTCCCAGAAGGCCCTCACTCGATCCCGGGAGGACCAGGACATGGATGGCAGGCTCCATAGTGCAGGCCCTCTTCCCCAGTCCCCCTCACCACAGGCGTAGCCTCTCCAGGCCTGGCAGGCCTCAGCGCTGGAGGAAGAGGCCTCTCTTCACCCTCCAATCATGCCTCCTCTCACGGCTGGCTCTGTGACCTTAGAGAGTGACCTGACCAGAGCCTGGCTGGGCCTGTGTCTAATTCCCACAACAAGCTCCTCATTAAAGGAGAGTGGTAAAAAGAGGGAGAGAGAGAAATGAATGGCAGGAACACAAAGAAAGGTGGTCAGTGCACAGATGGGAGAAAGTGCCATGGCCAGCCAGATTCACAGCAGCTGGCGCCTGGGGACAGAGGGACAGCGCTGTCCAAGGCCCGGTTTCCAGGACAGACAGCCCCCTACCCACAGTGCCACTGGGGCAGGTGGGCCGCCCAAGTGGCCTCTCTGAAACCTGGGCCCTCTCCAGAAAGCTTCCAGTACCCCCTGCTTCTGTGCACAGGCTCAGGGCCCTGACCCCATCAAAGGCCATGTGGCTCTGCCCAGGAAAGCAGCTTCTGTCAGAGAAATCAACTGACTTGTCATGCCAACTTTCATCTATCAGGATGGCAAATCTTTTCTAACCGTCAACATGAATCACGTTAAAAAGAGCCAAACCAGATAAGGAGAGGGCATGCTGCTATCTTCCAACAAGGGCCGCCCAGCCCAATAGGAAGAACACACAGGGTGAGTTTTGGAGAAGGAGGTGCTGCGGCAGGCCTCCTCAATGACGAGGTGCCCAGCAGAATGCAGGAGACAGAGAAAGAGGCACGGGCTATCCCTCATGTAACTTAAGGATGAAGCCGCCTGGAGGGTGCTGACTCTCCCCATCTCGGCCTTGCAAGGCATCAGGGCGCCTGCGCAGATCTCCTTCACCCCATGTCCTTTCCCACATGGCTGTGGGGAGCGAGGGTGGAGGGCAGAGGCAGCAAGCACCCAGGGTCCTGGTGGCTCCTATCAGCCTACACCATTTAACCCTCAAAGGGCCACTAGCCCCCGGGGAGTATTCCTAGCAGTACATCTTTCTAAAGTGCCCGTACCACCCTCCCTGGTGGACCCACCACCACAGCTGGGTTGGGCAGAAAACACAGTTGCATAAATCAGGGATGCGGTCCCAGTGGGAGTTGGACCCTACACTGACACACCTCTCACTTCTCACCCCACCCCTCCCTGTGACACAGGCTTTGCCAGCCTTGACTTTGCTCTGGAATTTCTAAAGGTGTTTCCCTCTAAGAGACATTCGAAGTGTAAGAATGAGGACAATGCCCTCAGGATAACATTATGCCCGTGCACACCTCACCGAGCTGGCAGAACCTGCCTCTGCCTGGTTCAGACATTGCCCTCTCAATAACCTCAATAGCAGGAATCCACCCAAGTAGGAAGGGGGCCCTCCCTGCTCCCTCTGTGATCCAGAGAAGGAGGGAGACCCAGAACAGAGCCTCCACTGCTGGACAAGGAGTCCACACTAGGCAACAGGCCAAGCACAGCCCTGCACCCACCGACGGTCAGTCCCTCCTCACACAGGAGGCCTGGCATGAGTGAGCAGCCAGGGTAGGCAGTCACCCCAGCCTCACAGGGCAGGGGCTGTGGAAGGGCCACACCAGGGCCACAGCCAGGTCCCAACTCTCTGCTCTTGGGGGCAGGTGGAAGATCAGAGCTACACTGTTTCCATCTAAATTGCTCAGATTCTCCCTGATCTATGGATACCCCCACCTTCTTCCCAAAAGGGTTTCAGGAGGCCTTCAAATCCCGCAGAAGAGAGTGCAAAGTGAGGAAGAGCTGTAAAGAAGGCACCTGCAGGATCCTGCTGGGGCTGCCTGTCCTCCACCTTCCCACCACTGCCCGCTGGCAAACTGGGCCACGGGGCTCAGGACAGCACAGAGAATCAGAGACAGCTTCTCTAGGGCGCCCCTCCATAATGCCTGGTCCGCCCAGGCCCTTCTGAAGCTCAAGTGGAGACAGGGGCAGCAGGTCTCCCAATTGCCCTGGTGGCCTCTTCAAGCCTGAGTCCTTCAACTCACAAGACAGCCACCCTGGAAGACAGGGGCAGTTCTCTGAGTAGGGCTGGGGTAGGGGGAACGGGGTACCTCACAGAGCCTGAGGTGCTAGCCGGTGGTACTACAGGAGGACGGGCAGCCTCGTCACAGGATAGGTCTGCTTTGAGAAGGAGGGGGGCTCCTCCAGAAGGAGACCTTAGGCAGGTGGTAGGACTCTCCAGGAGACCGGGGCAGCGGGTATAGCGTGGGGGGGGGGGGAGCAGGACACCAAGGGGCAAGCATGGACACCCCAGGAAAAATGGGCTTCCACAGAGAAGGGCGCCTAAGTTAACTCAGAGCGGCCACGAGTCGCCTGGCTCAAAGCCCTGACGCACGCACGCCCCAGATCCCCCTGAGTCGGCCACTAAGGTCAGCGCAGGCCGCTAGCAGCCCACAGCCGGCCCCTCGGGCGTGTCTAATAGCAAGTGACACAGTCCGCCGCGATCCAAAGTCCCCTTTAAAAGTTTGTCCCTAAACAAAACCCCTCTCTCCGCCTCGCCGTGGGAATCGGAGCCATCCCCGGAGGAGGCCCTGAGGACAAGCGCGGTTGCCCTCCTCCACCCCTTCGGAAACAACAATGGGCGACCGGACGAAAGAGAAGGAGGGAATCAAGTGTGGAAAATCCCCCCGTCTTGCAATGTCAGCCGCCGGTCGCAGGGCGGGCCAGGGGCCGCTGTGCTGCCCCCGCGCGCCCTTCCACAGGATTGCACGCCCGGGGGTAAAGAGCGTTGAGGGTTGATCTCCTGGTTCTCAGATTCTAAGGACGCGTGGCGCGTGGCGCGTAGGGAGGGAAAGCTTGCGTTTCAGTTCCTAGGCTATTTTAGATTCAAAAGAAATTTCATTTCATTACCAAAGCCGAAATCGTAGTGCGCTTTACACTTTCCTGGAGCAGAAGTAAAATGACTTGTTTTTATTTGATCTTCGCATCCTACCACTAGCCGTGTTCTTTCCCTTTTCTTCAACATTAAGTTAGAGATCATACATTAAAGAATTTACGAAGAGGATATTCAGAGAACAAAGACAGTCACAGAGCAGAAGAGCTGCAATTGCTTTTCCCTGAACTCTGAAAATATTCAGGGCTGGGCGCTGCCTCCAACAAACAATTAGTCTTCCTATACTTACATGCAATCTTAGGAGGGTGGGAAAGAAACCTTGGCTACCCACTGGTCAAACAGTGAGAGAATGCAGACAGGAAGGGAAGAGGACCTACTGAAGTCCCGGCTGTGCTGGAACCTCACTTGAATCCTCAACTCCCTTTCAATGTGTGTGTTTCTGCCAATTTGTCAGGGATGACACGGAGGGCTCAACAACACACACAGAAGGTTTGAGAAAAACCCCAGTCGGCAAGGGTTAGCCAGACAGTGTCTGCATTCCATCCTGTTCCCAAATGTCAACTGACTTTTAGGATCAGTGGCTCATCTGACTTGACTTTAAGATATGAGAAAATCATCTACAGCCTTGGGGTCTCACAGTGCCAGTGCAGCACTTAAATCAAAGGGGAAAACTGAGTAAAATCCTGGAGGCAACTAGAACTTTCTTCCTCCTAAGAGAATTCTAGGAATAAAAGCTTTCCTGCCTAAATAGGTGGTTTCCTATCAGCTGTCCTGGCAAAGTACAAAGCTAGGTTAAACAGCTTCCCTGATGGAAGCACCTGGGCCTCCGTTTCCCCATTGGAACACTGAGATTGTCACAAGATGGGTCCCTAGGCCAAGCACAAATGGGTTCAGTGGCCTTTCAATAAAACTTCAGCTCTCTCTTGAACACTGCACCCACATCCCTATCTGGCAGCAGATAGTCACTGGGAGCTGAGGAGTGGCCTCTCACTGCCCCCAATCAGCCTTGGCATCTGGTCTGGGGGAGCTGAGAGGAGTACGGGGTGAATAAGGGCTGGACTCCGAAGCCAGACAGCACAGGATCAGAATTTTGACTATCGTAAGAGTCAGAGGGGCTTGGCCCGCCCTGTGACCTCCATGCTGGGCCCAGATACTCAGGCCTCAAGGGATGAGTGTGACTATGGGCAGGCTTTTGCTCAAGCTTTATCCACCCTGCTTTTGTGGGTCAAGCAGAGGTAGCACCCAGAGAAAGATGGTGACTGGTCACTACAAGTCAGCCATGTGACCTTCTGTTTACCCCCTCTGAACCTCAGTTTTCTATTCTGTGAAATGGGTACTATAGTCTACTCCACAGGCTTGCCAATGGGATTGAGTGCCTAGTACTCAGTAGTTCTGGATAAAGAGCATCCTCAATTATGATTTACTACTTGTTAGAGGACTGTCATCTGGGTAAGGCTGCCTAATGGTTTGACCCAGGGTGATCCTGCCCTCCATGTCTGGGCTGCTACCTTCAGGCCCATGAAGGGAAACTCCCCAGGCCTCAGACCAAAAAAAAAAAAAAAAAAACGCGTCAAGTAACTGCAGGCAGAGGCCGGCACCTCCGGGCATAACACTGGGCCAGCCCCCACTCCTGGAAAAAGTGAATCATTGCTGGGGAAGCCGGGCCAAAATGCCCCCTGGCCTCTGCTGGCCAGGGTCAGTTTTAAAGCAGCTTCAGTGTGGGCAGGGGCTTTGGGGCCCGGGGTCACACCTGGACTCCCCACATCACCCGGCAGCTCCATGTCACTCTGTATTGTGTTCAGGGTGCTGCACAGGCCTATCCAGAGCTGATGTTCCTTCAGCCCCTTTTGAAAACTAAATGATCCCCTCTTAGTCGGGTTTTGGGGTGTTAATTGTTGTGCTTCCAGTTCTCTGGGTTTGTTTCCAAGAGGGCTTTCTGATGTAGTTTCTTAGTTTATTGAGGTGTACTGGACACAAGAAGCCCGTATCAACCCTCCCCTCCCATCCCCCCACCCAGGCATGCTCTCAGGACCCGCACAGAAAGAAAGAAACGGGGTGGTGGGAGCATTTGAACCCATCCCAGGTGCTATTCTGGCAGGTCATTTCACCTCTCCATGGAGGTGCCACAGCCTCCGACACAGTCAATGGCCAGGGCCCTGACTTTGGGATGTGACGAACCCAAAACCCAGGGGCCAGGTCGGGGGGCCTTCTGCTGAAGAGCTGGGCACCTGGCCCAAGCAGGAAGGCGTAAGCAAGCAGTGCACAACAGGGCCAGGAAGCCCGAGGCACCCACGAGGGCGCCAGCGAAAACAGGCACAGGCCCAGGGGGCCAGACCCTCTGACTGACCTCCCAAAGACCGAATTGGAAATTTTTTTGTGGACGTTCACAATTTGAAATACTGGCTCAACTCTTTATAACTTTTTTCATTAGGTTTATAATAAACGTGGAGAGGGGAAAAAAGCACACTAGCTGAAATTCCTTTCAAAGAAGACCGCGTGTAGCTGGGCCGAAGACCTCTTCGGGACACCTCATTATCTCTCCAAGAGGAGCCCCGGGTCATTGTCCCAAAACCATGGGTCAGGGGCATACCGATCGTGGGCGCGCGCCCCGAGCTCTGCGCCCCCAGCCCTCCCTTATCTTCCCGTCGCCCGGGCCCCACTGCCTCCAGGTCCCACCAATCGCAGCCCGGTCCTTTCGCATTTGGAACTCCAGAGCGCCCAGCGTGCAAGGTCAGTGGCTTTCCTCCGGAGAAGCGCGGAAAGGGGTTTTCCACCCGCAGCCGGGACTTCCGGGGGGAGAAGGACCCAGGTGCCAGGCGTGCCGGTTGCTGTGCGCCCCGCTCTAGCCCAGAAGGGCCGCCCGCACCCTTGTTCCCTAGTTCCCTAGTCGCTCCCCGCGACTCTCGGACAGGAAACGCTTCCCAGTCGGCGTCGGCCCTCCTCTGAGCGTTCCGGCCACCGCCACAGACCCGGATCCCAGAACCCGCGGAGGCCCCGCGAGCTCCAGGGGGCGGAGCCGAGGATCGGAGCGGGCGACAACGGCAAGAGGCGCCGCGGGGGCGGGCCGGGGGCGGGCCGGGGCGGGGCGGCGGCGGACTGCGGAGACGCGGCGGCGCGCGGGGCGGCGCAGAGCGTTCTCGGCGCTGCGCGGAGCAGGGTGGCCGGCACCGGGCCGCAGGGGGCGCGGGCCGGGGCCGGGGCCGGGGCCGGGACTGGAGCGGAGCCGGAACCGAGCCCGAGGTCGGGCCCGGGAAGCCGGAGCCGGGGCCGGGCGGAGAGCAGCCATGGCGCCGCGCAGGGCCGGGGCCCGTGCCGTTGCGGGCGGCCTGGGAGCCGAGTAACCGGGCCGGGCCGGAGCGCGGGCGGCGGCGGCGAAGGCAGCTGCGCCCGCGCCCCCCGCCCTCCCAGGCCCCGCGCCCCGCGCCGCCGGCGATGGTGACACATGCGGCGGCGGCGCGCCGGCGGCAGGACCATGGTTGAGCGCGCCAGCAAGTTCGTGCTGGTGGTGGCGGGCTCAGCGTGCTTCATGCTCATCCTGTACCAGTACGCGGGCCCGGGGTTGAGCCTGGGCGCGCCCGGCGGCCGCGCGCCGCCTGACGACCTGGACCTCTTCCCCACACCCGACCCTCACTACGAAAAGAAGTACTACTTCCCGGTGCGCGAGCTGGAGCGCTCGCTGCGGTTCGACATGAAGGGCGACGATGTGATTGTCTTCCTGCACATCCAGAAGACCGGTGGCACCACCTTCGGCCGCCACCTCGTGCAGAACGTGCGCCTCGAGGTGCCCTGCGACTGCCGGCCCGGCCAGAAGAAGTGCACCTGCTACCGACCCAACCGCCGCGAGACCTGGCTCTTCTCCCGCTTTTCTACGGGTTGGAGCTGCGGGCTGCACGCCGACTGGACCGAGCTCACCAACTGCGTGCCCGGCGTGCTGGACCGTCGCGACCCCGCCGCGTTGCGCACGCCCAGGTGAGCGCCCGGAGCGACGGGGTCCCAGCTGGCGCCGGCTGCCCCGGAACCGTGCCCCCGCTGGGCTGCCCTGGGCCCGCTCTACGTTCCTTGCCCTCCCTGCCCTCATCTCCTTTTTTCTTGGGGCCCCCACTCGCCGCAACCTCTCTGGACCCCCTGCCGACCTGCTGGGCGCCCGGAGCTTTCAGTTGATCTGCTGCGGCCCGTTGTCACCCTGCCCTCTATTTTCACTCTTTCCACCTCCTCACCTTTCAACTTCTCTCCTCCACCACCCTCGCCGCCCAGGTTTTGCAGTGCCTGAGCTTCCCTCGGGTTACAGCCCATTATCCTGGGGCTATCACTTGCCTTGTCCCATGGGCCAGTGTAAAATCTGGCCCGCCCCAGCTGTGGGTCCGGCTGGCCTGGTGTCGTCTGGCGGGAAAGTGGGTTCTGTGTCGCCCACCTGGAATGTTCACTTACCTTAGCCGCTTACGCACCCAGAGCGGAAGTGAGCGAAGTGAAGTGCCTCTCCCCCTGCACCTGTGAGCAACCCCCCGCCCCCATCCTGCCTGGAGAGGGCTGGAGAAGAGCTGACAGGGAAAGGGGTGGGCTCAGTCTGCCGGCGTGTGCAGGTAGAACAAAGGCCTGAGTGTGACTTGGGGCTGGGGGCAGGGAGGAGGCAGTGCTGCCTGCCCTCACCAGTTGGGCCAGAACCGGTTGCAAGCTCTCTCTGAAAGAGAAGCAAAAGCAGACCGACTGCTAGATTGGGGGAGCTGAGTTGGTCAGAGGTACCTATTCAGTCACTTTCCTTGGCTGCCCCCCATTTCTGTGGAGGTTGGAGTTCCGGGCTGACCTGTGTCGGGGGCAGCTCTCCTGGGAAGCACTTTGTAACCACAACCTTTGTAATCACAACCAGAGGGCAGGCTGGGTTTCTAGAGCTTAAAATTGGACTCTTTATTCCTGTTCATATTGGTGCTTTGGGGCCTTTTCCCCATGATATCTGGGCTGGGAAGGGCCAGAAATGAGGTCTTCTTGCCTGTCTTTTGTTTATCTTCTCTATTTGTCTTAGGACTGCACTTACAGGCTGGGGGTGGGGGAGCTTCTGTGAACCGAGTAGGTGTGTTTGTTGGCACTCTTCTGGGTCAAGATGGGGCAGGGTCTCTGGTGTGTTTGGGGGATAAAGATTGAGAATCTGGCCAGTCCACAGTTAAGCGTGGTCCGTGGCATTGTTGTCCTGCTCAGTTCTTCAGTCCTCCTGTGGTCTGCCCAAACTGCCAGGAAATTAGGGCACTGGAGCTAGGGTCAGAGGACATCTTACTTTCTCTTGGCTGCCCCACCCCCTGCCCCCAGATGGCAGCTGCGAGCCTGTGAGGTGGTGTTACAGGTCTCTTAATTCTCCACTGGTAACAGATCTACCATTCCAAAGCCTTTAAAGTCTTGCTTCCTGTTCAGCGTTTGGTCTACTCTGCATGCATTTTCCTGATGTAGTGCCCACCTCCCACCCCTTTGTCCCCGTGGTCAGCCACTCCGTGCTGAGCCAGGGTCTGAGGTTTGCAGCTGCTGGCCCACCAAGACTGTAGTTCCCCAGAAGTGGGCACTGACCAACCCAAATAGGCCCAGGGGGGGCACCTCCCTGCCTACAGGAGTGGGGATGAGAGTAAGTACCATCTTGTTTGCCAGAGGGAATTAGCCTGGGAGAATCCCAGAGGTAACAGTGTGTGGAACTTGTTCAGGGGGCTGCCAAGACCAGGACACTCTTTCTGCGGTCTATCTCCTGAGGCTGTTTCCCTTTGTGTCACCAGAATGAAGGGCCCCTGACCTTCCTTTTCTGGAGTTTGTCCACCAGAGCAAGAGCCCAGCCACCCTTTCAGAGAAGAGTCGGGAGACCAAGTGCAGCAGAAAGGGCCCCCGTGTGTCGCACGAGGGAGGCCCAGCACCCACTCTTCAGGGTGGGCGTGTGTAGCAAGAATAGAAAATGCCTGCCTAGTCAGCCGGATGCCTCTTGCTATGGTGGGCTGCCAGCCCCTCTGCCTGGACGTTGCTGAGCTCAGCAGCATGCAGGCCAGGTGGAGGCAGGGTTTCCAGGGTCCTCAAAAGGCCCTCCCTCTCCTGTGCCATGAAGCAGGTGACAGAACTTCATCTGTGCTGTTCTCCCCCACTCCCTTCATTTCTGTTCCAGAGGCTAGGTAGATTGCTTTTTTGATGAGCTTCCCTGACAGGCAGGGTCATCTAGGCTTTGTGTGTTTATAAGCTCATCTGACTAAGGTTCACCTGCTGAGTGTTCCTATAGTCTGGGACTGGACCAGGGTGCTTTTGAAGATAGGGATACAGTTCTCCCACCTGCCCCAGGGACCCCACACCGCTCTGGACAAGTATTGTCAGTGCCGAGATTCCACGGGATGCCTGGTTTCAGGAGCCCCAGATGTCACCCTTGCCCTCCTCCCAGAAATCTATGGCTTGTTCTCTCTCATGGCCCTGTGAGTGCTGGAGTGACCACTTGGCTGGGTAACTGAGGAGAGGATGGGCCTGGCTCTGAGAGCCACTCTGACAGGTCCCTGGGGATCTGGGCTTAGGGTGAGGACCTTTCCTTCCTCCCTGCTCCTCAGGGCCAGGCATGTCGCAGGGCGTGAACAAATGTTCCCCTGCCATGAGGAGTGCTTCTAGAAACTGCACGAAGCCTCTCCCAATTCCTGGTGCTAGTGTCTGTGGTACTGGGGGGGCCTACGAGAGGCAGGCCCTATGACTTAATGGAGTGGGGCTTTCCATGGCTTCAGAACCTCCCCATCACACAGCATCAGCCTTGGGGGTTCTAGCTGGGCAGGTGTTGTGGTGACAAACTTCAAGGTGGGGAGATGTACCTTCCTGGAATACAGTTTGCAACTTCTAGCAGTGTTTAGTACTTCTCAGTTGAAAGAGAGAAAAAGGTGAGTGAGCAATGCATCAGTAGGTCCCTGTTATATGGCCTGTGTCCACTGAGGGGGCTGCCACACCTGCTCACATCAGCCAGTGTACTTGAAAGGCCTCCAAGAAGGACTGACTTTGCAGTAGTGAGGCTGCCCAGAGGCAGCTGGCAAGTGGCTGCCCAGGTGTTGTCAAGGATCACTTCAGTTAGTGTCTCTGCACCCCATGCTCTGTGTCATTTGGTAGAGTCATAATTGTTCTAATGGCCAGAATGTCTCTCCTTCCTCTTCTCATCTGCCTAAAGGGGACAGAAGAGGAGACACGGTTGAGGTCTAGCCTGGGTGGCCCTGGAAATTCCTGAAATTGTGTAGGCTTCATCTGGAGCCACCAGGAGCATTTGGGTCCCCAGTATGGCTTCCAGGTCACTTCCATGGGGTATTGGGCATAGCCAGACCCTCTACAGCAGGGCCCCCCAGGAGCTCCTGGTGGGTTGCCAGCATCTGTGATACTGCTGTGTGGGAGCTCTAGAATCAATGGCTTGTGCCCTCTTAGTGCCCAGCCTCATTTCTGGTCATGTACCCTCCACAATGCTGAGTTCCTCTGTGTTCCAGAAATCTGCCAGTGCTCTCAGCTCAGCCTTTGCTACCTTCTGCCCCAGCATGCTGTCCTCTCCCCCCACTCCTCTGCTGGCTTCTCTCCACCCTTCAGCCTCTGCTTCCCCTTCTTCCAGGAAGACTTCCCTGGCAGCATCCTGTTGCCTTAGATGCCCTTGGCCATCCTGGCATGTCCACAGCATCTGGCACTGGCCAGATGCGGAGTGGGTACTGCCCACGTGTTGGCACCAACTAGAATGTTCTTTTCCTGGCCCCACACCCTCTCCAGGAGCTGTGCCCCTCCATGAGTCCTCTAGTGAATGAGAATTAGAGTCAGCCTTGAGTGTAGTGCTGGTCCCAGAGGGGCTCAGGGGCCCCTTAGTGGGCTCAGCCAGGTTGAGCAGACTTAAGATTCAGGCATTTTTCTAACAGTTCTTTCTGTGGCACTCAACAATTTCCAACTTGCCTTCACAGTTACTCTCTCATACGTGATCAAGGGACAAGGCCTGCATTTGCCTACACTGGGGCAGATGCTACCTAGAGCACATGATTGGAACCCATGAATGGGGCCCAGCCACTTAAGGGACCTGGCTGGGTGTCACCATGGCCTGAACCATCCAGGGAAGCCTTGCTTGGAGATGAGGGGAATGTGAGGTCAAGGTGTTTAGAATTAGATTTTCATTCATAGCCAAAACAAAACACATCTTTTTTTTAGGCAAATGCATGAGAAGGCAAACTTTCAAATAGCTTACTGTCAAATAGCATTATGTTAAATGGTGCTCTGGCTTGTGAGGTTATCTGTGTAACTCATGTTTTCTTTAAAGCACTGAGGACTTGCAAGACCAGGGCTTCCTGTCCTTCTAGGCCCCTCACTTATAAAACCTGGAGCCATGCAGAGTGGGCTGGACCACTGTGCTGTAGTGGGCTAGCTCTGATCTGCAGACTGTCTGCTCCCGGGTCAGAGAGCCTTTCCAAGGGGGCCCAGCTCCTACCCCTGGGTTCTGTGAGGCCCCTCGTCTTTTTTTTTTCTTTCTCAGTTGGCAGAATGAGAGATTCAGCTGCTGTACTTGGGGAGTGGCAGGCGGTCACCGGAGGCCTGGCTTTGTCATCCTTAAAGGACTCTGAGTCTTTTTCTTTCACATCTCATTCTTTTGTTGTTGTTGTTGTTGTTGTTGTTGTTGTTGTAATTATGTGATAATTGGGAGGAAAACATAAAAGAGAAAAAAAAACTGTATTTCTCACACATAGTTTCTTGTTTTTTGTTTTTTTTTTACTATAATTGAAACCGTAATGTAAATTCCCCATAAATGTTGTTTTTTTCTTATTAAAAACTTAATATTTTAATAGCTGCAGATGACCCCCCCCCCTCTGGGTGCCTTGTTAGTTCTGCTGTGTTGTTGAACGTGCAGATTTCCCATTTCTGGCTCCTGTAAGTAATGCTGGAGTGAGTGTCCTCGTGTGTAAAGGTTTTCCGTAGCTCTGATTTTCTTTGTAAGCTCATAGGAGACGGATTTCTGAGTTGTAAGGTCTGAAGGTTCAAATACTGTCAGTGTTGAGTGTGAAGTTGCTTTTGGGAAAGTGTGCACCTTACCATATTGCCACATTTGGGTGCCCGTTTGGTATTGAACAGTGTTGTGGGTTTGAAAAGAATTTACTTTCTTAAATCAGCAAAATGTGTCTCTCTGTGGTTTTTATCCAGTAGTCCTGCTTGGTGCATTGGACCCTTAGAGGTGGTCTAAACCTCGGGGATTTGGAAGGAGCCATGCCCAGTCACCCCACATACGTGCTCATCTGCTTTTTGGCCCTGTGCAGAGCCAGGTGCAGCTCTGCCATTTGGGGCTGAAGGAGAGGGGTGCTGCGCTATGGGGACCCAAATTTGGGGAGGCCAGGGTACAGAAAGGAGGCTGGCTCTTGTCCCCCAAGCACTCAGTGGGTACTTGGGATGGGTCATCTCATTTGGCCTCACCACCCCAACAATGGAGCATATGATGATTGTCCCAATTTCCCACCTAAGGAAGTCTAGGCCCCAAAAATGTGGGTAACTTGCAGAGTCCCTCAACCTGGAGAGCTAGGAACTGACATTGAGATGTCTATCCCGAAGCCTGTTTGCCCCACCAGCCCTCTGCTGCACCAGGCCCCCCATGCCCAGCCAGGAAGACTGTCTGTGGCTGAGAACAATAGCCAACCATTCAGGCAGACCAGCCAGGTTCAGCACATGCAGCTTCCAAGGCTCTGGGCAGACACGGGCAATTTCACACGCAGACCCGTGTTGTCACTTTACTGGAAAACATCTGGCGGCCTTCGCCCGAGTAGCAGTGAGACAAGAATCAGGCACCATCCCCTTGGGTCTGGCAGGGTAGCTCGGCGGTGCTGCTGGCAGCCGTCTGTGTCAGTGCATAGGGCCTCCCTCACAGCCTGGCCAGTGCCCCCCGATGCCCTCCCATGTGATCCGCTTGTCCCCAGGGGTCCTGAGGGCCTGCAGCCACCAGCCCGCCACCTGGCCCTGGTGGAGGGGTTGTGTGATTCCCACCAGCACACAATTCAGCTGGTCTGTGGGAGGTTTGAAAAATGGGCAGGGCGCTCAGGCTCTCTCCTGAGAAGATGGTTTCTAAGTACTTCTCAGCAATTATTTATAACCACGTGGACCCTTCTTATTGGCAACCCTGCTCTCCTTTTCCTTGAGGCCTATACGTCGGCCTTACTTGCCAGCACTCACAGATGAGGAGATGTGTTTGCAGGTAGGTTTCTGTCTCTCCAGCCTCTTCCAGAACTCCACTGGCTCTTTTTCTTCCTGTTGAGTTTTTGCTCTCTGTTCAGGTTACCAGGGCCCCTGGGGTGAGGTGCTATCCCAGCTACAAAGATTCAGACAGAGGCCCAGGTGCTGGTGTCCAGGCCGCCCCTGAATGTAGGCCCATCACTTTCAGGCTGTGGGACCTGTAGTCCAATTTCTGTTTCCCCCACAAGGCTCCTGAGTGGCTGTGTCCCAAGTTCCTAGCTTGCAGGGCTGGTTATTCTGGAAGTGTGGCGTGTACATAGCCACACACCAGATAGTTAGCATGTTGATCCCAGGCTGCCCGCCATGGACACCTGTTAGAGGACATCAGGATCAGCTGGGAGGATGGTGGGCATAGGCTGTCCAGCCACTGAAGACCACACACGTGCTGCCCCAGCCTGGGCCTGGGGCCTGTTTTCCTTGATGGGGGAGCAGAAACCAGCTGGGGCAGCCCTTCTCTCCCACAGCCACCCGCAGCCTCTGACCAGGCTCTGGCCAGCTCTGGGAGCTAGGAGCTCTGCTTGGGCAGCACAGCCCCACAGGCCAGCCAGCAGCCCTTCCCTGCAGTGCTGTCTGCTTCCACCTCTCTGGAGGCTTCCTCCAGAGCGCATGGACCACTCTCAGGCCCCACCCCCACCGCAGCTGCTGGTCCTTCATTCACTTAGCCAACCATCCTGGGGCCTCTTTTCACCAGGGCTGCCTGTGGGGACTGACATCCCAAGTTCCACAGAAGCTCATGGGTCCTCTCTGTGTAGACGGGGCTCTGAGGCCCCAGTGTGGATGGAGACAGGTGGGACTCACTTTGGGTTCCTTCCACAGAGTCCAGGCAGCAACTCGGGGCCTTCACAAGGAACTAGAGGAGGAAAGGGGAGCCCCCTAGGCAGCCTGTTTCCCCATCTCAAAAATGGGGATATGGAGTTTGTCATTTGGTTCTCCAGAGGAACCAATGATTTGTTGTTCATCACCTCCGTGACTGCATAGTCCTTCCAGCCCCAGATTATGTTTGGGTCTTAAAGGAGCCCCTCTCTAACCCTCTAGAATTCTGCGATCCAAGTCATGGCCAGGAGTGGGGCCCAGGCCCTCGAGTGAAGGCGACTGTCAGTGGCTTGCCACAGCCCAGCATGAGGCTTGCTGTGGTGGCGGGCCAGAGGCTTCAGTGAGAGGCGGCCCCAAACAGCTGTGCATCTGGCCCAGCTCCGAGGGCCGCATGTGAGCAGCACAGCTGCCTCCATGTGTTTACACGAGGAACGTTTAAAAGGCCCAAATGGGGGGTAGAGAAGGGGTCACAGCAAATCAATAATTGTCTAGAAAGATGGTAACTAGAGAGATTAAAACCCTGCAGTTAATTGTTTATAAAGCTGTGGAGTTGAAGGAGGTCAGTGGCCAGGCAGGAGCAAGGGACCCTGGGTCTCTGGAGACTGCTGCGATGCACCAGGGTGTACACCTGAACTTCTGAGCCCTTGAGTCGCCCCAGCCTGGGACCCAGGTATGCCTGGAACTCTCTGAGCCCTGTTGCCCTTGCCTGCCTGGGCGTAGCAGGAGGCGTCAGACAAACCAGACCCCAGCAGGTAGCCAGATCCATAAGCTTCTCACTGCCCACCGAAGCTTGGAAGGACAAAGGCCATCCATGGGCAGCCTGGCAGCAAAGAAGCCAGTGGGAGGAAACAGCTCAAAGCCAGTGGGAGAGCAGGAAGAGCAGGTGGGCAGGGTGGACAGCAGAGCAAGGGTGGGGGCCCCAGGCTTGGAGCCGGACCAGCTGGGTCAAATCCTGGTTCTACCACTCTTCGAGCTCTGTGACCTCAGTTTTACCATCTGTAAAATGGGCATACTGACAGTGCCTGTCTCAGGGGAGTAGTTGGAATGTGCCTGGTGCTGGAGACTGTTTTACAAGAGGCCACAGTGCATCCCCTCTCTCAGAGGACAGGGAAGGGACCTTCAGGACCAGGTAGGCATTTGGAACCTGTGGTGGTCAGCTTGAGGGCCAGCAGGAGGCTTCCTTACAGCACTCGAAGTCTAGGTAGCTAGCTAGGGTCCCATCGTGTGGGACATCCACCAAGCATCACTGGCTTTCCAACATGACAACCTGAGATGTGAGACGTGCCAGTGCTTCAGCCATGGGGGTTTCCTGTTCACCCCGGGCAATGGCACTGGGGACCCACCCTGTTCCTTCCCATCAAGGGCTTTTCTGTGCTTCCTCCCTGGATATCAAGCAAGCCATCGGGCTGTGCTCTCCTTCCAACGGTCGCTGATGGGTGTGATGTGGCAGGCTCGTGTCTTCACTTGGTGGTGGCTGTGACCTGGGGCGCCAGTTCCTTTGTCCTCACTGCAGACTGGAAGGTTTAAAACAGGGATGCCAAGGCAGCCTACTGTGACTCCCCTCTGCCCCTTTGCCCCCCTCGCCACTGTCTGTGTTTCGTGGTTGTCAGCACCCTTTTGTATATTTTTCCTGCAGACATGTATCCCTTAAACAGCACCTAGCACTGTTTATGCACCTTTCAGAATCTGCATCAGACTGTACTTGACCTTGTGCAACTTGCTTTCTTCACTCAGCCTTGTTGTTGAGATTTATCCATGTTGGTCCATGACATGCATATTTAATTCATCGACTGCTGGATTTAACATCAAGTTTGTCTAGACACATCTCTTTTTTTCCCGTGCTTTGTTCCAAGAGCAGACAGGAGGAGTGTTTCACAAACCAGGTGGCAGTAGCCAGGCCTGGCCACCCCTCCTCTCATGTCCCTGGGAGTGGGCTGGAGGGCAGATGGTCCATGACGCCATGCCTGAGGTCTATCCCCCACACTGTGCCTGATGTGCCCCCACCATGTGGCCTGACGAAAGACACTGTCATCTTTGCCAGGCCAGCAGCTGTGAGATGGACCGCCGTGGTCTTAGCGCCTGTCCCTGTGGCTGGTGAGACAAGCATCCTATTACAAGGTTGCGCCACTTACCTGTTTGTGTCTCTGGGCTGTTTTCTGTCCTGAGTTGTCTCCTAGTATGAAGTTTTGTGGGTTCTGTGCTCCCCACTTCCATACTGCAAGTCACTGTGAGCATTTGGTTTACTGATGCCTGTGCTGGTGTGGGCCAGGCAGGCCAGCTAGGCCTCTGCCCTCCAGCCCATGGCACCGAGTACACGTGCAGGGAATGGAGGGGAGTGTACCTGCTGACCTTGGAACCCCTTTGGGACCCCCTATCATTGGAGCTCAGCCAGAGGCCTGGAAGACTGAGAAGATGGACAGATGGCTGACTAACCAGCCATCCTTCCTACAGTAGGGATCCCTGAGGGCCTTCCTTGGAAGCCCTCAGCAGCTCCCAGGGCAGCCACTGCATAAGCCGAGCCCAGAAAGCCAAACAAGTATGGGGTCCTCCTGCCTCTCATCTCACACCCATAGATCCTTGTTGTTGGGGTCCCTGTGAGATTGGATTGGGGAAAGATTCCTGCAGTCGAAACCAGAGCCTGGAACCACTGTTCTGAAGTCGCAAGAGCCTCCTTCCCATCCAGTGAAAACCAAGGCAGGGCTTCCCCAGAGCGAGGCCTAGGTCAGGAGCCAGACACCACTGCCTTGGCCTCCACTCTGGTGCCTGTCCCTGTCTGCTAAGGGCAGTCCCTGCACAGTCATCCTCTGTGGACGAGGTTCCTGCACCTTCCTCTAGTCATCCCCAGGCCTTAGAATGTACCCAACCGCCAAAGCTCCACATGGCCCCAGCCCCATACACGAAGCATTTGCTTCTAGACCGCATCCCCAGCTGGCCTGGGAGGAGTGGCCCATGCATCACTGTCCATCTGAGGATTAGCTCCTGCTGCCACAGGGCTCATGAACGAACATGGGCAGCGGGTGAGCATCTCCCTGCCGAGTTATGAGCTTGAGAGCCTCACGTGTAAATATTTACTTTTCTGGAGCATTGGTGTCCTTGGAAAAAGAGAACCAGCAGACACCGAGTTTGGCGTTTGCATCGCAGCAGCAAGAGGCAGGATGGGGGTGTCGTCTTGGAACAGTCAGGCTGGGTGGCATTCTCTGAACTCCTGGTCCCCATTCCCTATGGGGGAAACTTCGCAGCCACAGACAGAGGTCCTCCGGCCAGACTGCAGCTAACGGGGGTGGGGAGGGGGCTTGTGTGAGGTGGACTTGCTGTGCCATGTGCACCCTGCTTACATTGTATGTGTGCTGTGCTGGCTGGGGAGCAGGACAAGCAGGTGTCCTCAACTGAAGGGCGCAGGCCAAGAGCAAAGAGTGACTGTACTGATCTGCCACACTCGCTCATTGACAGGCTGTGCTTGCTTATGCCTCATTCTCAGGGGCCCCACTTCACAGTTGAGGAAACCATGGCTCAGAGAGCCTGAATAATTTGTCACTTGGCAAAGATGGGATTTGCACACAGGCCTCTGGCTCCAGGGCTTCCTGTTACCCCCTCCCCAGGGTCCCCATGTGCAAAAGGGGAGCCAGGCATCTCCTGGTCGCACAGTTCAAGCCAGCACACTGCCTGCCATGGTGAACGGTAACAGGGCTGTGTCAATGATGGGCTTCCCCAGGAGCCCAAGATGGTACCATGGGTATCAAAGGCAGGTGGAACAGAGGAAGGGCAGAGCAGATGGCCTCCCAGGGAAATTTGGAGGTTTCTAATGTGCCCTATAAGGAGAGGCCTTGCCCAGGCAGACACAAAGCCAGGGAGTAGTAGGTGAGCCACTGCTGAGCGTGCAGCTCCTGCCCAGCGTGCAGAGCCAAGGCCTCACCTGTCCAGCTTCAAACCCTTGCCTCAGCCCTCCTTCCTGCCCAGCTCCCTGCAGCCCTCCAGGGCCCCTCATCCCAAGGAGGAGTGACCACAGCTCCAAGCACAGGCCCGTTTCGCCTCTCCTCTGTTCCCTCATGGCCAGAAGGCAGGCAGGCAAGCAGGTCTGGGCAGCTTGCTCTACTCACACAAGTCCAGACAGAAGGCTGCTTGTCGGCCCACCATCTGAACCCTGGAAGTTCAGGGCCTCCCAAGTCCTCCTTTAACCCATTCGATGCAAACTGTCGGAAAGCCCAGTCCTGTAAGGGGAAGTTGTGCTCAGCAGAAAACACCGTTTTTATCAAGTTAAAGTAGTCAGGTTTTAGCCAAGTGGATAAAAGGAGGGTGCTGAGATTGATGTGGGGTTGTTCAGAGCAGGAGCAAACCCTTGTCCTTGAGTAGTTGAGTGGAAGGGGAACCCAGCGGGCATCAGGCAGGGCTTCACCCAGAGGCACAGAATGCACACCAGGCCAGCAGACTCCCAGAATATGAGAGTTTTGCTTAGAGGTCCTGGTGCCCTGATACGTTCTTCTGGCTTATGGGCCTTGTTTGACCTCATGGAGCCCTCAATTTGCCTGTCAGATGCATAGAAGACTCGAGAAGCAGAGGCCAGCAGCCAGTGCCTTGGGCTCCCTCACACGCTGCCTTGTCTGTCTGGAGGACAGGCGCTGTCTGTGAGGCCCAGTCTGAACCGCACAGTGGTTCTGCATTTGGCAGGGACTCCCCACAGACGAAGAACCCTACCTAGCTAGGGAGATGGGCCTTGCTTGGCAGGGCAAGGTTGAACAGGATCCTGTCAACCCTCTCACCACCCCCATTCTGTGCATGCTCCCCGACCTGGGCCCTGCCATCTCTGGTACTGTGTCCATCTGCCCGCCAGGCCAGAGGAGCCTGTGGTGATGCTAGGCATGGAAGTCTGGTCCTAGGGCTGGAGACAGGGTTGATTTCATGGCCCTTCCAGTATGCCACAAATAGGGTGGCCAGGTTAGGAGTGGCACTGCAGCCCAGCCAGTCTCCTGCAGAACAGTGCCCTGTCCATTCATCATGTGAGCTATTCCGGGTCATTTCCAGAGGAAACGCTCCCTGGGAAGATAGTTGGTTACCGGAGAGGCTAGGGGTGGTGGCCTGCAGACATGTATGGCCTCCCCCAGGCTGCCTCAGCTCTGAGCCCTGACCAGGCCACACAGCCAGCTGGCGTAGGAGCCTGATCCTTGTGGGCCAGCAGCTGTTGCCTGCTGAGGTAACAGGAAATCCCAGCCTTAGCCAGCCTGGGCTTTGTGCTTGGAGCCTTGTGAGTTGTTTTAATTTCTTCAGCAGGTTTTTCCTGAGCCCTCGTCTGTGCAGTCTTGAAAGGGGTACCCACATCAAATCGTGGTCCCCATCTTTCCCCGCCAGGGCTGCCCAGCTGTGTCTGACAGGCAGCCCAGATGCAGGAGGTCCCAGGGGTCATGGCAGTAGACACACCCCATGGCTTGCACTGTCTGCTCCCTCTAGTTAACAGGGGCAACATGAGGGCCTTGATTCCCTTGGGTGACGTTCCTCCTGTCCCATCTGCCAGGCCATATATGGGTTTTCTCCAAGTTATGGTCCTTTGACATCTTGCTCTGGCTTAATTTGGATGCACTGTGGACCCCCACTCACCCGCCGGGGACTTGGCACTGGCCTGCAGGAACCAGTGGGTGGAGGGGCAGGTACTGTCCAGGTCACTGGGAGGTAGCTCCACTATTCTCCCATTACAGAAGCGGAAGCAGAGGCTCAGAGAGTCTAGGGAACTTGCCGAAGGTCACGTAGCTTAGGTAGCGGACTCGGGACTTGAACTCGGGTGTCCTAGAGGCCCATCTGGGACCTAGCCACACCCATGGCTGCAGCTGCTTGGCAGTTGTCATTGTAGAGCCAGTCCTCAGAGAGGGAGAGATGGTCCAGGATGGGCTCAGGTCCTCTCCGTAAGGTGCAGCCACTTACTGAGGGCAGACAGTCACAGGAACACACCCAGCCTTGGGGTGGGGGGTGGTCAGAGGTCATCCATAGCCTGGTTCATCTTGCATGCAGCAAAGAGGAAGCTCAAGGCTATGGAAAATTTTGTGGTAGACAAGGAAGCCATGTTTAAATATTTATCATCAGGGTTTTTCCTGGAGTACACACTCAAGCTGGGGACCTGATCAGGGAGTCATGAGCCCGGGACCAGGCATTCTGCTGTTGCTGTGCCCCCGTGAGTCCATCTGAGGCAGCTGCACTAGCTGACAGCACAGGACCTAGCTGCAAGCATGTGGTGAGGGGTCAGGAGGGCCGGCAGCCTTCCGTGTTCCCAGCACCCAACATGTTGCCAGGTGCCACCACGTATTCCTCAGGGACACGTTTGGCTTTGTGGCCCTGGCAAGAATGTTTTCTGGGGCTTAACTTTAGCCACAGAGAGGACCCAGTGGACACCAAGGAGAGCCTAGCCCTCTGCCCTCCCTTGCCCTCAGGCCAGCTGAGCCCCAAGTTCCATAGGTACCAGAGGATCCCAGGAGGGCCAGGCTCTAGCAGGCAGTCCATCAGGCCTCATACCTGCCCATGTGTTCCTGAGGTCAGGAGAAGTTTATTCATCTCTCTCCTCTGCTCAGATTATACACACAAGTGGCAGCCGCTGGTGTGATGAGCACAGTGTCTCTCCTGGGCTCCCAGCCCCCTCCCACCTCATGCATGCCATGCACATCACCCAGGAGAAGAGGTGACAGGCAAGCGCTACCACTGCAGAGGCCTTGGCCTTTCTTGGGCCAGCCACATGGCATGCCCCCTTCTCCAGTTTGAAGACCTTTTTTTTGTGGCCAGTACTGCATGTCACTGCCAATCACAGGCCATCCTCCACTTCACAGAGCAGTAGTCTCGGGCTGCGGCTACATTCGTGCGGACCTGGGGGACAATGGCCACCTCCCCAGGAGGGAGGGAGGCTGACCACAGGCCGCGAAAGGCACCACACTCACACAGCCACACACAGCTGCACACCCACACTCACACACTCCTGGCAGTAGCTCAAGCTGTGGAGCCAGCAGTGACTCAGAAACATTCTGGACCAAGAATTCCCTTTTTTCCTTACAAGTGGTGCGCACTTTGTGACGTTTCCTCCCATTTGAAATTCCTTCCCACTAGCCCCCTTTAAGAGCCAAGCAATTTTTCCACTGCACAGCTGGGCCATCCCTCGTCAAGCCCCCTCAGAGCAGGCCAGGACTATAAGGATGTGTCTTTTCAAGGAAGGTTTGCTGCTGTTGCAGAGGGGTGGAGGGGCAGACTGGAGCCAAGGCAGGCTGCCCCTCAGGTCCCTTGCCCCAGCAGAGAGGTGGGAGGGCTGGGCTGTGCAGGAGGTTCTGTCGAGGGTCAAAGGCCAGACTCCTCAGACAGCTGGACCTTGGGGATCCCTTCCTCCTTACTGCCCTCCCAGGAGAAGGGGTTCCGGCTAATGACCTTGACAGCCATCCTTGTTTCTTAAGCAGGTGTGAGGAGCAGTGTACCGTGTGTGCTCTCTGTGGCTGCCATCACCCCTCCCTCACCACACCTGAGACAACCTGAGTGGTTGTGCCCACGGGCAAGGACCCCAGGCTGGGATGGAGTAAGAGACTGCTGCATTGGTGGGCTGAAGCTAGTGCTGCCTTGGCTGCCTGGGGCTCGTCCCTGGGGTGGCTTCCTGGAGTGACCGTGGGGGCTTCTGGCACTGAGGGGGACTGGGAGCACATATGTGACTGCAGGGCTGAGGGCATGTGTGACTGCTAGGTAGGAAGCCAGGCTCCAGTCATGGAGCCTACCCTGTGCGCCTGCATCAGCCTCTCCTCCTCCTCCCCCTCCCCTCTCAGGTGTTTTTCAGGCTCACTTGAAGAGATAAATACAAACAGGTAACTGGACAGATAGTTGTATCTAGAGGCCCAGCTGCCTCTACCTTCCCTCATTGGAAGAAGAGGACAGGGGTGACTAGGGACAGGCCTGGGGCAGGGACTGTAGACCTCCAGCCACAGTTGCTGCTCAGCTGCTGGACCAGAGGCCCCAGAAACCCCCCACACCATACCTCAGGGAGGCACATGCCCACTACCCCCACCTACAGCCCCCCAGGTAGACACCCCCACTGCCCCCCAAACCACCCCTCCCCAGTAGACCCATATGCACCACTGCACATCAGGTAGACCAGAGGTGCAGGGTCAGGAGAGCGGGCATCTCCAGGACACTATACTTCCTGGGCATGGCATGTGGTCACGGGCAAGGCCCTGCACTGAGGCCAGTGTGGAGAGGGTGAGTGGGCCTACCATTTGCGCCAGTGTGCCCCATCCCTACCAGGTTCCAGCAGGGTGGTGGTCTTTGTCCTAGGCAACAGTTTCCACTTTATCAACCCCAGTGTCAGCCCAGGGAGCTAAGGAACTTAGCTCCTTAGCCAAAGTGGGTTGGGGACCAGGGTCCCAGCTTCCCAACCCAGGAGACTTACGGTGTAATCTTGCCTACACCAGCCCTACCCTTGGTGCATGCCTTGTGTGTCTGTGACTCTGTGCAGAAATTTGGGGTTGAAATCTGTTGGGGGTCCCTGGAAAAGTCCCCCATTTTGCATAAGGAGCAGAAGGAGAGAGCCAAATGAGGTTGGTAGAGCGGGACTTAGCTCACCCAGACCAGGGCCTGACATCTCCTGCTGTCCCAGCCTGGGCCTTAAAAGAGAAACCTGATGTTTATTGGATGGTAAAAGGGACCAGTGGTCCCAGCCCCAAGATGTGGGGCAGCCTTCTGCCTGCTGAGGCCTGGTGTTTTTGCTGTTGTAGACCTCGTATCTCTGCCTGGCAGATGAACAGTGTTTGCAGGACTGGGAGCTGGTGAGGGGCCATGAGCTGCTTTTCACCACAGCCCCCACCCTGCTGGCCTCTGTCCCACCAACAGCTGGAGTCCCTCAAAACAGGCTGGGTCCTGTTTTGAGTCATTTATGTGTCTTTACCCTTTGCTGAGGACCTGGCACAGATTAGGTCTTGATCTTCAGAGACAGAACCCTTCTTAAGCCCCACTGCGCTCCTCAGCAGTGTGAGACCTCAGGCAAGAATGATCTATCTGTGTCTCTGTTTCCTCATCTGTCAAATGGGGCTGGGGTGGACAGTACAGCCTGCTGGAGTGTCTGGAACCCAGAGGAAGGGTCCTGGGTAAGAGGGCTATTCATTCTGTTTACCTTAAGATGACAAGTTTTGGATAAGATTGAATTCACAATTTTTGTGGTTGGTAATGACTTCTTGCAGTTTGTTGAGAGCTGGGGCAGAGGGCTGGTTCCTGCTGGTGGTCCTGCAGCCAAGGGCCAAGCCAGAGCCTCCCGGAGCCTGCTCACCCCTGTCATTCATTCATAGGACAGGGGGGCAGAGCACCACCTCAGGGTATTTAGGGGTGTGAGGCCCCCCTCAACCAGTGGAGTTCGGGTCACCAGCATCACATGTGATAAGATGTGTGGTATGGGGGCTGGAGAGGGGGCTATGTGCTCCCTTGCCCCCAAAGTGAGAGACGGGTACTTGCTGAACCCCTGCTGTGTCCAGTTAAAGAACAGAAACAGGATTCTCAGATCACCCCTGGGTCCTGGGCTGGGTCTGCATGCATTTCTGCCCCATCCAAGGCCACACCTGGTGGTCTAGGTCTTCTTTTTGGTCCTGCAATTCCCCAGGATAGCCGAGGAAGTACCCCCCTTCTCAGACATACTCCCACTGGGGCAGATTTCACTGGGTGGACTCTCTTTGTCACCTAGTCACTGAGGGTCCCTTGGGGTGACTGTACCCAGAGAAATGACTTCTCTCCTGAGGAGCCTGCCGTGGTTTTTTTCCTTGAGGACTTGCCTGGCACAGGGCTGGCTGCAGAGCCCCTATCACGAGAGAGCCTTTTTTTTTTTTTAATTTGTTCATATATGCATAACATAAGATTTACCATTCTAACCATTTTTTTTAAAAGTACACAGTTCAGTGGTTTTAAGTCCATTCACATTGTTGTACAACTGTCACCACCATCCATCTCCAGAACTTTTCCATCTTCCCAGCTGAAACTGCCCATGAGACACTAACTTCCTAGTGTCCCTGCCTTCAGCCTTTGGCACCACCATCTACTCTCTGTGTCTGTGAATTTGATGACTCTGTAGACCTCACATAAGCGGAATCTGCAGTATTTGCCTTTTTGTGGCTAGCTTACTTCACTTACTTCACGTCGTTAGGATTTATGCATGCTGAAGCCCGTGTCAGCACACAGCCTGAGCACTGTGTGACTGTATGCTATGTCACATTGTACTTATGCATGCATCTGCAGATGGACTCAGCCTGTCGCTATTGTGGATCCTGCTGCTGTGAACACAGGTGCGCATTTCTGTTCAGGTCTCCACTTGCTCTTCTTTTGGGTGTATAGCTGAAACTGGAGTTGCTGGGTTATATGGTAATTTGATGTTTCCTTTCTTGAGGACCCACTGTACTATTTATATTCCCCCCAGGAATGCTTCAGAGGTCTACTTCCTCCACCAGAGCGAGTAGGACAGTCCAGAGCACAGTATGGATAATGCTGGGGTGGGAGTTACTACCTCAGAGAGCTCTGACTTAGAGTCTTGGGGAAGGAGTCAGACAAAGCCAGGGTCAGACTCTGGGCCCTGATGTTGGGGAAAGCAGAGGCAGAGGACAGCTCTTAGGGTCTGGGCAGGTGCAGAGAGAACTGGGTAGATCCCCACCCTTGGGAGGTGTGGAGCCTGAACCCACAGGCCACAGGACAGAGCTGAGGAACGGGGGCTGTCTTAGTTGGCTTGTCCCTGCAGTGGTCTCCGTGTGGACCCCACACCGGGCCCAAGCCCCACCCTACTGCCACCACCACCTAAGAGGTCCAGCATGGCCAGTTCAGCTTCTGCCTGGCTCAACATGGCCACAGACCCCTCCTCATGGAGCCCTCGCCTCAAGGTAGCCTCGCACCTCAGAGGGTTGATTGTTAATTCTCAGTGCCTGTGGCAGCCCTGAAACAACCATGTCTATACTGAGGGGTATGAGACTCCTTTCATCCATGGCCTAAGGCTGCACACATGTGCGCTCTGGGTGCCAGACACCCCCGAGGTCCTCTCTGCCTTTCTGTCCCTGTAGGCCCTATGCAAGCCAGCCCACAGGAGGCTGGGGGTGCATGCCAAGTTCTCACAGCCTCAGAAACCCCGGATTTATGAGGAGCCCTGCACAGGGTCATTTATGGCTCTGGAGGCTCCCGGGTGTTGGGCTGTAAGAGACTTGGTGCTTCCCTCCTGGGTGGGGGGGCTTCTGAGGACAGGCAGGATAGTTACAGCCCAGCTGGCACCACTTGCCAGCCTGCAGCCTTTATGTTGCTCTGTTTTCTGATTCCCACCGAGGTTGGTGTCAGCTCAGGGATGGTACCTCTTTGCCTCTGAGCATGCCGCTCAGCAAATGAGGACCTGGATGACAGAGGGGAGACTTCTCAGCTGGCAGGAAGGGTGGAGGCTACCATCCTGTGGCCAGCCTTCTAGACACTATTCGGGCTTTGTGTTTGTGCCCCCACTTTGAGAAGTTTTAGAAGTATGTAGGGGTATGTGTTCCCACTTCTGAGTCCCTCCTGGGCCTGGTGAGGCCACCCCTCTTGTGCACTTCACTACAGAGCCCCAGGAGGGCGTGCAGTGGGGCCTTCATGCTGCTTTGCAGCCTGGACTGACTCATACCCCATCTCACTAGGCCTTCCACTCTCCTGGGTTGACTGGGTGCCATGCCTGCCCAGGCCCACACCCTAAAGCAGTGCCCTCAGCAAGCAGAGGATCCATCCC
Organism: Neogale vison; assembly: GCF_020171115.1. Lineage (NCBI taxonomy): Eukaryota > Metazoa > Chordata > Mammalia > Carnivora > Mustelidae > Neogale > Neogale vison. The sequence continues at coordinate 112,882,085 of NC_058093.1, read as the reverse complement.
TAGGTCCCTTGGGGCCCATGGTTTGCTGCTGCTGCTGCTCCTTTAGCAGAGAGAGGCCCCCTACTCTAGTGGGGGTCGGAGCTGTGGCTTCTGGGAAGTACGGAAGCTGCCCTGCTGATCTCCCCAGCTCTGTGCAAGGAGATTGGCTGATAGGTGGGTGATGGCCACCAAAACAGCCACCACTGCCTGCTTTTGGTCTTGGTTTTATGGAGCAAATGCATGCTGTCTTGTCAGTTTCAGTCCAAGATTCAAAGCCCCGGCTTTTCTTTGAGTCTTGCTCTGCCCAGGCCCCATGTGGCCCTAGAAACAGTGGGAGACAGGCCAGACCATATTGTTTGATATGTCCGTGGCTGAGAGGTGGGCCAGGGCAGGAGTGTCTGAAGGGAGAGAAAAGGGGAGAAGGAGGTTTACTGAAACAAGGTTGGGACAAACAGTGCTGTTTCACAAGAAGCCAGGTGTGCAGGAGGGCACTGGAAGGAGAGGAGAGCAACTCCACCAGGACCTGTAAAGACTGACACACTGGCCTTGCACAGGTGGAGGGACTTGCAGCCACACAAAGGACCCCACACTTGGGTCTGAGCCAGCACCCAGCATGGCCTTGGGAGTTCATTTGCAGCAGGAGTGGGAACGGAGTTGGGAGGGTCAGGCATGGGGCCAGGAGGGTGGGTGTGGGGAACTCAGGGCCAGACAGGAGGAAGATAGCCTGGGGAGGGATGTCAGTCTGACTCAGAGCCCTAAGGAGCTCCCCTCCCCTGGAGGCCTGGCAGGCAGAGGGAGCCATTGGCTACAGCTGTGTGGTCCCCCCCTTGATGTATTAGCCCTTGCTCCCAAGGGGGTGATATGGGGCTGAGTGGGCACCTGTGGCACAGGCTGGGACCTTGGTCATGAAAGGGGTGTGTGTCTTCAGGTAACTCCTGGGAGTCCTAGAGCCCCTCAAAAGTGGTAAGAGGGCCTGCATTCAGCTGCATGAGGCTCAGCAGCAGGAAGGGTGGCTCTCCCTGGACCCACCCTGAGCTCCCAGCCATGGGCTTTGCCCACTTGGAAGCTTAGGGAGACACACGTGTCCATGTGGGAACCTTGGTGGGAGTATGTGGCTGGGGGGAGGAAATAGTGGGCCCTCCCTCCAGTGCATGGCAACTTTGTGCTGCAGCCTCTTGGTCTTGTCTGTGGGCGCCCTGGGTTATGTGACTTTCCATGGTCAGGGCCCTACAGTCTCCTGCTCGCTAGGTGCAGGCTGTGGCCCTCCATTCCCAACTCCCACATGCTGGCACACTCTGTCTTTGAGCCTGGGTGGGAGGTCCCCATAGTTTGTGTGCTGCCAGCAACAGGGAGGCAGTGTGGGTATTGTGTGGGTGCTGGGGACCTGTCATTACCAGGGAGGAGGAGCACCGGTGACCAGGGACTTTTTTGTGAACAGGCAGAAGCCCAGCCACAGCCCCATTGGGAGATGGCCTGTTTCAGAATCTCCTTTGCACACATTGCACACACCCTCCTGCATGAGTCAAGCCATCTTTTCCAGCTGGAGCCCGTCAGCTGACAGCACCCCACCTGCCCTCTGAGCCCGCCCCCCACCATGTGCCCACTGAGTCACGGGTCCTCTTCCTTGAACCACATGCCCTAGCCTTCAGCCCTCAGAGGGCCCTGAATCTTCTTCAGAAGCTGCTCCTTTTTGCTTCAGCATCTCCACCCACATGTTGGGCCCATCCCCTGCAAGGTGGCCCAGGTTCAGTGCTCACAGCTGGAACTCTGGCCCCGCTGTGCTGCCACTGTCCTTTCCTGCAGGCATCTCCCCAACCCTGGACTCTCTGACATCCTTCCCTGTCACCCCCATTACCATGCCCCAGCTCATGGGCCCTTTCTGCCTGCTTCTCATGGGAAGCAAGGTCTCTGAGCTCCTGGGCACAGAACACACTTCCCCTCCAGTTCAAGACTTGAGGCCTGGCTTGTTTCTGTGTTCAGGCTGGTATGGGCTCTTTCTTTGTCTGCACAAGGTATAGGTATCCCCGTCCCATGGGCTGCCAGGTTTCCTCAAATGCCAGGCCAGGACCTTGCCCTAGCCAATGTCCTACTGGGCTTGGACTCCCAAGAAAGGATCGATCGGCAGGTGGGGTGTCTGAGTGGCTTAGTGGGCTAAGTGTCTGACTCTTGATTTTGACTCAGATCATGATCTCAGGGTAATGAGATTGAGCCCCACATCAGGCTCCATGCTTTAGCAGGGAGTCTGCTTGCGATTCTTTTCCTCTCCTTCTGCCCTGCCCCACCGCTAGCTCTCATGAGTACACGGTCCTCCTCTCCTTCTGTCTCTCTTTCTCTCTCTCAAATAATTTTTAAAAGGGGGTGGGGGAATAGGCAGGGCTCTGGAAATAATCCCTCTCAGGCCCCTTGTCTCACCCCTTTTACCCAAGCTGGTTCCTGTGCTAGTGTGGCGGAGGGGGTGGGGTGGGGAGGGGGGCTGGCACCTGGGGCTTATATGGCTCTGCCCCTACTCTCCTCTCCTTTCCTCAGCTTCCTCCCCACCTGGCTCCCTCTACCCCAGGCAAGGTCTGGCTCCCCACACACACACACCCAGGAGTGCAGGGGTTATCTTCTGGACCCTCTCCCCCAAAGCTGCCCTGGGATCAAGGAGCTTGGCAGGGGTTCACCAGGTGGGCAGCAGGAGGAATGTGCATTTGGAGGACCCCGAGGAGTGAGAGAGTTGGACAGAGGAAAGGGAGGACCAAGAACCATGTTCAAGGAGATGAGGCTAATGGGCCACTGGCTAACAGAGATAGAAGTGTGAGCAGGGCCCAGGCCATTTGTGCTCAGGGCCCTGGGGCAGAGTTGTTAGCATGTGTCCTTCCAGGGATGATCTTCCTGCAGATCTGTCCAGAGGCCTTTCTTGGGGCCCTGCTTGCCACCTGAGCACACCCATACCTCCCGCAGATGGAGAAGGCTCCAGCTGATGTAAGACGGCAAAGCCTGGTACCGTGAAACAGGGAAACTGAGGCTTGGAGAGGCCCTGGCCCCACATCCTGACTGCATGTGGAGTGGACCCTCCCAATCTCCTTTGCTCCAGGCAAGGCATCGGCCCCTGGAGACCCCAAGTCATGCAGCCAGGGGTTTCCCCTTGGGGCCAAGGCCAGCCTGCTAATCTCACTCAGAAGTAGGTGCTCTGGCTGATGCACCTGCTGAGCTCCCCTGGTACCTGGGGCCCTTCCTGTCAGACACCTGGCCCCCACGAGGCTGGGAGCGGGGAGGATGCCAGCTGATGAGGCCACTGCCTCTTGTCCCTCCCCATACCTCTGGTTTGGTGTGGCCTCCCCAAACCTCCGGACCCTGCAGATCTCTGAGAACAAGCCAGACCTTTTCCTGTTAGGCACTCTGGGTCTCGGGACAAGGGCACTGGATAGTGGAAGTAGGTCTGTCCCACAGCTGGGATTCTGAGGGTGGAGCCCCCAGCCTGGTGCCCACACGTGGATATTTAACAAAGATGAGATGGACAACAGGCTCCATCTTACCATTTTATCATGTGAGGTGAGACACCCCGTATAGAATGGGGCATGGGCATTTTTGACCCCATTCCCTTCTTAGAGGGAATGCATCTGACTCTTCCCTGAGGACTGTATTGCTTCTAGCTTACTTTGTAAGCTCTATCAGTTTAAGAGAATTCTCATTCTATTGCTACTTTACTGAGAGTTTTATCAGGAATAGGTGTTTCATTTTATCAAATGTCTTTTATACTTCTGCCGCAGTCTGTGATCTATTGGTATGATAAGTCTCATTTATGAATTTTCTCACAGTAACCTATCCTTGCATACGTTGGGTAATGTGACTTGGCCATAGTGAGGTATCTTCCATTTGTTTTGCTGTGTAGGATTTGGTAAGATTTTTGTGTGGGTTTCTTTTACACGTGCAATGTGAATAAAAAGGGCTGTAGTTTTCCTGTCTTCTCTTGTGTTTGTCTGATTTTGGTGCCGGGGTAATGTTGGCCTCGTAGAACAGGTTGGCGAGGCAGACGCTCTTCTTTCCCAGTGTCTAGAAACGTTTGCATAAGGTTGGATAATCTGTTTAAAAATTTGGTAGAAGTAGCCTGGCATTTTCTTTGTAGGACTTCCCCCCACCACCACCTTTTTATTTTGAAAAATGAACCTACAAAGTAGTGAAGCTTTCAACCTTAAAACCAGACATACTGATTGTCACTGCTTTGGCATTTGGACAGGCTCACCTGTGCACATGAGCTCTCGCTCCGCATACCGGCATGTATCTGTGTATATACTTACTTACACGTACACGTGTAGGTGTACTTACGTGTGTGTCTGCTCTTTTTTTTCTTTTTGGCAGAACAATTTCAAAGTAAGCCACAGACATTTCTCAGTACTTGACTACTCGTAGGAGGATTTTTAACTACTGTTTTGATTTTTTTTTAAGGTGATATAGGGTTACTTATGCTTTTTTATATTCGGCGTGTGGTTTTTCTCTCTGTCTCTTGCATGTTCTGCTGGTGCCCCCATTCATGGCTGGCGAGAACAGGTAAGTCCATTGTGGCTGTTCATTCTCTGGAGGCCTTTCTCTCCTTCCCTCATGGCTGGGTCCAGGGGCCCTGAATTGGGTTACCTGTCGGCCACGCAGTCGCTAAGTGGCAGAGCCTTTGGCAGGTTGAAAGACTACAGACTCGGTACCCTGTGCCTTGTCCAGCTCATCTCAGAGAACCTATGTCTGGGATTGCTCAGTGGTGTGGATGCCCCTGGTAGCTAGGAGACTTTGGCAGAGGAAGCACTCCTGAGCCTCAGTTTGCCCATCCACAGAGGGGGTCTATTGTGGTACCTACCTAGATCTTATAGGAGCAAAGCTAGTGAGTGCCTGCTAGGCCCCACTCCTCACATCAAGCATCACCCTCTTTTCTTCCACCCCATAGAAGCACTTGATGGAGGGCTTCTTAGTTCTAGACAGGTTGGTGTCCCCAGCCCCCAGGATTAAGGGTCACTGCTGAGACGACCACTCTCCCAGCACATGAGCCGGAGGTAGTCACCTTCCCTGGGAGAGCAGAGCTGGGTCACAGGGACCATAGCAGGGAAGAAAGTGGGACACTGCAGTTAATTTGAGTATCGGATGACTCTGTCTAGAGTTGCCATTTAGGCTCAGAATGTCTGTGTCTGGGTAAAGATAGTGTTCAGAGAACACACAAAGCCGTCATTCCCCAGCACATTGTGCTTGTGCAGGTGATGGGTGCACATGGAAGAGGGAGTATCTGCCCCCTCCTGTCCATTCAGAGGCTCTGTGGGACCAGACGCCAGTTGTGGGATCAGCGAGTTGAGCTTAGAGGGAGTCCCAGTGGTCCTCAGCCCACCTCTGGCCCTCCTGACCCCCTGAAAAGCAGACAGCTGGTAGCCTCATGGCCTTGGAGACATCCTTGTGGCTGCTGGGGAGGCCCCCAGCTTCCCAGGCCTTTGACTCTGCATCTCCTGTGAGAAAAAGCAGACGGTATCAGGTATATAAAGGCTTTTAATCTTGCTGTCTTGTTTGTTTCATAATACATGCCTTGTTATGTAAAATAGCAAAAAACGTGAGAAAAATGAAAAGGAGAAGAAAAAGTAGCCCAGGGCACCAGGCCCTGGGACCAGCTGCCTTTGCTTTTGGCCCGTTACATTTCTGTCCCAGTTTTCATCTGTGCCCAGTTTAGTGTTTCCCAGAATGGCATCGAGTTGTAGCATGAGCTCTGATGTGGTACTTTTGCTCATCATGCACATGTATGCTCCCATGTCACTGCAGAGTCCCCAGAAGGGCTGCGTCTCCCAGTTGCCATGGAGTTGCTGGGCACAGGTATCAAGCTGTGTGCCCCTGAGCTCGAGTTAAGCCCTGAGCTCTTTGTAGCCTGGCAGGGACCGTGTCCGCCAAGCTATATTGTGCTGCATGGACTGTCCATGCTCGGGCTTAGCTGCAGGATATATCTTGGCACAGAATCCCAGAAGCTGCTATTGCCTGCTGAATGGCAGGAGCAGGTCCAGCCCACACGTGGGCTGCGCAGCCTAGCAGGGCCTCACACAGCCTCCTACCTCCCTCATGGGCCCTCACCTTGTCCTCTTTGGGTCCAGGCAGCTGTGGCAGGTCCACAGGTCCAGACTGTGTGGATATGGATGAAAGAGCTCAGCAAAGGTCTGGAAGCCACAAGAGCAAGCTCATGAGCCCACGGCTGGGATTCAAGCTGACGACAAGCAGAGGCCACGGCTCTAGAGGCCAGGTCATGGGCTGAGTCAACAACCACACGGCCCCACCCAGGGAAGGAGTAGGGCACAGTCACCTTACCTTTAACCCGAGGTGAGTGTGTGTGTCCAGGCAAAAGTCTCACCTGTTGGGTGTCAGAATCCAGCAAGGGCCAGGTGGGCAGGCATGAGATAGGAATGGGCAGCCCCTGAGCACCATGAGCATCCCAGTGGGGTCTGGAGGCCTGGTTGGAGTCACCTGCTGGTCAGCCCCCACTCTGCTGGAGCAATGCCCAGGAGCAGCAGGCAGGAGCTTGGTAGAGTCTGAGGGCAAAAGGAGATGTGAGGTCCTCACTCCTGGAGCAGAGCAGCACTTGTGCTCAGGCGAGAATCCAGGGCTAGGGTTGACCCAGCCATGGTTGGTCGGGGGACTGCAGGCATTCTCCCAGAATGCCATCAGCCAGTCCTTTGCTAATGGGAGAAGCCTTTTCCAGAAAGGACCATGCTTGGGTTGGCGGAGAGCAATCCTAAGCCTCACCTCACTGGGAGGATGCAGCCCCCAGTGAGACCCTGGGTGGGCCTTCCAGAACCGCAAACAGCCACAGTCTTTCTGGTCACCTGCCAGGAGGAGCCCTTGTGGGCCTGGCATCCCAGCCATCACTGCCCAGCCTCTGGGCACCTCAGTGTCAGAGCTGTCGGGAAAACAGCTCCCCAGCAGGAGGCCTGCTGAAGCTCTCGTGCACCCTTACCATGTACTGTGGCATGTAGCCCTGCCCATAGCTGGGAAGTGCATCTCCAGGGAAAGCGGCCCTACCCAGACTTCATTCGCAGGGCATCCCCAGCCTGAGGTCATAGATGTGTCCACTGAGTTGCTCTTACAGGGAAGATGGAGAGTGACTGACACATAGGCTGGAGCTGGGAGGGCCACTCATGATACCCCAGCCCTGGCTTAGGACTGTCTCCCATCTGTGCCAGCGCAGGTGTGGTGGGTATGGCCTCCACAGCACCCCATAGAGCACGCTAACCTGATGGCTAAGTCCCCTCCTGCCCCACGGGTCTTTCAGGGGCTTTGTGAGGGGCCAGTTGGGATCACAAAGGTCAGGGGCCTTGGGGAAAAAAACTTGGGCTTCCTCAAGTGTAGAGCCCCACTCCCTGGTCAGTTGCCCCAAGGAGGAAGGTGAGGGCGTCAGGCTCCAGAAATGCGGTGCTTGGGGTCCAGTGTGGGCAGTGGTACCTGCCTGGCCAGCACCTCAGAGTTTCTGCACTACAGAGCCAGGGGGCTGAGGTCATCTGCTCTGCTCTCCTAAAACTTGGCTAATCTTGTTTGTAAATGGAATATTTTCATCTGCTACAGGTGTTGTTGGGGGAGGAAGAAGGGCCTATTAGAGGTATTTCCTAAACCTAAACTAATCGACTTGTTTTTCTTCGTGTTTTGTCAACAACTTGGAATTTTTAAACAGACAGAAATTTTCTTTTTCCCACTGTTTAATAACGATGTCCTTTCATTGCTAAAATCACGAGCTCCCCTCTGCATTTGTGCTCTGCCCTCCCGCATCCCACCTCCTCTTCCTCTGGAGACTTGTCAGGAATGCTCCTCCTCCAGGTGCTTCAGATGTCAGCTCCAATGTCACAGCTCAGAGGTCCTGTCAGACGCTGAGCTGGTATTAAGGTACCCACCCTTTCTGCTCCGGGCACTGGCCACTCTTTCAGCCCTTCCAGGTACTAAGGAGGGTGGAGCTATACACGTCCTGTATGCAGCAGGTGCCCCACTGAAGGGGAAAAGAATAAGACCAAGGAGACCGTGGAGCCCAGGATGGGGTGCTGAGCCCTGAGGCAGAGAGGTGAGGTCACCAAGCTCCGACCTCCTGTACCTGCCTGAGCTCTGTGCATCTGCCCAGGACTAGAGGCTCCTCTCCATCAGGGTTGTAATTCTCTTTTACAGACAGCCTTTCACCAGGCCTTTACAGGAGCCTGGGAGGTCCAGGAGGTGAGCCTGAGTAAGGCCCAGAGGGGTCCTCACTCTCCCCAGGCCTCATGGTAGGGGACAGCTGGCAGAGTCTGATCCTGGAGTGGCCCCGTCCATGAGGATGCCTCAGATGCAGAGAGCTCCATCTCTCCCCAGCTCCTGGAAGCCTACCTGGGAGCACACGATGAAGGGGTGGGGGCTCTCGGCTCCCAGTACCACTCCTGTGGGGTGCAGGGCCTCGGTCAGCCTGTGCCAGCAGCAGGCAAGAACTGGTAGCCGGGGTGCCCCTGTGGTAGAGGAGTTAATACATGAACCTGCAGGCAGGGGAGGCCTGCTCAGGGTCCTTCTGCTGTCAGGAGCTTGCTGGAAGGCCCTGTCCTCAATTTCTATTAGTCAGATAGCGTGCCTCACCCTGGCCTGCTGGAACCCCCATACAAGAGCTCTGCTTATAGGTCCTTTCATTCTGGCAACTCCTCCTAACAATAAGGGCCCAGCACCAGGCTGAGGTGTGCAGACTAGCTCCTGGTGCAGGTATGCCCAGCATGGGGAGCCCTACCACCACTCCCCTACACACCCTGCCTGTTTTCAAGACCTTGGATCCCAGAGGCCCTAGAAGTTGGTGGGGGCAAGATCAGAGAGGCCTTTCTGGACACACTTAGGGGCCCTCTACCACCTTCGGATGGGGGCTCTTCAGAGCATGGGCTTCTCCCTGGGAGCTAGACTGTGTGACAGCAATGGGAAAGGGTGAGGACTCATGGCAGCCCTGCTCTCATGCCCACTGCTCCCTGCTTCTGCCCTGTGAGAGTCACACCCGCCACCCATGCATCCTGCAGCCCCATAGGAATGGGTCTTCACCCATCTGGCTTCCCAGCAGGGGACACTGTACGGTTAGGTCTCCACCCCAGCTCTGGGCCTGCAGCAGTATCAGCAACCATCTGCCCTCAGGCAGGGGGAGCTGGAGGTCTTGCATGACTGAAGGAGAGCCCATCCAGGAAGCCCTCTCAGGATGCCACAGCAACGTACTGCCCAGGCCGGGCCAAAGTCCAGGGCTTTGGCTCTGTTCCCCGTGACCAACGTCCCAGGGAAAGGGTATCAGGAGGATGGTCACAGTGTCCTTGTGAAGTGTAGCAGCTCTGGAGACGGTGCATCCTAGCGGCTGGTCTGGATAGGTTTTTTTCCTTTACGGAGACCACTCTTGACTCTTAATGAGCTCACTGAATGGATTGGAAATTGTGTTCATAGTTCACTTTAAAAAATATCACAGCTTCTGGCTGTGGTTTAGTGAGTGGTCAGCAGGTGGCCAGTGGCCAGTCTTGCCACAGAGTGACATTTACATGCCTTCTGGGGCTGGGGGGTGGGGTCAGTTGTCATCAGACACTTACGGTCTGGGTCCAGGTGGGCCTGGCCTTGAGCTCTGGCCTTGAGCTCCAGCACCACCACCAGCCAGCTCAGTGGCTAGGTTTGCTATTTAACCTCTGTGGACCCAGTTTTCTGATCTGTAAAGTGAGAATACTTCCTTCCGTGGGATGCTTCTGAGTGTCCAGGATGACCAGGGTAAAGTATTGGGGTTCATCAAATTATTTCAGTCATTACTGAGCTCCTGATCCCTGGGGCCCACCCCAGACAGGACTGGCCCCACCCCAGGAGCTTACCCTCTGATCACACCAAGGTCATTCCACTTTGGCCCTGAATAGGTTAGGTTCAGAGACCTATTCTGGTCTCTGAACCTATTATTCCCCTCCTTTTGAAAAGGAGCCCAGTGTAGTTAGGCCCAAGTGGTGGTGCAGCCACAGGAAGCACCAAGAGGCCAGGTTTTGTCAGTCCTGCCATCCGAAGAGTAGGGCTTCTGCCTCATGATCCCAAGTAACTGCTGGTGTTCTGCAGTCACATCCACACTCCAACCAGTAGGATAACGGGGTGGGGAAGGATGGCGTCTCCACACCCATGCTGATGGCCAGACTTAGTCACACAGCCACACCTGGCTACAGAACAGTTCCTGGGCTTCTTGCTCCTCAGGACTTCCCTACTGTTTCCTAAGCCTGAGGAGTCATCTGGGGGCCCGAGTAAGTGTTGATCCCTGTAGCCAGACTCCTTCAGTAGGTGAGCCAAGGAGGCCCTCCTCACTTTGCTGGAGGTGGGCACTGCCGGCCAGTCCGGTGTGCACCCCCCTGCTGGACAGGCACGCCAGGCCACGTGTGTGGAAGCCCTGCTGCTCAGTCCCTGGCCAAGCACAGTTCAGCCTTCAGGGGCCAGTCTTCTGTGTCTGCGTAAGCCACGCCCTCCCCATCCTCTCCAACACACAGACCGATGGGGGGGCTCAATCAGACTTCACTTACCCCCGAGCTCATATTCTGGTGTTTCGCCAAGGACAATGTCAGCTGTTGGCTGTACCTGTACTAGGTGGAGGGGCGGGAACTGGCCTGCGCTCACATAGCCCCTGATCACAGACCTTGGTATTTTGGGAAGCAGGGTGAATTGACCACAGCTGTTCTGTGGACATGTTACCCTAGAAGGAATGGCCTTCCACAGGCATTTTGTACAGTGCATTTGGAGAGGGGGCTCCAGCCTGCCACCACCAGCTCAACATCTGGTGATCTAGGTCTCCTGAAGGTACCAGGTGGGGCCTGCTCCCATGGTACTGGGTATGGTGCAGGAGGTCAGTCATGGCCAGAGCCTGGTACTCGTTCCCTCTTGTACTGCCTAGAAACTGGTCCATCTCCTCCTGCCCATCCTCCCGCTGCCCATGCCAGCACTGAAAGGGCCTCACCTCTCCCTCGCACTCGGCTCCCTCCCTTCAGCCAGCACTGCTCACCAACCAGCTCTGTTAATGATGCACATGGGGATCCTGGGTCAGAGAGGAAGGGTGACCCAGCTGACAGCCAGCCAGGTGCTCCCCCAGGTGAGATGCACCTGCAGCCCTCTTCCTGTTACAGCCCCACCTAGGGCATTCGAGGGGAATCAGAGCCGAAATTCAGACTTGCATTTTTGTAAGGTGGTAAATCCTCCATCTGGATTCTGTGCTGGGTCATTTTACTGCACGAGCTACATTCCCCAGAGCTGGCACATGCACCCCTTTCCAAGACCTCCAAGAACAGTAGGACCGGGCTACTGGGTGCTGTCAGGCATGGGTCCTGGGGCCACCAGCACCTGGCTTAGAGTTGGCAGCAAGCAGTCCTGATGGGACTCTGCTCAGTAAGCTAACCACAGCAGGTAAGGCCATGGCTCCTGGCTCTGGCCACCCCTGAAGTTTGTCATTTCCTTCCTGTAATGTGGACCCAGGCCTCGGTGACAGCCCTGGCTGCCCTGGCCTGCTGTGCCCACAGGCCCTGGGGTGAGACAGTAATCAGAGCAAGACTTTGGGGAGGCAGGTCCCCTGGCACACCAGCCTCAGTCAGCCCATGAGTGAGGGCTGGAGTACTGTGGTCAGCTCTCACCCACCCAGCAAGTTCTCCTGAGTCCTCCCTCTGAATTCCCAGATACTTCTCAGAGTAGATCCTGGCCTCATGGTGTGGCCTCTGTCCCCACGAAGGGGGATTCGTGGACCCTGGGAGGCCAAAGTACACAACTGGGGTAGAAAGGGGCATGAGTACCCCACACGGAGCTTCCCTGACCAGTCTGGGACCACCCCCAAGATCACCTTCAGGAGGGAGAAAGGGGCTGGTCCTCCAAGGGCACTTCTTGTGACCCATGGCATCAATTTTCTTCCAATGACTGTGTATCCAGGAGTAATACAGTGGTATGTCCTTTTTTTTTTTTTTTAAAGACTTTATAATTCTGGCTGTAAATGACAGTGTCCTCACCCACAATTAGGGAGCTGCAGCTCTGTTGGCACTGGTTAGAAAAATCTGCCTTTACTTCAGGATGTGAGTTTACAGATTGGTGGGTTGGGCCCTCTTTCACAGAACCCCTGCCATGGGAGCCCACGGCCCAGGAAGCAGGTGAGCGGCAGTGAGCCTACCACTCTGAGATGCCAGCCAGCTGGCGTGTTGTCATAGAGGATGAACATCACAAACCTGGCCCTTTCCTGTGGCCTCTGTGTACCCCAGCGCCCCATACCAAGCAGCAGAGATGTTTCTGTAATCCCCATTCCTTTATTTCAGTTATTTCAACAGTGTGCATTCATTGTAGACAATACAGAGATTTCTAAAAATGTTAAAGTAACCCATTTAGGCGAATGGGTGTTCCCCAGACTTTCAGCTTTGCTGTGAGTTTGAAAATGTTTATAATAAAATGCTAGAAAGAATCCATAACTTCACCATTCTGAGGCAGCCCCTTAATTGTATGCCTGCCTGCTGAGTAGCAGTCATGGAGTGCAGCTGGGGGATTGGCGAGGGCTCTTCCACGCATCTTCGCCTCCAAGAGGCTCTGCTCTGACACAGTCTGCAGTGGGCAGCTACGGTCTCCTCCCTCCCTGGCTTCCATGTGTCCTGGGTAGCTAACGTGCAGCCAACATTCTGCAGTGGCTTTGCCACATCCCAGCCCTTCTTGTTAGGGCACAGAGCTAAAGCCCAACCGGCCCCTCACCCAGCCACAGGGTCCTGTGCATTCACCCAGCTCTGCCTGAGCCAGTTTCAAAGTCTGGTTTCTGGTCAGAGCCCTGGGCTGCCCGGAGAGGGTCGGGAGTGGGTGGGTTCAGGCATGGGGTTCAGATCAAACCCATACTCTCGGGGCAGAAAAAGGAAGATAAAGCCTCCTCTGGCCACTGGTGTTATCCGTGGGAGGGGCAAGGAGGCAGGGCTTTATTGCCAGCAATTTCCAGTGAAACAGGGCAGGTGTGGGCTCTGGCCTTTGACCATTCACCTCACCCCTGTGAGCTCAGCTGTCACATAACTGATAAAGTGAGCTATACAGAGATGGTTGTGGGCTGACTGGCCTGATGCCCACAGGCAGGTGGCAAGAGGGGGAATGACTTCTGAGGACAGTGAAAAGGTGCCATCACCCTGATCCAAAACCCCAGAGCAGAGCAGGACCTGAGCAGAGCTGCCTCTCGGCTGTCACCCACTTGCCCCCCACTTCCTCCTCCAGGATGGTACTCAAAGCTCATTTGCTGGTCCTTGCAGAATTTTCTGTGTGCTATGTTGTCAACAAAGCAGGGCTTCCAGACCAGAGGTAGAGCTGTCCTATAAAAACTCAGACTTAAAACTTAAGAGTCGGCCACTGCCTGACAGCAGTGTCTGGACCCAGGAACGAGAAACTCTCCTTGCCCACTAGGATCTTACACGATTGTGAGATGCACTAAACTGTGCACACAAAAATGGCAGAGCAGCTAAGTGCACAGAAAGCGCTAACCCTGAGTCATCAAACACAAAAATGCATGGTACAGGCAGTAAATCCTGTGGGCTGTCAGGAGTGATTGCAGCCCATGCAGACTAGAATTAGTTCACAGCATAAAATTTCTTTGAAGTCCTGCATTTTATCTTTGAAATCCATGTGCATGCTGCACTCCATGCCGTTACCCATTTGAGCTGGTTTTTTCTGACAGATGAACAAGGCCCTTCTTGGTCTGGCCCTGCCTGCACGTTGAGCCTCCACTGTCCCCCTCCTCAAGTCACTCACCATCTCCGAGAAGCCCCCCGACCGTGCCCCGTTTGGGAGTAGTTCCCCTCCAAGGGCCCTCCACCCTCCCATTTGTCACCTCCCACTGTCCTTGTGGGTCCCACGCCACCCAGCCCAGAGCACTTGGACACTGAATAACAGCCATATCCCGCTTCTAAGCCTGGAATTTGTCCTCTGTGAAAGGGGAGACGGGCCTGCCCCCCTGCTGTGCCTAGCAGACTGTGAGCCTCAGTAACCATGGTGGCCGTTGCTGGTGTGAGGGACGTGGGGGCATTGCCAGTTTGTGTCTTTGCTGTGCAGGGCACTGACTGGATGAGTGGCGGTGAGCACCCCCTGTGCTTCAGGCCTCAGAGAAGATGTGGGCAGGGCTTCCTCGTCACTCCTCTAGTTCCAGTACGTGCTCTGTTTGGGGGTGATAGTGCTGTCAGCCCTGCTCCCTCGCCATAGGCAGGATGGTCTGGGCAACTTCCCGGGCCTGTCCCAGGGCAGAGCAGGCAATTGTGCTCTACAGAGACCTGTCCCGGAGGTCAGGGTACCATGGCCACCCATTTAGGCCAGCCCGTGGTTTAGGGCTGTGCCAGAAACTTGCCACCCCAAAAGAGCATAACTTGCCAGCCAAGTCACCAAACAAGGTCCCTGCATTGGGATTGACAGCACTGAAGGGGAGCCCCAAGAGTGGAGCTGACCCTGTTTGTACCCTAAGGCCCTCCTGGTCGGGAAGCTAACCACCAACTGGATGCTCCAGCTTCGGAGAAGTTGTGGTTCCTTCCTAGAAAGGCCACAGAGCAGCCAGCCCACTGATGCATGGTTAGCTCGCAAGCCAGAGGCAGCCCCTACTGGCCTGGAAAACTGGCCGCCCTCACCATCCCCAAAGCTGACACCTACAGGGTACTCCAGGAACTTCCCCTACCCCCTACTCTCTGTGGCAGTGTTAACAGGTGGGGGGCAGGGGGGATGAAGGCAGAGGGAGCATGGGAGCAAAGATAGAGGGGACTAGTACACTTCCCCTTCTGCCTTGAATTTTTGTATCACCTCATCACCTTTTTTTTTTTTTTTTTAAATAATTTTGACATCTATGTGTGCATCGTTAAATAGTACTTTCTTTGGCTATGTTTATATTTGGAAACTATAAACAGTATCATACTCTTAAATTTTTTTAATTTGCCTTTTCTTTGCAATATCTTATTCGTCAGATTGACCAGAGTTTTTGTAAACAGTTCGTCCATTTGTATTGCTGGGCAGTATTCCACTGGAATATACAGCTGCTTCTGTACCCGGGCCACTGTGGCAGAGGTTAGGGGCTGTCACCAACAGTGCAGCTAGGGACAGTCTTTCCCATACCTTCCAGCATGCTGCAACAGGGTTTCCCTGGGTCCTGTGCCTGTGAGAGGCATCTTGGGTCCCAGGGTATGTGTGTACCTTCAGCTTTCCAGTGGAGACACTCCATAACAGCTGTCCCCAATTCACGTTGCATGAGCAGGTGTTGAAGGTAGCATTGCCCTGCTTCTGTTTTGCCTGTCTGGTGGATATCACATTGGGGCTCAGTGTGCCATTTTCTCAATGACTAATGAAGGGAAGCATTTTTCCATATGCTTTTTGGCCAGTTTCCTCCTTGCTATATTTTTAATATTTTAGTTAAAATAGTCTACATATGGGCGCCTGGGTGGCTCAGTGGGTTAAAGCCTCTGCCTTCGGCTCAGATCTCAGGGTCCTGGGATCGAGGCTCGCCTCGGGCTCCCTTCTCAGCAGGGAGCCTGCTTCCCCCTCTCTCTCTATCTGCCTCTCTGTCTACTTGTGATTTCTGTCTGTCAAATAAATAAATAAAATCTTTTAAAAAATAAAAAATAAATAAATAAAATAGTCTACATATAGGCTTCAGGACAAACAGTTCCAAGAGGCTTATAGTAAAAACCAACAGATCTGCTTTTGCTTTCCATCCTCCCCAGATTATCACTTGAAGCTCTCTTCAGTATTCTTCACATACTTACTTCTGTATTTCTAAATAATTTATGGTGCTATTTCTTGATTTACTGATTTAAACATTATCTGTTTGCTTTATGTTTTGGTAGATGAAAATTAAATGTTCCTAAGCTTTTGCACATCCTTCTCCGTAGCCCACCCATACTCCCAAGTAGAGTGAAAAGCTTGAGTTTTTATTAAATCAATAGTCACTGTTGACATTATGATGTCTCTAAAAGCATTATTTACTTCCTTTGCCTAATTGAATGCTTTGTTTTCTTTTTTATATTACTCCTTCTTTTTTCCTAGAATTAATGTTAGCCCAATTTCTTTTACTTCCTCTGTGTTTCATCTTCATAATTTATTCCAAGTGAATTTTTTTCCACAAATGTTCTGTTACAGCAGGTAATCTGTCCATGCCCCTTTTTCCTGGAACCCCTGCTCATCTCCTCCTGGGAGACCCAGTGGGGTGTACAATTTTACCTTCTCAATCTCTCTCTGGGTTGGAGTGCCTGTCTCCCATGCTAAACTTTTTGTTGTTACTATTTACTGTATAAGATACCTAGTCCAATATCTTTCTAAAATAAGATTATAGAAAATAAATGTCTCCAGTCTCCCCTCATGTTTGCTTGATGGTTTGGTGGGGTCTGACATGTCACTGGTCATTTTCCCTCAGCATTTTGAAGCCATTATTTGTATTATTTGAAGCCACTGATTTGTCGCATATGGTATTGCCACAAAGTGGGTCCCTTTCTGACAACCAGTTCTCTGCATGTATTCTGTTTTTCTGTGCAGGTGCTGTATGGGTCATCTTTCTTTTAATCCTGGTCTGGTCCCCACATTCACTTGCTGAGCACTTGGGGAGCCATTTCAGTCTAAGTGAATTATATACTCCAATTCTCATTATTTCCTCATCTCCTCCCCTCTGCCTCCATACTTCCCTTTTTCTGGAAACCTTGTCATTTGGCATTTGGACCACCTGAATGGACAGATCCTGCTGGAGAGTGATAGGCAGAAAGCCCCTGTTTGAGAGGGACCCCAGATGTCAGTGCAAGAAGAACTTTGCTCTGGGGCAGGGTCTCGATTAGCCTGGTGGCAGCTGTCTGGACACGAGAAGGCGGGTGCTGGAGATACTAGCGAGGGTGCGCACTGTTGTTTGGCCCCTGCCAAACACTCATATGCCTGAGTCATGAGCCCCTTGGCACCTTCACAGAATGTACATCAGAATGTCACATCTTGGGCAGGAAGCTGCCTGATCTGGGGTGTGGTCGGTCATCTGTGGGGGGGGGGGCGTGGAGGTTCTTCTGCCCCACACTGCACTCTCTCTTCATTTCTGGACAGGGCCCCCATTCCCTCTTTCACCCAACAATAAACCAGAACATAAATAGCCAGTGTGTCCCAGCAGAGATCAGAGTGAGGGAGATGGGAGCAGGACTCCTGGGCAGAGGATGGCCAGGGTACAGGCCTGGAGCCAGAGTGCCTGCTGTGTCATGGCAGCAGTGAGAGTGAGGACCAGGGTGGACAAGGTGGAGGTGGGTTTCAGGCTCGCTGAGGAGGCCAGCAGACTCTGTGTATGCGCCCCTGCAGGGGCTCTCACACTGTCCAGACAACAGCTGGGGAGTGGCCGGGTCTGCTGGCCCCTTGAGCAGATGCAGAATCTGCCTGAGCACTTTTTCTCCACCACAAGCCATGTCTGGGAGGACAGAATGGAGGAAGGGGACACACTGCTCAGGGGCATAGCAGTGTCATGATGTCACAATCGTGTGGCACAGAGAAGGTGTCACATACTCCATCCTGATGCCCTTCTGAGTTATCCTAGCACAGGTGAGCCTCTGTTCCTGTCCACCTGGACCAGCACCCAGGGGTGCAGCAAGGAGAGAAGCGACTCCGCTTCACACGGGCATGTGGTGCCCAGGGTGCCATGGGGTCAGCGTGAGCCTGAGGCTCAGGGGAAGTCAGCTTCTCCAGCTTCCCCAGACAGCACAAACAGGAATCCCCAAAGACTGGAAGACTCATGTGCATCTTCTGGAACCTCCAGATACACGAGCACATGCTGTACCCTTGGAGACCCCTCAGTTACCCCGCCCATGGGGCCCTAAGCCCTCCACCACCCCGGCATCTCTGCCGGAATCAGCCCAGCTATCTCACCAGCCACAGGGCAGCTTGTACCACAGGCTTTGAAGAAGCAGCCTGAACTCCTCTTGCCTCATGACTTACTGTGTGACCCTGGGGAGGTCACACACCCTCTCGGGCTAGGAGCAGAGGAACTTGAAAAGCAGGTAGGCCTGCCTCCGTGGCCAGGATTCCCATCAGTTGTGGCTGGCCAGATGGCAGCTGTAGGTCACTGCATCACCTTAGCTGTCTGACCAAAGTCAGTACAACAGGAGAGACTCACAGGCAAGGGCTTCAAAGACGACAACACCTGGTTTCCCCAGGACCTAGAGGCACTAGCAGTGAGAGAACTGATGGCCCTGTTCCCATCACAGGGACCAATGAGGGTGTAGGAGAAGCTAAGCCTCCACCAAGCCTGTCCCCATGGTAGGATGGAGGTGAGTGCTGACACAGGACCTCAGCCTGAAGACTGGGTGGCACACACTGGGAGGGGTGCCTGTGCTCTGTGCGCACAATGTGTTCTTGCCCTCAGAGGTCACCTTGGGGCCATGTTGAACTCCATCTGGCCTTGGGTGGCACCAAGTAGACAAGCCTCTCTGCAATGGAGACCTCAAACTCTGCCTGTCTGTGCTCAAGAGAAACTACCAGGCTAGCCCATTTCCATGTGAGTGGTCAGGGCCCCACAGGAGTGGAGGAAGTCCAGGTAACCCTCAGCCTCCACTTGGGGCCTAAGGGCACATGCAGGACCCAACAGAGCAGGCCACAGACACCTGCATTTGGGGCTGCCTCTGTTCATAGACATGTTTCCGGGTGCTTCCCTGTGTGTCTAGGCCTCTTCAGAAGCACTTGACATGGTCAGGATTTATCAGTATCTTCTACTGCATTTCTAGAAAGTTGACCCTTAAATGAACTGACCACATTTGAGGGCTTTCTCACTGAGCCAGGGTCTGCAGAGGAGAGCCGCGGGGAGTGGGGGGGCACCCACCTCCCACCTCCCCACCCCAGTGCTGAAACCCCTGGGGACCTAAACTCTCAGGCTTGGTGTCCTCCACAAGGGGCTGAGGTGCTGTGTGAGGTGACCTCTCTGAGGCACCTTCTGTCCTGGCTCCTCTGACTATTGCAGTCTTGACCCTGGGGAGTCATGTTGGACTGCTTAGCACACACACACGAGCTGGCTTCCTTCCTGCCCACTCCCTCCCCTGAGGGAAGCTCTGGTCAAGGGAGCTGAGAGGTCAGTGTAAAGTTACAGCTGTGAAAGAAGCCTGAGGGGGTGTCGTGTCTGCAGCATGAGGATCCCCTGGGAGGTGGCCCTGCCTGAGTTCTGAAGGGTGAGCCAGAGTCAGCTGATGAAGCAGAGAGGGAAGAGAATACAGCTTGTGCCAGGGCCCTGGAGTCTCTCGCCAGGAGCCTGCAAGAGGGTCAAAAGGAGGTCCCGCCAGTCACTGAGGGCCTGGGAGGGTGCAGGTGGACCATTGCGCATCTTCCAAGGGCAGCAAGAGGCACTGAGTGCATTCCACAGGAGCTGGGGTCAGGCGTGGGACACAGGGAGCTGGAACGTGAGCTGCCTGCAGAGTCCCAAAGCGAGCGGAATGGTCAGGTCCGTGAGAGGGCTGGGGCACAGTACGTGGGAAAGGCACTTCAGAGTGAACCATGGCCTGAGGCAGAGACCTCAGAGTGGAACCCAAGCATCAGGGAGGAATTGGTAGTCAGGATCTCTACTCCCTGCTGAGAAAGTGGCCCCGACCCCACTGCCCAGGTGCTCTCCACTGCCTTGTCCCCTTGCCCTACCGCCAGGGTGACAAAGCCCCAGCCCCTGGAAGCCACAGGGAATGTCAGGTGGCCACATGCTGCCCTGTCTCCTCAGCAGTCTGCATGGAAGGACCTGCCTTGCCCACTGCCACCCCTCACCCCCGCCCCAAGCCTTTGACTGGTTTCCCCTCTGGCCGGGCTCTGCTTGGGGGATCCCAAGGCCCCTAAGGAAGGTGCTCCAGCATTTCCCCCCTGCAGTTTCCTAGATGTTTTTCCCTCAGCCTGGGGTGGCCCGTAGTGGTTCCCCACCACCTTTTGCCAGTCACCATGCCTGTGCCCCAGGGCCCCCTGGGAGATGTGCAATCAGATCAGCACATTGTCAGCAGCCCTCAAGGAGCTTTGCGTCCCTGGGGCTCTCCCAGGGGCCGGAGTGAAGGGTAGTAGATTTGTTGGGTGCTCTTGTTGGGCCTCAGTGAGGAGGGGGTGCTGTGGATGTGCTTTCACACTGCTGACCGGGGGTGGAGGGGGGCACTTCCTTCCTGGAGCTTCCCCAGCCCTGGAGGAGAGGCTTCCAAGAATAACCTCTCTGGCATTGACCCACACCCACCAGGCCCGTCACAGGAACATCTGGCAGCCGCCCCACTGCCCACTGTGTCCTGGTGCCATCAGGCCAGTCATCCTGCTGGGCAGGGACATGAGTCATCTGGGTGCCTGTCATATAGAGAGTCATTTCTGCCATGGTACGGATGCCCCTTGCATACAGCAGGGAGAGTGGCATCTGGAGGGATCCCTGACTTCCTGGAGTGGAAGCAGTTCCTGGAAGACAAGATAGTAACTGATAGGTCACCCGGTGGGGGGAGGGGGGGTGGTCCCGGATTGGGTGGTCTATTGGTACCCCTCCCCTGCTGGAGCAGGAGGTGGCATGGGCCTCCTGGAGGCCCCAAGTAGGCCTGCACATGCAGCCTGGGACTGTGAGTGACTTATGCTGAGTGGCCCCTTGAGTAGCACCTAGCCGGCCACTGTGAGCAGCTCTTAAAACCACTGGTTCCAGATGGCATTGGCTCTGGGGCCCCATATTCTGCAACCCCACAGGGCAAAGACAGGGTGTCCTTCCTGAGGAGTGTGCAGACAGGAGGGCACCCTAGGGTTCAGGAGACAACCCTGGGCCAGGGTTCAGGAGGCACTGAGGCCTGAGGGACAAAACCATGACCATCATGGCTGGCCAGCACAAGCATGGCCATGTGCCCTTTGGAGGTTCAGTCACATCTCAGATCCTGGGTTTCTCATTCAAAAGTGGCTGTTAGGAGGACATAACGGTTGGTATGAGAGGTGCCTAGGATCCCCCCAGGATACACCCAAAGCAGTCAGCTTTGGGACTCCAGCCTCCTCTATCCTTCATCCCAATGGTCCCCAGGTACTCCACACAGTCCCCCTCTGTGTCCTTACCTTACCGCCTGTCCCCTTCTCATTCCAGGAAGTTCTACTACATCACCCTGCTGAGAGACCCCGTATCCCGCTACCTGAGCGAGTGGCGGCACGTGCAGCGGGGGGCCACATGGAAGACGTCTCTGCACATGTGCGATGGGCGCACACCCACACCTGAGGAGCTGCCACCCTGCTACGAGGGCACAGACTGGTCGGGCTGCACACTGCAGGAGTTCATGGACTGCCCGTACAACCTGGCCAACAACCGCCAGGTGCGCATGCTGGCCGACTTGAGCCTGGTGGGCTGCTACAACCTGTCCTTCATCCCTGAGGGTAAGCGGGCCCAGCTGCTGCTGGAGAGCGCCAAGAAGAACCTGCGGGGCATGGCCTTCTTCGGCCTTACGGAGTTCCAGCGCAAGACGCAGTACCTGTTCGAGCGGACGTTCAACCTCAAGTTCATCCGGCCCTTCATGCAGTACAACAGCACGCGGGCGGGTGGCGTGGAGGTGGACGAGGACACCATCCGGCGCATCGAGGAGCTGAACGATCTGGACATGCAGCTCTACGACTACGCCAAGGACCTCTTCCAGCAGCGCTACCAGTACAAGCGGCAGCTGGAGCGCAGGGAGCAGCGCCTCAAGAGCCGGGAGGAGCGTCTGCTGCACCGCGCCAAGGAGGCGCTGCCGCGGGAGGACACCGAGGAGCCCGGCCGTGTGCCCACCGAGGACTACATGAGCCACATCATCGAGAAGTGGTAGTGGTGGCCAGCCATGGGGGGTGGCCCCTTGGGGGCGGGGGGTGGGATGGGGAGCTGAAACCAGACAGAGAACCCACGCAGACCTCTGCTGGGAAGAGGGTCCCAGGTGCGCTCACCAGGAGGCAGATAACGTGCTGAACAAGGATGACGAGTGGGACGTGTCGCCGGCGAGGCTCGTTTTCACTGCTCTCAGACCACCGTGTGAGGAGTCAACCAGTGCAACCCTCCAGAAGGGGGCTATGCTTGAGGGGCGCCCCAGGCAAGGGCCGCAGGCAGGTGGCGTCCGTGTTTTCCCGGCCTCCACTCACTCACAGTGGCCGAAGTTCTGAAGACAAGAAAAAGCAGAGTGGAGACAACACTCACCCCACCAGGATTGCGTCCTACACCCACTGTGCACCCCTGCTTGCTCTCTTCCCACCGCAGGCCAGCAGCGGCCTGACACCAGCTCCAGATACCCTCCCAGGCTCGGGCCACCCAGGCAGTCCCTTGGTCCCTGGGGCACCTGGGCCAGAGTGAAGCCCGTCCCTGGGCACACAGGCAGCCCCTTGAGGTGTCCTCAGGAATGGAGCTCCTAGCTCACCCATCTTCGATGGTCAGAGCCCACCTCACCTAAAGCCGAGAAGACTGTAGTCCTTCCCTCCTTGGGAAGCCCACTCTCTCTCTGGCCCAAGGTAAAAACACATAGTCTAGCTTTACGCTTTGGGTCAGGAGATCAAAGCACACCTCTGGAGCCCCTCCCCCCCATTTCCCACAGTCCTCAGGCTGAGGAGGGCTGCAGGGAGATAGGCCCACATGCACTGCCCCCCATTCTTAAGGCAGAGTGCATCCCAGGAGTGGGAAGTCTGTGTCCAAGGATGCTACCACCTGTGTCCAAGCAACCCCCCTTGCCTTTGGGGATGTCTTTGGGGATGGTGTGGCTAGCCATACCAGCTAGACAGGAGGAGAATTTCCCCTGCCCCATATACCTTTCTGGCCCTCTGAGATACAGTAGACTGTCCCTGGGCCCCGGGATCATACCCACTGTTCCCACAACCCCATGTGCAAAAGTACAATCAGGCCTCCACTGGCTAGAACACAGCAGACTGTACCTGCTGCTCATGAACCATATCTTGGGGCTTTGGTGATTCTATATGGCCAGGAGAGGGGCCTCAGACTTTCAGATTTTCAACTAGAGTTGGAAGAAATGCTCTCGGTGGCTTCCTAGTACCCAGATACACAGCCCTTCCCACCCCAGGCTCTCCCTGCATTGCCCTTTGCCCGCCCCCTGCCCACCAGCAGGTCAGACCCTATTCTTGACAGCCCTACAGTTTGGAGAAGCCATGTTCCATATCTGTTGTAGACCCTTCCTCCGTGCCCTACCCCTCTTGTGCTCCAGGAAGTCAGGTCACTGTCTCCTGTGGGGGTGTTTTTCCCACATGAGGCCCAAAACCTGGATTCTGGGGAGCAGAGTGTGAGTCCGGCACCCAAGGTGGTTGAGTGCCCTGTCTCTCCAGGAGAGGACCCACACGTGCCTGCAGGCACAAGGGTGGTGAGGGCCAGGGCTGGCATGTTGGAGGGCGGCAGCCTCACGGACAGATTCTACCAGGGGCCTTTCCCTGCCCCAGGTTGTCTTCAGCCATCACAGCTGTCCCACCAGAGAGGTGTGGAAGCAGGGAACCTTCTATAGCACAAGAAATGCTAATGTGTTATCAAATGAGGTAGCCACCAAGAGGAAGCAGCCTCTGATCTTTGCCTGCCTGCGGTGGGATGGTGACCATACCTCCTGCTTCCTACAACGACCACTTCATCTTGTAGTCCCAGGGCAGTGGTCCGCAGCCTGGAATAGGCACCATGCTCACCCAGCCTGGGACCACTGCCAGAGTGGGTGCATCATGCTGAGCAGGCGAGCATCCAGGAGATACAGTGGTTCTCTTGGGGTAGTGAAGGTCAGCATGGGGGATCCATTCCAACACTCATCCTTTGAGATGAGCATGCTCCAGGGAGGAGGGTGGGACACATTCATGAGAACTCGGGGGTCTCGCACAAGTATGTCAGGTGCTGGGGGCTTTCTGTGGCCTCCATCGGGAGGTGGTCATTTTCAGGGCATACATGGAAAGCTCGGCCATGTTCTGCCCCAGTCCCTGGGCACCTGGCCTTCCTCGAGGTGGGTTTCCTGTGTGTGTAGGCTTGGGTGTAGGATCTGTTCTGTACATATTGGAATGTTTTAACTTATGATCCGTTGTCCCAGTTCACACGGAAACACGGGTCTCTCCTTGGTTTCTTTGCTGCATCTGGAAACCGGTCCCATCCGGGGCCAGCACTCAGGCTGAGGTGCCCAGAGACGACAGCAGCTGCCAGTGCCCCTAGGCCCCTCGGACCTCCAGTCCAACACCTCCACTCAGGCCACCTCTGTGGAGGTGAAGGTTCCTTGTGCCTGCAGCATCTCAACCGATGCTGTCACCTGCTGGGGCTCCACAGAAGGGCAACTCGCCCAGGGGCTCTGCCTAGGGCCACAAGGACAGAGGCAGCACGCAGTGAGCAAACAGCCCACTCCCCACACAGACCTGCAACATACCCTCCCGGAGGAGGAACTAGGGACGGCAGAACTGTCCGAGCAATGAGTCTGTGACCTTGTTGGGAACTGGAAGTGTTTAACTTGAACCCAGGAGCGTTTAAAGCTTTATTTATTTATAGCTTCTTATTAAAAAAAAAAAAATGTTGAGAAGAAATCTTTTGGTTATTCATATAAGACAAGTTGGTGATGGAAAAGCAAGTCATAATCATCTAATTGTTTTTGTCTAGGTCAAGAATGAATGTTAGCAGATGAAATAAACCCTTGACAAGGAGTGTGGGTGTGCTGTGGTCTGTGGTGACAGCCATCCGTTCAGCATCGTGTGGCCAGACCTTCAGGGTTTGATTTTCAAAGGGAGCATCTGAGCAGAGGGATGGAAGCGGTGGCGGGGGCCTCCCTCGGGAGTAGGCAGACCCCGAAGGAGGCATTCACGCACTTTCCCACTTACACAATGCTTTGTGAAAGGCAGCTGTCCTCACCCCAAAGCTCAATTTGGTAATAGTCCACAGCCGCACCTGAAAACAGGACCCCAGCTCAAAGTCAGGCTGAGGAACCAGACACCATGTGCTTCTCGGTGACCTCTTTCTCAACTTTTAATAAGGAAAGATCACAAACGACAAAGCAAAAGAACACCAACCCTGAGCCTAGATTTGCTTTAATTAACATTCTGTCCTTTTTCACTGTCCTGCACTCACAACACATGTGCACACATGAGCCCAGACACACGTGTCCACACTCTCACATACATTCAGACGCACAGTTTTCTGAAATATTTGAAAATAAGGCAATCCTCAGAATACTTCTAACCACAGCACACTATAGCTCCTAAGAAATGACATTCTGCTATAAAACTCAACCCATTATCATCTCCCCAAATTTAACATAAATTCACTAAAATCAGCTAATGTACAGTCCATTTCTACAGCTCCCCATTGTCCCCACAATATCTTCAGGCCGGACTGCTGAGCCAAGGGCTGTGCTGTCCTGCTGCTCCCATTTCCTTTCCCCCAGCGCTGTCCCACCCTGCACCACCCACTTTTTCCTTTCTTAGCACTGACATTTTAACATAGACCAGTTGTCTCTTAATAAACATCTGCATAAGTCAGGTGGTTTTCTCATGATCAGATACTGTCAAACATTGGGGCACAAATGCCACACGGGGGAGATTGTTCTGGCCACTAACTGATGGATTTTAGTTCTCCTGATGAGACAGGGAGGGAGAGCCCGTGCTTAACTTCTGGGTCTTGATGTGACTACAGGGCTGATAAAAAGCAGCTCACTGCCTTTTCTTCAGGGAACTGGATCTGTTCTGCTCAGAGCAGGGAGCTAGCTGTCACTGGATGGTGCTAGGTCCAGGGGCCGGAGCGCACCAACTTTGCATTTCCGCGAGGGTCTTGGAAGACCCAGCAGGCTGAGTCGGTTCCCAGTGACTTCACCTACAAGACTCTAGGAAAGCCATGTTGGAGGTTGTCATTCAGACCTCAAGGCCTTCCCCCCACCTCCCAGATTCTGTATCTGGACACTCTTCCTCCATCCTGTCCAAGTAGAGGGAGGGATGAGGGGGAAGGGCAGGGTAGCTGAGGCTTCCCTGGCCCCAGAGAGGAGCCCCTGAGCAGCTGAGGGGTGGAACAGAAACCCAGGAGACGGGGATCACTGCTGATTCTCACAGCAGTCCCAGGACACAAAGGTGGCCACTGCCTCGTTGGTAGAAATGTCCCATGTAGGGGAGAGGGTGAGGGACAGACACAGCTGAGCCTTAAAACCCCAACCTTCAGATCCAAACAGAGCATTCTTGACCGTCTGAATCTGTGAGGGAGCATCTATTTATTAACAGAGTCCTACAAGGGAGCCCTTCCAGTGGAACCCCAGTGTGGAAAGACTTGTGCGGCATGCCATACCCCCGTTGCCCCCACAACTCGTGGCCCCCACACCCTTGCCCCCAGCTTTGGCCTTCTCTGAACACTTCATCTGGAGCCTGCGGCTTGATTTGCCCATCAGGGAACACAGGAAGTGACCTCCATTTCCTGGCAGTGCCACTGCGCTCCAGGACCAGGGTCCTGATGAGAGACAAAGACAGAGTCAGTCCCGAGAATACCTTCCTGTGAAGACAAGTTTTCATCTTCCTACTTCTGTTTATGTTAGAGACCCCTTGGGGTGCCTGGGTGGCTCAGCTGGTTAAGCATCCGACTTCTGATTTCGGCTCAGGGTCGTGGGATCAAGGCCCTAGTGGGGCTTGCTTGGAGTCTGCTTAAGATCCTTTCTGCCGTCCTCTCCCTCTGCCCCTCTCCCTTCACCCCCCTAGCACTGCTATCTCTCTCCCTCTCTGAAAAAAGAAAGAATACATAAAAATAAAGTTGGAGACTCCTCTTAAGCCTTCCTGACCCTGAAGCTGGGGAGGCTCCTAGGTCCTGCCCAGCCCCTTACGCTCTCCCTGTACACAGCAGTAGCCTCCCCTGTGTGACGCAGCAAGTAGACAGCATCTCCCCACTGTGGACCCCGCCCCTCCCTCACTGCTGAGCGAGCTCCTCTGTTCTCTGGATTTGGACCAGCACCCCTCCTCATCATGGCCAGTGGCCACTCAGCCCCATCCAGCCCACATCTGCTTTCCCTGCTGTCCCCTCTTCACTCCCAACACTCCTACAGGGACCAACAACTGCCACTTTCTGGGGCAGGCCTGCTACTAACTTGGTTTCCCTGGATCCTCACCCCAAAAACCTTCTACCAGTCACTTGTCCTCACACGGTGCTCTGTGTGGCTCCAATTCTCTTCCTGGAGAAAAGTAGTCCCTACTCACCCCACCTGGGCATGGTCCCCTTTACAATGGCACAGGAAGGAGTCCGTCCTCCACCCCCCATGCTCCCAGCCCAGAATACACAGGGTCCCTGGGGGCCAAAGGTCAATACAACACCAAGGGAATGGCAGCCCACAGTCCCCTCCTGGGAGTACACACTGGTCTCAGGGACCTCCAAGCCTAGGAGGCCTCCAGAGGAAGCCATGTGCATCAATGTCTTGGGGACCCTTTGCCCTGCATCCCCTTCTGGCTGACCAGCCCACCCGCCACCACAAGCTCTTGCCCTAGTGCACTGGGGTGGGCACCCAGCCCTCTTGACAAGACCTAGCTGGAAATGTTTCACTGCCATGGCCCAGGAGACCCCCTGCTACAAGGACCTGGTCTTGGCTCTTCTCCCTGCTGTGGCAGCGGAGAAACCTACAGCCTGTTGTCAGATCAGGGTTTGGATTCCAGCTGGACCACTGACCTGCCCTCAGCCCCTCTCCACACAATGGGAAGGTTGCTTCCAGAGGAAAAGCCAGACTCAGGCAGGGCACATCTCAGACTGGGCCCTCATCTCCAGCTCCAGCTCTGACCCAGAACATGCCACTGGGGAGGTTGCAGACTCCTGACCCTTCCCACCACCAGCTTGATCACACTCTCCATGCCGCCCTCCATAGAGCAAAGCCACAAGGGCCCCAGCCTGTAGGCACACCTAAGATCTGTTTTCTCCTTTCCCTTTTTTTTCCTCAAAGGACTGTGACCATTTTCCAGGTCCCCTGCCCACCCACCCCATCCATCCCCACCTGGTCAGCTCCATCTTGTTTACCATTCCTAGAAGTTGGGTGGGTCCCCCAGACTGCCATCTCTCCCTGCCTTTCCACGCTCCACACCTGCTGGACCTCTCCTTTCCCTCCATTTCCAGCACAGCCCACCCAGTCCTGGGGACTCCTTGGCTGTGGCTCTAGGCTCCAGACAAGAACCAGTCTCCTGAGCAGGCCCAGGAGGGAATTTACATGGCACTGCCCAAACGTGCCCCAAAACATGCTCTTTGTAAAGAAACTGTTCACATCCTGACTTCTTCAAGTCTCCATTCCCTCTAACATGGGTTTAATTTTTTTTTTTTAATTTGTTCAAGTTGATGGTCTCTACTGGTTAGAAACGGTGTGTTAAAGTTCCCCCTGTCCTCCTCTACTTTCCCTCCTCTCTGGGTGACATCGGGGCCCAGGGGACACTCCTATCCCCCAGGGATGGGGGCAGGGTGCTCACACAGGTCCTCCCTCCTCCACTGACTCCCCAGCCACCTTGTCAAAAGGGCCATCAGCCTCTGTCCTCACCAGCTCCACTGCAGGGTATCCAGGACAGTGAGGACTCAGGGTCTAAGCTCATGTCGTGGGGGAGGCACAAAGATCCCCCCTGAGAGCCAGTCTGTCCCCTCTGATAATCTGCGGATAAGCCTCCACCTCAACTCTCCTGGGGCAGCCGCCCCTCTCTTCACCCCCTGCCCATGCTGCAGAAATCCCCACCCTCACAGACAGACACAGGTTTTTAACCTCCCACCAGCCACAGGAGGCCCGCTTTCCATCCACGTTTGCCACACTGCCATTTCTATTCTGCTGCAGCAGCCCTGTCCTGTAACTGCACAGTGCTAAGGTCCCAAGCATTCCGGGGATGGTCCCTCTTTCTGCCCCACTCTTGGCCCATTCATGTTGTTTCCAGTGCCTGGCCCTGGCCAAGGCCATGGATAGAGCCCAGAGCCCCAGGGTGCCTTCCCCTTCTTCTCCCCCAGAGTCGTTCCCCACCTCCAGGGCCCCCAGCAGCTTCCCACCCTCCCTTCTGATGGGCTTGTCCTCACCAGACCCATCCTCCTGCCCCGCTCTATAGCTCCTCAGAACCCTGGAGACTTCTCTGTGAAAGGAAGCCTAGGGAAAGAAGCCACTTTTCTTTTTCAAACATAAAGCCAAGCATTCAAGATGCAGCCTCTCCAAGACTCGAGGGAGACAGCCTGGAGCCCTGTGGCTGGGGCTCGGCTGTGCTGTTTTGTTCTCCATGGTGCCCGCCCTTCCCCAGGAGCCACGAGGCCGGATTCAGGGTCGTGGAAGCTCCGCACAGCATTGTTTGTGAGGGGCCCAACACTCTAGCTTAACAGTTCCACGCTGCCATCTCCAGGGAGTGCCAAGCCGAGTGACAAGGCTGCACACAAGGGCTCCTCTGAGTAGCTCTGGCAAGAAGGGCTTCCAGGGGAACAACGCTTCCAGAGTAACCGAGACCTGCCTGCTTCACTCACATTGTTCTTGCTGAGTACATTGAGAAGTGTCACTAGGGAAGTGGCCTGGAGTCCCAGCCTGTTTGCAGCTGGCACTTCATGAAGGAAGTGATTTGTCCACTTCAAAGGATTTTAAACTCGGGGCATCACAGGGGAGCCTGCCAGCTGTCCCTTGGTACCTGTCCTCTCCTCTAGAACCTTCACGGATCAATAGGACCAGAGCCAGCCAGGGGCTATGCTCCCCAACCCCTCCCAATGAGATGTGGCTACACCACTAAATTCTGGCCAACAGTGTGCAAGAGATGACACTTGTAGCTTCGGGACACAGTCCTGAAAGAGGAAAAGTGGACCTTTCTTCCTTCCTGACTCATACCTAATGGCTAGAATAAGGATGTGATGGCTGGAGGTGAAGCAGCCATTTTGGACCATGAAGTAGAAGCCTCATGCTGAGGACGATTGAGCAATAGGATAGGTCCCTGATAACTGTGGAACCACCTTCCCAGCTTTGCCTACCTCAAGACATGTAAGAGAGAAATAAACATGTACCTTGCTTAAGGTGCTGCTTAGAGCTTCTGTCATTCTTAATAAACCTAATCCTAACAACAATGAGCTGCCTGGCGTGGCCACTAAAGTTGGTATTTCTGCAAAGGCAACACAGCTGAAGGCTGCAGCCCAAGTGACAACACCTCCATTCCAGCAACTGGATGTACTGCTTTAAGACTGCCCACCTGCAACTCTTGGCTCATACACATGCTGAGGGGATGAGGGAGGGCTCTTTCCTGGGTATCCCTTTACACATTCTGAATATTGAAAACATGAATAAACTACCTGATCAAAACACAGATGGACAAAAATTAAAACTAAAGCAAAATGGAAGATAAGAGGTAAATTCACGACAGTGATTTTCTCAGAGTTCACAGAACAAGGAGAGGGTGGAAGGATATGGGACGGAACTTCAACTTCATCTAGAACATTTTACATATTTTAGGGTAAAAACTAGTCAGAGGAACAGCAACTGTCATTTCTGGGTGCATGAGTGTTTGTCATGTTATGCTTTGTACTTTTCTGTACAGTTTTATGTTTTTCAATATGAAATGATGATGGTAAAAAGCCTGCATGTGAGGTAAAAGCAAACACTCGAACTACCACTCAGTCTCTAGGACCCTGAAACAGGAGGGGACACCTGCCAACAATCTGGGCCAGAGTCTCCTAGGCTGAGATGTAGAGCTCAGGAGTGTGGGACTTTGCAAACACCTGTTTCACATCATTTTGCTGATTAATCAGAGAGTAATCCTGATCATCCCACCCCACCCCCAGCATGAGCAGGGGATAGTGGCAGAGGGAGAGGGAGAAGCAGACTCCCCACTGAGCAAGGAGCCTGATGCAGGACTTGATCCCAGGACCCCCAGATCATGACCTGAGCTGAAGGAAGATGCTTAACTAACTGAGCCACCCAGACCCTCCCTACCAAGTCTTGATTTTCCCTTCATTCTTAAAAGATATTTTTGCAGGGTATAGGATTCTCTTTGCACTTGAAAAATACTAGAACACTTCCTCTGGGCCTCTATAGCTCCTGATGAGAAACTCACTGTCATTCGAACAGTTTCTTTCCCTATATGTAATTTTTCTTTCTGGATACTTTTAAGATTTTTTTTCCCTCTGTCTTTAGTTTTAAAATTTTTTAATGATGGTGCCTCTTGGCATCAGTTTGCTTGTGCTATCCTCTTGGACATTCATTCAGCTTCTGGAATCTGCAGATTTAGGTCCCCTGACAAATTTGCAGGGTTTTATAGCCATTATTTCTTCAAGTCTTCAGTGTGCCCCATCTTCTTTTTTCTCTCCTTCCAGGACTCAAATGACATTAAAGTAAGATCCTCTGTTATAGTCCCTTACATCCTGAGGCTCTGAGCCTCTGTTCTTTTTTTTCCCCACCAGTGTGCTTTTTCTCTCTGTTGTTCAGATTGCATCATTTCTATTGTCTGTCTTCCTGTTCACTGATTCTTTCCTCTGTCTCTTCTATTCTGATACTGAGCCCACCCATTGAGCTCTGTATTTCAGCTATTGTATTTTCAGTTCTGAATTTTCCACTTGGTTCTTCTTTATATCTTGTGTTCTTTGTCAAGACTTTGTTTTTTAATGTCTTTCAAGAGTGTCCATAACTGTTCACTGGAATGTTTTTGTCATAGTTGCCTTAAAAATCTTGCCTGGGTGGCTCAGTTGGTTGGACGACTGCCTTTGGCTCAGGTCATGATCCCGGAGTCCTGGGATCGAGTCCCACATCGGGCTCCCGGCTCCACGGGGAGTCTGCTTCTACCTCTGACCTTCTCCTCGCTCATGCTCTCTCTCACTGTCTCTCTCTCAAATAAATAAATAAAATCTTTTAAAAAAAAATCTTGTCAAGTAATTCTAATATCTCTGTCATCTTGGTGTTGCCATCTACTAATCATCTTTCTTCATGAAGCTTAAGACATGCCTGGTTCCTGGTTTGATGAGTGATTTTTCTACTGAAAACTGGACATTTTTATATTATAAAATTCCGGACCTTATTTTAATTTTCTGTTTTAGCTGATTTTCATGAACACTGTGCTAGCAGGGAAATAAGGGGTGCTGCCTTGTTACTGCCAGGTGTAGGTAGAAATTCAGTTTCCCCATTTGACCTCTCTTAACACCTGATTTGGGGGATCCTCATTGCTGACACTCATGGGGGGCTTTTACCAGCCAATGGTGATAAAAGTCCATACTTGGCCTTAACTGACTCCACTCTAGTAGGGATGTTGGGGCCTTGTTATAGTCTAGCATCATCATTTGGCCTTTGCCAGTAGAGGCAGACTTGGGGGCACAGATATTCCTGTTATGCTTGACTAGAGTAGAGTGGCAAATGCCTGAGTTTTCTGTTTTTCTGGGCTGCTCCTTTACTGCTGGCCTTTTGGCTAAGAAACTTGTCCATGCCCATTGGCCTTTCTGGGTTGCTGGCTGTTTCTGACCCAATTCTGGGACACAAGAGGCAAAAAGAAAACCTAGGGACTCACTACCATTTCATTCCTTAGGTCTCAAGATCCCTAGTTAGTCCATCTTCTTTTCTCCGCTGTCAGGGTCTGGATATTATAGATAGATTATGATAGATAGATAGATAGACAGACAGACAATAGGGTGTGACTGGGTGCCTCTTGATTTTGGCTCGGGCCTGATCTCAGGGTCATGAGATCAAGCTTGGCATCAGGCTCCCCACTCAGCAGAGAGTCTGCTTGGGATTCTCTCTGTTCCTTTGCCCCAGGACCCTCCTACCCCTACTCATGCATTCTCTCTCTCTCTCTCCCTCTCTCTCTCTCTCCCTCCCTCCCTCAAATAATATTTTTTTAAGTTTTTATTTATTTGACAGAGAGAGAGAGGAGCACAAGTAGGCAGAGTGGCAGTCAGAGGGAGAGGGAAAAGCAGTATCCTGCTGAGCAGGAAGCCAATGTGGGGCTCAATCCCAGGACCCTGGGATCATGACCTGAGCAGAAGGCAGCAGCTTAACTGACTGAGCCACAGAGGTGCCCCTAAATAAATCTTTTTTTTTTAAAGACAGATGATGTAGATTGATAGATGATATAAATCATAGATATATAGATATTCTATAAACAATATCTCTGTCTCTATAAAATATTTAGAGTTTTTAATTCTACTTGGAAGGAGGAATGGGGAAAAGTATGCCTGCTCCATATTTCTGGAAACAGTAGTTTCCTATCCAGAAGTTTTATTTCAGCTAAGCTGCCTTTGGATGTGGTTCTTAATCTAGGAGTGGCATCAACATTTCCTTCAATCAACTTAAGGGAGGCTCCATGCAGATAGACCTCAGGCACAGTCATGGAGAAAGTCAGGGTGAGAACAAAACAGTGACCCTATCAAGCCCTTGCTGCTCCCTTCTGCCAACAAATGCTAACTCAGCAGGACACCCACAGCAACCATCAGCTGGAGCAGCCTGGCCTCTGGCCCCATCCTCCGGACATGCTGTTTCTGACTCCCCCGCCAGAGGGAGGACTGACAGTCCTCACAAGGCCAGCACCATTTGTCTGAGGACCTGGCAAGAGCCAAACCACCACTGTCATTTCTCCTGGTTCTTGTTTCAGCTCCTTTAAGGGACCTGCTCCTTGGAAGGCCACACTGTGAGCTATATGCAGCCAGCTTCTCCTTCGGGAGCTTGGCCTCCCTTCAGGGCTGGGCCACAGTGGGGCTGTAGGGCCTCATCAGACAGGATGGAGTGAGGGGAAAGCACTGAGTCAGGTCGTGGGGTTCTGAGGGTTCATGCCACAGTCTCACCTCTGCTCTCATCCAGATGGGATGCAGATCAGGAAGGAAGGGGCTCTGGGGGTGTGTCCCACTGCCTTCAGGCCATCCTACACACCCCCCTTTCATAATCACAGCTTCCTGGCCTAGTAACCAATGTAGAAATTGGACCTCCAGCTCCTCCACTTAGCAGCTTTGGGGCAAACTCTTATTTCAGTAAGCATGTGTTCTGCTGTAAAAGGAGGGTCAGATTCGATTTCAGAAGTAAGGAGCCAGCAGCTGCTACTTGCCTGTGACATGGTGTCTATAGCTGGAGACAGAAAGGATAGATGTCCTGGGGTCCCAGGGGCAGGGACTTTTAAGTGCCCTCCTTCATTTCCCCATTCACTTACTGGAGTTTCCTGGGATCACCTCCTGGATCCATTGCTGGTAGTTGAATCACTGATCCAGGTCCGTTTCTGGGGAACACAAACCTTTATACCCTGATTCGAGGGCAGCTGCCAGAAACCCTCTTTCCTTGTTGCTTCTCCCTTGATGGGGCCCCAGCGGGGTGAAGGAGAAGAAAGCCAGCCCATCTCACTCACTTAGCCTGGGGGTCAGGCCTGCAAGAAGTCTGGTGCTGCCAACACTTACCTCCAGGTGATCATTTAGAAAGAGCCTGTGCAGCCATTCTGCTCATAGCTGCATTTTAAAAGATGCCTCTCTATCTCAGGTTATTCAGGCCGTTATCTCAGGTAGAGGGTAACAGGCGGGGTAAAACAAGCCTGGTTCTGCCTGCTAGAAAAATCTACTCTCCAGCCAGCCCATCCAGGGCAGAAGTCCCTCATGGAGGGACAAACCACAGTCACAGGGGTTATGCTATGCACGTTTCATGCTAGATCTGGTACATGTTCTATGTGTTATACGCTATGTGTTATGTGCTATGTACGTTACAGGCTGTGCATATGATGTGCTGGGTGTTACATGCATACATGTTAGGTGCAATGTACATTATGTGCTATAAATGTATGCGTAGTATGCGTCACGTGCTATGTATGTTGTATGCTATGTGTATTATATAGGATGTGTGTTATATGTGTGTATAGCATATAACATGTACCCTCTTATGTGTCACTTGCTCTACATACTATATGCTCTGTTACACATTGTAATTGTGTATTACACATTGTAATTACACATTGTAATATTTTACATGTGTACATGCTATGTGTTATGTGCGATGCATATTTTATACGGTATGTGTTACATGTTATGTATGTTGCATGCTATATGTTATATGTCATATGTGTTACATACAACTCTTTGCAGACTCTGGTCAGTTGAGTCCAGTCCCAGGAGGAGATGGTGCTGGCTATGGCAGGCTGAGCCCTCTCCAGCTCTGAGCTCCCTCTACTCCCAACTATACCCACCAAGATGTTGCTACAAGATGCCAGGCCAGGCCCAGAGCCTTTGAATTGTGCTAAAAGCTGGGCCTGATGACCCAAAAAAGCATGGCCCACAGCAAAGGACTTTTGTTCTTTTTTACATCTGTGATATATGAACGTTCCATAACTTGTTTATCCACTCTCCTATTGTTGGACATTGGGCTGTTTCAAATTTTTAGCTGTTTATAAAATAGTTGTTATTAAATTGTTTATGTTTTAATTTCTCTTGGGTAAATACTAAAGAGTGGAGTTTCTGGGCCATATAAAAGTATATTTTAACTTTATAACAAATTTGCACTGTTTCGAAGTGTTCGAACTGATTTACCATCACAGGCAGTGGATATCTCTTTCCCATCCCAGGCAAAATTTGTTCATCAATCCCTTCCATTTTAATCATTCTACTTGTTAAGTAAGGGCATCTCAGGTGGATTTTTAATTTTTATTACCCAGATAACTGATGATGTGAAGTATCCTTTCATATACTTATGGCCATCTGGATATTTTCTTTTCTGAAAAATCTTTCACTCATTTTTTAAAATTGGGTTATCTTTTTCTTATTAATTTATAGGACCTCTTTATATATATTTTTTTCTTTAAGATTTTATTTATTTATTTGACACAGAGAGAGATCACAAGTAGGCAGAGAGGTAGGCAGAGAGAGAGAGAGGGAAGCAGGCTCCCTGCCGAGCAGAGAGCCTGATGCAGGACTTGATCCCACGACCCTGAGACCATGACCTCTGAGCCGAACACTGAGGCTTTAACCCACTGAGCCACCCAGGCGCCCCTATATATTCTTGATAGAAATCCTTTGTCAGATGTATGTGTCATGAATGTCTTCTCCCAGTCTTTGGCTTGGCTGTTTATTCTCTGCATGAACTCTTTTGATGAAAAGAAGTTCTCAGTTTTAATTTCGATTAGTATTTTGGGTCTTGTTGTCCAAATAAATGTAAGCATGAATGCTATGTAATACTTCCAGGAAGCTTCTTTAAAAGGGATAGGGCATGTTCTTTACCTTCCTTTCTCCTATCCTGC
This sequence comes from Neogale vison, assembly GCF_020171115.1. NCBI lineage: Eukaryota > Metazoa > Chordata > Mammalia > Carnivora > Mustelidae > Neogale > Neogale vison. Next base: position 112,846,073 of record NC_058093.1, on the reverse strand, counting down.
TGCTTGGAGGACATACATAATGGACCAGCATCCATATTAGACAATGAGGTGGTCTTGGGAATGGAAGCCACACGATAACAGGAGCCTGAGACATCATCGTAAGGACACCACACTAGCCGTAAAACTGTCTACTTCCAGACTTTTTTTAAATGAGACAAAAATGCGCTTCTATCTTGTAAAAGCCTCTATGCCTTAGGATTTTGTTCCTCATAACTGAACTTAATCATAACCGATATATAAAGAAAGATCAATTAGCAGACTCACTGATTATTCTTCTGTTTTCACTGTAGCTTCAAAATTTCTCTAAATCAGCAAGTCTTCATGCTCATCATCCATCACAGTCACACAGTAATGAGGGCCTATCGCTTCTCGGCCTTTTGGCTAAGATCATGCAATTCAGTGTGGGCCTGAGTGGGAGGCCCAGGTACCCTATTTTTCAAACAGGATGTAGTTTCCTCAGGGGTGCCTCCATGGGCTGTCAAGGTTGAGAATTGGTGCTTGAAATCCATACTTTATTCTTGGCTTGAAAGTGTAAGCATTATAATCTAGACAGCTGAGCTTTGGCCTCTGATGAGAAATGGAACAATACTTCACAAGTTATATGAAGTAGAACTGAAACCATAAGTTCCAACATGTGCCTTGAAATACAGGCAAAAATTCCCAGCTGGCCAAATGAAGCAGTTTATTTAGAGAGTATATGTAGTGGGGAGCAGTGGAACACCTAGGTCAGGAATCAGAAGGTCTTGGCTCCCAGAGGAATGACTCTGGGCCGATTATGTGAACCTTAGTTTCCTCCTCTGAACTATGAGTCTGTTAGAAATAATATCTACCTGCCTGGTGCCCAGATTGTTGGGAGGACAAAATAAGATGGATGGTGGACTTCGAAGGGCCTTGCGTGTTACGTGCAGGCATGCTCCTGACATCTCTGTGCCGCGGGCAAGGAGGGATTCTGTTCAGCATACTGATGGACCCTGTGCACAGTCGTGCTCCTTTTAGAGCTTTGCGTGGGGCCACCACATCTAGGCCCATCCCCCCTGGCACCTGGAACAATGGTCTCTATCATTTCTTAGACTGAGAGAATCAAATGAAAGCTGTTCTCCCTGGAAAATGCAAAAGGCACAGACTTGTGTCCCCACAAATATGCATACAGCCTCAGGGCTCCCTGTCACCAGGAAGCCAACTATGAACTTAAAATGAGAACACATGTTCTATCAAGTCACCTCCATTCAGAACCAGAGAGAGAGAGTGGCCACTCAAGGCGGTGGGACAACCTGTTAACAAGGGTGTGGTAGAGAATACTGAGTGGTGATTCCTCGGAACGGGATTGCTCATGGATACTCTGGGGCAGGTGTCCTCAAGCCTCACCTGTAACAGGAGGCAGCTCTCCACTGTTGGTACCTGTTATAGACTGAATTATGTGTCCCCCAAATCCATGTGTTGAAACCTTAAATCCCAAGTGACTGTATTTGGGAATAGGCCTTCACAGAGGTAATTAAGTTTAAATGAGGTCATAAGGGTGACCTTATCCAGTAGGGCTGATGTCCTTGTAGAAAGAGAAGGTGACACAGGTTGCCTGGGTGGCTTAGTTGGTTAAATATCTGACTCTTGATTTTGGCTCAGGCCATGATCTCAGGGTTCTGAGACTGAGCCCTGCATCGGACTCTGTGCTGGATGTGGAGCCTGCTTAAGATTCTCTGTCTCTCTCTCCCTCTCTCTCTCTCTCTGCTCCTGCTGCCTCTCCCTATCTTAAACAGAAGAAGATGAGATGACACCAGGAATGTGTGACCACAGAGAAAAGATCAAATGGAAATACAGTCAGAAGGTGGCCATCTACAAACCAAGGAAAGAGGCCTCAGAAGAAACCCTGCCAACACTTGATCTTGGATTTTCAGCCTCCAGAATGGAAGCAACAAATTTCTGTTGTTTAAGCTGCCTGGTCTGGGTATTCGTTCTGGTGGCCTGAGCAGATTGAGACAGTGCCCACAACCGCCTGAGGTTTGCTCTGGACATTGACGTGGGGCTGGAGCGCAGGCAAATGAAGAACAGAGCTCAGCTTCACTGGCCCAGCAACTTCCAGCACTGCCAGCCCCAAACCATGCCCCTCTTCCTCCACTCCACTCATAACATCTGTTCATCTCCCAAGCCTCTTGGTCCAATTTGGGGACCATCATTTCTTCTGTGGTTTTATTTATTTTTTTAAGGTTTTATTTATTTATTTGACAGGGAGAGAGTGAGCACAAGCAGGAGGAGGTTCAGGCACAGGGAGAAGCAGGCATCCGGCTGAGCAAGGACCACCCCATGCAGGGCTCGATCTCAGAGTCATGACCTGAGCTGAAGGCGACACTTAACCAACTGAGCCACCCAGGTGTCCCTTCTCTGGTTTTAGAAGGTAGATTCATGGGGCACCTGGGTGGCTCAGGGGGTTAAGCCTCTGCCTTAAGTGGGTTAAGCCTCTTACCTCCTCATGACTTCGGTCATGATCTCAGGGTCCTGGGATCGAGCCCCGCATCGGGCTCTCTGCTCAGTGGAGAACCTGCTTCCCCCTCTCTATCTGCCTGCCTCTCTGCCTACTTGTCATCTCTCTCTTTTTGTCAAATAAATAAATACAATCTTAAGGAAAAAAGAAGAAGAAGAAGAAGAAGAAGACGAAGAAGAAGAAGAAGAAGAAGAAGAAGAAGAAGGTAGATTCGCTTAATAGTTTTCACCCAGAAAGAAGTTGTAATTCCCTTGTGGAAATAAACAAAGACCACCCAAATAACAGGCAAAGGTGATTTACTCAGAGTTTGCTACTCAAGGGAGCCACCATCACACACCTTTTGGCAGAGACTCAAAGCCAGCCAGAGAAGGAAAGATTCATAGCAGGGCAAATGTCAGGTTTCCAGTGCACCCTGGGCGCAAAAGCTAAGTGTTGGATTTAGGTAGTGGGTATATGGGTGTTAGTTTAACTATTTTTTTTGCACTTTTCTAACTTTATACACATGAGGACATTTTCAGAAGTTGGGAGAAAATGCTGGATCTGCAGTTTTACTGAAACAGAACACTGACCAACAGTTGTAGAATGTGAGTCACCAGCTTGAATCTAAAAACCTACAACATTTTTACTTCCGTGTTTACATATTTGTTTTTACAGAGAAGTGCTTAAGGGTCAGGGAACGCCATCTGTGGCCTGTGGAAGCTAGAGAGCCCTCCCACCTCACTCCAGAGGGCCACCCTGCTTCCTGGCCCTTACATATTTCCACGTACTCAACTGAAAACCACAAGCAGCTTCCTGGGAGGCCAGCCCTCAGTGCTCAGGCCTCCTGGCCCCGGCGACCCACACACATACTTGACCTCCCTTTTGGATAAAATTGGCCTCCATGCCTATGAAAGGCGCTCACTCCATCTCCAGCCACGGCTGCCCCATCACTCCAGAGTGGTCAGTGCAACCTTCACCCCACTCCCACTGCAGAGCTCCTTGACCCCAGGCTCAGGACAGCCATGCAGGGCCAAGGGCTAATGAAGCATCTTGATTGGTGTTTCTCTCTAAGTGAATCATTCAATCAATCAATCTGTATCTAGCTTGAAAGCTCATGTAATCCCTCTCAGCCCCTAGACCAGCACCCCTGTCCCCCAGGTCATGTTACCAGCCTCCTCCCTGGGCTCTGGCTACCCTCCTGGACCCTCCATGTGTCCTCCACACAACAGCCAGAGCAGCTCTGTCAAAACTGAGCCATGCCAGGTGATTTCTCGGCTCAGGACCCTCCAGGGGCTCTCAGAGGAAAAGCAAAATATTAAGCAGGCCCTCAAGGCCATGTGTCAGCCAACTCTGGCCCAGGGACCAAATCTGGCTCTCAGCCTGTTTTTGTAAATGCACTTCACTGGAACGCAGCCACACTCATTCGCTCACGATTATCTGTGGCTGCTTCAGTGCTACAGGAGTTCATCTGGGGCTGCCTTAGATGTTGCCAGAAAGACACTCAAATAGTCCCACCGATGAGCCCACTTAGAAAGCAGCCAAAGCCCATAGCCAGCAGCCAGCACCACGCTGCCAGCCCTCTGTGTGCACCACCTCAGAATGTGCATGCTCCATCCACAAGCCCTCAGATGACCCGGGCCCCCACTGACATCAGATACCAAGTGAAACTGCCTGGCTGAGTCCCTCCAGGGGCCTGACCCTCGGACTCGCTGAGCATAATACATGGTTGCTTTATGCCACTACATTTGCAAAGAACTGCTTGTAATCCCATTCTTCCTTCTTCGTATGGTAAACACACCTTCCATTCCGTCAAAACATCTATCTTTCCTTGAAAATAAGCATATACATGCATATTAATACAAATGTGTATCTATACATACGTGTACATAGCGAGTTTGGGTTAGTTGGCTTCACAAAGTGGGATCTTGTTTCACACATTGTGCATCTTGATTTTCTCACTCAATATCCTCTACAAATCCCTCTGGAATCTTTGGCTCCAGCCTTCCTTCAGTCTCTTTCCCGGCTGCCTAACATTCCAGGCGTAGATGTCTATAATTTGTTTAGCCCTCCCTGGCCGGTAGGCAGTCACCTGCTTTAGGGACAGTGGTGCCTTCCTGGTGCACCCAACTTCATCCATGGCACTCTATTCTGTCACCATAACTGAACCAGAAGGTTGATGGACTTTTAACTTAACACATGCTGCCTAGCTGCTTTCCAGGTAGCCTGATGTCCACCCTCAGGAAGACTGAGCTTTTTCTCACTGTGGGCACAGGGCCCCCAAATGTAGAGGGCTGTCATCAGCTACGTAGGGTTGGTATTCTCCAGCTCTACACCTAGTCAACACAGCTCTGTGCAAACCCTCAGACAAATCCACACACCAGTGTTTCTCAGACCCACCCAACCTTCCTCAGCTTATGGACACTGCTAGGTATAGATAAATATCACAACCCAATTCCCCTGTGGAGAAGAAACACTGCCTGTCAGTGCCTGATGGACAAGAAACCTGTGGGCCTCCATGTGAGTCTCCTACTCCCCCGCCCCAACCCCGTATTCAGGCCTCCTGGTGTCCTCTTGTGCAGAGGGAACCGCCAACCCACATACACCAGGGGCCATTCAGCTGGAGGGCCACCCTAATTTTTAGAGGCAGAACCATGTAAACCAGAGGTTCCCGACTGTCTCCTGTCACACAGCCCTTGAGGTCTCCAAAACTCTTAACAAGTATGTATATGCTACTAACTTAGTAGCCATTGGAAAGCCAAAGATAGAAGCTGAGACAGATCTACTTTATTTCAGCCCCTTACCCCTTCAACTCCACCTGTCAGCAGAACCAGGAGCCACCCGCAAGAATCACGAAAGCTCTCCAATCAGTGGTAGGTCCTGGGCCAGGGTGTCCACTGTCGAGGCAGGAGCCTGGCTTGGGTGATCACTAACATAGAGCACGGGTCCCAGGGTTCATGCTCCCAGAACCCCATGGGCACATGGGAATGTTCCTGGATGCTGCATGGCCATCACCCCACAGGAAAGCCTGGGCAATGGCACCAGGAGAGCACCACGCAGAGGCAAGAAAGGGACCCCAGTGGTGGGACACAGCCCTCCTGCTACTCCCGGTCCTGCCACCACTGGGGCCAGGCCCTGATGGATTGCGGGGACAATCTACAGCCCCATCCTGCACCACTTGACACAGAAACCAAGACCAGACTTCGTCCAGCAACAAGCCAGATGCGGTCCAACATGTGGTCCTCCACACACTGGGGCTGAACCAGGGTCTGTCCACAGCCTCTGCAGTTGCAGGAAGCCCTCCAGGGCTCGGCCACATTCTTGAACCCAACTGGGGGCACAGTAGATGCTCTGTATAATGACATTTACAAGAAGAGACTACACAGAAAGAAGACAGGGGAAGAAGACACAAACAATATTCACACTATTTATTTTTGAAGCGAAATTTCTGAAATTTTGAAATATTTGAAAATATAGGCTATTTCTTTTGTTTTCATGCATTTTTCAGATTTTCTAAACTATATTGGTATCATCAGGATAAACTTTTTAAAGCAACGGTTGACTCACAAAGCCCTGAATTCCTCTCCATCTAAGAGGACTGAAGTCTGAAAAAGGGTATCTCAAACTCAAATGCCTCCAGGTGCCTGGCATGTTGAGGAAATGAGAGCCAAGGTGGGCATGAGGCAATAGGGAGTGGTAGGGACTGCAGAAAACCAGCTGCGCTGAGAGAAGCAGTTCACTCCCATCTCCAGCTGTTGCCTCCATAATCTTAAAGCATCATAAAAGCTCTGAGGGCAGTCCTATTCTGCAGACAGAAACAGGCCAGGGGCCTGTGGGAGGATACAGAATATGCAGGAGCGCGGGCCCGGGCGCCACCTGTCGGTAGCGGAATGCCCGTCCCACACTGGCCGCGCCAGCCCACGCCACACTGGCCATGGGCCTGAGCAGCAGCCCCGCGCGCAGGAGCCACAGAGAGGGATCCCCAGGGGCCTCCTTTCACCGTCTCAGCACAGCCACTGCCCAGCCTCGCAGAGGCGTTGCCAGGGGGTGCGCAAGCGGTGAAAGCCCTCTAGGGTGTGAAAATCTCCGTCCATCAATCTGGAAAGCACTCCAGTAAAACTTAAATGGGCACACTGAGCCAAATCTTTACGACCGACCCTCTGGTAGGGGCAAAGATTGCTATTTAGAAATTGTCTACATTAAAATTAAGAAGTTCTGGTCTTGTAAGTCACCATAAAGAAAATGAAAACAAATGGGGAAGGAGGAAGATATTTGTGCAATACATATACTTGAAAAATGACTTGCACTCAGAACACACACACACATACATATACATATACACATATATGTATGTGTATGTATGTGTACATATACACACATATATACATATGTGCATGTATGTGTAGATACGTGTATATGTATGTGTGGGGGTCTATGTATAGATATAGATATAGATATATAGATATAGATATAGATACAGATATAGATATAGATATATCTCAACCAAAAAGAAAAAACACAACTGAATAGCTTAAAACCTAAACCTTGCTGCTTCCTATAAAAAGAGCCAGAAATGCCAGTAAATGTGGAAGAAGGTGTCCAACTTTGTTTTCAAGGAAGCATCCATTAAAACTGATACGCAATTTCCCACTCACTAAATCAGCAAAAATTAAAATCTCTGTCAGTATAGAGTGTTAAGAAAGAGTTAGAAAAAAAAAAAGAACTTTCATATACAGCTAGTGGAAACCTCAAATGGAGCAATCACTGGAACCCCACTTGGCATCTAATAAGGATGGAAATCTAACAGAGGGGCTCTCCTGGCACAGCACACTTGTCCTTCATGTATATGCTCAAGAGAAATGCAAACACAAGTGTACTGGGACCCATGTAAAGAATGTTTGTCATAGAAAAAAAAAACTGAAAACCACCCACATGGTCATTTACTGGAGAGGGAAAGGGTAAACCAACTGGCATGTTGGCTTACTAGTCCCATGTGGACTAGCAGACAGCAAGGAAAATTTGCTCATTCACGTATACATGAACCCACAAAACAAATGTCCACATACCTGACACATACATAGGATTTACATAAAGGTCATTTACATAAAGTTCAAAAAACGGTAAAACTAAATAATGTTAAAACAGTGTTTCTCAACCTATATTTCTTTATCTCCTTCCAAAGGAGACTTTTTAGAGATTATTTTCTTTAAAATTCTAGCCTCCCATGAAATTTCAGTTCCACAGATACAGGATACATCTGTTCATATATTGTGGCTCTTCAGGGCACCACAAATCACTGTGTTATCTAAGTGGCTTTTTTTGCCTCTCCCTAACCAGGAACCAGTTTTCACCTTTATGAAATAATATTGCCTCCTTGAAAATGCATGGGTTAAATCATGTGAAATCATCTATATTCAGTTTCACATGGTTTGACTAATACATTATTTAAAGTACATACACTAAGTGTAGTAAGTCAATCAGAGAAAGACAACTATCATATGATCTCACTCATCTGTGGAATTTAAGAAACAAAACAGAAGATCATAGGGGAAGGCAGGGAAAAATAAAAGATCAGAGGGGAAGGCAGGGAAATCAGAGAGGGAAGCAAACCATAAGAGAGGCTGAACTCCAGGAAACAAACAGGGTTTTGCTGGAGGGAGGTAGGGGTTGCTGGGTTAAATGCATAATGGGCATGATGTCTCAAGCACTAGCTGTTATATACAACTGATGAATCACTGAACTCTACCTCTGAAACTAATAATACACTAAATGTTAATTGAATTTAAATAAATAAAATTTTAAAAATAAAAATAAATTTAAAAAGTAAAGTATATATGCAGGAGGGTAAACTATAAAGAAAATCAAAGGATTGATTAAAACAGATTTTAGAAATATGACAACCTCTAGTAGGGAGAAGCGGGGGGCCAGGATCAGGGAGGGGCACAAAAGGAGTGGAGGGGTTGCTTCCAAAGTACTTGTAATGTTCTCCTTCTTAACCTAAATGAGATAGATATATTGTTTTATTATGAATATTTAGACTGCACAGATGTCTTTTATACACTCTTGTTTAAGACATAGTTCAGCATTTAAAATTTCAGAAGAATGTAATTCAGATGTGTACTACAGCACATTTTCTATGTGTTGGTCTATGTTTTTAGGCATATCCAGGTACAACAAATATTTTTTAAACACTCACCCCTTATTAGTTGTGTCATTGGGAGCAAGCTCCTTCACTTGGGTGTCTTGGCTTCCCCATCTTCCAAAATGGGAATAAAAATAGCATCTACCTAAGTGGGGTACCATGAAGCTTAAATGAATTAACCTCTGTAAGGTGCCTGGCACAATGCCTGCCAACTAAGCTGCCATAGTTGAGTCTCAGGAAAATGACTTCCCTGGGGAGTTTGCAGACCTCAGACCTGGGAAATCAGCCAAGGGTAAGCTCAGTGAATTGAGCCAAATTCAGCTGGGGACCCCCAACCCCTTTCTAACTAACAATCACTATGTAGCTATATCAGAACCCATCTGAAGTTCAGGGCTGAGGATTATTCTATCAATCTAAATTTCAACAGCCAACTTGTGAACTTTAGCCCCTGAAATACACCCATTTGCTCATTCTTTCATTCCTTCAACCATCTAGCATTTCCCTCATGACTATTGCTGTGCTAGGCTGGATAAGAAACTGGAAAGAATATTTACAACCCAAACTTCATTCTCAAGAGGCATGCCTAGCTCTCTGGCTCTGGTTCTTTGGTGAGTCCAGTCCCCACCAATATGACAAAAGATCTGCAAGAACCCTACACTATAAACCACAAAACACTACTGGGATAAATGAAAGAAGACCTGCACAAATGGAGAATAAACTGTGTTCCAGGGTTGGAAGACTCAGTACTGTTAAAGTGTCAGCTCTCCCCAAATTCATCAAAGATTAATGCATTCTTAATCAAAATCTCAGCAAGCTTTTTGGTAGCAATTGACAAGCTGATTCTAAAATTTATGTGGTAATGCAAAGGACCTAAAATAGCCAAAATATCTCTGAAAAATAACTAAAAGAATTTATACTACTTGATTTCGGAAAGCCACAGAAATTGACACTGTGATATGGATATGGAGATAGACACATAGTACAAAACAGACCCACAAATGTACGGTCAACTAATTATCCACAAAGATGCCAAGGCAATTCAATGGAAAAAAACATCATTTTTTTCAACAAGTAGCAATATGTAAGAAGAAGGAATAGGAGGGTGGTGGGGAGAAGAGGTGAAGGAAAGGGGAGGGGAAGAGGGGAAAGAAGGGGAGGGAAGGAGAAGGGAAGGATCTCAATATTTACCTCTCACCATATACAAAAATTAACCTGGAACGGATCATAAGTATAAATTTAAGAGCTAGAAATGCATAAAATTTCTAGAAGGAAACAGGAGGAAAATTTAATGTTCATGTTGGTTTTAAAGAGAAGTTCACAAACTCTCTGATCTTCCTTCTTTAAGATGTGGAGTTTAATCTTCTCTCCCTGAATGTGATACAATCACTTCTAGCAAACAGAATATGGCGGAAGTGATAGAATGTCATTTCCAAGATTAGGCTATTTAAAAGACTACAGTTTCTATCTTGGGCTTTCCCCCCCTCTCTACCCACTTGCCCATCTCTGTCTCCGTCTCTGTATTCACTCTGGGGGAAGCTAGCTGCCATGTCATGAGGTAGCCCTACAGAGAAGACAGCACTCCTGCTATGAGGAGAGGCCCATGTGGTGGAGAAGGAAGGGCCTGCCATCAATCACATGAGTGAGCTGAAAGTAGATATTGTTTTATTTATGTTATATAGATATGTATTTTAAATATCTTTAAGATAGATATTTGTTTTTATATAGATACTTATAGATACATAAAGACATAAAATCTTTAATAGAGATACTTATCTATTTTATATAGATATTTATTTCATCAAGCCATAGGTTGACTGCAGCCCTATGAGAGACTGAGCCAGAACTACCCAGCCAGGGTGGTCTCAAATTCCTGATCCATGTGAAAATAATAAATGTTTGTTGTTTGAAGCTGCTAAGTTTAGGAGTTATTTATGCAGCAATAAATAACAAAGACAGTAATCCTGGATTTGGCAAAAAAGCCTTAAATATGATATAAAGAGCATGAATTACAACCAGGAAAAAAAACCCATCAATCTGATTTGATGAAAATCAAAAACTTCTGCTCTCTCAAGGAAACTTCCACAGCATTTCTCCCAATTCCTTCCACTAAGTACAACTAAAACCCTGGATGTAACACAGCTGACTGACGATCATAAAAGGGATGTCTCAGTCAAACCCAGACTGCCACAGCAGAGTAGCACAGACTGGGTAGCTTAAACAACAGACTTTTATTTCTCACAGTTCTGGAGGCTGGGAAATCCAAGATCAAAGTGTTGTCGGATTCAGTGTCTGCTAAGAGCCCTCTCCTTGAGCTGCAGACGGCTGCCTTCTTGAGACATCCCTACATGGTCTTTCCTCAGTACATGCTTATGAAGAGAAAGAGACCTCTGGTGTCTCCTCTTAGTTGTACAAGAGTACTAATCCCATCATGGGAACTCCACCCTCACAACCTCATCTAAACCTAATCACCTCCCAGAAGCCCCGCCTCAAAATACCGTCACACTGAATTAGAACTTCAGCATGTGAATTTTGAAAAGGTACAAACATTCAGTCTGAAACAAAGACTCTGAAAGATGGAAGGCGGATTGGTGATGCCATGGTAGCAGAGAGGCCCGGCCAGTCTAGAGACAGCACTTTGCTGCCTGTCAACATGCAGTCAGTGAAAAATGCATAGTCTTCCCCCTGCCCAGTAGTAGCTGGTGGCCCTGGATGGATTGCTTTCCTGCCCTCCAAGCATGGCATCAGCAAAGATTGAGTGGACTGTAGCCCCCCCACCAAGGGTAGCAGATAGCCTATGGCAGCACAGCAACAACAAATAACCTGCGGCATTTTCTACTCCCTGCCAGCTGGGGGAGTCTGGATTTCCACCGACCACTCAACAGCAGCTGAAGCCTCAGAGATTCCTCCCCTGTGGATAGCATCAGTGGAAAACATGGAGGAAGTTTGGACCTCATAGTGGTAGGCAATGCCCCTCACTCTCCAAACTAGGAAATGGTGGAAGGGTTTTGGAGAGAACGAAACTGGGGAAAGGGATCCCCTAAACCTGTATAGGATATTTTGGATAGATAGCTGATTGACCCAGGTTTTCAGAGCAGACTTTGAATAACACACATAAAAAGCAGACCAGAAAAGCACTGCAAGGACTCAGAAATGAAATTGTCATTGGAACAGTTCACAAAAGTAGGCCAAGACCAGCATTCTAACCTAAATAGAATGACTGTTTGCTAAAATAGACTATTTCAGTAGGATCCAGAGTTTCATAACATAATATCCCCAATGTCCAGGATACAATAAAAAGTCACTCATCTTACCAAGAGCCAGAAAAATTACAACTGGAAGGGGAAAAGACAAACAACAAATGCCAACACTGACATGACCCAGATGTTAGAATTATCTGACAAAGATTTTGAAGCAATCATCATAAAAATGTTTCAGTAAGCAATTATGAATACTCTTGAAACACATAAAAATTTAAAAATCTCAGTAAAAAAATAGAAGATATAAAAAGAACCAGAGGGGAATTATAGAATTAAAAAATTAAATAATCAAAATTAAGAACTCACTGGATGGGCTCAATAATATACCGAAGATGAGATACGAAAAATTACTAAAGACGGATCAATAGAACTTATTCAATCTAGGGGTGCCTGTATGACTCGTTAAATAGTCAACTCTTGATTTTGGCTTAGGTCATGGTCTCAAGGTCATGCGATCAAGCCCCACATCAGACTCCAAACTCAACAGGGACTCTGCTTGAGGTTTTCTCTCTCCCTCTCCCTCCGTCCCTCCCCCTGCTTGTGTTCTCTCTCTCTCTCTCTCTCAAATAAATACATAAATCTTTTTTATTCAGTCTGACCAACAAAGAGAAAATAGATGGGAAAAAAATGAACAGAGAGCCTCTCAGATGTATAGGACAATAACAAAAATCTAACATTTGTTTTACTGAAGTCCGAAGAAAAGAAGAGAAAGTGTGGAACAAAAAACATATATATTTGGAGGTATAGTGGTTGAATATTTCTAATATTTGGTGAAAAGCATAAACCTAATCATCCAAGAAGTTAATAAATCACAAAAAGGGAAAACCTGAATAAATCCACCCAGGACATATCATAATCAAACTTCTGAAAAATAAAGATAAGAAAAAGTCCTGAGAGTGGCTAGAAATAAATATTTCATTGCATATAGAAAAACATTTCAAATGACAACAAATTTCTTATCTGAATCCAAGGAGACCAAAGGAAATGACACATTTTTCAAATGCTGAAAGAAAAGAACTGTCAATGCCAAACTACGTGAAGGTAATAAATCCTTTAAAAATGAGTAAGAAGGGCACCTGGGTGGCTCCCGTGGGTTAAAGCCTCTGTCTTCGGCTCAGGTCATGATCCCAGGATCCTGGGATCGAGCCCCTGGGATTGAGCTCCGCATTGGGTCTCTGCTTAGCAGGGAGACTGCTTCCTCCTCTCTCTCTGCCTACTTGTGATCTCTGTCTCTCAAATAAATAAATAAAAACGAGTAAGAATTAAGTCACTCTTGGGCAGAGAAACACTTAGAATTTGTTACCAGAAGATCTACTTCTAAAAAATGGCCAAGGTCGGGGCGCCTGGGTGGCTCAGTGGGTTAAGCCGCTGCCTTCGGCTCAGGTCATGATCTCAGGGTGCTGGGATGGAGTCCCGCATCCAGCTCTCTGCTCAGCGGGGAGCCAGCTTCCCTCTCTCTCTCTGCCTGCCTCTCCATCTACTTGTGATTTCTCTCTGTCAAATAAATAAATAAAATCTTTAAAAAATGGCCAAGGTCAATCTCCAAATAGAAAGGAAATGGTAACAGAAGGAATCTTGGAACATCAAAAACAAAACAAAACAAAAAAAAAAAAAAAGAAAAAGAAAAAAGAAAGAACAGTGAACTGTGTTAAAAAAAATTCAAGTAGGGGTAAATATAATGTTATCCTTCTCCTTATAAATTTTTAAAATTATTTGATAGTTGAGGTAAAAATTATAGCATGACCTGATGTAGATGCTCAATATATGTAGAGGAAATACAACAACTATATTTTAAAGGTGAGGAAGGAAAAAGTACAGAAATGGAAGTAAGTTTTCTATACTTTCTTTGTAGCCTTAAAATCTCAGTACTAGTAGTCTATGATAACTTGTGTACATATATGTCAGCCTTGGAGGAAACCACTAAAATAAAAATATAGAGAGACATACTCAAAAAAACTACAGAGAAATCATAACTTAAGTCCCCCAGAATGTTCAAGCAACCCAGAGGCAAGCATGAGAAAAGGAACAGAGAGGAACAGAAAACAGAAGGAACAAACAGAAAAATATAAGAAATACAGAAATTTGGAAACATTGATGAGCCCTAAATCTCTAATTTGGATATGTGCATAACAGTCACCTCCTTCGAGCCTCCTGACCTGAACTAAGCTTTAAAATTTTATTTATATAAGTAAATCAAGGAGGAATCCTAAAAATAAATGCCCAGGTAACCCACAGAAAAGCAAGAAAAGAGTAGCAAAGGAATGAAAAACAAAGGAAACAAACACAAAGCAAATAACATGGAAGACTTAAGCCCTAACATAGCAGCAATTACTGCAAACATAAATGGTTTAAACATACCAATTGAAAGACAGACTGGCAAATAAAAACCACAACCCAACTATATATTACATAAGACACTTATTTCAAATTTATCCATACGTAGGTTGAAAGTCAGTGGATGGAAAAAGATACATCCTGCAAACATTATTTTTTTTAAAAGCAGGAGTGGCTACATATTAATATCATGTAGAATAAACGTCAAAGAAAAAAATGCTAGTGACAAAGAGGAATATTTTTAGATAAAAGAGTTGATCCACTGGAAAGATACCATGATCCAAAGTATGTGTGCACCAAACAGCAGAGCCACAAAATACATGAAGCTGAAAGAAGTAGACAAATCCAAAACCATAGCTGGGGACTCAAGCACCCTGTCTCAGCAATTGATAGAATTAGACAGGAAACCAGTAAAAACATGGAAGAACTGAGCCTTAGGATTTAACTGACACTCATATAACACTCAAGCCAACAACAGCAGAATACAAATGATTTCCAAGTGTCCATGGAATATTCACCAAGACAGACCACTTCCTGAGTCATAAGAGCAAACCGTAACAAATATTTAAAAATTGAAATCATGTAGAGTATATTCCCTGACCATAATGGAATTAAAATAGAAATAAATAACAGGAAAATATTCAAACACTTGGTAACTAAACTACACACTTCTAAATCATCCACAAGTCAAAGCAGAAGCCTCAAATGAAATACAAAAACACATAAAACTGAATAAAAATGAAAACACAATGTATCAAAATTGGTGGGTTGCATCTAAAGCATCACCGAGAGGGGAATATTAGAAATGCTTAGATTAGAAAAGAGGAAGTATTCATATCAATAATCTAAGTTCCCACCTCAAGAAACTGTGAAAAGAAGAGCAAATACACCCAAAGCAAGAAGGAAGGAAATAAGAAAAATAATAGCAAAAATCAATGAAACTGAAAATAGGGGGGAAATAGACAAGATAAAATAAAAAGCAGCTTTTGAAAAGATCAATACAATTTATAAATATTGAATAAAATTGATAAAAGAAGAAAGAGAAAAGACACAGTTACCAATATCAGGAATGAAAAGGGAGATATCGGGCGCCTGGGTGGCTCAGTAGGTTAAGCCGCTGCCTTCGGCTCAGGTCATGATCTCAGGGTCCTGGGATCGAGTCCCGCATCGGGCTCTCTGCTCAGCAGGGAGCCTGCTTCCCTCTCTCTCTCTCTCTGCCTGCCTCTCTGCCTACTTGTGATTTCTCTCTGTCAAATAAATAAATAAAATCTTAAAAAAAATTTTTTTTAAAAAGGGAGATATCAATACAGATGCTGCAGCCATTAGAAGCATAAAAAGGGAATATTATGAAAACTACCCACATAAATTCAACAACTTGAAAGAAAGCACCTGTTCCTTAGAGAGTCACAAACTACCTAAATATACCCAGAATGAAATAGATAACCCAAATAAATCCTATGTCTGTTAAAGAAGTTGAATCTGTAAATACTTCCAAAAAAGAAATTTCCATGCCCTGATAGTTTCCCTGGAGACACTGGTCAAACATTTAAAGAATTGACATCAATTCTATACAATACAATCTCTTCCAGAAAAGAGAAGAGAGGGGAACACTTCCAAACTCATTTTATGAGGACCTGAAACCAAAATCAGACAAAGACCATATTTTAAAAAAAAGAAAACTATAGACAAGTACCTCCCATGAACTTAAATATAAAATTCCTCAACAAAGTATTAGCAAAGTAAATTGAGCAATATTTAAATATAATTATGCTCCATGCCCAATTTATTCAAGGCATACAAGTCTGGTTCAATACTTGAAAAGTGATCAATATAGTCCACAGTGTCAGTAGGTTAAAAAAAGAAAACTTGTAATCATATAAGTAGATGTAGAAAAAGAATTTTATAAAATTCAATATCCATTCATAATAAAAACTCTCAGAAAACTAGAAATAAAGAGGAGCTTCTTTTGTAGAAAAAGAAATCCTACAGCTAATATCAATAGTTAACAGTAAAAGATTGAATATTTTCCCCTTAAGATCAGGAACATGGCTCTCACAAATGTTATGCAACATAGTGCTGGAAGTCTTGGCCAGAACAATAAAGCAAGAAATGCAATAAAATGTGCACAAATGAGAAAGGAAGAAATAAAACTCTCCCAATTTGCAGACAACATGATTATCTACATTGAAAATCTTAAGGCATCTATTAAAAATAAAATTCCTGGATTGGGGCTCCTGGGAGGCTCTGTCATTAAGCATCCGCCTTCGGCTCATGTCATGAGCCCAGGTTCCTGGATTGAGCCCCACATTGGTCTCCCTGCTCAGCAGGAAGCCTGCTTCTCCTCTCCCACTCCCTCTGCTTGTGTTTCCTCTCTCACTGTGTCTCTATCAAATAAATAAATAAAATCTTTTAAATAGTAAAATAAAATAAAATTATAAATTCCCAGAATAAGTGAGTTTAGCAAGGTTGCAAGATAAAAGATGAACAAACAAAAAACTATTGTGTTTCTATGTACTAGCAACAAAAAGTGGAAATATGGGTTAAAAACAAAAAACCATTTATAATCTATTCAAAAAGTTAAACATCTAACTATAACATAACAAAACATACATAGAACGGGTAGTCTGGAAATGACAAAACACTGATGACAGATGTCCAAGAAACTTTAAATAAATGAAAAGACATTTTATGTTTGTGGATTGGAACACTCACATATTAAAGATGTCAATTCTCCCCAAATTGATAAACTCAATCTACCAAAATGGGTTAATTAAAGTCTGTGAAAATGCCAGAAAAACTTCTTTGTAGATATAGAGAAGATTGTTTTTAAATTTAAAACCCTATCAAAAAAGAAAAATTAAGAGGAACCACCTAACTGGGGTTAAAACGAACTCATAGCTACAGTAAGCCAAAACTGTGCTACTGAAAGGGAGGCAGACAAAAAAAAAAAAAAAAAGAACAAACAAACAGTGGAACAGAATAGACTACTCCAGAAATCAGGAACCCCAGATAGAGTCACACAAATTCACCCTAGTGATTTTTCACAAAGGTACAAATTAGTTCGGAAAAAGTATAGGCTTTTCAACAAATAATACCAGGACAATTGCACATCCATTGGCAAAAACGTGAACCTCTAACTAAGTCCCATGCCTTATTAAAAAATTAATTCTAAGTGGACAATGGATTTAAATAAAAAATACAAAACTATTTAAAATTTTTAAGAAGAAACAAAAGACAATATCTTCAGGACATAGAGCTAAGCTAAGTGTCCTAAGACATAAAGCTAAAAGCCCAGAGAAAACTGGATAAACTGAGCATCAAAATTAACATGTTTGCTCCATGAAATAAGCTAAGAGGATGATATCCACAATGAGCTATCAACACACATCTATTAAAATGGCTAAAATTTCAAACCCCTCAGACTGTTTTTCAGAGTCCATAGTCTCTCATTGAAGTGGCGGGGGGGTGGGAGGTTGGGGTACCAGGTGGTGAGTATTATAGAGGGCACGGCTTGCATGGAGCACTGGGTGTGGTGAAAAAATAATGAATACTGTTTTTCTGAAAATAAATAAATTGAAAAATAAAATAAAATAAAATGGCTAAAATTTAAAATAGTGACAAAACCAAATGCTGAGAATGCAAAGAAAGAATCTCTCATACATTCCTGATGGGAATATAAAATGATACAGTCAGTCTGGAAAACAGTTTGATGGTTTTTCAATGAGCCTAAACATGTGCTTACAAAATAACCTAGTAGTTGCACTGTTGGACATTTAGCCACCCAAAAATGAAAACTTACATTTACACAAGAACCTATACACAAATGCTCCCCACCACTTTTTCGTAATAGCCCAAACCTAAAAACAATCAAAATTTCCTTTAATGGGTGAATGCTTGAAAAGAAAATCTCTGGTGCATCCACACAGTGAAATAGCATTCAGCAATAAAAAGTAACCATTAATGGGACGCCTGGGTGGTGCAGTTGGTTGGACGACTGCCTTCGGCTCAGGGCGTGATCCTGGAGTCCCGGGATCGAGTCCCACATCAGGCTCCCAGCTCCATGGGGAGTCTGCTTCGCTCTCTGACCTTCTCCTCCCTCATTCTCTCTCACTGTCTCTCTCTCTCAAATAAATAAAAAAAATAAAATAAAATCTTAAAAAAAAAAAGTAACCATTAATACACACAACGTAGATGATTCTCAAGGAAATTATCCTTAGTGGGATAGCATCAATATCAAAAGGTTGTATGCTGGGCACCTGAGTGGCTCAGTCAGTTACGCATCTAATTTTGGCTCAGGTCATGAGCCTAGGGTCCTGGGATTGAGTCCCACCTCAGGCTTCCTACTTTCAGCAGAGTCTGCTTCTCCCCCGTCCCTTCTCCCCTGACTCCTTCTCCCAATATCTGTCTCTCTCTCTCTCTCAAATAAATTACTAAAATATTAAAAAAAATAAGTGCATATGGTATGATTCTATATTCTGTATGGCACCATATGACATCTTGGAAATGATGAAACTCTAGAAACGAAGGACAGTTAACGGTTCCTAAAAGACAGGGGCATGGGAAATGTTCACAGTAATGGAACAGTTCCATATCTGATCATAGTGCTACATAAAACATATATGAGATTTAATTGCATAGAACTACACACATACACACACAAATGAGTGCATATAAAAACTGCTGAAAATGGAATGAGGTCCATAGTCTAAATAACAGAACTGTATCATGTCAGTTTCCTGAGTTCAATATTGTGCTGCAATTACATAACATGGCCCCATTAGTGGAAGGTGGGGAAGAGTAAATGAGACTCTCCCTACTATTTTTGCAACTTTCTGTGACTCTGTAGTTATTTTCAAATTAAAAAGGTTTTTAAAAGCTAAAAAAAAGTTTAAAAATGAAAATGCAATCCACACATGAGAACAAAATATCTGCAAAAACCTATATTTTACAAAGGACTTATGTCATTAATCCATAAATAAATCTTAGAACTTAAGAAAAATACAAGTAGCCCAATTAAAAAAAAAAAAGGACAAAATATTTGAACTTGCTGTGTCCTCACATGGCCTATTCTTCTCTTCTTGTAAGGACACCAGTCACACTATTTAGAGTCCACTCATTTAACCTTCCAAATACAGCCACATGGCAGGTTAGGGTTTCAACACAACATAACATAACATAGCATAATGGCTACTGTACTTAATGATGTATGAGGGAAAGTGGGAAGGCAGATGTTACTGCAGAAGAGCTAAATTCTTAATCACCATAAGTATCAAGAAATAACACTATAGGGGAGAAGTAAGATGGTGGAGGAGGAGGAGACCAAAATATCATCTTGACTTAGGAGTTCAGCTAGATAGTTACCAAACCATTCTGAACACCTACAAATTCAACAGGAAATATTAGAGAAGAAGAGCAGCAATTCTAGGAACAGAACCACTTTCCAGAAGGTAGACCGTGTGGAGAAATGAACCTGAAGTAGTGCAAAGAAAGACCACAAGGGGTAGGGGCTGGCTCCTGGCGAGTGGTAGAACAGCACAGCACAAAATCAGAACTTTTAGAAGTCTGCTCCACTGAGGGATGTTGCTCCAGAGGCTAAGTGAGGTGGGGGGGGTCCCTCGCAGGAAGTGTGGTCTCAGGACCTGTGGGGGTCACAGAAAGACCACAGGTGCCTGAGTGCAACAGAGCTTCCAGGTATTGGAGTGGGGAAGCCAGCTGCAGAGACAGAGCCAAGGAGTGTACTCTCAGCTAAGGGTTACCTTAAACTGTGATCTGAGGCACAGTTGGACATCTTCTCTTCCAGCAGGGACCCCACAAGTGGCAGATCTGGAGAGACCCCCACCTTCTTCCTTTGGTGTGGGCGTGAAATGCAGGAATCTGCTGGGTTTGGAAACTCCAAATGGGGCTCTGTGCCAGAGATAGAAATGCTTGGTCACAGGCTGGGTAAGCACAGAGTGCAGCTGGAGACCAGGGAGACAGGAGGGCAGGAGGACAGGAGGGCTTTTCTTTGAGGGCACACCAAGGAGTGGGGCCCTCAGCTCTCAGCTCTGATACACCAGAGATTGGGAGGCTACCATCTTCATTCTCTGCCTCCAAACCTGAAAGGAAAGTGTTCAGGGAACAAAAGCTCCTGAGAGCAAACCCGAGCAGATTACTTAGCCTGGCCCCTGGCAAGGGTGGTGCAATTACACCTTGGGCAAATACACTTGAGAATCACTGCAACAGGCCCCTCCCCCAGAAGACAAGCAAGAACATCCAGCCAAGACCAAGTTCAATATTCAGTGAGAACTGAAGAACTCCAAAGCTAGGGGAAAGCAACACAGAATTCATGGCTTTTTTCCCATGATCTTTTAGTCTTTCAAAAATAGATTTTTTTAATTTTATTTTTTCTTATGCTATTTTTTAATGTTTCCTCTTTCCTCTTTTAAACTTTTTTTAAACTAGTTTATCTTATCAATACCTTTTTTTAAAAAAGATTTTATTTATTTATTTGACAGACAGAGATCACAAATAGGCAGAGAGGCAGGCAAGGAGAGAGGGGAAAGCAGGGTCCTGCTGATCAGAGAGCCCAATGTGGGGCTCAATCACAAAACCTGGAGATCATGACATGAGCTAAAGGCAGAGACTTTAACCCACTGAACCACCCAGGCACCCCTTATCAATAGCTTTTTAAAAATCTTCTTAAATTTCATTGTTATAGTCATATTTTAACCCTCCATTGTATTTAACCTTATTTTTATATACATATAGGTATTTTTTTCTTTAAAAATTTGAGATACAATTTCTTCTAATAGAACAAAATATACCCTAAATCTATCACATGGCTTTGTTCTTGTCTCCAGCCTAATCACATTCTTTCCTCATTTTTTTCTTTTTTCAACATCTTCTTATCTTATCAATTCCATTTTTAGAATCTTTTTTAACTTTTTAAAGTTAGAATTTTTTTTAACTTTTTTAACTTTCATCTTTACAGTCAAATTTCCTCCCTTCATTGTGTTTACCCTTATTTTTGTATATATATGTGTATATGTGTGTTTCTTTCTTTAAAATTTTGGGAGGTAGTTTCTTCTAACAGAACAAAATACACCCAAAATCAAGTGTATGGCTCTCTTCTATTCATCAGTCCAATATATATATATTTTCCCACTTTCTTCTCCCCCCCAGTTTTTGGTCTCTTCTGATTTTTTTAGTGTATATTTTTCTGGGCTTGTTGCCACCCTTTTAGTATTTTGCTTGCTCATTCATCTATTCTCATCTGGATAAAATGACAAGATGGAAAAACTCACCACAAAAAAAAAAAAGGACAAGAGGCAGTACTGATGGCCAGGGACCTAATCAATATGGACACTGGTGATATGTCAGATCTAGAGTTCAGAATGATGATTATCAAAGTGCTGGCTGGGCTTGAAAAAGGCATGGAGGATATTAGAGAATCCCTTTCTGGAGAAATAAAAGAACTAAAATCTAATCAAGTTGAAATTTAAAAAGCTATTAATGAGGTGCAATCAAAAATGGAGGCTCTTACTGCTAGGATAAATGAGGCAGAAGAGAGAATTAATGATATATAAGACCAAATGATGGAGAATAAAGAAGCTAAGCAAAAGAAAGACATAAAACTACTGGACCACGAGGGGAGAATTCGAGAGATAAATGATACCATAAGACAAAACAATATTAGAATAATTGGAATTGCAGAAGAAGAAGGGGGTGGCAGAAGGTATATTGGAGCAAAATTGTGGTAGAGAATATCCCTAATTTGGCAAAGGGAACAGAATCAAAATCCAAGAGGCACAGAGAACGTCCCCCTTAAAATCAATAAAAATTGGTCCACATCCTGTCATCTATAGTAAAACTTACAAGTCTTCTTTTTTTCTTTTTTTGTGTCTGTTAGCAATTTGTATGCCTTCATTGAAGAAGTGTCTGTCCATGTCTTCTGCCCATTTTTTAAATTTTATTTAGTTTTTTTAATTGATTTTTTATTTTTTATAAACATATATTATATTTTTATCCCCAGGGGTACAGGTCTGTGAATCACCAGGTTTACACACTTCACAGCACTCACCATAGCACATATCCTCCCCAATGTCCATAATCTTACCCCCCTTCTCCCAACCCCCCTCCCCCCAGCAACCCTCAGTTTGTTTTGTGAGATTAAGAGTCACTTATGGTTCGTCTCCCTCCCAATCCCATCTTGTTTCATTTATTCTTCTCCTACTCCATAATCCCCCACGTTGCATCTCCACTTCCTCGTATCAGGGAGATCATATGATAGTTGTCTTTCTCTGATTGACTTATTTCGCTAAGCATGATACCCTCCAGTTCCATCCACATCATCGCAAATGGCAAGATTTCATTTCTTTTGATGGCTACATAGTATTCCATTGTGTATATATACCACTTCTTCTTTATCCATTCATCTGTTGATGGACATCTAGGTTCTTTCCATAGTTTGGCTATTGTGAACATTGCTGCTATAAACATTTGGGTGCACGTGCTCCTTCGGATCACTACATTTGTATCTTTAGGGTAAATACCCAGTAGTGCAATTGCTGGGTCATAGGAGGTAGCTCCATTTTCATCTTTTTGAGGAACCTCCATGCTGTTTTCCAGAGTGGTAGCACCAGCTTGCATTCCCACCAACAGTGTAGGAGGGTTCCCCTTTCTCCGCATCCTCACCAGCATCTGTCATTTCCTGACTTGTTAATTTTAGCCATTCTGACTGTTGTGAGGTAATATCTCATTGTGGTTTTGATTTGTATTTCCCTGATGCCGAGTGATATGGAGCACTTTTTCATGTGTCTGTTGGCCATCTGGATGTCTTCTTTGCAGAAATGTCTGTTCATGTCTTCTGTCCATTTCTTGATTGGATTATTTGTTCTTTGGGTGTTGAGTTTGCTAAGTTCTTTATAGATTTTGGACACTAGCCCTTTATCTGATGTATCGTTTGCAAATATCTTCTCCCATCCTGTCAGTTGTCTTTTGGTTTTGTTAACTGTTTCCTTTGCTGTGCAAAAGCTTTTGATCCTGATAAAATCCCAATAGTTCATTTTTGCCCTTGCTTCCCTTGCGTTTGGCGATGTTCTTAGGAAGATGTTGCTGCGGCTGAGGTTGAAGAGGTTGCTGCCTGTGTTCTCCTCAAGGATTTTGATGGGTTCCTTTCTCACATTGAGGTCCTTCATCCATTTTGAGTCTATTTTCATGTGTGGTATAAGGAAATGGTCCAATTTCATTTTTCTGCATGTGGCTGTCCAATTTTCCCAACACCATTTGTTGAAGAGACTGTCTTTTTTCCATTGGACATTCTTTCCTGCTTTGTAGAAGATTAGTTGACCATAGAGTTGAGGGTCTATTTCTGGGCTCTCTATTATGTTCCATTGATCAATGTGTCTGTTTTTGCGCCAGTACCATGCTGTCTTGATGATGACAGCTTTGTAGTAGAGCTTGAAGTCCGAAATTGTGATGCCACCAACTTTGGCTTTCTTTTTCAATATTCCTTTGGCTATTCGAGGTCTTTTCTGCTTCCATATAAATTTTAGGATTATTTGTTACATTTCTTTGAAAAAGATGGATGGTACTTTGATAGGAATTGCATTAAATGTGTAGATTGCTTTAGGTAGCATAGACATTTTCACAATATTTATTCTTCCAATCCAGGAGCATGGAACGTTTTCCCATTTCTTTGTGTCTTCCTCAATTTCTTTCATGAGTACTTTATAGTTTTCTGAGTATAGATTCTTTGCCTCTTTGGCTAGGTTTATTCCTAGGTATCTTATGGTTTGGGGTGCAATTGTAAATGGGATTGACTCCTTAATTTCTCTTTCTTCTGTCTTGTTGTTGGTGTAGAGAAATGCAACTGATTTCTGTGCATTGATTTTATATCCTGACACTTTACTGAATTCCTGTACAAGTTCTAGCAATTTTGGAGTGGAGTCTTTTGGGTTTTCCACATAGAGTATCATATCATCTGCGAAGAGTGATAGTTTGACTTCTTCGTTGCCGATTTGGATGCCTTTAATTTCCTTTTGTTGTCTGATTGCTGAGGCTAGGACTTCTAGTACTATGTTGAATAGCAGTGGTGATAATGGACATCCCTGCTGTGTTCCTGACCTTAGCGGAAAAAGCTTTCAGTTTTTCTCCATTGAGAATGATATTTGCGGTGGGTTTTTCATAGATGGCTTTGATGATATTGAGGTATGTGCCCTCGATCCCTACACTTTGAAGAGTTTTGATCAGGAAGGGATGCTGTACTTTGTCAAATGCTTTTTCAGCATCTTTTGAGAGTATCATATGGTTCTTGTTCTTTCTTTTATTAATGTGTTGTATCACACTGATTGATTTGAAGATGTTGAACCAAGCTTGCAGCCCTGGAATAAATCCCACTTGGTCATGGTGAATAATCCTTTTAATGGACTGTTGAATCCTATTGGCTAGTATTTTGGTGAGAATTTTTGCATCTGTGTTCATCTGTAGTTCTCTTTTTTAATGGGATCCTTGTCTGGTTTTGGGATCAAGGTGATGCTGGCCTCATAAAATGAGTTTGGAAGTTTTCCTTCCATTTCTATTTTTTGGAACAGTTTCAGGAGAATAGGAATTAATTCTTCTTTAAATGTTTGGTAGAATTCCCCCCGGGAAGCCGTCTGGCCCTGGGCTAAATATATAAATATATAATCTTCAACAAAGCAAGAAAGAATGCCCAAAGGAAAAAAGACAGTCTCTTCAACAAATGATGTTGGGAAAAATGGACAGCCACATGCAGAAGAATGAAAGTGACCATTCCTTATACCACACACAAAAAATGGGCTCCAAGTGGATTAAAGACTTCAATGTGAGACAGGAATCCAACAAAATCCTTGAGGAGAACACAGGCTGC
Source organism: Neogale vison (assembly GCF_020171115.1). NCBI lineage: Eukaryota > Metazoa > Chordata > Mammalia > Carnivora > Mustelidae > Neogale > Neogale vison. The sequence goes on along the minus strand of NC_058093.1, from coordinate 112,821,021 downwards.
AACCTTTTCAACGTCAGCTGCAGTAACTTCTTCCTAGAAACATCACCAAAGACAAGGGAAGCAAGGGCAAAATGAACTATCGGGACTTCATCAAGTTCAAAGGATTTTGCACAGCAAAGGATACAGTCAACAAAACCAAAAGACAACCAACAGAATGGGAGAAGATATTAGCAAATGACATATCAGATAAAGGGCTAGTATCCAAAGTCTGTAAAGAACTTATCAAATTTAACACCCAAAGAACAAATAATCCAATCAAGAAATGGGCAGAAGACATGAACAGACATTTCTTCAAAGAAGACATCCAAATGGCCAACAGATGCATGAAAAAGTGCTCAACATCGCTTGCCATCAAGGAAATACAAATCAAAACCACAATGAGATACTACCACATACCAGTTAGAAAGGCTAAAATTAACAAGTCAGGAAATGAAAGATGTTGGTGAGGATGCAGAGAAAGAGGAACCCTCCTACACTGTTGGTCGGAATGCATTATGGAGATTCCTCAAAAAGTTGAAAATAGAGCTACCCTATGATCCAGCAATTGCACTACTGGGTTTTTACCCTAAAGATACAAATCAAGTGATCTGAAGGGGCATGGGCACCTGAATGATGTTTATAGCAGCAATGTCCACAATAGCCAGACTATGGAAACAATCTAGATGTCCATCAACAGATGAATGGACAAAGAAGATGTGGTATACACACACACACACACACACACACACGGAATAGTATGCAGCCATCAAAAGAAATAAAATTTTGCCATTTGCAACGATGTGGGTGGAACTAGAGGGTATTATGGTATGTGAAATAAGTCAATCAGAGAAAGACATTATCATATGATTTCTCTGGTATGAGGAATTTGAAAGGCTGGGTGGAGGGTCATGACAAGTAGGGAGGGAAAAATAAAAAAAGATGGGATCCAGAGGGAAACAAACCATAAGAGACTCTTAATCTTGGGAAACAAACTCAACACTTCGGTGGGAGGGGGGTGGGAGGGGTAGGGTGGCTGTGTTATGGACATTGGGGAGGATATGTGCTATGGTGAGTGCTGCGAAAGTGTAAGCTTGATGATTCACAGACCTGTACCCCTGGGGCAAATAGTACATTATATGTTAATTTAAAAAAAAAAAGAAAACACTGTGTAAGTATATTCTTGTGAAATCTGGAAAGGAATACCAGAAAAAATAGCCTAAAGAATTGGAACATATTTGCCTCCAGATGGAGGAGAATGGGTCAACAACATGCTGATCTTTCATATACATTTTTTAAGATCTTATTTATTTATTTAACAATGAGAGAGACAGAGAGAACACACAAGCAGGGGTAACAGCTGGCAGAGCAGGAAAAGGGAGAAGCAGGCTTCCCACCAAGTGAAGAGCCCAATGTGGGACTCAATCCCAGGACCCTAGATCATGTCCTGAGCTGGAGGCAGCCACTTAACTGACTGAGCCACCCAGGCATCCCCTATATACATTTTTAAGTACTATTTGATTTTTTTAAATTTTGATGATGGACACTGTGATGGACTTGCCAATAGCCACTCCCACTTTGCCCATACCCCCTGAAAAGGAAGTTGGGGAATTGATTCAGCTTAAGGGGTGGGCTTGACTGATACTCAGTAGCTGGCTCCAGAAGAGAAAAGCCTTGTCCAGTCTTCTGGAAAAGTCCCAGTATGAAAGATTCATTTGTCACTAGGAAGCAGAGTTCTCCACCATGTGGATAAGCAAACAGGCAACACCAAATGCTCCAGGGGACTATCTTAATACAAAGTTGATGCTGTGGTTCACAGGACTGAGAGATGAGAAGACCTAGGACTTGAATATATCTTTGAGCACCTGAATCACTTAGCTGGGAGACTGTCCTCACTCTGATTTCTGACGTGTAAGCTAATATGTTTTCTTATTATTTACATAGGCCCAAGGAAGATTTTCTCTTATATGTACCATAAGGCCTACAAACAGGGGGCCCCTCGGTATCTCAGTCAGTTAAGCATCTGCCTTCAGCTCAGGTTATGGTCCTGGATCCTGCTCAGTGGGGAGTCTGCTTCTCCCTCTCCCTCTGACCCCACTTGTGTTTGCTTTCTCTCTCTCTCTCTCTCTCTAGTGCTCTTCCTCTCAAATAAATAAATCTTTTTTGAAAAAGTGTACAAAGAGGTATTACAATATTCATGTATAAAATTACTTAAAGTAAATCTATTTTTTCCTTTTTTTTATTTCAGTGTTCCAAGATTCACTGTTTATGTACCCCACCCAGTGCTCCATGCAATATATGTCCTCCCCAATACCAATCATCAGGCTCACCCAACCCCCCCACTGCTCCCCTCCAAAACCCTCAGTTTGTTTCTCAGAGTCCACAGTCTCTCATGGTTGGTTTCCCCCTCCAATTTCCCCCAACTCACTTCTCCTCTCCAACTCCCAATGTCCTCGATGTTATTTCTTATGCTCCACAAGTAAGGGAAACCATATGATAATTGACTCTCTCTGTTGACTTATTTCATTCAGCATAATCTCCTCCAGTCCCATCCATGTTGATATAAAAGATGGATATTCATCTTTTCTGATGGAGGCATAATACTCCATTGTATATATGGACCATATCTTCTTTACCCATTCGTCTGTTGAAGGGCATCTTGGCTCTTTCCACAGTTTGGTGACTGTGGCCATTTCTGCTATGAACATTGGGATACAGATGTCTCTACTTTTCACTACATCTGTATCTTTGGAGTAAATACCCAGTAGTGCAATTGCAGAGTCAAAGGATGGCTCTATTTTTCATTGCTTAAGGAATCTCCACACTGCTTTCCAAAGTGGCTGCACCAACTTGCATTCCCACCAACAGTGTAAGAGGGTTGCCCTTTCTCCACATCCTCTCCAACACTTCTTGTTTACTATCTTGTTAAGTTTGGCCATTCTAACTGGTGTAAGGTGGTATCTCAATGTGGTTTTGATTTGAATCTCCCTGATGGCTAGTGATGATGAACATTTTTTCATCTCTCTGTTAGCCACTTGTATGTCTTCTTTGGAGACATGTCTGTTCATGTCTTCTGCCCATTTTTTGACGTGATTATCTGTTTTGTGTGTGTTCAGCTTGAGGAGTTCTTTATAGATCTTGGATATCAGCCCTTTGTAGCATCATTTGTGAATATTTTCTCCCATTCAGTGGGTTGTCTCTTTGTTTTGTTGACTGTTTCCTTTGCTGTACAAAGCTTTTGATCTTGATGAAGTCCCCAAGCTACTAAAACTTACACAGCAATTCAGTAATGTGGCAGGATACAAAATCAATGTACAGAAATCAGTTGCTTTTTTATACTCTAAGAATGAAAATATAGAAAGGGAAATTAGAGAATCTGTTCCATTTACTATAGCACTAAAAACCATATGATACCTGGGAATAAACCTAACCAAAGAAGTAAAGGATCTACACTCGAGGAGCTACAGAACAATCATGAAAGAAATTGAAGACACAAAAGGATGGAAAAGCATTCCATGCTCATGGATTGGAAAAATAAACATTGCTAAACTGTCTATACTGCCTAGAGCAATCTATACTTTCAAAGCCATCCCAATCAAAATTCCACCATCATTTTTCAAAGAGCTGGAACAAACAATCCTAAAATTTGTATGGAACCAGAAGAGACCCCGAATTGCTAAGGAAATGTTGAAAAAGAGAAACAAAACCGGGGCCATCATATTGCCTGATTTCAAGTTTTACTACAAAGCTGTGATCACCAAAACAGCATGGTACTGGCACAAAAACAGACATATAGACCAGTGGAACAGAGTAGATAGCCCAGATATGAACCTGCAACTAACTCTGTGGTCAACTAATCTTCGAGAAAGCAGGAAAAAATATCCAGTGTGGGGCGGGGGAAACAGTCTCTTCAATAAATGGTGCTGGGAAAATTGGACAGCTGTGTATAGAAGAATGAAACCTGACCACTCTTTTACACCATATGCAAAGATAAACTTGAAATGGATAAAAGACCTCAACGTGAGGTAGGAATCTATCAAAATCCTAGAGGAGAACATAAGCAGTAACCTCTTCAACATCAGCCACAGCAACTTCTTTCAAGACATGTCTACAAATGTATTTGTAGAATGGATTAGAGCAGGGGTGCCTGGGTGGCTCAGTGGGTTAAGCCTCTGCCTTCAGCTCAGGTCATGATCTCAGGGTTCCGGTATCGAGTCCCGCATCGAGCTCTCTGCTCAGCAGGGAGCCTGCTTCCTCCTCTCTCTCTCTCTCTCTCTGCTTGCCTCTCTGCCTACTTGTGATTTCTCTCTGTCAAATAAATAAAATCTTTTTTTAAAAAAAGATTTTATTCATTCATTTGACAGAGACAGCAAGAGAGGGAATACAAGAAGGGGGAGTGGGAGAGGGAGAAGCATGAATCATGACCTGAGCCAAAGGCAGACAACTAACAACTGAGCCACACAGGTATCTGGGTTAGAGACTTTTAAATTGAGGTTTTGATTTGCATTTACCTAATGATTAATTAGGATATTTGAGGATATTTTCATGTGCTTATTGGCAACTTGTATATGTTCTTTGGAGAAATACCTATACAAGCATTTTGCTAATTTTATAATTGAGTGGGTCTTTTCTCCTTTTTCCTATTGAATTGTACAAGTCTTTGTGTGCTCTGGATATTAATCCCTTATCAGATATATAATTGACAAATATTATTTCTGTTCTGTGGCTTGCCTTTTCACTCTCTTGATGAACAAACTTTTAAAATTTTGATGAAGTCCAATTTATTTTTTTCTTTTGTTATCTGCACTTTTGGTGTCACAATTAAGAAACAATCACCAACTTGGTAGAGTTGAACTTCATCCTTTTGCATGTGGCTATGTTGTTGTCTCAGCACCATTTTTTAAAATACTGCCTTTACCCCCTTAAATTATCTTGGCACTCTTTTCAAAAATCAATTCATCTACTAGTGATTTCTCTTTTTTTCTAACAAATAAACTTTAAAAAAATCAATCCATCATCAATGTGAGGCTTTATTTCTAGGATCTCTAGTCTATTCCTTCAATCTATATATCTATTCTTATGCAGGTGCCACCCTGTTTTGACTACCTTTTTTTAACTACTTTGCAGTAAGTTTCAAATTTAGAAAACGTGAGTCCTCCAACTTTGTTCTTCTTTATTGCTTTGGCCATTCAGAGTCCCTTGAAATTCCATATGTTAAATGGATGAGTCCTTTGATTTCTGAAGAAAATGCCAGTGGAATTTTGATAAAGATTGTTTTAAATCTGTAGATAAATTTGGGAAGTACTGTCATTTTAACAATAATAAGTCATCCAATCCACAAACGTGATATGTTGTTCCATTTATTTAGGTCTTCTTTCATTTCTTTTAGCAATGTCTTCCAGCTTTCAGTATACAGTATTTCTCCCCCTTGGTAAGTTAATTCCTGAGAATTTTATTATTTTGATGTTATGTAAATGGAATGGTTTTCATAATTTCCTTTTCAGATTGTTTATTCCTAACATATAGAAATACAACCGATTTTTATATGTCAACTTTGTGTGTTACAACATTGCTAAATTCAACCTTTTTTGTGGATTCCTTAGAGGTCTTCTACATATCGTGTTGTCTGCAAACAAAGATAAGTACCTCTTCTTTTCCAATTTGGTAACTGTTATTTTTTCTTTCCTAATTGCTCTGGCAGCACTATGGTGAATAGTGACTAAGTGGACACCCTCATCTTTCTTTTGATCTTAGGAGAAAAGCTTTCAGACTTTCACCAGTGAGTATGATATTAGCTGTGGGTTTTTCACATACAGTCTTTGTCAAAGAAAGAGCATTTCCATCTATTCCTAGTTGAGTGTTTTTATTATGAAAGGGAGTTGGATTTTTCTCAATTTTTTTTTGCATCAGTTGAGATCATGTGGGATTTTTCCTATATGTTGTATATTACAATGAATAACTTTCATACTTTGAAAATACATACTTGCCCTGGGGATAAATCCCACTTGCTCATGGTGTATAATCCTTTATATACTGGAATTCCATTGATAGTATTTTAAGGGAATGTTTGCATCTATATTCATAAAGGATATTGGCCTTTTGTTTCCTTGTGGTCTCTTTTTCTCACCTTGGTTTCAGGACAATACTAGCCTCATAGAATGAGATAGGAAGGGTATCCCCTCCACAGGTCACTTTTTGGGAAAGAGTTGAGAAGGATTGATTTCACACACTATAGTAAAGTCCTAGGTTTTTCTTTGTTGGAAGGTTGATGGTCACTGATTCAATCTCTTGTTGTATATCTAGTCTAGTTTTCTATATTTTCTTCAGTAGTTTTGGTAATTTGTACTTTTACTTTAAAAGTTCAACTTCTGGCATACAATTATTCATAGTATTTTCTTATAATCCACTTTATTTGTTTTTATTTTTTTTAATTATTTACTTATTTGAGAGAAAGAGAGAGTAGGCAAGAGCAGGGTGAGGGGTGGAGGGACAGCGGGAAAAGGAAAGGCAGACTCCCCACTGAGCAGGGTGTCTGATGCAGGGCTGGATACCAGGGCCCTGATATCATGACCTGAGCTGAAGGCAGACAGTTAACTGACTGAGCCACCCACGTACCCAGGCACTCCTCCACTTTTTTATGTCAGTAGTAATGTCCCCACTTCATTTCTGATTTTGATTCAGTCTCCCTCTCCCTCCTTCTCTCTCTCCCTCTTTCCTCTCCTCCCTCCCTCCTCTCACCCTCCCTCTTCCCACTTCTTTCTCCCTCTCCCTCTTCTTCTCTCTCTCCCTTCTCCCTCTATCTACTTCATTTCTGATTTTGATTGAGTATCTCTCTCTCCCTCTCCCTTCCTCTCTCCCTCTCTTGCCCCCCTCCCTTTTTCTCCCACCCTCACTCTCAGTCTAAGGTTTGTCAAATTTGTAAATATCAAATGACATACTTTTGGCATCATTGAGTTTCTCTACTGTTTTTCCTACTCTCTAACTCATATATCTCCACTCTAATCCTTATTTATTTCCTTTCTTTCCTTAAAAGATTTTATATATTTATTGGGCAGAGAGAGCGCAAGAGTACAAGCAGGAAGAGCAGCATAGAGAAAGTGAGAAGCATGCTCTTCACTGAGCAGGGAGCCCAACACAGAGTTCAAACCCGGGACCCCAGAATCATGAACTGAGCTTAAGGCAGATGCTTAACCAACTGAGCCACCCAGGTGACCCTTATTTATTTTCCTTCTTCTGCTTCTTTGAGTTTAGTTTGCTCTTCTTTTTTCTAGTTCTCTAAGATTTACAGTTAAGTTATTAAGATATGCTAATATATATCTTCTAATGTAGGTATTTACTGCTAAAAATTTCCCTCTTAGCTCTGCATCTCCTAAATTTTGGAATGTTGCATTTTCATTTTATCCATCTCAATGTTTTAAAAACTTTCTCATGTGATTTTCTGATCCATCGGTTGTTTAAGAATGTGTTAAATTTTGTGAATTTTATTATTGAGAAATTTCCAGTTTCCATTGATTATTGACATCTAGTTTTATTCCAGACCACCCCCAAGTCTGAACTTTTAGAAGTCTGCTACAATGGGGGATACGCCTGGCTTAAAGGTGCCCAGGTATCAACGAGGGGAGGAATCCCAGGAGTGACAGGGTGGTCTGAGGATTCCCTTAGTTGCACGAAGAATGGGTGTTGCCAATGTGCTGTCTTAGTCTCAGGCACAGGAGTGGGGAAACTGGCTAAGAACAACAGGTTTTGGTGCTGTCTTTCTGCTCTGTTTTGCCATAAACTGTGAACTGCTCTATGATCATGTGACTGCTTTCCTGGAATCAGCCAGCAAAGAGCAAAAACACAGTGAGACCTCTTCCCCAGAGGAACACCACAGTCTGTGCCAAGAGTCCCTAAAATTTGAAGTTCTAAAACTCAGTCACATGCCTGAGTTTAAAAAGGTTGGACACAGAGGTACCTGGGTGGCTCAGAGGGCTAAGCCTCTAGCCTTCTGCTCGGGTCATGATCCCGGGGTCCCGGGATAGAGTCCCGCATCGGGCTCTCTGCTCAGCAGGGAGACTGCGTCCCTCTCTCTCTCTCTGCCTGCTTCTCTGCCTACTTGTGATTTCTGTCTGTCAAATAAATAAAATCTTAAAAAAAAAAAAAAAAAGGTTGGACACAAGGTGAATGCAAGTTTCAGATGGAAACCAGGGAAACAAGAAAGGTGATTGCTCTTCCATGGGGGTTCTCTGAAGAGTGGGGGCTGTGAACTTTCAGCTCTTGGGCTAAAGGGTGGGGTGGCAACATTCATCACACCCATCAGTGCTGAAAGTCTTCAGGAACCAAAACAGCTCCACCTAGTGGAGGCTAGTGCACTTGCACCAAGCCCTAACCCCCTGCATGCTCTAGGAACATTTCCACTGAAAGAAGTCAGCCTTAGAATCAGCCTGCGAATCAGCACAGCAGGCCCCTTCTCCAGAAGACCAGCACAAACAACTCCCATGCAGAAAGTCTACTGATCATAGAATGCTGCAAAGCTCCAGCTCTAGGGAAAATATGATCTAGCTTCCTTTTTATGTCTATTCATTATTTTTTATATTGATTTTTCATTTATTTTCTTATTTTTCCAATTCCTTGTTTAATTTTTTAATTTTTCAATTTTTAATTTTTATTTCTATTAATTTGTTAATTTTTATTTTTACATATATTTTTATATAATTTTTTATTTTTCTGTTTATTTTCATTCAATTTATTTTTGTAGGGTTTTTTTTTTCTTTTTTTTTCTTTTGGGAGCTAGATTCTTTTAACAAGCAGACCAAAACAAAACACTCCCAGGATCCAGTTCTTTTGGTTTTGGGGGGGAGGGGTGTTCTTTATTTTTTTGGTTTTTACTGTTTGTTTTCTTTTTCTTTATTCTTTTCTGGACAAAATGATGAGATGTAGAAATTCACCCCAAAAGAAAGAACAGAAAGAAGAACTCATGGCCAGGGACTTAATCAATACAGATATAAGTAAGATGTCTGAACTAGAATTTAAAACGATGATTATAAGGATACTAGCTGGGCTTGAAAAAGCATAGAAGACATTAGAGAATCCCTTAGTGCAGAGATAAAAGAACCAAAATTCAGTCAGGCTGAAATTAAAAATGCTGTAATTGAGATGCAAACAGAAATGGAGGCCATAAAAATGAGAATGGATGAAGTAGAAGAATGAATCAATGACATAGAACATCAACTTATGAAAAATAATGAAGCTGAAAAGAAAGGGGAAAGAATAATTGATCGTGAAGGTAGACTTAGGGAACTTAGTGACTTATTAAAATGTAATAACATTTCTATCAAAGGAGCCCCAGAAAATGAAAAGAGAGAAAAGGGGGCAGAAGGCTTATTTAAAGAAATTAAAGCTGAAAATTTCCCTAATTTGGGAAAAGACACAGACATCAAAATCCAGGAAGCACAGAGAACTTCCATTAAATTCAACAAAATTGTCAATTAATTAATTAGATATCAACAAAATGCCTGTCAAGGCATATTGCAAATTCACATATTACACATAGAAGGAAAGAATCCTAAAGCAGCAAGGGGGGCAGGAGTCCTTAACCTAAAGGGGAAGAGAAACCAGATTTGCAGAAGACCAGTCCACAGAAACTTGGCAGGCCAAAAGAAAGTGCCAGGAAATACTCAATGTACTGCATTGTGAAAATATGCAAACAAGAATTATTTATCCAGCAAGACTGATATTCAGAATAGAAAGAGAGATCGAGATTTTCCCGGAGAAACAAAAACTAAAGGAGTTCATGACCACTGAATCAGACTTGCAAGGAATTTTAAGGGGAGCTCTTTGAGTGGAGGGAAAAAAAAAGCAAAAAAGACTAGAAAGGATCAGAGAACATTAGCAGAAATACCAACTCTACTGTTAACACAATGGCACTAAATTCATATTTTTTAATGATCACTCTGATTGTAAGTGGAATAAATGCTCCAATCAAAAGACACAGAGTATCAGAATGGATAAAAAAAAAAGATTCATCTAATATTCTACCTACAAAAGACTCATTTTAGATCCAAAGACACCTACAGATTGAAAGTGAGGGGGGTCAAGAACCCATCTATCATGCTAATGGACATCAAAAGAAATCTGGAAAAGCCAGACTTATCAAAAAAGAAAAAAGAAAGGACCCAAATAGATAAAATCATGAATGAAAGAGGAGCAATCACAACTAACACCACAGAAAGACAAATAATATGAAAAATTATATGTCAACAAACTGGGCAACTTGGAAGAAATGGGCAAATTCCTAGAAACCTACAGACTACCAAAACTGAAACAGGAAGAAATAGAAAACTTGAACAGACCCATAACCAGCAAAGAAATTGAATCAGTAACCAAAAATCTCCCAATAGACAAAAGTCCAGGGCCAGATTGCTTCCCTGGGGAATTCTACCAGACACTTAAAGAAGAGCTAATATCTATTCTTCTCAAGCTGTTCCAAAAAGTAGAAGTGGAAAGAAAACTTCCAAACTCCTTTCACAATGCCAGCATTACCTTGATTCCAAAACCAAATACCCCACTAAAATAGAATATAGGCAATATACCTGATGAACATGGATGCAAAATTCTCAATAAAATACTAGCAAGTCAAATTCAGCAGTGCATTAAAAGAATTATTCACCACAATCAAGTGGGATTTATTCCTGGGTTGCAGGAGTGGTTCAACATTCACAAATCAATGTGACACAGCACATTAATAGAAGAAAGAATAAGAAAAGGATAAGAACCATATGATCCTGACAATAGATGCAGAAAAACCATTTGACCATATAGAACATCCTTTCTTGATAAAAACCCTCAACAAAGTAGTGATAATGGAAAATACCTCAACATCATAAAGGTCATATACAAAAGACCCATAGCTAACACCATCCTTAATGGGGATAAAGGTGGAGAGTTTCTACCCTACGGCCAGGAAAAAGACAAGGATCTCCACTCTCACCATTACAATTTTACACAGTTACTGGAAGTCTTAGCCTAAGGAATCAGAACAACAAAAAGAAATAAAAGACATCCAAATGAAAGGAAGAAGTAAAATTTTCACTATTTTCAGACAATGTGATACACTATGTAGAAAATCATAAATACTCCACCAAAAAATTGCTAGAATACATAAATTCGGCAAAGTTGCAGGATATAAAATCAATATGCAGAAATCTGTTACATTTCTATAAACCGATAACAAAGCAACAGAAAAAGAAATCAAGGACTCAAACCCATTTGCAATTGCACCAAGAACAATAAGATACATAAGAATAAACCTAACTAAACAGGTAAAAGATCTGTACTCCAAAAACTATAGTACACTTACAAAAGAAATTGAAGAGGACACAAATGGAAAAGCCCTCCATGCTCATTATTGGAAGAACATTGTTAAAATGTCTATACAACCCAAAGCAATTTGCACATTCAATGCAATCCCTATCAAAATACCACCAGCATTTTTCACAGAGCTAGAACAAACAATCCTAAAATTTGTATGGAACCACAAAAGAGCCCAAATAGCTAAAAAACAATTCTGAAAAACAAAAATAAAACAGGAGGTATTACCATTCCGGACTCCAAGCTCTATTACAAACCTGTAATCATCAAGACAGTGTGGTTCTGGCACAAAAACAGATGCAGATATCAATAGGACAGAATAGAATAGAAAACCCAGAAATGGGCCCACAACTATATGGTCAACTAATCTTCAACAAAGCAGGAAAGAATATCCAATGGAAAAAAGAGTTTTTTCAACAAACTGTGTTAGGAAAACTGGCCACAACATGCTGTGTACATACTGTACACATACATACATACATGCTGTATGCATACACCATACACAAAAACAAATTCAGAATGGAGGAAAGACTTAAAGGTGAGACAGGAATCCATCAAAATCCTAGAAGATAACACAGTCAGCAATCTCTTTGACCGTGGCTGTTGCAACTTATTAGACATGCAGCCAGAGTCAAGAGAAACAAAAGCAAAAATGAACTATTGAGAATTTGTCAAGATAAAAACCTTCTCCACAACAAAGGAAACAGTTAACAGAACTAAAAGCAGTCTACGGAATAGGAGATACTTGCAAATGACCTATCTGATAAAGAGTTAGTATCCAAAATCTATAAAGAAGTTATCAAACTCAACACCCCCCCAAAAAACAAATAATCCAGTTAAAAAATGAGCAGAAGACATGAATAAACACTTTTCCAAAGAAGAATTCCAAATGCCTAACAGACACATGAAAATATACTCAACATCACTCATCATCAGGAAATGCAAATCAAAACGATGATGAGATACCATCTCACACCTGTGAGAATGGCTAGAATTAATGACAAAAGAAACAACAGACATTAGTAGGGATGCAGAGAAAGGGGAACCCTCTAGTGCAGCTACTCTGGAGAACAAGGTAGAAGTTCCTCAGAGTTAAAAATGATCCATTTTTACCATGATCCAGCAATTGCACTACTAGATATTTACCCAAAGGATACAAAAATTCAGATTCAAAGGGGTACCTGCGCCCCAATGTTTATAGCAGCATTATCAACAATACCTAACTATGGAGAGAGCCTGAATCTCCATCAATTAATGAGTGGACAAAGAAGATATGGTACATATGTACAATGAAATATTACTCAGACATCAAAAAAAATGAAATCTTGCCATTTGAACCACATGGATTGAGCTAGAATGTTGTATGCTAAGCAAAACAAGTCTGTCAGAGAAAGACAAATACCATATGATCTCACTCATATGTGGAATTTAAGAAAGAAAACAGACGTTCGTACAGGATGTAGGGGAAAAGGAGAGAGGGAAACAAACCATAAGAGACTCTTAAGGATAGAGAACAAAGGGCTGATGAAGGGAGGTGGGTGGGGGATGGGCTAGATGGGTTATGGGTATTAAACAGGGCACTTGTTTGATGTGATGAGCAGGTGTTGTACGTAAGTGATGAATCACTGAATTCTACTCCAGAAATCAATTGCACTGTATGTTAACTAAAATTTAAATTTAAAAAATTATTTTCTTAGTAGTTATGTTGGTATTACAATTAATATCTTAAACTTATATAGCAACTTAGTTTGAATGGTAAAAACATGTTTTAATAGAATATACTCTGTCCAGGGAGACAAACCATAAGTGACTCTTAATCTCACAAAACAAACTGAGGGTTGCTGGGGGAAGCAAGGTTGGGAGAAGGGAGGTGGGGTTATGGACTTTGAGGAGGGTATGTGCTATGGTGAGTGCTGTGAAGTGTGTAAACCTGGCGATTCACAGACCTGTACCCCTGGGGATAAAAATATATGTTTAGTAAAAATTTTTAAAAAGTTTAAAAAAGAATATATTCTGTCCATCCCCTATTATTTTGTCAGTTATATCCTTATATAATTTATGCTCATTAATATAAATTTTCCACTATTGTTTTATGTATTTGCCTTTTTAATCATATAGGGGGAAAGATGAGATATAAACTAAAAGTAAATGATGCTATTTTTCATATTTATGTATGTAGTTACATTTACCAATTTTTTTTATAGCCTTGAGCTACTGTCTAGTGTCTTTGTTTCAGCCTGAAATATTACCATTAGCATTTCTTGTAAGGCAGGTTTACTATTAATGAACTCTCACAGATTTTGTTTATCTAGAAGTATCTTAATTTCTCCTTCATTCTTCAAATATACCTTTATCAGATATAGAATCCTTGGTTGAGAATTTTGTGTTTTTTTTTTTAAGATTTTACTTATTTGTCAGAGAGAGAGAGGGAGAGAGAGCGAGCACAGGCAGACAGAATGGCAGGCAGAGACAGAGGGAGAAGCAGGCTCCCTGCCGAGCAAGGAGCCCAATGTGGGACTCAATCCCAGGACGCTGGGATCATGACCTGAGCTGAAGGCAGCCGCTTAACCAACTGAGCCACCCAGGCGTCCCAATTTTGTGGTTTTTTAAGGACAATAAATGTCATCTCTCTGCCTTCTGGTTTCCATGGTTTCTGGCAAGAATTTGGCTGCTAATCTAAAATTGTACTTGATTCATTGTTTCTCTCTTGCTGCTTTCAAAATTCTGTCTTTTGTTTCAAAAATTAGACTATATATCTTGGTGTGGATCTTTGAATTTATCTTGCTTTGAGTTTGTTTTTTGGATGTGTAGATTCATGTCCTTCAACAGATTTGGGAAGTTTGGGGCCATCGTTTCCTCAAATACTTTCTCTGCCCTTTCTTCTCTTTCTAGGACTCCTACGATGCATATACTGATACACTTGAGAGTGACCTATTGGTCCCTAAGATTATTCATTTTTCTTTCAGCTCCCAGATTGAATAATTTCAACTCTCTTAGTCTTTAATTCTCTGATCCCTTTTTTCTGCCTGCTTATATCTGCCTTTGAATTCTTTCAGTGAATGTTTCATATCATTTTGTGTACTTTTGAGCTCCAGGATTTAGTTCCTTTTTATGTTTTCTATCTTTTTAAAATATATTTTCATTTTATTCTTATGTCATTTTCCTAATTTCCATTAGTTCTCTGTCCATAGCTTCATTCAGTTCATTGAGAATAATAAATCCATTTAGTCAATGTTTTTAATAAGTCTAATGTCTGGGCTTTTTCAAGGAAAGTTTCTGTCAATTTTTCCCCCTATGATTTGCCATATTTTCCTATTTCTTTGTATATTTTTTACTTTTTTTTCAAAGAAATGGACATTCTGGGCATTATAATATGCCTACTTTGGAAATCTGATTCCCCTAGTCCTCAAGGATCAGTGATTTTTGCTTATTGAATGTGAAGCCATCTGTTTGTGACTGTCCCAAAATATTTTTTGCAAAGTATTTTTGTGTGCGATCTCTGCAGTTTCTGCCCCATTATCTACGTAGTCAAGCAGTGACGGAGAACAATTTCCTTAAATGTCTATTTCCAATAAGGAAAAAAATAGGGAACTGTCTCTAAATTTTCTGATAGGTGACACCAGGATAAGCCACTGCTGAGGGACAAAACCAATGTGAGTATCTGTGTATCTGTGCCAGTTCCTAGGTATCACTAGACCAGCTCAAATGTACAAATCCAAACATTCTGAGGAAAGATAGTTTCTCTCCACCCTGACACCAGCCAACTGCTCCAAGAACACAGGCTGTTGTTCCCATAGCCAAAGTTGTGCCCAAAAGTGGAGAGTCATAGTTGCTTCATGCATGTCATGCACAAAAGTTCAGAAGCCTCTCCATGAAGCACTTCTCTGGTTGTTCTAAGTGTCCAAATGTGTTCCAAAGTTCCAAAATACTTTATTTCAATAGCTTTTTCCAGTTTAGTCATTGACTTAGTGGGGTGACTGACTCGACCTCAAATACATTTTAAAGGAATGTTGTTAGGTGCATACATATTTAGGATTATTAATATCTTGATTGACTTTTGTCATTATAGAATGTCCTTTCTTATCCTCCAGTAATATGCATTGTCTTGAAGTCCACCTTGTCTTATATTAACATAGCCACACTAGTTTTCTTATATTTGTGTGATGTATTTCTTAATTTCAACCTATAAGTTTCTATTTATTTTTATCCCTTATAAATCATTTTTTAAAACACAATTCAAAAATCTCCTCAAGTCTGAATTTTTTAAAAAAATCTTTTAGAGTAGTTAAGACTATTAATATATAATGCAAATCTTGATTTTTTTTTCAGTTTAAAGTCTGCTATTTGGCAATTTTTTAGTATGTATCTCCTCTGTACTTATTCCTTTGTTCCTCTTTTCCTGCTTCTATTGGGTTGATTGATTTTCACATTTGTTAGGTTTTCTTTAAAAAAGTTTAAGCATTGCATTCTACCTCTATCAGTCGGGGGTGGGTCTGCTATAACTGTTTTTTTGTTTGTTTTTTAATGTATTCTAGGGAAAACAGTATGCTCACTCAGCTTATCAGTTTATCTTGCATTACTATCATACCAATTCACGCGCAAGTAAGAATCTTACAACTCCCATCTTTTGTAAAGTGATCATATATTTTACTTCCATATATATGTATATTATTACTGTAGGTATCATTTTTGCTTTAAGCAATCAACAGTCTCTTAAAGAAAAAAATAGTATATTAACCCACACATTTACTATTTCCAGTGTTCTTCTTCTTTCCTGTGGATCTGCATTTTATCTGGCATCATTTCCCTTTTAGTCTGAGGAACCTTTACCATTTTCTTATAGTTCAGATCAATTGGGAATGAATTCTTTTTTCATTCAGTTACCCCAAAATGATTATATTTTGCTTTCATTTTCAAAGTGTATTTCTCCCACACATAGAATATTAAAACAGCTTTTCCTTCTTTTAGCACTTTAAAAATGTTATTTCACTGTCATCTGTTTTTTGTTTTTGTTTTTTTTCCTGTTGAAAAGTCAGCTACAATTCTTATTATTGTTCTTGTGTATCATGTGTCTTGTTTTCCCTGTTACTTTTAAAAGATTTTCCTTATCTCTGTTTTTTAGCATTTGACTAAGATGTGCCTAAAGTGTGGCCTTTATATTTATCCTGCTTTGGGGGTGGTGGTGACATATAGTTAGAAACCTGAAGAGTGTCACAACTTTGTGATTTTCACATTTCATACCACGCAGGATTGCTCAGGGGAGACACTAAGGTTGGCCTTGAGGAGAAAGACAAGGTAAGACCTGTGGGCAAGAATCTTTATTGTGGTTTCCCCAGGAATGAATGGACAAGGAAGGGAAATAAGGATTAGGACTAGTTAATTTGAGGAATTCCAGTGGGCTCTAGAGCAAAGGCCCTGCCACTGGCTGTCTGGTACCTGGCCTTAGGTTATTAGTGTGGGGGGATTGTGGCCCAGAGTGTGCATCCAACCAGTAAAGTGGTTGAGGGTGTGAACTTAATTGGATGCTTAAGCTAGCTCACTGGACCCTAGCTAGCCAGGACCTCAAATCTAGGTATAGAGAATTTTTAAGGAACTACATGACCAGGGTCACTGAGTTTCCTAGATCCATGAGTTGATATTTTTAATCACATTTTGAAAAAGTTTTGCCAATATTTCTCCCAAACTTCCATGTTTTTTCCCCTCTAGGAATTTCTCTTATTCATCTAGAACTCCACTTAGTATATTTGTTATATTGTTTACTATTGCCTCACAGGTTATTACATCTCTGTTCATTTTTCTTTTCTTTTTTTTTTTTCCCTCTTTGCTCTTCAATTTGCATACTTCCTATTAACCTGTTTTCAAGTTTACTGATCCTTTCTTTTGCAGTGTTTAATTTTTAACAGACTTTTGAGGGGGCAGAATGGGGGGAGAGAGTCTTAAGCAGGCTCCATCCCCAGCACAGAGGCTACCATAGGGCTCAATCTCACAACCCTGAGATTGTGACCTGAGCCGAAATCAAATCAGACACAACTGGTTGAGCCATACAGGCACCCCTGCAGTGTTTAATCATTTAAGCCATTCCATGAAATTAATTTTTTTAATTGTATGTCTCTTCTAAAATTCTCCACATCTTGATCCTTTGTATTTATCACTTTCTATAGCTCCTTTAAGGTATTTATTATTTTTTAATTCTTATTCAATAACGTTAACATCTTGCTTATTTGTTTGTCTGTTTTCTTGGTTATGTTTCAATCATTCCTGTTTCTTCTTCTGTCTTATGATTTGTAATTGTATCCTGGACATTCTGGATAATATGTTGTAGAGATCCTGAATTACAGAGTTTGGTTTAGTAGGCAGTTAAGTCACTAGATCACCTTCTTTGAAGACTTGATTTTAGGCTCTATTAGAATGGGTCTGTTTTAGTTTTGCCCTTAGGCCTAGGTTCTAGACCTGAGTTCTGAGCATGGTTCTCAACCTAGGGCATGACCTACTAGGTTTTCAATGAAAAGCCTTGAATATTTACTACATCTCCTAACTTGGTGAGACCTAAATTCCAAACTTTCCCAACTTTCCCTCCCCAGCACCAGACATCTGTTGAAATCTCAGCTGAGTCTCTCCAGCATTCCAGTCATTGCTTTCTGTTACCTTCCCTGGAATCCTACCCAGTTCATGTTTAGGAGTCAGCAAAGTATTTGAGGGGAGTGCCAGGCAAACTCAAGGCTCTGTTGTTTCCTTTTTGGGATTTCCCCCTCCAATTTCCAAGCTGCTCCAACAGCCCTGAATTCTGACTTGGCTCCTCAACCTCAGGGGACTGCCACTTTTTGTTTTATTCCCTGTTGGCCACATGAGGAATAGTTACTTTAATGTGGATCTTATCCAACGTGTTAACTCTTCTTTTGGTGGATAGAGTCCCCTCTAGTTTTTGCCTGTCTTGGTCACTTTCCTCACTTTCCATTGCATTTCAAAAACGTGTATAATTATCAATAGAAGGGTTTGTCTGATACAAGACACTCTTGCCATTACAGGAAGCCAGATGATAGTAAGATGTTTAAATGTTATTTAAAATAAAATCCAACTTTCTCTTACTTATCTCAGTAATGGTTACACAAGTCTTCATCTTCAAAATCCATCAGGATGTGTTTGTGTCCTTGGGTCTATGTGCTGTTTGCCAATAAAAAGTTCATTACAAGAAAAAGCCAATTTTATGTTGGTACCCAGTTAAAAACCACTTGGGCTTTCTTGTGGTCTTCGGATCAAAAACAGATCCCTGCCTCAGAACTTCTCTCCCAGATACAACTCTAGTTTCACTTATAGCTCCTTTAATGAGACACACTAGCTCCTGCTCCTCCCTTTCTATCCCTGCTTCCCACATCCTACATGGATAACTCCTACTTATTCCTCAGGCTTCAATTTAAGTGTCATTTGTAGAAGCTTTTCCCGACTGCCAAATAAATCCGTCCTCTCTTCCAACTTAGGTGCCCTCTGTTGTGTGTCACAGCCACTAGCCCCACTCCCTGACCTCCACCTCAGCAAGATCACTCACTACACTAGCTTGCAGTGTCCAATGAGCATCTGAATGTCAAGAACCATATATTAAGTATAGCCCAAGTAGGAGTTCAAAGAATGCACAAAATGTTCAAATTCTATGCCATCCTTCTTGTTACAGTTAGCCTTCCTAGGGCAGCCTGACTTCAAGACCCCCTTGCGGCAGTTCCCCAAGGTTGGAGACCTTGAAGAGGCACAGGTTTTATTGTGAGAATCCAGAGAATTGACAGCAACTGGACCCAGCTCCAACATCAGAGGAGACATTCAGGTAAAGCTCTCATTCCTGTCTAAGCCTGCTTCTTCTGTCACATGAAAGGGTGGAACTTTGAGTTCTAATGATTATGTCCTTCCTAAACATAAAAGCTGAATGACTGACCAGGTGTTAAAGAAGACAAGGAAACATTTATTGTGTTGAGCAGACCTTATTTTCATTACAGTACCAAGAAATTCATTCTCAGTTTACTTCAGGTGCAGAGGGCTCTGCAGACATTTAGAGCCCCAGTGCTTCTTCCCAAGCAAGGGGCAGCACCTGGACCTATGTTGCATTTGATGGAACAGGATTACAGTAAAAATAATTATAAAGAAGGTTTTCTAATACATAACTTTCTTTAAAAACTCTAACTTTTTTCCCTAGGTTTACCTTGTTATTAACAAGTATAACTGGTGAGAAAATATGATACGTAATAATCTTTTTCTCAAATTGTTGACTTAAATTTTGCTACTTTTATTTTGAAGAGAAATTATGCCCTGTCACTGGAAATCTAAAAGATGACAAGTAAGGCAATGCATAAATTACAGGTGGGATAGTCTTAGCTCACAACCTAACTTGTTTCCTCTTAAATCTTCCACATTTGGCCTCTGTGTTGCTAGGTAATTTAAGACTCAGGAGATAGCCTCTTGCTTGGAAAATCATTATCAGGGAGTTTAAACTTAATGCACTACTTTTGGGGAGCATGCAGCTGCTTGAAGCTGATTTTGTGGTTTCTTTTTATAAACTGTCAGCACTCGATGGCACCCTGAAAAGAGATCCACTACTCCATGCAGTAACTCACAGCCACCCAGAAGTGTCATTTCTGAATTAGATCAAGAGATCAAATACCAAATGAAAGAAAACTGGTATCCTCCAGATAGTTTGAAATATCAATCACAACCTGAGTTAATGAAGTCTAATTAGCTTGAATTCAATCAGGTAATTACCAAAGTCATGATTGAGATCTTCCCCCACCACATCAAAAAGGGAAAACATGAATTGAAGTAAAAAATGTCATCCCACCAAACTAGACACAATAGCTATTTTCAACCCATCATCCCAAAAAATATCCCCATAAAATCAAATACTTAAAAAACTATTAAAATTACACACTGGTATAGATATTTAAATAATTTTGCACACAATCCACCTTCCATTTGTTGTTGCCAACAAACAGTTTCCATTAGGTGACTTTACCAAAACATTTCCATTTCCATGAAATTTGATGCCATAGCACTAACATTATATTTTAAAAATGCACTAGAAATTCCCTTGTAACTCGAGTTGAATTACTTCTTTTAATCACTCATGACAATTTTAGAAAAGGACTACTTTTAAGTACTCAAATTTACTCCCAGGTTAGATGTGGGTAAGGAGAATAATTTTACTTGTTGCAAGGAGAGCGGTGTCTGACTTATTGCAAATTATGGTGTCCTTCTAGTATAACTCCCAGCTAAAGGAAACTGGGATTTCCTTCCTACTTCTTGGGCCAGTCTCTTCTGAAAACTGCAATGTCACCCCTAGCTTTCAGCCCTTCATTTGGGGACTGAGTCCCTGCAACCAGGCAAAGGTTGTTCATTCAAGCAGAGCCTCAACATGGTACATATGAGGACTTGAGGACAGCAAAGTTCATTAAGCTCCATTCCTGGAAATGATTTCTATTAATAATCTCTCCCATGAGCTGAGTTCACACAACACACGGGCCTACCATGAGGCATATGTGTGTAGTAGATAGGCAAATATCTGCATGTTTCCATTTGAAATGCCACATTTTGAGATTCTACACTTTATCAACCTTATGAAAAACCAATGTGTCATCATTCTGAGTGTGATAAGTATTGAGTACAATTTTAAAACAAACACAGTCATGTCCCTACAGCTCCAGCAGCAGGTGTGCATGGGTTTTGATCTCAAATACCACTGCTCATAGAACATAAAAATTCACACTGCTGCATGCCACTCTGACATGTCACATTATTTTACATTACTCTGGCACTGATTCAGAAAGAAAATTTTCTATTATGGCATGATGAGACAAAAAGAACTCCACTACATATAAATAAATGATGGTTAAAAACAATGCACTGTGAATAGTTTCCAGAAGCTTGAGTGTTTCAGTGCAATCAGCTTTTGCTTCTTGAAAAAAGAAAAAAAAAAAAACTATCTTTTCGGTCACAATTTGCTTTCACATAGTAGAGACACAGACAAAGCTGACCAAGACCAAATTTTAGTGGTACTATTATTTCCTAGGGCATTAGAGGTTCACCCTGACAGATGCTAACGACACAGGAAACAAGAGAAGGAAGGCCCTAGACTACTTAAAAAGCAAACTGGGTCTTACATAGATTAAGCTATGGGTAAGACTTATGTTTAGGGTGGTGATGGGTAAGGGCAGTGAGGACACACATACTACACAGAGAATAGATTTCATACTGTACCCTCCTCACATGGAATATGCATAAAACACTTGGTGGAAAGACATGAAGAAAGGTGACCTGTTCCATGTCCCATGGGAATCAGCATTTAAAAAGCATACCTGAATGCCCTCAGTATTTCTTGTTCAATCTCCCAGAAAATAAATTTTAAAAATGCACAATTCCTTTTATAGTTATAAACTGAAGTAGCGGCACCAGAAGCCTCTCCGAAGGCTTTCTTAAATCTAAGATGAAGCTGAGCAAATGTTTTTTGCTCTCATTGAGTCTATCCCTTCAGTTGCTCTGACCAGGTGATCAGGGCAAAGAAAACTCAAGCTACAGACTTGTCAACAGCAATGATTCTGAGGCTTTTTAGACTTGGATAAATTTATCTAAAAATCTTTTGAGTTCCCCTCTTCCCAATTTTTTTTTCCTCTTCCCAATTTTTAATTTAATTACAAAAGCAAACTGAAAAGCTCCTTCAGACTGACTCCTAAGCTAACTTTTGCTTATGTGAATATGGAAAAAATTAATTATTTAATATTTGTCATAAGACTTTGATTTTTAAAAAAGACTGCAAATCATTATTCCCTGATGTGGAAGAGTGAGGATTCAGCTATTCATCTGTAGTCCTTCCTCACATTTTTAAAAAGGAGGCAAAATATTAGAGACGAAAGCAGTTTACACTAGAAGGAGGTACAGTCCATGGGAGTGCTCTTGCTGCCACACCTTGCAGCCTGAGCAGATGGAGGGAAGGACCTAGAGTCTTACACCCATGCAGGCCAACAAAACACCAGAAGACTCCCTGTGGGTGCCTCCCTGCATTGCCTGCTCACCAGGAGAGGCTACTCCAGAAGGGCTATTCTGGGCTGCTAAAGTAAAAACACTAAAAGCAGTGACTAAAGGGCTAATGTTGAAATGTGATTATGTGCAGTCAGAACAGGTGATACATGGGCAATTTTGGCAAACCAAAGGCAACCCACAGTACTAAACTAAAAGGAATACAGACCAGTGTACAGAGAAGCACAAATAACACAGTCAACACCCCTCCTCTTCTCAGCTCTGGGAGTCCTTCACAGAGAAAAGTCAAACCCAACTTTGCCTAGGTCTGAGAGAGGAACCCCCCTTCTTCCCCAGGAATGGAGGGATGGATGATGCGATGACGTTCCTGAGGGAGCCTGAGCCCTGCAAGATGGATCGTGAGAGGGGCTCACTATGGCTATATCCAGTAAGGAAATCAGTAACACACTTTTTTTTTTAGAAAGTGGGAAGAAAAAGCAAAGACATTCACAAATACAAAAATTGTTTACAAAACAATTACCTAAAAAGTTTACTGGGGTTGGGTGGGGAATAAGAATCATGTTTTCATTTCAAATTAGTCACATGGTACTAATGGTTTATAAAAGAGAATGGCCAATTTCTGTCTTCCTCGCCTCCCCCACAAACATCTTAGAGTCCTCCTATTCCTGATATTTTCCCTACCCTCACCCCAAACCACCCCATCCCATCCCCAAATTAATCTGCAACGAGCCAACCCCAAGGACACATGATTGTTGGTTGGGTTCCAATTTGACAATGAACCTAACGCTGGGGAAGAGAACAAAAGGACACAGGAGCGGCACTGGCAAAAATCTCAAGGTGTGTGGACCTTGGACAAGACTTCTGCCACACGGCTTCTGCCACCACAGCACTAAGCTGCAGACTGAGCTCCGCTGCCAGTAAACTGAGGTAAGGAAGAACATGGCGGCTCTGCCTGGATGGCTTCCTGTGGTGGTGCAGCATGTGTGTGCTCTTGGGTGTGGGCACCACAGGACTCATTTTCTCCCAGTTGCCTTTGCCATTTTCCCTCTGGTTAGAAGATCGCTCTTTACAGAGTCTCAAAAGATCAGCCACTTGTCTTCCTCTGAGGTACAAATCCAATAGAGTCTTAATTCCAAAGATCCAGAGCCCACTGGTATGCAGAAGTCGAAATCAAATGCTCAGAATCAAAAGGTGTGGCACACCTGCCCAGCCAGTTTATCAGCAGTTGTAAAGACAGATCAGAAAAAAAACTAGCATTTAATATAAAAAGTGTTTTTCAAATGGTATGATTTCCTATCCTCTTGTGAATGAAGATCATAACTCTTCTCGTTTCTGAGGTCCTATGGGAAAAGAGAACAATTGAAAATAAAATGGTTTATCCTCAAGTTACAAAAATACACACTGGATTTTTATTTCCAATGTTGTAACTTATTAATTATGGCCCCACCTCCCTTTTATCTCTCTTCTTAAATTTTAGGAGCTTTGGTTTGGTGTCCTTATATTATATTTTGAAAACAAAAACAAAATTTAAAAGGCCTTTTTGTTTTTAAAAACTACCCGCATACGCCCACTCCAGAAGAACTGTTTTCACAAATACAATATTTACTTCTGGTAAAAATGCATGTATTTTTAGTCAGGATTCTTTTTTTTTCACTTAATAACATATAAACATTTTCCTAAATAAAAGTGAAGCTTGGGGCGCCTGGGTGGCTCAGTTGGTTGGACGACTGCCTTCGGCTCAGGTCATGATCCTGGAGTCCCGGGATCGAGTCCCACATCGGGCTCCCAGCTCCATGGGGAGTCTGCTTCTCTCTCTGACCTTCTCCTCGCTCATGCTCTCTCTCACTGTCTCTCTCTCAAATAAATAAATAAAATCTTTTAAAAAAAAAAAAAGTAAAGCTCATTTGCCATTCTCTATTCTTGGATGTTTAAACTGTTTTTAAATTTTTCCATTTATATGACTTTTTCCTTATATGGACTTACTTCTTTAAGGTAAATTCTCAAGAAAGGAATTACTGAGGGAATAAACATGTTAATGGTTCTTGACAGCTGATTTTATTCCCTTTTTTTTTTTAAAAGAGAGAGGGCAAGAGAGAGTGGGAGGGTCCACAAAGGGAGAGAATCTTAAGCAGGCTCCACACCCAGTAGAGCCTGACAGCTAGACTTGCTCTTATAACCTTGCATCACGACCTGAGCCAAAATCAAGAGTCAGACACTTAGCCAACTAAGCCACCCAGGCACCCCAATTTATTACTTTTTAACAAGGATTGTTCTAATGCACAAAGCTTCAGCAAGGCAGACCCAGAGGAGTTTCTTCACCATCTCCCCAACAAATGGCATCATCAGTATTAATAAGCATATTTTCTCAATGGAGTATATATTAAGGACAGATTCCTTTAATGTGATTATTATTTCCTCAACTCCACTTACTATTTGTGTTCTCCTCTTATTTGAACAGTATGTCTACATTCTTTACCCATGTATCTTCAGCTTTCACTAGTGAATTTCCATTATTTCTATGCTGAATATTCAGTGTCTTGGTCATGATACATCATGGTACAGTCTTTAAGATGATTAGGTGAATCACTCAAGATCAATGTTCTATAATTCCTTTTTTAGAATTACTTTCGAGCTGAATATATGTTAAAAATCCAGATCTCAGCTTATTAATAGTTTAAAAAAGGTCATTTTTGTATTCTAATGATTTTTGTCAACTGTATACCATTTGAGATATACAAAGAGTAGGGAAAATATTACATGAAGATTTAGTCCCTTCTACTCTTAACCTAAGTTAAATACAAACACTCCATTCTCCAACCCAATATGCTTCTTTGAAAAAACACTTTTTTCAAATCAGTACCTACTTTGTCTTGATCCTAAATGTGTTCATTTACTAGTGCCTGGAGAGATTTAATAATTAAAAAAAAAAAATGTGACAAGAGATCCTAAAAATAGTATCAGGCTTGTCAGATGGAGGTAAGAACCTAGAGCCTCACACCCAAGCAGGCTACCAGAAGACTCCTTGTCTTATATCACAAAACTCACAAGCCTAAATAACAATAATCTCAATTAAAGCACTTTTCTCAAAAAAAAAAAAAAAGAAAGAAAGAAGAAAGAAAAAAGGCAAAGCAAAGAGGACAGGAAGTGTATTAATACATACCATTTAGGACAACTAAAAAAGAAAAATATACACTGGTTGATGTCAAGACAGAAGGGGTGAGATTCCTTTTATTCATTATTCTATTGTTTTTGCAATAAACACAAATCAGAAACTCAAATAAGTACTTCCCTAAAACCAAAGGTTGGACCTACCTTCCCAGCCTGACTCTTGTATTGTCTTCTCCTTATCCAGCATTCCCAACTCTTTCTCCCTCTGGAAGCGGGTCTGTAGCTGCTTGATCTCCTGGTCGTAGTCCTGCCACTCTGGGACAATTCGAACAGCTGCTTCTAGCTTGGGCTCTTTGGTCATTGGATTATTACACTGTGGAAACCCAAATCGCATACTTCAACCAAGTTGAAGACAGGGAACATTATACGGAATTCAAAGGTGTGCTGGTTCTTAGGTTATAAATTCCAACTAAACAAAATGAATAACATTGAGGAATCAGATGACAGATTAGTAGAAGCAATGTGGTAGTAGGTCACATAAAGCTTCTATGAAGTTGTGGGGAGTGACAGGAAAGCAGGAAAAGAAAGTTCCTGTGGTAAAATCACAAGGCACAGAGATAATCCCATAAGACAAGTAGTAACTTTACTGATTTTAAGTAGTGAAAACAGCCCCATCAGACACTAGAGGACTTGGCTGCCTGCTGTAAGCAGCAGAGATCTATGGATGTTACTGTAAGGCATGCTGCAGTCCCCAACCTGCACAACTACAAAGAAGACTAAAAAGACTCTATGTGTTAATAATGATCTAGTTGTAAATTACACTGGACTAAGATGCAGAAAAGAACCACAGACAACTTACCAAATCTATTGTTTTTGCCCTTTTCTTAGAGGCATCATCACACCACGTTTCACACCAAAGCCATTCTTGAGGGAGTGATTTAATTGGCACCTGATGGATCATGTTATTGGGCAAATCCTGTTTGGTAAAAAGAAAATAAAATACAACAATCTAAGGTTCTGGGGGAAATTTATATGAATGCACAGTAAATTAGTGATGATAGCTACTCATTACATATCATATTCCAATCACAAATTTTTAGAACTGAAAGGGTCTATTAAAAACCTTAGAGAAGATAAAATATTTATTTGTGATTTTTTTTCACATTTATCATCCCTTCTTTTGCAATCGGTTTAAGCTTCCTACTTTTTGTTTTATCTGGGTTTTTTTGTTTGTTTGTTTGTTTTTTATTTCTTTTCAGCATAACAGAATTCATTGTTTTTGCACCACACCCAGTGCTCCATGCAATACGTGCCCTCATTAATACCCACCAACTGGCTCCCCCAACCTCCCACCCCCTGCCCCTTCAAAACCCTCAGGTTGTTTTTCAGGTCCATAGTCTCTCATGGTTCACCTCCCCTTCCAACTTCTGCACAGCAAAGGAAACAGTCAAGAAAACAAAGAGCAACCCACGGAATGGAAGAAGATATTTGCCTGCTTCCTCCTCTCTCTCTCTCTCTGCCTGCCTCTCTGCCTACTTGGGATCTCTCTGTGTCAAATAAATAAATAAAATCTTTAAAAAAAAAAAAAGAAAAGGGCGCCTGGGTGGCTCAGTGGGTTAAGCCGCTGCCTTCGGCTCAGGTCATGATCTCAGGGTCCTGGGATCGAGTCCCGCATCAGGCTCTCTGCTCAGCAGGGAGCCTGTTTCCTCCTCTCTCTCTCTCTCTCTGCCTGCTTCTCTGCCTACTTGTGATCTCTCTCTGTCAAATAAATAAATAAAATCTTTAAAAAAAAAAAAGATATTTGCAAATGACAGTACAGTCAAAAGGTTGATATCCAGGATCTATAAAGAACTCCTCAAACTCAACATACACAAAACAGATAATCATATCAAAAAATGGGCAGAAGATATGAACAGACACTTCTCCAATGAAGACATACAAATGGCTATCAGACACATCAAAAAATGTTCATCATCACTAGCCATCAGGGAGATTCAAATTAAAACCACATTGAGATACCACCTTACACCAGTTAGAATGGCCAAAATTAGCAAGACAGGAAACAACATGTTTTGGAGAGGATGCAGAGAAAGGGCAACCCTCTTACACTGTTGGTGGGAATGCAAGTTGGTGCAGCCACTTTGGAAAACAGGTGGAGATTCCTCAAGAAATTAAAAATAGAGCTTCCCTATGACCCTGCAATTGCACTACTGGGGATTTACCCCAAAGATACAGATGTATTGAAAAAAAGGACCATCTGTACCCCAAAGTTTATAGCAGCAATGGCCACGGTTGCCAAACTGTGGAAAGAACCAAGATGCCCTTCAACGGATGAATGGGTAAGGAAGATATGGTCCACATACACTATGGAGTATTATGTCTCCATCAGAAATGATGAATACCCACCTTTTGTAGCAACATGACGGGACTGGAAGAGATTATTTGTGATGTTTTTTAAAACCACAAAGTTTAGAAGACTCAAAACATCTACCTATGACAAGCACTTGAAAAATTTTAGCTTAAGACTCACAAATAACCTGCACCTAGACTTCCCTCCATAAGGGTAATTCTAAGGAAAAAAATGCTACTGCCTCTTGAAAGTTAACTAAGCATAGAGTGTGGTTTTTATACTTCACAGTTTTGCATAAAAGAAGCTCTGAATCCACCTTGTCAACTGGGGCTTGATCCCAAGTGGATGAAGCTCTCATGTTTTTCAGCCAACTGTATGCTTTGAAGCTCTTTTTCCTCAGCAACCCTTTTGAGTTTGACACAATAAAATGTCCCACTGTCTTAAGACACAAATAACCAATATGATCCAGAAATTCTACCTCTGAGTATATGCACAAAAGAAATGAAGCAGGGACTTAAACAGAAACTTGTATACCAATGTTCACAGAGGCATTATTCACAATAGTCAAAAGCTGGAAACAAGCCAAATGTCCATCAACAGATGAATGCATACACAAAATATGGTGTGTGTATCTGTATGTACATATATAGATACACACACACAATGGAATATTCTTCCATCTTAACAGGAAGAAAATTATAATAGATGCTATGACATGGATGAAACTTGAAAATGTTATACAAAGTTAAATAAGCCAGGTGCAAAAAGGAAAATTATTGTCTGATTCTGAAAGTATCTAGAATAGGCCAATTCATAGAGATAGAAAATAGAATAGAGGTTGCCAGGGGCTCAGAAGAGGAAAGAAGAGAGAACTATTGTTTAATGGGTATAGAGTTTCAGTTTGGGATGATGAAAAAGTTCTGGAGATGGACAGCTGCACAACACTGTGAATGTACTTAATACCACTGAACTGTATACTTAAAAATGGTTAAAATGGAAAATTTTATGTTACATGAATTATACTTAATTATGTAGGTAAAATAAAAACACTCACAGACAAGAAAAACTGAAAAAAAAAACTGTTACTAGTAAACTTATACTAAGGAAAACTAAACGATATTCTTTAGGCAGATGGAAAATGATCCTATATGGAAATCCAGAAATGCAGGAAGAATGCAAGGCCACCATGTAAGCCAATCTAAATCTTATAAATAGATAATGCTTGTATTGTAGGAGAATACTTCTGGGGTTTAAAATACAGAGAAATCTAAAATATAAGGCAATAGCCATTCAGGCTGATGAGGATAAATTTGAGTTCTAAGGCCAGTATTACTCAAACCTGGTATGCAGACTACAGCAAGGAGCTTGCTAGGAATGCAAGTTCTTGTACCAGACCACATACCTACTAAATCGGGCTGTGGGGATGGGACCCAAGAATTAATGGTTCAACAAATTCTCCAAGTGAATCTGGTATATATGCTAAAATTTGAGAAGCACTGTTCTAATGTTTTAGCACTCTCTGGTAGGTGGGTAAAATATACCAATTAATATTAGCCTTTGCAAATCAGAAATGCATATTATAATCTCTAAAATAATCGTTTAAAAAACTGAAAAAAGAAAAAGTATATAGTTTAAGGTGCACCCAGCTGGCTCAGTTTGTGGAGCATGCAACTCTTGATCCTGGGGTTGTTGAGTCTGAGCCCTATGTTGAGTGTAGAGATCACCTAAAAATTCAAAAATCTTTAAAAAAAGAAAAAATATATATATATAATTTAAGCTAATCTGAAAGAAAGTTATTAAGGAGAAAAAAGAAACAGAACACATGGAATAAGCAGAATACTAGAAAAGCCAATATTACCAGTGAATATATTAATTATAAATGGACTAAATATTCAAATTAAATGACTGTTATACCAAACATAAAAACCAACAGATATAAGCTATTTGTAAGAAATAGAACTAAAACATAAGGATAGAGAAAAACTGAAAACAGAAGGGTAAGAACAATATACCACATAACCGTACCTGAAAGGAAAACTGGAATAGATGCACTAATATTAGGTGAAGCATATTAAGACCCCAGGACCCCCCAAAATTATTAAAGGTTCATTTGTATGATATATAAGACTTATAAGTTTTTCAGATACCTAATGATATAGTCTAAAAATACATAAAACAAAATCTGATAAAACCAGAGATGAGAAGATACCACAATATAGAAAAATCTTTTAAACAGAATTTTCTCTCAGTAACTAATAGAAAAACAAACAATAAAAAAAAAAAACCAAAACCATAATTTGACCTAATGGCCTATATCTAATATCTACAGGATATAAAACCAAATGAAATGTTTACCAAAACCAATCACATTTGGGTCAACAAACTTCATATGCCTAAAGTCATACAGAAGAACTCCTCAAACCATAAAGCATCTGAGCTAGAAATTAATAACAATATATCTAGAAAATTCCCATGTATTTGGAATAGTTCCTACAAAACTCATGAATCAAAGAAGAAATCACATTGGAAACTAGAAATATGCTGTACTAAATGACAAGGAAAATACTACATATAAAATGTAGGGAATGCAGCCAGAGCTTTGCTGAGACAGAATCTGATTATTTTCAAATGCATATAATAGAAAAGACTAAGAATTACAAACTAAACACCTATCTCAAGAAATGAGGGAAAAAAATCAACAAATTAAGGAAGGTAAGAAGTAAGAAAAAGAACAAATTAGTGAAATAGAAAAGAAATATATTGATAGGATGAAAAACATTAAAAGATGCTTCTTTAATTCCTGGTGAGGTGATAAAAAAAAAAGAAGGCACAATAAATGATGTCAGGAATTTTTAAGAGAGTTTTCAATTAACAATAATCATGCCTCGGATAAACCTCATTGGCTATGATACTGCCACTGTGCAAAGCTTGGGAATTTTTAAGAGAGAAAGAGAGAGAAGATACCAGTATAGATGCTATGGTACTTTAAACAGACAACTGGACTAATGAAAGCATTCTGGTTCTTGAGACACATTTTCTTTTTCTTTTTCTTTTTTTTTTGATACACATTTTCTAAAGCTGATTATACAGTGCACTTATAATCTGAGCATGGCACTATATGTAAGTTATATGCAGTTTTTAAAAATCAGAGGATAGTACAGGCAACTTCATAATGTTATGTTAAGAAATTTAGAGACAGCTTAACAAAAGCACTGATAAAAGAAGTAATAAAAAATCTCAACAGACTCATAACTATTAAAGAAACTGAAATCATAATTTAAGCACAAAGAAATTAGAGGCTTCACTAGTGATTCCACCAAACATTTAAGAAAGAAATAAAGCCAATCTTAAAAAACCAACTATCGGTAAATGAAAACAAACAAACAAACAAACAAACCCACAACCCAACTCATTTAATTAAGCTTCAATACCAAAACCTGACAGAGATATTATACGCCAATATCACATAACAACACAAATGCAAAATTCTTAAATATTCGCCCCCAAAATTCAGGACTATCAAAAAAAATAATAAATCAGGATCAGTTGGATTAAAGAATTCAGAAATTATACTTAGGTATAAAATTTACTATATTTATAAAAGAGAAAAATCATATTATTTTAGCAGATGTCAAAAATTTACAAAATTTAATGCAAGAGATCTTTTAAGTAGCAAATGAGGACTAAAAGGAACTTCCTTTTTTTTTTTTTTTAAAGATTTTATTTATTTATTTGACAGAGAGAAATCACAAGTAGACGGAGAGGCAGGCAGAGAGAGAGAGAGAGAGGGAAGCAGGCTCCCTGCTGAGCAGAGAGCCCGATATGGGACTCGATCCCAGGACCCTGAGATCATGACCTGAGCCGAAGGCAGCGGCTTAACCCACTGAGCCACCCAGGCACCCTAAAAGGAACTTCCTTAATGTGAATAAGGGATATCTACAAAACAGCTACAACAAACATCATACTGAAGTGATGAAATGCTGAATACTTTCAGCATTTTTGAGTCAAGAATGCCCACTATTAATATTTCTATTCAACATTATGGAAGTCCCAGTAAATAGTGAAAGCAAGAAAAAAAACTTTTTAAAAATTATTTATTTATTTATCTGAGAGAGAGAAAGAACAAGAGTGAGCACAAGGAGGTAGAAGAGCAGAGGGAGAGGGAGAAGCAGACTTCTGCTGAGCAGGGAACCAGGAATGTAAGATTGGAAAAGAAAAAGTAAAATTGCCATTATCTGTAGATATATGCTTACATATCTAGAAAAGCAAAAGTATATACAGATTAGCAGGATACCTGAATACAATAATGAACAAAAAACATATTACAATTCTAGATACCAGCAATAAACAGAAACAAAAGCGCTTTTTTTTTTTAAGGTTTTGGTGTTTTTTTTAAGTTTTTTTTTTGGACAGAGATCGCAAGTAGGCAAAGAGGCAGGCAGAGAGAGAGGAGGAAGCAGGCTCCCTACTGAGCAGAGAGCCCGATGCGGGGCTCGATCCCAGGACCCTGGGATCATGACCTGAGCTGAAGGCAGAGGCTTTAACCCACTGAGCCACCCAGGCACCCCAGAAACAAAAGCTTTTAAAAATAACTCTTAATGAAGATGTACAAGATATCTATGAGGAAAACAATCTACATTATTGAGAGAAATTAAACACAACCCAAATATAAAACCCTAGCAAGTGGTTTTTTTTTTTTCCTCCTGAACAAGTTCAGGCTCATTCTAAAATGTATATGAGAAAATAAAGGACAGAGAATACTCTAAGACATTCCTGAAGAATGAGGTGAGAGGATTTAATTTACTGGGTATCACGACTTATTATAGAACTATAGTAACCAGATATTTGTAGTATGAATGTGAAGATAGACAAACAGACCAATCAAAAACCAGAAGACCCAGAAATGGATCCATCCATACATAAAGACATCATATCTGACAAAGATGGTATTGTAAAGCAGTGCATTTCATTAAGAAAAGAACTTATATAACTGTATATGTACATAAAAAAAGAAAGTTGAACTCTATCTCAAAAACAAATTCCTACTGGAATACAGATTTGCATATAAAAGAAAAAAAAACAATAAAGCACATATTAAAAAAGTATCTTTGTGGCTTTAATAGGGGTTAAAAAGCATTAATCATAACAAAAAATACCAGTCTGACTACAAAAGATACCATTAAGAGAGTTAAAGTGGGAAATTTTGCAACATATATAACAAAGGATACACTATCAGTATAAAGAATGCATGTAAATCAAGAAAAAATCCCATGAGAGACTATGGACTCTGAAAAACAACCTGAGGGTTTTGAAGGGGCGGGGGGGGGGCAGGAGGTTGGGGGAGCCAGGTGGTGGGTATTAAGGAGGGCATGTATTGCATGGAGCACTGAGTGTACTGCAAAAACAATGAATACTGTTACGCTTAAAAGAAATTTAAAAAACAAAATCCCAAACAACCCAAATACTTAAATAAGCATATCACAAAAGAGAATACCTAAATGGCCATAAACACACTAAATGGCACTCAACTTCATTATATTAATAATGGAAATGCAAAAAATAAAACCACAATGAGGAACAACATCAGCAAAAATGGTAGAGTAACGAGCTCTGAAAATTCACCTCTCCAAAAATGCAGTCAAAAACATGACAAAAACAGAATCAACTTTTTTCAGAACTCTGAAAATTAACCATTGGTTTGCAGCAACCTAAGGAGCAACTAAAAGTCAACAAAAAAATGCTTGGATATTGATAACCATGAATTTTGAGGCATCTGAACTTACTCTATTCCTATTCTCCCTGGTCTCCATCAGCCTCAAAAAATAAAGGCCTGCACTCCCTTACTGGCAGAAGGAGAACAAGACTGAAGATCTTTCAAGCTTTATTCTCAAAGCAGAGCCATTATTTGAAGACTGTACTATATAGGCCCGTTTCTATTCAGTCTCAGTTGAACGTAACCCAGTGATAAAAAGCTTCTCCTTTGCAGCACCTAAGGATTGTATTAAGCTTTCTGAGGCTATATGAAGTGAAGCAAAGAATATACTAAACAAAATTCTTTTTTTTTTTTCAATAATTTTATTTATTTACTTGTCAGAGAGAAAGAGAGCAAAAGAGCATGAAAGCCCAAGCAGGAGGTATGGCAGGCAGATGGAGGGAAAAGCACACTCCCCACTGAACAAGGAGTCTGATGGGGGACTCGATCCCAGGACCTTGGGATCATGACCTGAGGTGAAGGCAGATGCTTAAATGACTGAGCCACCCAGGAGTCCCAGTAAGCAAAATTCTTAAGAGGAGAAACAAAAGAATGAGCTATCCATAGGAGGCTTTGAAAAGAAAAGATATATTCCTGGGAAAAGAGAACGCCATGCACATGTATAAGTCTCTGAGCATGCTTAGTGATGTATGCATAAGGAAGAAAAACCTAATAAAGCCATAAGCTCTCATCTCCAGTTGATCTATGGCTCTATGCAACAAAGAAGTTAGAGTTGTAAACTGCCTGGCTTACTGTTGAAAATGGTTCCAACATGCACCCAGAGGCCATGGGCAAAGAATGGAAGTCTTAGTGGTTCTGAATACTTAAGGAAATTTCCGTCCACTTTTCGCTGATCACTAAGCTAATCAGGCAGATCAAAAATGTAGACCTCACAGAACTGATTTAAGAAGTTCAAAAACATGGGCAGAAGGCATGAACAGACACTTCTCCAAAGAAGACATGTAAGTGGCTCACAGACACATGAAAAAATGTTCATCGTCATTAGCCATCAGGGAAATTCAAATCAAAACCACATTGAGATACCACCTTACACCAGTTAGAACGGCCAAAATTAACAAGATAGTAAAACAAGTGCAGGAGAGGATATGGAGAAAGGGCAACCCTCTTACACTGTTGGTGGGAATGTACGTTGGTGCAGCCACTTAAACAGTGTGGAGATTCCTTAAGAAATGAAAAATAGAGCTACCCTATGACTCTGCAATTGCACTATCCGAAGATACAGATGTAGTGAAAAGTAGAGACATCTGTATCCCAATGTTCATAGCAGAAATGGCCACAGTCACCAAACTGTGGAAAGAGCCAAGATGCCCTTCAACAGACGAATGGGTAAAGAAGATATGGTCCATATATACAATGGAGTATTACGCCTCCATCAGAAAATCTGAATACCCGGGACGCCTGGGTGGCTCAGTTGGTTAAGCAGCTGCCTTCGGCTCAGGTCATGATCCCATAGTCCTGGGATCGAGTCCCAGGTCAGGCTCCTTGCTCGGCAGGGAGCCTGCTTCTCCCTCTGCCTGCCTCTCTGTCTGCCTGTGCTCGCTCTTCCTCTCTCTGACAAATAAATAAATAAAATCTTTAAAAAAAAAAAAAGAAGAAGAAAGAAAATCTGAATACCCAACTTTTGTATCAACATGGATGGGACTGGAGGAGATTATGCTGAAATAAGCCAAGCAGAGAGGGTCTATTATCATACGGTTTCACTTACTTGTGGAGCATAAGGAATAACACGGAGGACACTGGGAGCTGGAGAAGGCAAGTGAGTTGGGGGAAATTGGAGGGGGAGACCAACCATGAGAGACTGTGGACTCTGAAAAACAAACTGAAGGTTTTGGAGGGGAGGGAGGTGGGGGGGTTGGGTGAACCTGGTGGTGGGTATTGAGGAGGTCACATATTGCATGGAGCACTGGGTGTAGTGCATAAATAATAAATTTTGAAACACTGAAAAAAAAATTAAATTAAAAAAAAAAAAGAAGTTCAAAAACAAACAAACAACTCCTACTGCAATAAGCAGCAACAATAAACCCTGGGGAGGGGAGAAAGTCTGATATCCAGAATTGCCACACTATATTACTTAAAATTTCAATTTTCAACAAAAATGAAGAGACATACAAAATACCAAATATACAAAATCCATATATAGGGGTAAAAAGTAATCAATAGAAACTATACTTTTGGAGGCCTAGACATCGGATTTACAACACAAGGACTTAATAGGAGGTATCTTAAATATGTTCAAATAGGAACAAAGGAAACCAAGTCTAACAGAACTAAAGGAAAGGATAAGAATGATGTTTCAAAAATTAGAGAATAAAGAGATACACACTATACAAAAAAACAAACAAACAAACAAACAAACAAAATCTACTGTTGAAAAACACAATTTAAATGAAAATTCACTCAATGGGTTTAACCAGATTTGAGCAGCAGAAAAGATAATCAGGTCAACTGAAGATAAATCAACTGAGCTCTCCCAGTCTTAAGATTTTCCAGGAGCAGAAAGAATAAAAATAAAAAGAGTTCAGAGAACTCTGGGAAACCATCAAATATATGAACACATTCAACAGGAGTCCGAAGAGGAGAGTAAAAGAGGCAAGAATAATACTTAAAGAAATAAAACTTCCCAAATCTGGTGAAAAACATAAATCTACACATTCAAGAAGTTCAATGAACTCCAAGTAGGATTAATTCAAAAGAGACCCAACCTAGCTACCTCATAACCAAAGTATCAAAAGAAAAGACTGGAGATAGTGACTTGTCAGGTAAGGGATTCTCAAGATTAACAGCTCATTTCTCATCACAAAACATGGAGGCTAACAGTCTATGGGACAATATAATCAAATAAAAATATGAGAAGGAAAAAATATGTCAAGCAAGAATTTTATATCCAGCAAAACTACCCAATAAAAACCACCAAAGGAGAAAATTACACATTTCCCAAGAGTCTACTCCAGAGCCATCCTATTAAGAAATACTAAAGGAAGTCCAATGACTGAAATGAAAAGGACATTAGACAGAACTCAAATCTACATGAAAAAATAAAGAGCACCAGTAAAGGTATGTAGGTAAATATATAAGATAATATCAGTGTATTTCTTATTTAGAACACCTCTTTCCCCTGGTTTGAAAACAATTACAAACAGCAGTAATTATAAATCTGTGTTGCTGGGTATATAATGTATTATAGAGTGCATAATATACAATGTATCATACAAACTGTATTATAGTAAAAGTATGGGAAGAAGGAGAACACAGCTATATAGGAAAAAAGTTTTTGTATGCTTCTGAAATTAAGTTCTTAGTAAACCCAAACTATAATAAGTTAGAGTGTTTTAATGATAATCATCAGGACAACCACTGAGAAAATAACTCAAAAATATATAATAGGGAAAACAAAGGAATTAAAATGGCAGTTGAAAATCCCACTTCATTAATAATTATAGAAAATGTAGGGACACTTGGGTGGCTCAGTCAGTTAAATGTCTGCCTTAGGCTCAGGTCATGATCCCAGAGTCATAGGATTGAGTCCCTCATCGGACTCTCTGCTCAGTGGGGAGCCTGCTTCTCCCTCTGCCTGCTGTTCCCTCTGCTTGTGCTCTCTCTCTGAAAAATAAATAAAATATTTAAAAAATATAAAATAAAATGTAAATGTAGTAACTCTCTAAATGAAAGCCACATAGGATGGGTAGTTCACGTATACCAAATTAACAGACTGACAATAAGTACTAGTCAAAACACAGAGCAACAGGAACTCTTTACATGGCTGGTGGGAGTATAAATTAGAACTACTTTGGAAAACTGTTTGAAAATCTAATAAAGATAAATATACAAATCTGATGACTTGATAATTCCATAAGTAGTTGTATACACAACTGAAATACGTGTACACGTGCATCAAGACAGTTGCATGAATGATCACAGCACCATTATCCATGGAAAACAACCCAAATATAAAAGTTTTACTACACACAACAAAATGGATGGACTGCACAAACATAATGTTGAGCGAAAAAAATTAGACACAAGAGTACAGTTTTTAAGATACAACTGAGGTAGGGAGGAAAAAAAAAAACAGGCAAAACTAAACTACAGTATTTAAGAATACATGTTACAGCAGTAATTCTATAAAGAAAAGCACTGAGATGATTACCACCAAAGTTAGAATACAGGATACTTCTGTTAGAGAAGAAAGATGGCTGCCGGGATGCTAGTAATGTTCTATTTCTTGGAACTATATGGTGGTGTACAGGCATTTGCTTTGTGGTAATTCACTGATGCATATGAATATGTATATATTGGTATATTTTTGTTTTGTATGCTTTCCTTTATGGGTGCTATATATCACAATAACAGTTTTAAAACACTGAAGGCAGGGGCACCTGGGTGGCTCAATTGGTTAAGTGACTGCCTCCGGCTCAGGAAATGGTCCCAGGGTCCTGGGATCAAATCCCACATCAGGCTTCACCTGCTCTGTGGGGAGTCTGCTTCTCCCTCTCCTTCTGTCTGCTACTCCCCCTGCTTGTACTCTCTTGCTGTCAAATAAATAAATAAAATCTTTAAAAAAAATTTTTAAGGCATACTTAAGCAAAACAAAATATGTAAAACTACATATCTAATCTAAAACAAACTATAATCTCACCTCTAAAAAATATTTAGCATTAATAAACTGACTTGGCTAAACTTCTTAAAAAACGCCATGGCTTCTGACAGAAAAAAAAGGGAGGGATGCCTGGGTCACTCAGTCAGTTAAGCATCTGCCTTCAGCTCAGGTCATGATCCCAAAGTCCTAGGACTGAATCCTCTATCAGGCTCCATCCTCAGTGGAGAGTGTGCTTCTCCTTCCGTCTGCCTGCCACCCCTACTGCTTGTGCACTCACACTCTCTCTCTGACAAATAAATAAATAAAAATCTTTTTTAAAAAAAGGTGGGGGAGGGCGATTGGGAGATATCTACTATGAATCTTTGCTAATTAGTTCCTAAAGAGAAACAAATCGCTCCTAGCAGGCAGAGAAACAAATTTATCAAGATATCTTGGGTGCAAAATTAAAAGATATGGTAATGGTTTGAAGAGGCAGCATCCTCCCTCCATCTCCCTTCCAAACTAACATCATTTTTCACTACTATGTCTCCTCTTGAGGATAGATAAAAATGTCACACACACACACATAAACACTGCACAATTCCCTTCCATGATGAAACAAAACACTGTCCCAATGGAGGAAAGAAGTGAGAGGAAAGTAATAATCCAATTCCTGACATAATATTGCATACCCATCACTGAAAGTGTTAACCAAAAAAATAGCCACTTACCTGATCAAGATTTGAAAGGCTGTTAGGATCCTGACTCAGACCTTGGTACTGTCCCCTGAGTCTGTCACCAGCAGCTATTTTCCTAAACTTCTTCAGATCCACAACATACAGTGCACTGGATAGAAAAGAAATACTTGTTATAACCATGGATTGTAGCAGAAAAAGTAACCTCACTGAATAATGGTCACCAGATAAATATCCTGCCCTCTCTTTGAAAAAGTAAGCAGTGGCATTACAGTGGAGCTCACGGTCAGTATGTGCTCCTTCAAAGATGGCTCATGCAAAACCCATATTCTTCCACCAAGCTCACTTTGTCTCTCTTCCTTATTCAACTGCCTTCCTTATTTAGCTACCTTAAACCTCTGACAAAAGAATACTTCTACCAAATGTCAGCAGATTAGGTAATAAAAGCTAACCATCAGTCAAAGATATCCTGATGATGTCTTAAACGTCACAGGGGAAAAAAACCCAGTGCTACAGATCTTCTGGACCAAGAACATTAACTAATGATAAAGAAATCACCAAATCCCAACATTTATCTCTGTAAACGCTGCAAACCACACTCAGCCCAGAGCAGATAATGTAATGTTACAGTCTATCTTAGGAATTCTACTTCTAGAAATTTGTCCCACAGATATATCTGAAATATACTAAATGATGTATTTAATTATTCACTGCAATGCAGTATGTCACAACAAAATACCATAAGTAACACAAATACTGGAATAATATGTAGATGTAAAAAGGAAGGTCTCTCTCTCAACACACTGATTTAAGATCTACTAGAGAAATTAAATAAAGCAAGCACAAAATTGTAAACATGATGGCATATTTTGTGTATAAAAAGAAATTTGGTTGTTAATGTAAGAAATCAGGAAACTCTGGAAGGACATAAATTAATAGAGGAGGTTATCTGTTGTAGAAGTGAGAACTGGGTAGAGGACAGAAAAGACTGGGAAGATTATTTTTTGTAATAATCTGGGCATATCTTTTGTAATTTTTATTTTTGAACCATATTAATTTATTGCCTATTCACAATTTCAAATATGCAAAATAAATTTTTTAAGAAAAGAAAATCAAACAGCATTAAGAGTATTCCTTTTTCAATACCTGATATGATACTTCCGCCCAGCCAAATGACTAGCCCAGTACCCCGATTTCCAGAACCTGTAGCCATCCATTTCTTTTCGGCTATCACAGAAAGGAGTATAACCATAAGGAGCACCATCCAAATTGAAATCTCTTAACTCTTTCAGATCCGTTCGTACAATCTGAAGAAAAGAAAATCACAAGTCATTTGTATTGCTTTGTTTGTTTTAGAGGGAGAGAGAGCAGGAAGGGAGTAGGGGAGGGAGGTATAGATTAGAGGAAGAGAGAGAATCTTAAATAGGCTTCATGCCCAGTGCAGAGCCTGACAAAGGGCTCCATCTCACGACCTTGAGATCATGACCTGAGCCAAAATCAAGAGTCAGGCACTTAACCAACTGAGCCACCCAGACAACCCATAAGTCATCTGTTAAACTGCTGAGAGCAGTTTCCTTAAAATCCGGAATGCCTCACTGAGACATTGCAGAGGGCAGCTCTGAGGTTAATGGCACAGTCTCCAGCTGTAGACCCAGTCTGAACCCAGATTCTTACACTGATTAGCTGACTGCTTTCACTAACATGTAAGACACTTTGTCTAGAGCTTGGCACATAGTATTCTAGTATTCAAAAAGGTAGAAATAAAACAAATTTACACTACTTAGCCTCCCTGTGACTGAGTTTCCTCATGTGTAAAATGGACACTTCACAGGATTACATGAATCAGTACACAGACAGCTATGAAAAGATGCCAGACACACAAGTACTCAACAAAGAGTAAGTGTGCCTTATATTAGAATCCAGAAAGCAAAGACAACTATCATATGATCTCCCTGATATGAGGGAGTGGTGATGCAACATGGGGGCTTAAGTGGGTAGGAGAAGAATCCATGAAACAAGATGGGATAGGGAGGGAGACAAACCATAAGTGACTCTTAATCTCACGAAACAAACTGTGGGTTGCTGGGGGGAGGGCGTTGGGAGAAGGGGGGAAGGTTATGGACATTGGGGAGGGTATGTGCTTTTGGGTAAATTGGAAGGGGAGATGAACCATGAGAGACTATGGACTCTGAAAAACAGTCTGAGGGGTTTGAAGTGGCGGGGGGGTGGGAGGTTGGGGTACCAGGTGGTGGGTATTATAGAGGGCACAGCTTGCATGGAGCACTGGGTGTGGTGAAAAAATAATGAATACTGTTTTTCTGAAAATAAATAAATTGGAAAAAAAAAATGAAAAAAAAAAAAAGAATCCAGAAAGCATGCTTTAGATCAAGTCAGTTGTGATACAGTGAGTCCTATGAGGCAGGTAATTCCAAAGAGATGGATGCAGCCTGTGGCCACATGCACATATGATATATCACTTCCATTCAGATGATTACCTCAGGTTTCAGCCAGCTCAGGGGATGGGGGAAGGTTAAAGAACTATATTCATACTTTTTTAGTTTGTATGGTCTAAAACCACAGTATGTTCCTTTTAGGTCAAATCTTGACAGGAGGAAGACTATCTGAAGAGTTCCAAATTATCAAAGCCAGGCATCTATCTACTAGAGCTTCCTCCTTCTTAACCATGTCAATAAGTCCTAGCTTTTGGGTAAATAACTGGAGATAATGGCAAGCACTGTTAAACCTCAATCTTTTAGTTTCTAGTTTGTATGTTAAATGAATTAAGTATGTAATTATGTACTGCATAAATGATGTAAACGCAAGTGCATAAAAGAGGCATAGAAAAAAGATGAAAAAGAAATACATCAAATGCAAATTTTAAAAAGTGATCACGTGTTGGTATAACTTTCCATATATTCTATTTTTTAATTACTTTTGTATTAGTAATTTTGTATTAGTCACCATGTAGTACATCATTAGCTTTTGATGTAGTGTTCCATGATTCACGTGTGCATATTCCTATTCATATGTGTGCATATTCCATATATTCTAATAATATAAACATGTATTTTTCTGTAACTAGGAAAATAAAATCACTTAAAAAGGAGAAGGAAGTCTAATGCCTTTAATACGAACTGTTTATTTTTGTAAGATTTTATTTATTTATCTGACAGAGAGACAGTGAGAGGGAACACAAGCAGGGGAGTGGGATAGGGAGAACCAGGCCTCCTGCTGAGCAGGGAGGCTGATGTAGGGCTTGAACCCAGGATCCCGGGATCATGATGAGAGCAAAGGTCCTAAGGCACCCAGGCGCCCCAATATGAACTGTTTAAATCTGGCTTGTAAGAGCTTACTTGGTGCACCT
Organism: Neogale vison; assembly: GCF_020171115.1. NCBI lineage: Eukaryota > Metazoa > Chordata > Mammalia > Carnivora > Mustelidae > Neogale > Neogale vison. Next base: position 112,778,820 of record NC_058093.1, on the reverse strand, counting down.
GGGTGGCTCATTGGGTTAAAGCCTCTGCCTTCAGCTCAGGTCATGATCCCAGGGTCCTGGGATTGAGCCCCTGGGATTGAGCCCCGAATCAGGTCTCTGCTCAGCAGGGAGCCTGCTTCCCCCCCTCTCTCTCTGCCTGCCTCTCTGCCTACTTGTGATCTCTATCTTTAAAAAAAATAAATAAAATCTTAAAAAAAAAAAAAAATAGGAGCTTACCTGATCAGCATCTACAAACAGGAATTTGTCAACAACCAATGGGAAGAGCACATCCAGGAAGAGAATCTTGTAACCCCAGATGATGCGCTGCTTCTCAGTCTGCTGATGAAGCCACCGAGGCCATTTGTACTGAACAAGTTCATACTGGAAATTGTATTCATTTGCCATATAAGGTATGAACTCCTATTTTGGGACATAGGAAACAACAAGCAACCATTTACTTTGATGAAGAAAATCAACTCTGTAAGTCAGCCATCGTGATTATGGCACAAGTAAAACACATTTACCATAACAGTGGTCTAATACAGAAATCTAACCCTGACTCACTACATAAAAGAATACGGAGTAACCTGCACTACACTTTCTAATTAAACTATAAATACATGCTCAGATGAAGAGAATGTATTTTATCAAAACAAAAGATACAGATTTTCTTCTAATGTTATCCAAGCTTCACACAGGTCAAAATTTTGTTTGGTTTTATAAGGACTATCCTTCCAAAATAACCCAGTCTGGAATGAACATACAAATATGCAACCAGGGGCTCCTGGCTGGGTTTTAGTTGGAAGACCACGTGACTCTTGATCTTGGGGTCATCAGTTTGAGCCCCACACTAGGTGTAGAGATTACTTAAACTAAATAAACAAAAATAAATATATACAACTGAAGAAGGGAAACCTAATTAAAAGGAAAATTTTTAAATCATACAAATAAGACTGAAGCAGTAAAAACTCTATTATACCATACATATCTCCTTAATAAGAATCCTTTCCTTTCTCCTGAGGAACAAACCTTAAATGTGGGAGACAAATAATTCTTCAAGAACCAGAATTTCACAGGAGTCTTGGTATTCTTCAGTACTGACAGCATCATTATACTGTCAAACAAAAGCAAACAATAATCAATAATAATATTCCAATGCTTTTTAATCTCAGAGAAATCAAGTAGAGTCAATCACGAGACTGCTAAATGTTCTTCATAGCAGAGCAAATTGATGGCAAAGAGAGACGCTTAGTAATGGAAATGGAAAACTACACTTATTATACAAAGTTATCATTGAATGGAAAAGAAAGTATTTCTCACCCATAAAAATATAACTGATAAAGGCAAATGTTTTAATCATGTTACATCTTTTAATAAACTGCTTCATGAACTGCTTTCTTAACTATGGTACAAATGAATAATGAAGGTTGTGGTTAAAGGACTACAGGACTCTGAAAAGAAAACCTGTAAGCCACAATAGCTGTGTGTGGCTGTACTGCCCCCCAGAGCCTCAACTGAAGACCCTGCCAGGGAGGAGAGCAGGGAGAGGTCAGGGGATATAGCAAATGACTACAGCATCAGGATTTCCTACTTTGAAAACAGACAAAAACGAGTCAAGGAATTTAATTAAATTGAGTTATAACCAACATTTAACATTAACTACTTTATTTTAGGTCAGTTATTTTTTGGAAATGGGAGGGCTGACCTGAGTAAAATGACAGTTTAATTATTTGCCACACTAGATTTGTCATGGAAAATTAAAAGTAAAATGAACCCTGGCATTAGGAAAGGCACTCTCAAGCAAAGGAGTATATATTCATAGCCAAGCCTTTCCCTGGGGAGCACTGCCTCAACCAGCCTAAGGCTGTGACCTTTCCTTGGCCCTGACTGTGTGACCTCAGGCAAGTTCCTTCACCCTCTGAATCTCCCTATAAACAGAGGTGTTCTTCTGTGAGAACCAAGATCACTCCTCGCTCTAAACTATGAGTCTTTGGAAGGCAGGTCCATGGCCCTATTCTACTTCTATTCTCTGTGCTGACCTCCTAATTTCTGGTTTAAGCAATGACTTGCTTAAGTCATTGGCCAATTAAACACCACTATTTATATTGTGCATGCAGTGCTATTAAAGGTTTATAGCCTTGTAATATCCACACAGATGCATTTAAGATATAGTCAGACTTTATGAGACTGACAGAACAAAACAAATACAATTATATATTCAAAATCCTCAGAGTGCTTCAGATACAAAGAAGCATAATGGACAGAATTCCATAAAAGATTAACTAAGTAAGAATACTAAGACAAACTCATTCATATATACTGAAATAATCAATACAACTAACCGAAGAAATCTTTCATAGAGATGACCAGATGCCACGGAGAAAATATTAATTATGTCATCTTTATCTTGTTTCACTTCCTCAGTCTTCTGTCCTCCCGTAAAGCCCCTATAATAATAAAGATAAAAACAAGAACACTTGAAATGCTGGTACAGATACATAGCCCTTTAAGGGGAGAGCTACAGAGATGGTGTTTCCCATTCCCATTCCTTCCCTAGGGGGTAATGCAGGAGGAGCCAGTGAAACATCCTCTGGGACCCCAAGAGGGCACAAGGCAACCAAGCCAGCACAGGGTAAAAGAAGGATGCTGCGTACAGGGTACCACATAGCTTCACAAATAGACTGAACACAGGCGATTCCACAGAATGTGATCTGCTCAATGGGAAGTAAACTGAACTCTCCAAAAGGCAGGCACAACCCAATGAGAGTCAAGAATTAACTTCCCACAAGGGGATGTTAACATCCTTCACTTAGTCAGTGGAAAACACTCATCTACTCTAAATAGAAAGTGCAAGATGTGGTGGCAGAGTGCAGACTCTGAAAGGCCCAGATAGGATTCTTATACTCAAAAGAAGGGAGAGACGGTGCTTACACCTCACCTTTTCCTTAAAAGATACATATATATATATATATATATATATTGTAATGGTACCAATTTACCATTTGAAGGAGTCCCAAAATCCAGATTCATTTTCATTAGTTCCATCACTCAGCAAGTCTTCATTTACCATATCTGCCTTCTTCTGAACCTGCAACCATATGTGAGAAGTGCTATCAACAATAGGAAATGAATTCTCCAATAAGCATGACAACCAAACCAGAGTCTAGACGAGTCCAATAGAATGATCATCAACATACCACATTAAAATTGCAGGTGATGAGACAGCAACCTCTCTTAATTAGATAATAACTTTTTTACTTTGAAAAATGGTCAAAGAACCTCAAATTCAACTGTGTAGGAAACATACTCAAAGTAAAACTAGAAACCTAATCTACCAAGCTGAGAGCTGGTTTTCCAGAGGTAGAGTACAGCCCACATGAGCACTTACAGGCAGTCACTTTAGCTCACAGCCTGTTTTTAGGATTTCCCAGGAAAAAGACAGGTTGAATCTTCTCCCCAGCATAGAGACCAGTTTTCTGCTCAACTGTGTGGGTTGCTTTAGATTCTACTGTGTGTAATGATTACTTATTCTATAATACCTATTATATGTGTTTAAGGCATTAAGAATTTCTAAATTCTGAGAAGTGAAAAGAAATGAAATAGGGATACCAATTATTATTGTTGTTGGAATTTTCATAGGCATCCTTCCCAATTTTCTGAGAACAGTCATCAATAGTAATATTAATGATGGCTATGTAAGCAAAATAGTATCTTGTGAAAACACTTTATGTAAAATGAGACTATTATTGCTCACTGAGATTACTCAAAAGGTGCAATCTCTTGGCTGAAGAAAGCCACAAATGTATATTTACCAAAGACATCTTACATTTAAAGTATTCTGGGGCGCCTAGTGGCTCAGCTGGCTAAGTGTCTGACTCCTGATTTCGGCTCAGGTCATGATCTTAGGGTGGTGAGAATGAGCCCCACATTGGTCTCTGTGCTAGGCATGGAGCCTGCTTAGGATTCTCTTCTTTCTCTCTCTCTCTCTCTCTCCCGCCGCATAGTCTCCCTGCCTCCCACCCCGGCATGCTCGCTCGCTCTCTCTCTCTCTCTCCAAAAAAAAAAAAAAAAAAAAAAAGCATTTCAATAAACACTAAAATTCCAAAGGTGAATTAAAGTCTTAAGCAGGTTTTTCTTCCCACCAGCTTTACTGAGATATGATTACTGACAAACATTGTAAAAATTAAAGGTGCACAATGTGATGACTTGATTTGATCTGCATATATTATTTGCATATATATTGTAAAATGATGACCACAGTGCAGTGACAGCATTATTAGTTAACAGATCCACATTGTCTACATAAGAGCTACTGAATGCGAGAATACTGCTACTTTTACCCACTATAAAAGAATGTCTGTCTTAGGATTACCAAACTCACCTTCACTTTAATAATTTTGCTCTTGAAGTTGTTGAGGACAACAACAATTTCATCAGCATCAGGAGGAGAATCTGTGCCATCGTGGCTTAGAGAGAGAAGAAAGGGAAAGGACAAGACAGACATTACAAATCACAATTCTCAAAATGTAGTAAGTGGTCTGACATCAACCTGCCATATTTGTTATCATAAAGGAGTTTTCCGGAACAAATTAATTTCTCACAACCTGCAGGAAGTCCCGTCAAGCTACACAGAAGCACTTGTCCGAATCTCTATCCTTCAAACATCGAACATTCCAGTCACAACCCAAACTTCCTTCTTGAGTTTCCTCTTTAAATTACTTTTCACAGGGGCACCTGGGTGGCTCAGTGGGTTAAAGCCTCTGCCTTTGGCTCAGGTCATGATCCCAGGGTCCTGGGATGGAGCCCTGCATCGGGCTCTCTGCTCATCAGGGAGCCTGCTCCCTTCTCTCTCTCTGCCTGCTTCTCTGCCTACTTGTGATCTCTGTCTGTCAAATAAATAAATAAAATCTTTAAATTACCTTTCACAGAGAAAAAAGCTCCCAGTGCTGGCAAGTGCATAATAACACTTAATCAACACCTGTAATAACAAAGTCTGAGCCAAGTTCAGCACCAGCAATAAAGGGCTGTCCAGGGGTATAAGCCACTCTGCACCATCATCAGAAACACATCACTTCTACTCTTTCACAGACAAGTAACAAAGCATGACTCTACTTCAGAGTACCATAAAAGTATCATTCTATCCTTCTGCCTGGAGGCACACAATCAGCCAACTCTAGTCTCAACTCAACCTGGTGCCCATATTCTGAAGAAAGAACTATACCAAGCTCTATTTGCAGGGAGGGCGAGGGCAGAATTGGAAACTTTAAAATTAAAAATAAGATATCCCCAATCAACTAATTCCTAAAATTTCCAGGCATCAATTTTCAAGGTGTTAAGTGCAGAAAGCCATGATAAAATATGAATTCACCACATTCATTCAGTATCATTCAGCAGACAGCAGAGTTCTCAGGCAAGGAAAGATTCTGATGTGGAGCATGAAACACTACAGAATCTGGGACTATCCAAGATGAAGAGAACTCTAGACCGTAGGAAGAGAGGAGGACTCCATACTCCTAAGGTAGGGGGAAGAGTAGTCAAGGAAAGGGCATATGGAAGGGATGGTGTTTAGAAGAACAAGTAAATTTCTCATGATGGGATTAAATTCTGCAAAAGTATATTTAAGAAAACGTTATTGGGAAGAAAACCTAGTATTTACAATGAATGTTATTATAATACAGCTTCGAGAATCCATGCTGCTCTATAGAACTAAAATCACACAACTAGAGGGTGTTTTAAATACACTGTAATGGAAATTCCTCCCTAAAACTTGACACAAACTCTCTTCACATAGCTTAAAACTAATTTAAATTGTGTTAAACAGAATTTAGATTATACCTTTTAAAAGGCAGTATAATTTTTCTTCTGTTTCCCCTTTTAATTCCTTTTTTAATATTCAATTGAGCAACATATAGTACATCATTAGTTTTTGAATGTAGTGTTCAATGATTCATTAGTTGCACATAAAACCCAGTGCTCATCACCACACATGCCTTCCTTAATATCTATTACCTGGTTACCCCATTCCCCAACCCCCTCCCTTCTGTAATCCTCTATTTGTTTCCCACAGTCCAAAGTCTCTCATGGTTTGTCTCCCTCTTTGGTTTCTTTCCATTTAGTTTTCCCTCCCTTCCCCTATGGTCCCCTGTGCTTTTCCTTATGTTCCATATATGAGTGAAACCATGCTCATGGATTGGAAGAATAAACATTGTTAAAATATTTATGGTCGCCAAACTATGGAAAGAACCAAGATGCCCTTCAAAGGATGAATGGATAAGGAAGATGTGGTCCATATACACTATGGAGTATTATGCCTCCATCAGAAAGGATGAATACCCAACTTTTGTAGCAACATGGACGGGACTGGAAGAGATTATGCTGAGTGAAATATGCCAAGAGCAATCTATACTTTCAATGTAATCCCTATCAAAATACCATCGACATTTTTCACAGAGCTGCAACAAACAATCCTAAAATTTGTATGGAACCAAAAAAGACTCCGAATCACCAGGGGAATTATGAAAAAGAAAACCAAAGCTGGGGACACATAATGACTGAGTTTAAGCTGTATTACAAAGCTGTAAACATCAAGACAGCACAGTATTGGCACAAGAACAGACACATAGATCAATGGAACAAAACAGAGACCCCAGAAACAGACCCTCAACTCTATGGTCAACGAATCTTCAATAAAGCAGTAAACAGTATCTAATAGAAAAAAGACAGTCTCTTCAGTAAACGGTGCTGGGAAAATCGGACCGTCATATGCAGAAGAATGAAACTAGACCACACTCTTACACCATACACAAAGATAATCTCAAAATGTCAGTATAATTTTTTTAAGCTAACAGGCAGCCACTGCAAACCTGAAGGCAAAAACCTGGTGACTGACAAAATGCTCTGGAAATACTGCCATATTACCCCAGACCAGGAAAGCCAATGCTAGCACCAAGATTTCATGGCCAAAGTTTATACCTTTTGTGTATGTGCAATTCACCCAGGGTCAAGAAATATACTATCCAGGCAGAAAAGACTGACTGTTATTTACTTTTTTTCTCCTTTCCTGAAATTACGCAATTTCTCATCTGCCTATGGTTTTCATCACAGTGAGAGAATGACCCGATTCTGGGATGCTGTTAGCACAAAGGAAAGACTAAAGAGTAAAACCTGACATACTTACTAGTATTCATACCACTTATTGTCCAATCATACCCTGACAGTTCTTCCATACTCAATTTCCTGGAAAAGCATTGCTTCATCACACATAAATTCTTATTTCCCAGTTAACTGCCAGTGTAGTACTCAATTCAAGTTGATTCTCTAAAATATTCTGGAAAAGAAGCACCTACATCACTTAATCCTACCTGTAAATTCTATAAATATCTTCAGACCGACCCTTCCTTAGTCTGAGAATCCAAGCTCCTGGGTTGGCTTTTAACTGAAAGTAGCCCTAAGGTAAGAAGAAAGATAAATTTTAGTTTTCTTTGAAACATCAAAATGCTGTTTCTGAGGGACAGTTATTTCGTTTTCTGAAATATCACTCATATTTTAAGTAAGACTTATAATTTCAGTGCTATTCTTTAAAAGAAAGAGAAAGAAATAATAAATAAATAAATAAATAAATAAATAAATAAATCTGCCCATTAGAAACACTAGCAAAATACAGGCCAGTGAAGCCAAGAACGGGGCCCTTAATCTGTAAGTGAATGAAGGATCAATGTGTCATGTATGAATAAGCTACAAACCTCCAAAGCCAAGAAAAATGCTGTCAGCTCTTAAGCAATGCATCTGCAGGCACCAATTTGATTAGAACAGAATATTCAGAATAGTCTAGCATTTTTTTAAGGCTAATATGTTATTCCAACCTGTAAGTTTAACTTAGATTTTTATACTGATCAAATTTATTCAATCATGAATTTTAATCTCACTCATATTCAGAATGCAAACTGCTTTATCCATAAATTCTAGTGCCCAAATTAACATGACTCAATACTCCCACCTAATGTACTGATTATTTACCAGATTGGCCATAACAATGGTATCCACAATAACTGGGTTGGCCGAAGTTCCTAATGTAAACTGCAGTCCTCGTGGGGGCTGGCCTGTGGTGATGTCATAGCAGTGACCTTCTAGCAAGAGGTACTCCAGCTCATACTCAGCAGCCACCACACTATCCACCTGCAATAGCAGAATTAAATCACTTGAAAATTACTCAGCAATAAAAAGAAACAAATTATTGAGCTATGCAACAACACAGATTTCAAATGCATTATACAAACTGAACAAAGAGACATAAAGGGCTGCATACTGTACAGTCATATTTCTAAGAAATTTAAGGAAAGGCAAAACTATAGTGACAGAAAGAGGAAGGGACTGCCTGCAAAGGGGCACAAGAGAACTCTCTGGGGGAATAGAAATGCTCTGTATCTTGATTGTGCAAGGAGATTTCATACAGCTTTACAGAGTGGGTAAGACTCCCATCTAGGAAGTAGTATCAGGGAAGCCACGTAAAATACACTGCTAAAAGAATGAACCAATCTAAAAGCTAAAGAATAAAGAGGGTAACAAAGAAAAAATGAGAAACAGCAGAGAAAAACATAAATTCACCTTGGCCTACAGGATATAGCTGTAAATACTACTGCTGTTCTAAAGGCAAATATCCAAAATGTATTTGATGCCTCCATAATGGCACAAAACCATTCATGTTCTACATCAACTGCCTAAATTATTACTGATTCCTTGAAGAAAATATGATGTAATTGCAAGGCATTGGGGCAGCCTGGCTTTAGTTAAAGGGTTTTTATTCTAGTCTGGTTCACATTTGGCTCTGTAATCCTATCTAATGCTAATAAGAAATTATTTGGAGCTTAATATGTTACTGAACACTAAATTCCAAAACCATAATAATGAAAGCTAAGAGGTACTCCAGCTCTAAGTAAGGTGACTCCACACGGTCACCAAGTCCCAGGCTCTGTTTTTAGTCAATACAGAGAAAGCCTAGGAAAGAGCAGAAAAAAACTCTAAGGACATGGAAGAGAGCCTCCTTTTACAGCTCTTTAGTGCCTTCTGTGGCCATTTTACAACCTCTGCAGCAAAAGTTGGTTCTTCAAGGGCAAAGACGGCATTTCCTGTTTGTTAACAAACATGGTAGACAGGTTTGAGGTGGGAATACGGTAACTGTGTTCACACATTCTCCCTAACTTAGCACCTGAGGGATTCTTCTTTACCCTAGTGAAAAGAAGGCTGAGAAGTCCTTTAATAACTATCTTCAAGTTCCTAGTTTCCCAATTCCCAAGAAGAACCAGGAAACAGGCATCAATTGTAGGAAGAGATATTTAGAACAGACACAGAAACAGTTGTCTTAGAAAGAAAGGAGGCTCTGAGGGTAAGCTCCTTTTAAGTACAGAAAATGTGTTTTAATTCTTTCATTAATACACTCTGAGCAAGGTACAGAGTGAGGGCTGTGAAGAGACATCACTGAAACTACACTTGTGAGCTCCCAATCATTCTTAAGGGGAAAGGATCACTTACCTTAGATACTCAAAATAGCTATATGAACATGAATGAAATAAAGAAGAGAAAAATCAATGAAGCCAAAAGCTGGTTCTTCGAAAATTTCAACAAACTGACAAACTTTTAGTTAGACTGACCACAAAATAAAAGAAGAGCCAACTCACTGACATCGCAAGGGAAAAGGAGACATCACTCCAAAACTAAATTTAAAAGACTATAAGAAATGCTATGACTAACTATAGGCCAACAAATTATAATGTAGATAAAATGGATAAACACCTGAAACACAAGCTCCAGAAAATGACTTAAGATGAGACAGAAAATCCAAACAAATCCATAACAAGAGACTGAATTGGTAATTTAAAAATTTCCCAATTAGGCAAGAAAATTAAATAAAAGACATCCAGTATGGAAAGGAAGAAATAAAACTATCTCTATTTGCAGAAGACATGATCTTTTATAGGCCTGTATACTAAGACCTATAAAACACTGTTGAAAGAAATCAATGACCCAAAAATAAATGGAAAGACATCCCATATTCATGGGTCAGATACTTATTAATGTTAAGATGCCAAAACTCTTCAAAATGATTTAGGTATTTCAAGTAATCTCTATCAAAATCCCAGGAGCCTTTTCTACAGATATTAGCAAGTGGATTCCAAGATGCAAAGAACCCAAAATAGCCAAATCTACCTTGAAAAGTAAGAACAAAATTGGCAAACTAACTTACCAATTTCAAAACTAACAACAAAACTAGAGTAAGACAATTGTGGTCAAAGGATAGACACACAGATCAAGGGAAGAGATTTGAGAGTCTAGAATTAAATTTATTCGGGGCTAATAGATCTTTAACAAAGGTACCAAGACCATACAGTGGGGAAAGAATAGTCTTTTCAACAAATGGTGCTGTGACAAATGGATATTCACACCCAAAGAACAAATCTGTAACTCTACCTCACATCATATACAAAAATGAACTCAAAATGAATAAAAGACCTAAAATGTAAAATGTAAACTTTCAAAGTCTTATAAGAAAACATAGGAATAAATCTTCATGACCTGGAAATAAACACTGATTTCTCAAGTATATTATCAAAAGCACAAGAAACAAAAGGGAAAAAACAGATTTCATTAAGATTTGAAACATCTGTACTTTAAACGACATTATCCAGAAAGTGAAAGACAGCTAACAGAATGGAACAAATTATTTATCAATCATATATTTGATAACAGACTTGTATACAGAATATACAAAGAACTCTTACAATTCCACCATAAAAAAAAAAAAAGCAAATTTTTTAAAATAGGCAAAGTATTTAAACAGATGTTTCTCCCCAAAGATGACATACAAACAGCCAATAAACACATGTAAAATGCTCAATATCATGGGCAGGAATGGAAAATGGTGCAGTCACCCTCGAAAACAGTCTGGCAATCCCTCAGGTGATTAAACATAGAATTTATGTATGATCCACCAATTCCAAGAGGAAAAAAAGCACCTCTATAAAAATTTGGACATGAATGTTCATAGCACCATTATTTATAATAGCCAAAAAGTAGAAACAACCCAAATGTCTATCAATGAGTGGATAAACAAAACGTGGTATTTCTAAACAATAAAATATTTTCTGGCAATAAAAAAAGAATTAAATACTAATACATGCTACAACACGGATGAACCTTAAAAATAATAATTTAAGTGAAAGGAGCCAATCACAAAAATATATGATTCTCTATAGATCAAACATCAGAACAGGCAAATCCATAGAGACAGAATATAGATTAGTGGTTGCCAGGGGGTCCTGGGGAGTGACAGCTAATGGGTATCAAGTTTCTGTCTAGTGGTGATGGCTGCACAATTCTGTGGATATACTAAAACTACTGAACTGTATTCCATATACTTTAAAAAGGTAAATTTATGTTATGTGAACTAAATCTCAATGAAGCTATTATTTTTTTAAAATACAATTATACATGAATACGGACATCTCAGAGCCCTGCCTGAACTGTGATCCAGTCTGTTCAATCAGAAAATACTACCAACCACTCCATCTTAAACAGCTTTTACACAAGATTACATATGTAGAAGCAATGATACTCTTACCTCTTCTAGATAAATATTATCAAGATCATATGGCGTTCTGACAGACTCCACCATCCAACTCTCAGGTGTGTTCAAATTCAGGGTGAACAGAGGAGACTGTGGCATATCCAAAAATTTTGCTATTGGACCCTTAGCAAAGCTATTGTCTGGAGTGAAAGAAATCTCTGGCTCTAAGACATAACGGTAAAAGCTGAAATTAAAAAATAAAATTAAATTAAAAGTCAGTCTTTTTAATACACGCAGTCCTTAAGTTCACAGCCATCCACACAGGTAACTAACTGGCTTAAAATAAAACAAACTAGATTTGGAAGGATAACCTCCCAGATTGGGAAAGTGTTTTCAAAACCATCTCTAGCCCTAGTTTATGCCTCCTGTAGTTGTTGCAGATGGAAGGGAAGAGCAGGAGGGACAGAACTGAGGAGTGGTCATTCTTTCTGATACTACTAAGGATGGATATTGTTGGAGTCACAAGATTTCCTGAACACATGCTTCCCTTTAGTGAGGAAAAAGTTATTTTTCTCTTAAACACAAAGTCCTCAATGGCGACTGGGTTCTCAGGTGAGCCCTGAAAACACTATACACAGCAGTTTAAATATTTCTCCTATTCAAGGACAATGTAGAAGCTGAGAACCATTTCAAACAGTATTTGCATTCACTTAGAATCTAACTTATAAAACACAGCACATTTTTTACATCAGGAATTTCCCAAGACCCAGCAGATGTTACCCTATCACTATTAAGTGCTTTTTAACTTTCTTCATAAATGACCATTCCAAGGATCAGACAACCTACAGCTAAGCCTGCCCTCCTTCTCGAGATATATGCAAATGTGCCTCAGCAAGCTTCCTCTAACAAATATACTTCAACTTGAAATAACTGTTCCACTTTTAAGATAAAAAGGACAAATTTCTTTCTGTACCACAGCACATTTTTTTAAACTAGGTAAATTTAATAGCCATATTGATCTAAATACTCTAAAATTAAAGAAATACATAATTCTGATGGAGGGAATGGAGAGAGAGGGAGGGAGGGCATGAGGGAGGAAGGCAAGCAGGCAGGCCCAAGTAACTTGAGGTAATGCCACCTAAAAACTTCCATACCCACACTAAATTCTTAGAACTTCTGATTAAAGCAGAAATTTAGCAAAACTGAACAAAAGTAAATGATCTTTTCAAACATGAAGTCCACATATAAACCCATTTGATCCTTAATATTCAATACCAGCTTTCAGATTTAATACCACATTTTCAATTGATCTCTTAAATAGCTTGTTTTACCTTTTTAAAGGCATGTCAGAAAGTTTAGATTGGCAGTTCATAAACACTCTTAGATTCATGTTGATCAGCTGGGTTAAAACCTAAAAGAGCAAACCAAGAGATGAAATATAAAATTTTCCTACAGAGAAAGTGACTGATATTTGAGACAAAATATTTGTATTTTCTCTTCAGAAACTTATCACTCTGACACTGAGTTGAGAGAACATCTCTTAATATCTCAAGAAAGACAGAAAGATAATAAAAGCCATAAAATCTGGACGGGAGAGATTTCCGGATATCTCAAATCTGGCACACAATCTAAATCACACACACATATCACTTGGCAAAAACATGGCAAGTGGGCTACTACAAATCACTTCTCCCCCTCATATGAAGTAACTGATGGGATAATGAAGATCTGTCTATACAAGGAAAATTTTAAAGGTTCATCACTGCGGTTTGTATACTATAATAGGAAAAAAGCATATATATATATACACACACACACACACACACACACACAAACACACACAAAACCACAAAAATGTTAGCTGATTGCACACCAATAAAAGTTCACCTTAAAAAAGAAATACAACTCAAAAAAGAAAGTTGAGGCAATTGTCTTTTTGGCAAAGCTCTTAAATTTTCTTAAAATTCTAATATCTTATACAAACCTAAAAGACATGCTACAATTTTAAAAATGCTAGTTTTAGAAAAAGAAAACAATAAAACAAAATTATTTTACCTTTTTAAACTCTCATTCATTATAAATCAAAATACAGCATAAATCAATTTAATTAAAAGACATCTTTTTCTAAATAGGACATTTTTTAAAAATTACAAGAGGAAACCAACCAAACTTGTACCAACTTTCTAAGGTTATGAGGCTGTTTCCAGATCCATTACAAATCTTTATGAAGACATTTATTTGCTCTGCCAAGATGCCCTGTAGCTTTTTTCAAAGCCCTCTGAAGATAACTAGGCGAACAATGACACTTTTAGAGAGTCACAGTGCCTGTGACCACTTCCAATAAAGAGATGCCAACTGCCTCTTAGGCTATGCCTACCAAGAGCAATGGAGCAAGTCTCTGTGCTTCTCTGGTGACAGGGTCAATAACAGCCACAACATCAAAGTATGTCTCCCCTTCCTTTGGCCTCATTTTAATTGCACTACAAAGATCAAAAAGACAAAACGTTAATCTGGTGGAAAATAGGAAACAAAGTTAACCTTTTTTTTTTTTCCCCCCCAAAGACAAACATAACCTATCAGCTCTCTCAGCATTCCCAAAAACACTTCAGATCTAGAACAAGGCTACGTGGTAGTTAACCATGTAATTATGTCTACCTCAAAGTTTGCAAAACCTGCTAATGACTCAAGATCACTCAAAATGAACAAAAGATGAAAAACAGCTTAAAATTGTATTTAACCAAAACCTGCTAAAAGCTGACGTTTGTTTTTGACAATTACAAACATTATGCCAACTTTTATTTCCTAGCAAGAAGGGTATGAAAAGAGAAGAAGTAAATGGATTTTTAAAAATGCAAAGAACATTACAGAAAACTTGTGAGAGAAAAAGGAAATAATAATAAAATCTTGCCATCCGAACCCAACCCCTGCAGACCTTCTCAAATGCCTCTATAAAGAGCAGCTATACCAATATAAACACTATCCATATTGTTGTATGTCAAATATCTGGAATAAAAAATAATCTTCAAATATCTGGAATAAAAAATAATCTTCTATTTACCAAGCGAATTTGCCATGTCTACTTAAGCTATTCCTTATTGTTGGGCCTTTAGAAGGCTTGCAGCCTGTAAATAACTTCAGACATACAGGTTCTTTCATAGTTAGAAATTTCTTTCGAGTTGACAAAGTCCTACACATGCGATTACAGAGTCACAGGATACAAATATTTTTGTGGATATTATCTACTGTCAACCACATTACCAAAAGAACTGAGCCAATTTATGAGGACACTAAATTATACATATTTTGTCTTCTTAGTAAGTGAAAAACAACTGTTTAGGTTTCAGATTGCCCCTCTAGGATTTCTGAGAACATACATTTTCCCATCTGTGGTTCCACCTGCACAGCCTCGCTCTAAAGTCATATTGACTTAGATGACATAAGAAGGGCAGGAGCCTCCAATATATTTTGAAAAGAAATAAACTTGAAAGGATTTTAAAATATATCCAATTTTCCAAAATATCAATTGGTCAAATCAATGCATATCTTTATTTGCTCTGAACAATGTTTTAATGTAGTACTGGTGTTAATCACTACTGTTCTGGGCAAGAACATTTATCTAGTGGGAGGAAAACAAAAATACAAAGTAAAATATAACTAACAAAACCAGGTAACTATAGTTTAAATGGTGATGAAGGTTATTTCAAATCTTAACTGCTTTGGAAATAACCATCAAAATAGCTTTGTGCCTGTTTTCAAAGTAGATGTTTTTAATTTTTTATAAAATTAACAATTCCAACTGTCAATAATTACTCCAAAATAACATTTTCTTTTTCTTTTTCTTTTTTTTTTTTTCACTCTAATACAGCTTTTTCAAAGAGTGGCTCTAGAGCAGCAGTATCAGCTCCATCTGGAAATTTGTTAGAAACAAACTGTCAGCCGCAACCCAGACTTCCTGAATCAGAAACTCAGGGGGTGGGTAAGGCAAGCTGCACTTTTAATAAACTCTCTAGATAAAAGCCAAAGTATGAGAGCCACTGCCCTCAGATAACCTGGACTTCTGTACTTCTCTAGAATTCCAGAAGGAAAAAGCTCACTCGAGAATAGTATTATGTAAATTCTCACAAAGGGAAGAAGAAGAGAAGTCCCAAAGAGTCCTCCAGGGTACAGCATCTGAGTCAGGAATGCCCAGGCTAAAACCTGTGAACCTGGGAGGTCTGGGTAGAGCTCTGTGTGACATGTTAATGTTCTGACCAGTGTTCTAAGTGATCCACAACAGGCATTATCAGCAACTGACCCCGTGTGGCCTTTAAACACCCCACATCTCTATAACAAAAAAAGAGTAAAACAAAAGCCAAGATGAAAGAAACAGTGGTATGGAAGTGGAGAACAGTATAAACTAACAATATCATGTTGAAACATACTTGCTGTATTAAAGAAAAGACCAGGGTAAGGCTGAAAGTGACAGACACAGGAACAAGTTATGGGGGTCATACACATTTTCATTAAGTGAGTAGAGCAAACATCAAATACAATGCTTCCCCAATCTTAAAGTATACAAGAGTGACCTGGGGGGATCATGTTACAGTGTAGACACTGACTCAGGAGGTCTGGGTTTGCATTTCCAACAAGCTCCCTGCATCAGTAGGTCAGATATTCTGCATTTCCAACAAGCTCCCAGATGATGCCCTGCTGCTGTTCTGTGAGCCACACTTTTAGGGAAGGATATACATAACCAATAATTTAGACCTTTTTATTTCTCACATAAATAAGAAACTTCTGATTTAAATAAAACACTCCTTTAACTAACACAACCCCCAATAAGAAGAATTTCTCTAATTATAATTTGACTCATAAAGGAATTTGTAATTATAGCATTTTAATTAAATAAGACTCATGGAGAAAATTATGTTCTAAAAAGGGAAGAGATTCTTGCTCAGGACTCACTACCTTGGCCACGAAAAGCAAACAGGAGAGTATGCCAATTAGGAAATATGTTTCCTGTGGTAATAACCAGATGGATTATTTCCTAAAAGTACAGTGATGAGAAGATGGGTGCTAATGGGCAAAATCCAACTAGGATTAGCAAAGAGCCACAGAAGACATCACCCACTGGCAATCTAAGAAGTTAGGACATACAGCCAGTGAGATAAGAGAGGGTCTCCATTCTAGCCTGGATCATCAACAGTATGGTAAATCTGATCCCCACAAGAACTGGCTGTAAGAAAGCACAGATCAATGAAACCAAAGTCCAATCTACCCCAGACTAATTAAATCAGAATCATAAAGGAGCAGGATGCAGACTTCAATATCTAAAGTCTCTAAGGAATAATCAAAATATATAAACTTGCCTGGCTCCAGACATCCAATGTAGGGGTTCTTCCTATAGACAATTTAATCTTAAGTCTAATCATGAGGAAACAACCCAGACTATGGGACATTCTAAAGATAACTGGTCTGGACTCTTAAAAAAAGTCAGTGTCATAAAAGACCCAAAGAGGGTGCCTGGGTGGCTCAGTGGGTTAAGCCTCTGCCTTCAGCTCAGGTCATGATCCCAGGGTCCTAGGATTGAGCCCCATATCGGGTTCTCTGCTCAGTGGGGAGCCTACTTTCCTCTCTCTCTCTCTGCCTGCCTCTGCCTACTTGTGATCTCTGTCAAATAAATAAATAAAATCTTTTTAAAAAAATAAAAATTAAAAAAAAAAAAAAAGACCCAAAGAACCCCCAAGGAATAAAAAACAAATGCAGGGAACTGCTCCAGATTTAAGGAGACTAGATGAGACACACAACAAAGAACTGTAACATGTGATCTGGACCAAATCAAAGAACAAAACAGTTCCCTTGGGTAAAGAGAATTATGGACTATGTACTACTTAATGTCACTGTATCAAAGCTAAATCTCTGAGGTATGTCAACAGTGGAGCTATTTCTAGTGCTCAAGAGATACACACTGAGGAATTCAGGCATGACATGTAATGTTGTCTGCAATGGACCTTCAAATGGTTCAAAAAATATATAAGAAGTACGTGTAAGTTTTTACACAAACATAAATATGCATTATGTGTACTATACATATATATGTATGTATATACATACACACACACACACACACACAGATGACATATAAATGTGGCATAATGTTAACAACTGGTGAACCCACGTTAAAGATATTTGGATGTTCACTGTAATAATCTTTCAAATATTCTTTAACTTTGAAACTTTTCAAATAAAAAACTCAAAACCAAAAGGCAAGGACTTTTTCATAATGGAAAACTTTTTTTATTTTATTGAAAACAAAACCGTTTTCAATAAAAGATGAACAATACAAGTGCTCTAACAACCTGTTTATTTTTGAGTATCAGAAAACTACAACTGTTTCATTAAATGCTTTCTGTTTTCCAAAAGGGTACAGTCAGAACTATTTCAGATTTATTAGAAATAAATGTCAAATTTTATGCAACTGAGATCTGTATATGAGTTCAGCACATGAAAATGAGTATATATGAAAACTGCACACCAGACAAATTACCCATTCTATTAAGAACACACTTCATATGGAAAAATAAAGAAGATGAGGTAAAGGCAACCTTGAGATTTTTATCCAAGAATATGCATTAATTCAATATTAATTCTGTACCTATATCTGTCTTCAAAAAACTGGTACTCGATTCTTGCATCTCCTTTTGGTTGAGCTGACAGGAGCGCATCCACCTTCATTACCAAGTCACTTGCCCTGAAAAACATAGTTGGTGAAATTTAGCATCTCTATAACTGAAGGTTTTTCCAATTATCGCTAAACATCATATAATCAGCCTAAGTACTAAATGCCAACAAGATGGTTTGAAGAACATATGAACTTTATACCAACAGGCAAGAGAAAAACTGGTAATTATATAGTCCACAAAGACTCCACACTGAGGGAGTGATCCAAGGGCACACCACACCAAGCCTATGCCCACGATATGATGGTTTCAAGTCATAGGAACACTTCTTGGCCTTATAAGGGAAGTGTTTCATATGCCAGAACAAAGGGCATCACTAAAAAGCCACTGAGGTAGAAGGAAACTTCTTTATCTCTAGCCTCATCATTGGTCAACATGAAAAAAGATTCCTTCCTCTATCACACAAGACTTGGCAAAGGAACTAGTTTGGCAGCTATCCAAGTCAATGCATCACTAAGATATGTATCTTAAACCCTGCGGAATGAAGGTATATGAAAGGGATGAAGAAAAAAACCAAAACTTTTAAATTTTATATCCTCCAACTTATTCACCAAAGAACACTATCAAAGAATGGAAATGCAACCCATGGAAGGGAAGAAAATATTTGCATATCATCTATCTGTAAGAGATTGATAACCAGAGTATTTAAATTTTTACATGGAACTCCTAGAATTCAATAATAAAAAAAATTTTTAATGTGCAAAGTGGGGGCAACTGGCTGGCTCAGTCCGTGGAGCATGCAACTCTAGATTTTGGGGTTATGAGTTCCAGCCCCACTCTGGGTGAAGTGGTTACTTTAAAAAAAAAACAGGGCACCTGTGTGGCTCAGTAGGTTGGGAGCTACCTTTGGCTCAGGTCATGATCCTGGAGTTCCAGGATCAAATCCCACATGGGGCTCCCTGCTCATTGAGGAGTCTGCTTCTCCCTTTGACTTCTCCCCTCTTGTGCTCATTTTCTCTCTCTCAAATAAATAAATAATTTTTTTTTAAATGTGCAAAGCACTGGGAAAGTACTTTCCCAAATATATAAAAATGACTAATAAGCACATAAAAAGGTGTCAACATCACTAATCATTAAGGAAGTGCAAATCAAACCACGAAGAAATACCACTTCACACCCAATAGAGTGGATTATTACAAAAAACAAAACAAAACAAAACAAAAAAACCCAAAAACCACCCAGAAAATAACAAGTACTGATAAAGATGTGGATAAATTGGAACCCTTATGCATTACCAATGAGAAATAAAATGGTATGCTCTCTATGGAAAGACATATGATGGTTCCTCAAAAAATTAAACCTAAAAATACACCTTTCAACTATATTCATTTGATATTTAATACAGAAACCATGTGTATATGACCTATAGGCTCTAGTTACTTAGCAGGTATATGGACCAGTAAAATAATTCATTTTTTTCCACTGGGAAATAACTCTTTAAAATACATTAGCAAGGGGCGCCAGGGTGGCTCAATTGGTTAAGCACCTGCCTTTGGCTCAGGTCATGATCAATCATGGTCAATCATTGACTCAGGTCAATCGTGGGGTCAAGCCCCGCACTGGGCTCCCTGCTCAGTGGAGAGTCTGTTTCTCCCTCTCTCTCTGCTGCTCCCTCTGCTTTTGTGCTCCCTCCCTCTCTCTCTCTATCAAATAAATAAGTAAAATCTTGAAAAAAATACATTAGCTAATAATAACACTGAAAGAATTAAAATAAAAATTAAAAACCAACAATATCCAAATCATCACCTTTGGAGGATGGAAGAGAAATAAGTCAACATTCTATACTAGTAAATAAAGGAAAATATGCATTTAACCTGACTTTCCTTTCCTGAACAAAATAAAAGGGAAAGTATCTCTTCACAAAAGTATCCCAAGATTTAAAAAAAAACAACAACAACAACAACCACCTCACTCCTCAATTTTGCATATGTTTGAAATTTTTCACAACCAAAAAAACAAAATGGAAAGACCTAATTCAGTTCTTTAAACAAATTAACTTGTTTCGACAGAAGCATAAATAAACACCTGAACTGAAAAGCATGACTATATGTTCAAACTGGAAATAAAACACCATGAAATAAGGGAAGTTCAATTAATACATTCCCTATGACATGCACAAATTAATTTCTTTCATGGCAACACTTACACATCTTCTTCCACCCGAAGCTGCTGAATATGGGATTTGATTTTCTGTCCTGAAGTTTTTAAGATGATATTTTCTAGGAGGTGGAAATCATCTTGATTAAAGAGTTCACTGTCCTCCAGTGGCCCAATGATCTGTGAAGAAGAGCAGAGTGTTCGGTACTAGAATCACAGCTGGAAAGAAGCCCTCTGTTTTCCTCAGGCTATCTTATAAACCTAACCACTTTAAAGACCCAAGACATGTATACATCTAATAAAATCAATAAATAGGTAAAAATAAAATGCAAATCAACTCATCCAGTTATTTATTTACTTATCAATTCCTCAACTACAGAGGGTAGACTTGTATACTTCACAATATTTTTATAGTAAGCAACTCTGAAATAAAACAAAATAGCAACATAGTTTCATTAATTCTCGCTGAGTATTAAGAAAACAGAGCCAAACCAGAGATGTAACGTAGTGAGTGAGAGACAGCAGAGATTTCACCCTCAGTGCTAAGAGTTTAAAGTTTGGTAGATCCCCACAGTCTCATGTCCCTGGCAGCAGATATGTATGAAATAGTCTAAGCCTTCACCAGTGAAGCTGACAGAGACCACACGGCTGTGAATACAGTCCCCACAGAGGATGAATACTTCACGTATCAAAGCTTTATCAACCTACTCTCTGAGAGACACCACACTCTCACTGCCACCATACATGTGGCAGGACATAATTACAAAGGAAGAAGGTTCTGTACAAGGATGCTTGTATCAAAACAAACCTCCTTTGAAATAAGGGTGCAGAAATTATCATTGGCACTGCATATGCCCCAATCCCCTTTGGAAAGAGCGGCTTTGTTTGAAGAGTTTACCAGCTTTGGAGAACACTGCCAACACTGTTCACTGATCTAATTTGAGATCAAGTTTGTCTCAGGACAAAATCCTCACCCTTCCATTGCTGATAACTGCCCTCTGTCCCTTCTTCAGCTTCAGAACATCCCTGCAGTACATGGCATGAGACAAAATGAAATCCATTTTGGAAGATTCAAAGACCTCTTTAAAAAGACTGAAATCCATGCCCTAGGAAAGTAATTGTTATTAAAGAAAAGTAATTGTTACTAAGAAAGCCATAAAAATAAATAGTCATAATTAATAAATCATAAAATGCTTTTAATGGAAAGTCAGAACTAATTTTAAAAATTAACATTATGATGTCTCAATTCTCCATCCTCCCATTCTCTCCCACCATCCCACACATCAAGTAATGTTAATGTCCTGCTCCTGTTCTTTTCTGTGATTGCTCAGTTGGTAAATTATTCTTCATTATAACTTTGTTCTGCATTTTAAAATCTTGCTAATTTCAAGGGCCTTTCTTCTAACTGAAACATCAAGTATACTTATCATTTATAAGAATTTTAAATCTATAAAACAAGTCCAAAAGGTTATAACTCATATAATGAATACATGTGGGCTTGTATCAGAACACATCAAGAACACATACGCCTCTTACTCATAAGATACCTCAACCACAGTTTTTTTCCTCAATAAACAAATCAAATATTGCCTTTTAAAACCTATACAACACAAATGGCTTTGTGCTTAAAACATAAACTTAGATGAGTCATATTTCAAAACTTTAAAGTACTTAAAGTGGTAAAGGGAGTATGGAGAATTGTTATTTCTGGGGAAAATTCTTTCAAACTAAGAAAATCCTCTGAAACTCGGTACTAAAATCACAAATTCCAATCATGAACAAGACACATCAGACCATGGGAATGAACTTCTGTGGAAAGTAACAGAACAAGGCCGCCCGATGCAACACACAGACACTTACCCCAACAGAGAACTCCCCAATGTCAACTCCTGCAGCCAGGGCCTCTGCAGTCTCCTCCTTGGCCATTTTTGTAATGAAATTCTTAGCAGAGTTGGAGGTCTGAGTTTGGAGAGCTGCCCAGATTGCTCTGGAGATCTGAGTGTTCTTATAACTTATATCTTCACTAGGATTATTGATCATACTTATTCTAACATTGTTACTGGATTTCTATTTACAAAATGGGAAATAAGAGTTATATAGTAGATGTTTTGAACTTAAAAAGTACAATTAACATTGTCATAGTCCATTAAGTAGTAAATACAACCTCTCTTCAAAGTCTTCTCTTCTGTATACAGAATAAAATTAAAATGCTATAGCCAGGCTTTCAAACCCCCAGATGAACTGGTTGCCAGTCTACCTTGCCGACTTCATTTCTCACCATCCATGTATATATATAGCTCCATTACAGACCATCAGACCCTGTATTCCCCAACACATTTTGTATTATTTTAACACACTCCATGCTTCATGTTGGCATGCAAACCCCAAGTCCATCCTATTTTTCCTCCTCTCCATCCCAACCAATCTTCAGACTTCTATTCAAATACTTCATTGTTCAAATGGCCTTTCCAGATTCCTCGCAAAAAATTAGTCTCTCCCTGGGACGCCTGGGTGACTCGGTCAGTTAAGCATCTATCTGTTGTAGGCTCAGGTCATGATCCCAGAGTCCTAGGATCAAGTCCCACCTCGGGGTCCTTGCTCACCAGGGAGCCTGCTTCTCTCTCTGCCTGCTGCTCCCCCTGCTTGCGCATGCACTCTCTCTCTCACACACACACACAAATAAAGTCTTTTTTTTTTTTTTAATTAATCTCTTCCTGAGTAAAAAGATAAGAATCCATGTTGAAAAAGTTATCTGGGACCCATAAAACCTATGTCATGAACATAGGCAACAAAATTTCATACTAATGTGTATCTAAGGATGCCTACAAGAATAGTGATAGCAGCATTCTTCAGAATAGCCCCTAACTAGAAAAAAAAAACACCACTGTCAAACAAAAAGATTAAACAAAGTTTTATAACTTTGGGGTATAGCCATACAATACAGTGCAGCACAATGAAAAAGAACTACCTACCACTACTTTTAATATCATGGATAAATTTCACTAGTGGGCAGACTTTCCTCGAAAAAACAATGGTTGTTTCCCTCAAGTACTAAAAAAGCAGGGCTCCCACTTCCCACACAGAACAGAAACATTTGCATATGGAAGAAATTGCATCTGGGCTTCAAACAACTACCCCTGAAAAGGTATTCTTGTGAAAACCACGAAAACATCCGTCAATTGAGGATTAGGTAAACCAAGTGTGGACTATCCATACAAGAAAATATTAATACACAAAACGGAGGTGTAGATACTTGCCTGATGTTTAATAGCATCATAGAGTAACTGTCTTCCAGAAGGGCTATCAAAATCCCCAACAATCCAAAATGTTACAGGCCTAATGAAAGAATCATCTGTAGACAAACAAAAATAATATACTGAGTCAAAGGGAAAAAAACACATTTATGTTTCAATATTGTTATTAAGCCAAATAATTTCTGAAAAACATGCAAAAAATAAGAAAATGGCAAGTTTAATAAAGATACAAAGCAAAAGTAGTAAAACTTCTATACTAGAATGAAAGCAGGGTAACCTTCCATATGGCTTAATTACAAACTAGGAACATGCATTTATCAATTCTACTATGGTTTAGGCAACTGTTAGCATATACAATGAAAAAGAGGCTTTGAACATGTGGGTGACATATCAGTTTTTAATCATATTAATTTGTAACTTTCTGAAATAGAATTCTTTGCAAACATTTATACAATTTACACAAATTTTACCTGCATTTGACAAATTATCTACTGTTACCCACAGGTTCCAGAAATGTCACAATAAAGTGTCAATAAATTCTGAATCACAATATTGCCTGAAACCACATGAGATAATTAAGAAAAGAAACGGAACATTGTGAAGTTTAAAGTTACCATATATTTCCTTGGAGGACATTCCTAGACAGAAGTAAAGGAAAAAGAGTAGAAGAAAATGTCATTGCTATAACTGATGCCTACCGTAAGAGTCAAAATTTAAAAAAATAATGCCTAATATGATCAATCTTCTCTCTGCTCTGTAGTCCCCTTACTGCTATAGCACTGTTTCAGGGCCCCTCAAAACCAATTTCTTTGAGGAACCAAATGGAGCAATTGCTTTTATCTACATAGATCTGGGGATTTTTTCCTTCTTTTTTTTTTCCCCCTGAAAGTCAGAAATTCTCCCTAGGATAAGACTACGGTGTAAGATAAAAATAGCTGCCTTAAATGACAGTCAGTGCTTTGAAAGGATAGTAAGTGTGACCAGAGGGGGAAAGCATCTGTCTGCCATTAAATGTATGAAATGATATCTGCCTGAGATCATTTCACACAATATTAGCCTAAATAACTGATTCCATAAAAATCAGTTTTAAGATGTACACAAAGATTCCTAGAACCAAGTTTATGTTATAAACCCTAAAAAAATTAACTCAATATTGTCACTGAAGAGGCAAGTTTCAATTTTCAATCCATTAACCTATGTTTACATCATAAACGTTTTCACATTTTGAATTATGAAAAAATTTTTCATTTCACCTTAATATCTAATATATATCTATAAAAACAACATTTGAATTTTCAAAAACTCCACTTTTTGGAGTTTCAAAAACTCTACTTCATAAAGACCTGAATTTTAAACAGGTATTTTTGGGGTTCAAATCATTTAAGAAATATCTAATAAAAGAAATGATGAAATCTCTTTCTAGCAGACATGGAGGACTGAATTATTTCTAAAAATACTAAAAAAAAAAGAAAGAAAAGAAAATGCTGAATCCAAGATAAACCTAATATGAATTACCTTTCTTGGTCAGATAGTTCATACTATTGGCTATAGCAGCAGTCTTGCCTTGGGAATCCAAAACAGTAAATCTAGCATAGTCATTCACAAAAAAGTTATCTGGAAGAGAAAATTTGAATAGATTTATAATTAACGTGCCTGAATTCAATGTAATGTTAATATTCAACTGAATATCTGACTGGTCCATAATATGGGATTTATAAAAATGGATGTGTAAAATCTATTGTTACAGGTTTATTGAACAATTAGTGCCCTCGGGCAATGCTCTTATCATTCATTTCCCCTTGAGTTACCTTCACTAAAATCCCAGCTTCATCAAGTCATTCCTTTGATTTAAACTACCCAATAATTTCTTCCTACCTATAAAATGGTTTCCATCCTCTATCAGAACCCCTCAATCTCCAAGAATCTCCCCAATCTTATGCATAATTGTACTCCCACACAATGCCACCCTTCTATCACCATCCTCCAAGCATAGGTGGTTTACCCAACCCTCCCTCTGTCTGCCCACCTGCTCACCCATCTATCCTTTCACTCAACAGACCATACCAAAGACCTACTATCCTTTCAGTCACTATTCCAGTAAAAGGAAAGAAATGGTAAGTAAGAGAGAGACTGCTGACCACCCGCAGGCGCCTGCGCTACAATAAAGAACCTCTTGCTGATTGCATCCTGTGGCAGTGTTGAATTCTTGGGTAAGGGGATCCGCGGGTCTTTCAAGACATGTTACAATATGGATAAAACTTAAAAATATTACTCTCAGAAGCCAGTCACAGAAAACTCCTAATTATACAAAATACCCAATAGAAAACTCCCTTAGAAATAGAAACTAGATCAGCAGTTGTGTAAGGCATAGGAAAAGGGGAAATGGGGAGTGGCTATCAATGGGTACCCGGTTTCTTTTTGGGGGGATAAAGAGTGATAATTAGACAACTTTGAGAATACACTAAAAATGTGTTACACTTTAAAATGTGTAAGGCTTCGGGGCGCCTGGGTGGCTCAGGTTAAGCCTCAGCCTTGGGCTCAGGTCATGATCTTAGGGTCCTAGGATTGAGCCTCCCATCAGGCTCTGCTCAGCAGGGAGCCTGCTTCCCCCTCTCCATCTGCCTGCCTCTCTGCCTACTTGTGACCGCTCTGTCAAATAAGTATATAAAATCTTTAAAAAAAAAATAAAAAATAAAATGTGTAAGACTTCAAGAGACTGAGTTCTATGGCATATACACTTTATCTAAAGGTTTAAATTTAGATAGGCATTCCTAGACTCTCTCTCAGAGTAAAACCACCTAAGGTGTTTGTTCATTATCACTGCTAGCTGATTCCAAAACAAGGATGAAGAAAAGACCACTGCTTAACAGCTTTATGACTGTAAGAAAGTCAACAATACAGATTTAGTCTCAACACCTAAGGCCTAAACAGGTGGCACTTAAAAGACAATGGAGGGGTGCCTGGGTGGATCAATCAGTTAAATGTCCTATTTCAGTTCAGGTCATGATCTCAAGGTTGTGAGAGGTCCTGCCCCGGATGTGGAGCCTGCTTAAGAGTCCCTCCACCCCTCCCAGCTTCCCTCTCTTAAAAAAAAAAGACAATGGATATTTTTCAACGTTTACAAGGATTTATACAAGAAGAATTTTTCTCTTTTTGGAGAAAACTCTTGTGAATTTAGAGGCTCATGTTAAGAACTAAGGGTGAAATAAAATAAGACTGGGTCACAATCTTGGGTTATCTTCTAAACACTGCAATCCAATAGATGTAAAGATTCTGAAACACAAATGAAAAAAAGCCTAAAGTTGTTCCTGAAATGCTCCTTACTGGTTGCTGTTAAATCCAGATATTCTCGCTCAGATGTCAAAATCCTAGAATTGATTCGTGGAACAACATTTGGCTGATTCATGATATATTCTACCACGTCCTGATCATGGGACAGTTCACCCTACAAGAAAAAAAATTAACAGGGTGGGGGTGGGATGAGAGTTAAACAAATGAGAACAATAATAATTTATTAGGAACTAAAAAGTCATTAACTTTACAATCAATTGTTTCTTATGTATTGATAACACTTAAAAACAAATGTTTCCATGTTATAGGTCCCTATCATTGCCAAGCACAGCTTGACATATTATGCATATATTATATTTAACTCTTTAACAACTTGAGACAAATGTTGTTGACATCTGTTTTAAAGATGAAGGCTGAGGTACAGCTTTCATTTCATGTAACTTTGAGGTACTCAAAGTTACAGAGGTAAGGAGATTTGAGTATAAAATGCAAAGCCAAGTTTACATGGTCTCTCCACACACTACTGTGCTTTGCCAGAAATAAGCAAGCTCTACAAATTAGGTAAGAATTACCATAACCAAATATCCATCCTGAGAACTGCTCATAGTTAGCCTCTCTTTAAAGGAAAAGGCCAAACACCTTCTCTCTCTCAAGCACTTAATGTATTTTATAATAAAAATCATTCCAAGGGCATCTGGGTGGCACAGTCAGTTGAGCATCTGACTCTTGGTTTTGGCTCAGCTCATGACCTCAGGGTAGTGAGATCTAGCCCTGCATCAGGCTGCATGTTCAGCACTGAGTCTGCTTAAGACTCTCTCTTCCTCTGCTCCCTCCCCTCCCACATACTCTCTCTCTTTCAAATAAATAAATACATCTTAAAAAACAAAAATCACCCTAAGCTTTTTATAAATCTCAGGCATTTCCAGAGTCAAAATTATATTTCAGGGAGAAAAAATCCTTTCTCATTTTTTCTTCCCTTTCATACCTCTCAGATATATAGACATACTTGTACTTCATGAAGGCAATCTCAAAACCAAGTGTAAATGGCTATGGAAACTTGCAAATTCTTCACACTCAAAATATTTCATATAAAACCATATTTTACAGCAACTTTCAAGGGAGAGATAGATGAAAATCAAATATACACAGTCAAGTCTAAAAAACTCCAATTAGGCATCTTCTGTGGCTATTTAGCCCCAGAGATAGAGAACTCGTATGCAAATTCTCAAACTATAAACTAATAATGAGCATATGAACCAATCATACAACTCAAAAGACTACAGAGTTACTAGATGATTTAGTATAGATATACATCCATGTATACAACTTTGATCTCTATTTATAAATCTGAATTGATTCCACTTAGAAGCCTAACTAACTAGCTCAGGGAGGGCAGTTTGACAACATCTACCAAAATTTTAAATGTACATACCTTTTAATGCAGCCCATCTATACACACACACACACACACACACACACACACACACACAGTGGTTGTTTCTAGAAAAAGAAGATGAGTGGCAGAGGAACAGGAGTGAATAGGTGAAAGTTTCTCTTCATTTATGCTTCTATACACATTTGAATTTCACATCATCTGCATATCATACCTTTTTACAGTGACTCTAGTTCAAAAGTTTAAATGTACATTACCCTTTGACAAAATACTTCCAATAATTGGTATTTCTCAAAAAGAAAAAGCAAAAAGATATACATATAAGACTATTCATTATGGCACTATTTATAACAGTGAAATTCTATAAGCAATGCCCAACATTAGAAGATAAAATAAATGATTGTTCATTCTTAAAAAACTAGGGGCACCTGGGTGGCTCAATTGGTTAAGCAACTGCCTTCAACTGGGGTCATGATCCCAAGATCCTGGCATTGAGCCCCAAGTCTGGCTCTTGCCCAGTCAAAAGTCTGCTTCTGTTTCTCCCTCTCCCTCTTCTCCTCCCCCTGTTTGTGCTCGCTCTCTTAAATAAATAAAAAAGAAAAACTATGCAGCAATCTAAAAGTACTGACGAGTTACACGGTCAGAAACACAAAGACACATTCAATTAGATAGGTAAGCTAACTTGGATCGGAAGAATAAACATTGTTAAAATGTCTATACTGCCTAGAGCAATCTATACTTTTAATGCCATTCCAATCAAAATTCCACCGGCATTCTTCAAAGAGCTGGAGCAAATAATCCTAAAATTTGTATGGAATCAGAAGAGACCTCGAATCGCTAAGGAAATGTTGAAAAATAAAAATAAAGCTGGCGGCATCACCTTACCTGATTTCAAGCTTTATTACAAAGCTGTGATCACCAAGACAGCATGGTACTGGCATAAAAACAGACACATAGACCAGTGGAACAGAGTAGAGAGCCCAGATACGGACCCTCAACTCTATGGTCAATTAATTTTTGACAAAACAGGAAAAAATATACAGTGGAAAAAAGACAGTCTCTTCAGTAAATGGTGCTGGGAAAACTGGACAGCTATATGTAGAAGAATGAAACTCGACCATTCTCTTACACTGTACACTAAGATCAACTCAAAATGGATAAAAGACCTCAACGTGAGACAGGAATCCATCAGAATCCTAGAGGAGAACATAGGAAGTAATCTCTTTGATATCAGCCACAGCAACTTCTTTCAAGATATGTCTCCAAAGGCAAAGGAAACAAAAGTGAAAATAAACTTCTGGGACTTCATCAAAATCAAAAGCTTCTGCACAGCAAAGGAAACAGTCAAAAAAACAAAGAGGCAACCCACGGAATGGGAGAAGATATTTGCAAATGACAGTACAGACAAAAGGTTGATATCCAGGATCTATAATGAACTCCTCAAACTCAACACACATGAAACAGGCAAACACATCAAAAAATGGGCAGAAGATATGAACAGACACTTCTCCAATCAAGACATACAAATGGCTGTCAGACACATGAAAAAATGTTCATCATCATTAGCCCTCAGGGAGATTCAAATTAAAACCACATTGAGATATCACCTTACACCAGTTAGAATGGCCAAAATTAACAAAACAGGAAACAACATGTGTTGGAGAGGATGTGGAGAAAGGGGAACCCTCTTACACTGTTGGTGGGAATGCAAGTTGGTGCAGCCTCTTTGGAAAACAGTGTGGAGATTCCTCAAGAAATTAAAAACAGAGCTTCCCTACGACCCTGCAATTGCACTCCTGGGTATTTACCCCAAAGATACAGATGTCGTGAAATGAAGGGCCATCTGTACCCCAATGTTTATAGCAGCAATGGCCACAGTCGCCAAACTATGGAAAGAACCAAGATGCCCTTCAACAGATGAATGGATAAGGAAGATGTGGTCCATATACACTATGGAGTATTATGCCTCCATCAGAAAGGACGAATATCCAACTTTTGTAGCAACATGGACGGGACTGGAAGAGATTATGCTGAGTGAAATCAGTCAAGCAGAGAGAGTCAATTATCATATGGTTTCACTCATTTGTGGAGCATAACCAATAGCATGGAGGACAAGGGGCGTTAGAGAGGAGTAGGGAAATTGGAAGGGGAGGTGAACCATGAGAGACTATGGACTCTGAAAAACAGTCTGAGGGGTTTGAAGTGGCGGGGGGGTGGGAGGTTGGGGTACCAGGTGGTGGGTATTATAGAGGGCACAGCTTGCATGGAGCACTGGGTGTGGTGAAAAAGTAATGATAATGTTTTTCTGAAAATAAATAAATTGAGAAAAAAAAAAGAAAGGTAAGCTAAAAAAATACATATGTAAATATATATTTCTATATACAATGGGGGCACAAAGAGCTATTTCTCTAGGGGTCCTGATAAAGGAAGAACTTTCAGTTTTACTCTAGACACTTTAATATTCTCCCAGTTTAGTATTTTTTAAATATATATAGAAGCACAGATGACTTTTGTCATAATATTTCAAATAAAGCTTTCTTTAGCTAAACCAAACCAAATTTCTCACTGGCAATATAAATTGAAACAGAGGAAAACTAGCTTTCAAAGGGGGAATATTTGAAAATGATTAATTCTTTTAAACAACAGATATCTGAAAAACAGAAAAACTCTTCTGAATTTTTGTACCCAACAATGTTGAAAAAGAAATGCTTTAAATGGATGCTGGAAAACCAAAATGTTTTAGTTATCTTTTATCTTTTCATTAATATCACTTGAACAAAGAAAATAATTATCATTTCTTCTAGACTATTCTTAACTTTGGAAAATAAGCCACACTCATTCAAACAAAAACTGTTTTCACATTTTATTCTAGTAGCTTCATGAAGAACAAATTCCTTAACAAAACTACCTTACTCATGAGGGAGCTGGCAATATTTAGCCAACACATTTTCTGTTTTGGGATTTTGTTTTTTGGTTGTTTTATTTTGTTTTTGTATAAATGCATTAACAATCAGCATGAAAAGTAGCTTTTTAAAAAAAAAATTGGGGGTCTTTTCAACAAGTGGTGCTCGGAAAACTTGATATAATGCCAAGGAATGAAGTGCGACCCTTACAGACTCACACCACACACAAAACTTTACTCAAAATAGATCAAAGACATAAATATAAGAGCTACAACTACAAAATTCTTGAAAAAAAACACTGGGGAAAATCTTCATGACACTGGATTTGATGACAATTTCTCAGATAGGACACCAAAATCAGTCAATAAAAGAAAACACAGAGAATCTGGACTTCGTCAAAATTTGAAAGTTCTGTGCATCAAAGAATACTAACAAAAAAGTGAAAGACAACCAACAGAATGGGAAAAAACATTTCCAAATCATGTCTGATAAGGTATAAATACTCAAAATTCATAAGGAACTCTATACTTCAATAACAAAAAAGAGCCTAATTCAAAATGGAGTAAAGGACTTAAAAAGACATTTCTCCAAAGATAAACAAATGGCCAATAATTACATGAAAAGATGCTCAGTCTCTTTAGTCCTCAGGGAAATGCAAATAAAAACCAGAATGGATAAAGAAGACATGGTAATTATATGTACAGTGGAATATTATACAGCCATCAAAAGGAAATCTTGCCTTTTGCAATGATATGTATGGAACTACAGGTTATTATGCTAAGCGAAATAAGTCAATCGGAGAAAGACAATTATCACATGATCTCATTGATATGTGGAATTTAAGAAACTACGCAGAGGATCATAGGGGAAGAGAGAAAAAAATGAAACAAGAGGAAACAGAGAAGGAGACAAACCATTAGAGACTCTTAATCATAGGAAACAAACTAAGGGTTGCTGGAGGAGAAGGAGTAGGGGTGAGGGGGTAACTGCGTGATTGACACTGGAGAGGTCATGTGTTGTAATGAGCACTGGGTATTATATAAGACTAATGAATCAGAGACCTGTACCCCTGAAACAAATAATACACTATATGTTAATTTTTAAAAAAGCACACACACAATGGGATACCACTTCACACCAACTAGAATGGTCATCCTCAAAATAATAGAAACTAAACAACTATTAATGAGGATATGGAGAAATGAAATTTTTGAATATTTGGTGCTAAGAATGTAAAACGGTATGGCTGCTTTTAAGAATAATCTGGTAGTTCCTCAAAATGTAAAGACAGAATTACCATACAATCCAGCAATTCCACCAGGTATATATCCAAAAGAACTGAAAGCAAAGACTTTAACAGATATTTGTACACCAATGTTCACAGCAGCATTATTCACAATAACCAAAGGGTAGAAACAACCCAAATATCCAACACATCAATGGATAAATAAAATGTAGTATATAGGGGCGCCTGGGTGGCTCAGTGGGTTAAAGCCTCTGCCTTCAGCTCAGGTTATGATCCCAGGATCCTGGGATCAAGCCCCGCATCGGGTTCTCTGCTCCGCGGAGAGCCTGCTTCCCCCTTTCTCTCTCTGCCTGCCTCTCTGCCTACTTGTGATCTCTCTCTGTCAAATAAATAAATAAAATCTTTAAAAAAAAAAAATGTGGTATATACATTTAATTCAATTTTAATAGGAAGGGAATTCTGATACATGCTCCAACACATATGAAACTTAAAACAAGCAAGACACAAAAATGACAAAGTACAATGCCATCTAGAATAGGTAAACTCATAAACACAAAAGCCCAAGAGTGGTTACCAGCGGCTGATGAGAGCCAACAATGAAATGTTACTGCTTAGTGGGTAAACAGTTGCTGTGTGGGATGATAAAAATATTCTAGAGATAGCCGTAAAAGTTGCACAACACTGTATATACTTAATGTCTCTATGCATAGCTTAAAATGGTTAAAATGGTAAAATTTTATGTTTTATATATTTTACTACAATAAAAATACTGCAGTTGAAAGTGACATTCAGCAGAAATGATTGAGTTAAGATCTCTGAAAAGCCTCTCCTCAAAAAAAGAAACAAAAAAACACACCAAGGACACTAGGAAAAAAATCATCAAATTTTTTTCAAAACTCTGGAAATTAACCAAAGGCCTACAAAACTCCAAATGACTTTTATTCGGAAAAAAACCTTGGTAGGAAAAATAATTTTTGTGACACTTTAACCTGCCCTATTACTACTATCTACCTCTCCCCAGCTATACAAGAGTCTTGAAAACCAACAGCCCTGAAATAAATGTAAAAATCAGTAGACTAAGAATATTATCAGGTGCCTTCTCTAGTTGAACTGAATTAGACCATACTCAGTAACAACAGCTTTTTCCTGGGTATTTCTGTCAAAAAGAATCAGGAGGGCAATTGTTTAATGTCTCAGTTGCCTAAAGTGGGATAATAGTTGGGCTAACATGAAATGGCAAAAGCGTAAAGAAAAAGCTGGGGAATGAAATGTCCATAAGTGGTTTTTTGTTTGTTTGTTTTTTAATTTTTTTTTAAATTTATTTATTTGACAGAGATCACAAGTAGGCAGAGAGGCAGGCAGAGAGAGAGGAGGAGGCAGGCTCCCCGCTGAGCAGAGAGTCTGATGCGGGGCTCAACCCAGGACCCTGGGATCACAACCTGAGCCAAAGGCGGAGGCTTTAACCCACTAAGTCACCCAGGTGCTCCTCCATAACGGGTTTTGAAAAGCTCTCACATATGCCTCAGAACCTCAAAAGCCACATACACAGTCCCCAGGTTTGGGTGCATGCCCAAAAAAATCTTAGAAGGTCCTAAATGCTCTCACTTCTAACTAACCTGACACTCTGTTCAAGTAAGAACTGAAGGCTATGGCAAAGTTGTAAATTGCCAGGTGAGTGCTGAAGGCATGCCCCAACATGTACATAAACATTCCTAAGAAAAAATGGGAGACTTTTTTGGATTCAAACATTTAACAAAATCTCTGTTTATTCATTAGATGACCAATTAGCTAACAAGCAGAGACTTAAGGACAAAGAATACAGACTTTAAAGAATTAGCATTGCAAAGTCACTAAACAAACAACCACTACAACCCTGGTAGGGCTAAGACTCTAATTTCTACAAGTCTCACATTATATTAGTCAAAATGTCCAGTCATCAACAAAAATTTTACAAACATGCAAAAAAAAAAAAAAAAAAAAAAGTATGGCCCATACTAAGGAAAAGAGCACTTAACTAATATCATTCTTAAAATAGCCCAAGCAGTGGACTTACTCCACAAAGACTTTAAATCAGCTCTTTTAAATATATTCAAAACACTAAAAGGAAACCCTGCCTAGCAAACTAAAGGAAACTTTGAGACTTAGGTATCACCACATACACTGTAAAGAGAAAGAAATTATGGAAAGGAACCAAATAGAAAAAGCAGTTAAAAATACAATAACTGAAATTAAATATTCGCTAGGAGGACTCATAGCAGATTTTAGCTATTAGCTAATACTAGCTAGTATTAAGTTAACTAGTAAATAGCTAATTTACTGCTATTAGCAGAAAAAAAAACTAATCAAAACAAACAACAAAAAAAACAAAGAACTTAAAGATATGTCAACTGAGGTTATCTAATCTAAGGAACAGAAAGAGACTTTGGGGATACTACAGAGGATCAATATATGCACCTACCCAGAAGGAGAGGAAAGAAAGAGAAACAGTATAATAAAAAAATTGGCTAGGGCGCCTGGGTGGCTCAGTGGTTAAGCCGCTGCCTTCGGCTCAGGTCATGATCTCAGGGTCCTGGGATCGAGGCCCACATCGGGCTCTCTGCTCAGCAGGGAGCCTGCTTCCTCCTCTCTCTCTGCCTGCCTCTCTGCCTGCTTGTGATCTCGCTCTGTCAAATAAATAAATAAAATCTTTAAAAAAAAAAAAATTGGCTAGCATCCTCATGAAGGTAATCTCTTAATCCTGGAGTTTCCTGAGTGATAAGGGAAGCAGCTTTGTTATTCATGGAGGGCCCCATTTATCAATCACATCTGATAGTTTATACTAATTAGGGGACTCAGGGTGGGCCTTTAGACAGTTTATGGTGATGAGGCAACTCAAAGAAGGCTGTCCAAGCCAGAAAGACCAACCATGTGGTAAGAGGGTTGGTTCTGAGCAGCACAGTATTGATCTGATCTCTGGAAACAGGAAGAGGGGCTACAGATTGAATTCAATCACATAGTGAATGATTCTATCAATAATGGCTATATATGAAGCCCCAATAAAAATTCTGGACACCAAAACTTGGCTGAGTTTCCTTGGTTGGCAATACCCCGTGTGCTATCACATACTAGTAATCAGGAAGGCCAATGAATGTATCCTTACTTCACAGGGAGAAGATAACAGAATCTTTATGTTTGGAACCTTCCCAAACCTTGCCCTATGCACCTCACCCTTTGGCTGGTTCACATTTGCATTATTTTATTATCATAACAAGAATTATAAACATAGCACTATCCAGAACTCTGTAAGCTATTCTAGCAAATTACCAACACTGAGGAGGGTATTTAGTGCCCTTGCATTTTTAGCCAGTACATGCTAAGCGAGGGTGATCTGGGGACCCCCAAACTTGTGGCTGCTGTCTGAAATGAGGGCAACCTTGTAGTAAATTGCGTCTGTAAACTGCCACATTTGGCCTAACTCTGAGTAGTTTGGTATCAGAAGTCATTATAGGCAGAAGGACTTATAGAAAAAAATGATTGGAAGGAAAGCTCCAAATTTTGATACTTAAGAAACGTAATGTACTCTATATAGAAAAACTCATAGTTCCACAACTAATCAAATTAATGAAATGTCCAAAATGAAATACAAATAAAGGACCCTGAAAACAGGAACAAGAAGAGATTCCTAACACAGACTGGATCCACAATAGGATTAACAGCTGGCTTCTCAAGAGATCCCATAGAGATCAAATGGCAACGGAATGACCTATTCAAAGG
Source organism: Neogale vison (assembly GCF_020171115.1). NCBI lineage: Eukaryota > Metazoa > Chordata > Mammalia > Carnivora > Mustelidae > Neogale > Neogale vison. Next base: position 112,742,625 of record NC_058093.1, on the reverse strand, counting down.
GCTAAAAGGAAAAGATAATCAACCAAGAATTCCATATCCAAGCATACCATCACTCAAAAGTGAAGGGTAAATGAACACATTCCCAGAAAAACAAAAACAGAGAGAATTTTTCACTGGCAGATCCAACCCAAAATAAACACTAAGATTTCCTCAGATTAAAATGAAAGGACACAAGGCACTAACTTGAATCCCCACAAAAAAAATTAAGAGCACAAGGTAATTATATAGGTAAATATAAAAAGGGTCTTAATATATTTTTTATTTGTAACTCTTTTTCTATTTCACTTATGAGACAACTATAAAAGGCAACACTTATAAATTGGTGCTGATGGACATGTAATATAGAAAACTACAATTTGGGGGCGCCCGGGTGGCTCAGTGGGTTGGGCCACTGCCTTCGGCTCGGGTCATGATCTCAGGGTCCTGAGATCGAGTCCCACATCGGGCTCTCTGCTCAGCAGGGAGCCTGCTTCCCTCTCTCTCTCTGCCTGCCTCTCCATCTACTTGTGATTTCTCTCTGACAAATAAATAAATAAAATCTTTTAAAAAAAAAAAAAAAGAAAAGAAAACTACAATTTGTATGACCATAACAACATAACAAGGGGAACAGATAGAGCTATATAAGAGCAAAGATTTGGTATACTAGTGAAATTAAGTTGATATAAAAAATAACAGTTATATAAACATTACATAAAAATCACATAATAAAGGGGAAAAAAAAACATGATCATCTCTACAGACACAGAAAGAGAATTTGACAAAATCCAACATGTTGATGATAAAAAAAAAAATTCAGTAAACTAATAGAATAAAACTTCCATAAACTAACAAAGGGAATCTGCAAAAACCCTGTAGCTAATATACTTATAAGTGAAAGACTAAAGCTTCTCCCCCTAAGACTGAAAACAAAAACAAGGGTGTTTATCCACACTACTTCTATTGAGCATGATACTAGGAAGTTCTAGACAGGCAATGAGATAAGAAAAGAAAAAATAAAAAAGAGATAAAGACATCCAGATTGAAAAGGAAGAATCAAAACAATCTCTAATTATAGATGACATGCTTTTGTCATCTGTAAGATGACAATATTTTCTATATAGAATTTTTTTAAGAAGCTTTAGAACTAATAAAACAAGTTCAACAAGTTGCAGCATATAATATCAATATACAAAAATCAACTGTATTTCTATTCACTATTAATGAATTACCCAAAAGTAAATTAAGGAAATAATTCCATTTATAATAGCATCAAAAAGAACAAAATACTAACAAATAAATTTAATGAAAGAAGTGTAAGACTCCTTCACTGGAAATGATAAAACATCACTAAAAGAATAACAAGACCTAAATAAATGGAAACGGATCCTGGTTTCATGGGTTAGAAAATTCAATATTGCTAAGATATCAATACTCCCCAAATTAATCTACAGATTGAGTGCAATTTCTACTGAAAGCCAGTTGTCCTTTTTTGCAGATACTGACAAACTAATCTTAAAATTCATATGAAAATGAAGGGGACACAGATCAGCCAAACAATCTTTAAAAAAGAAAAAAGAGGGGCGCCTGGGTGGCTTAGTGGGTTAAAGCCTCTGCTTTCGGCTCAGGTCATGATCCCGGGGTCCTGGAATCGAGCCCCGTATCAGGCTCTCTGCTCAGCAGGGAGCTTGCTTCCTCCTCTCTCTGCCTGCCTCTCCGCCTGCTTGTGATCTCTGTCTGTCAAATAAATAAATAAACAAATTCTTTTTAAAAAAAAAAAAAGGAGAAAGAAAAACCCAAAGTCGGAAAACTCACACAATAACAATAGTAATCAAGACTGTGAGGTACTTAGATAAGAATAAATACATAGGCAAAAGGAAAACAATGGGAAGTCCAAAAATAAACCTACACATTAATGTTCAACTTATTTTTTACAAGCATGCCATGATGCTTTAATGGGAGAAGAGCATTCTTTTCAATAAATAGTACTGGGACAACTGAATATCCCAAAAGACATTCAGTGGCATGCCAAACTGGTATGAGAAAAAAAATGTGGACTCCTACCATACACGATATAAAAAAACTAACTGAAAATACATCAAAGAACTAAATGTTAAAGAGAAAAAACTATAAAATGCTCAGAAGAAAACATAGGTATATAACCTAGAATTAAACAATAATTTTGTACATATGGTAAAAATACCACAAGCAACAAAAGAAAAAAAGTAAATTGGACTTAATCAAAATATAGAGCACCTGTCCTTTAAAAGACTGACCACCAAGAAAGTAAAAAGACACACCATGATATCAGAAAAATACTGACAAATCCTACATATAAGGGATCAGTAACCAGAATACGTAAAGAACTCACAATAACAAAACAAGTAACCCAACTAAACACAGACAAATAATTTTAATAGACAACTCTCAAAAAGAGATATAAATGGTCAATAAGCACAGGAAACAATGCTCAACATTATTCATGTTTGAGTAATGCAGGTCAAAACCACAATGAAATAGTACTTTACACCTAGGTTAGAATCAAAGAGATAGACAGTATCAAGTGTTGGCTAGAATTCGCAGAGAAAGTAGAACCTGCATACATTGCAAGTAGCAATGTATAATGATACAGTCACTTTGGAAAACAGCCTGTTAAAAACAGAATTACTGAATAGGCAATAATATCCTTCCTAGGTATACACACAAGATAAAGGAGAACGCATGTCTACACAAAAACTTGTACATGGTTGTTTATAGCAGCATTACTCATAGCAGCCACAAAGTAGAAACCTAAATTTGCATCAACTGACGAATGGATTTTTAAAATGTGGTATATCCATTCAAGGAACTATTATTTGGCCATTAAAAGAAATGAAGTACTGGGGCGCCTGGGTGGCTCAGTGGGTTAAGCCTCTGCCTTCAGCTCAGATCATGATCCCAGTGGTCCTGGGATCAAGCCCCACATCAGGCTCTCTGCTCAGCAGGGAGCCTGCTTCGCACTCTCTCTCTACCTACTTGTGATCTATCTCTCTCTCTCTCTCTGTTAAATAAAAAAAAAAGAAGAAGAAAGATATGAAGTACTGACACATGCTCCTACAAGAATAACCTTGAAAACACTACACTAAGTGAAAAAAATCTGATACATAAGACCACATATTGTATATTAAGTGTCCTAAATAGGCAAATCCATAGATAAAGAATATAGATTTGTAGTTCCCAGGGTCTAGGGTAGAAGTAAATGCAGAGTGAATGCTACAGGGCGTTGCATTTTAGGGGAGATGATAATGTTCTAACATTAGACAGATTATACTTGCATAAACTTTGTGTATACACTAAATATACTGAACTGTCCACTTTAAAAGGCTGAGTTTTACAGCATGTGAATTATGTCTCACAGTAACTATATATATTTATATATATATGAAATATTTGTATATAATAATAGAGTCTTCCCTAAGTCAAAATTCCTTATAAGTAGAAATGTCTCTTAAAAATGCTAAATCCTTTAGAATTTTTTAAATAAAAATTTAAACATTTAATCTTGACAACAATAAACTAAGCTATTTCAAATACAATGCACAGAAATTCTTATGGATATTTTCATTATTAGCACAACTTGCTGAGAATCTGCAAGCCAATTACAAGTAGTGTCTAAAAAACAGTAATACTTAAAGAATATTATTGCTTCCTACAAAGCCTACAAAAACATAAGCAAACCATTCTCTTTCAAAATCACTCTTGAAATACCACTCACCAAGTACACTGCTCTTTGGAAGAAGGTTGTGGTCTCCAGGATTTTATGCATTGTGATGGTTTCTAATTCATCAGGATCTAACTGTTCCTTTTCAAAGGGCATTCCATTGAAGAGAATAACAGGCAGTGGACCAACCCCAGTCTGCTCATAGTAGCCTCTTGCTTCCTGAAACACAAGGGACCACAAACATTTTTTAATCCTTCATGAGACGAATGGAACGAAGCATATTTTTCATACATACATGTGCTAACAAGAAAAGTAAAATTAAAAGAAATACAGTCACCAAGAAATAAGTGAAGAAATGCCTTTAAAGAAATATCAGAAGAGACATAGTTAATATCCTACTGGGTAATTTGATACTAATTACTGAGTTTTTGTAAAAACAGAAAAACGTTGAGGCGCCTGGGTGGCTCAGTGGGTTAAGCCTCTGCCTTCGGCTCAGGTCATGATCTCAGGGTCCTGGGATCGAGCCCCACATCGGGCTCTCTGCTCAGCAGGGAGCCTGCTTCCCCCTTTCTCTCTGCCTGCCTCTCTGCCTACTTGTGATCTCTCTGTCAAATAAATAAATAAAATATCTTAAAAAAAAAAAAAAAAACAGAAAAAGCTTGAAAATTAGTAACAGATTTGGGGATGAGGGTAATTTTAAGCTGCCCAGGCTACCAAACTTTAATTACATATAACAGACCTTTCAACAAATATGGAGATATTCTTTCTTGCTGTCCAATGCAGCAGCCACTAACCACATTTAACTACTAAGCACTTGAAATTAATTAATTTTCATTTTAAAAGCCACATCTGGCTAGAGGCTACCATAATAGGCAGCAAAATGACAGACTGCCATCAATTATGAGTGCTTCTGAGCAGATAGCCTGAGATAAAATATTTACACCCCAATCTAATTTTAAAAGATCCCTATCACTAACATAGAAATTACACTTTTAGGAAACAAAACAAGGCTGGTGGTAAAACAGTGCTTCAAAATTGCTCTATAATATACTAAGCCCCATCTTTTTCCTTCTCCAAGACAAAAAAGGTTCCTTAGCAGGGAAATGCCAGGCCAACCAGAAGGTAAATATAGCTAAGATGAATACTCTTCTTTGGTGGTCAGTATAGAGGTACATTGCCCCAGACATCAACCACAAACAAAGACTAATTTGCCAAAGTAAAATCTACATTACTACCCAAGATGTAAAAAGGATTCCTTAAAACATTCTTGTTGAACATCTTTTAACTAATACTTTCTGAAAATACCAGAATTATATAAATTTATATATATATAAATAGAAAAGTAGTTCAATTGGGTAACTAACAATCATCAACTTCGTTTCTAATCCAATCTAGCCCCACTAGTAACTAATGGTACAAACTTACCAGATGGACAAAGACATGGCACAGGCAGAAAGGCCTTCTATGTTGATTTCTGTCATTTCTACATATCATAGTTTACACTTTTAAAATTCGCACTTCTAAAATTCTTACCATGTTAATTTTGTTCTTTGATGTTTTAACTATTTCAAAGACATTCATTAAAAACTCAATTTTAATACACTTGAGTTTTAAAAATTATCCCCCCTAACAAAACAAAACAAAACCCACATTGTAACTCCTAAATGACAGTAAGAAATTAAAACTGGTTTTCTCTGGAAATGGCAACTGAGTGAAAATGAGGACTGGGAGGGAGATGTTTTGATTATATATACTTTTCTTTCTTATAAACTGTAAATATCTTACCAGACCAATTAATAGAATGTAGCCTAATTACCAAAAAGCTAAACTTAAAAATTACATGAGAATTTCTTCAATGGTAACTAAAAATGTTAGCTGTAAGTAAATTAAAAACCTTAATAATTACAGGCAAGGTCTTATGAATGACCTACTCACATATGATAACTGAAATTAATAAGGACACAAGAGTTAACATGCCAAAAGCAAAATGTCTATGTGTGTAAGTCAGGACTTCTCTTAAATATCATTATACACTAGCTTGAAAAATATAAATATACACCTATCAGACTACATTTTCTTCAGTTTAAAAATTCTACTTTAATTGTACAGCATAGTACGAATAATTACAACTTTCAAATATCATACACAGAGGATATCATAGCTTCAGATTTACAAATAAAAGATACAGAATTCTGCTCACTGTAAAGTCTTGTTTCTCCCTCTCCCTCTACCATTCCCCTCAGCTTGTGCACTCTGGCTCTCTCTGTCAGATAAAATAAATAAAAATCTTTAAAAAAATAATGTTTGGGTCAACCAGGAAATCAAAGAAGAACTTAACGATTCATGGAAACCACTGAGAAAAAAACACTTCGGTCCAAAATCTATGAAATATGGCAAAAGCAGTCCTAAGAGGGAAATACATAGCCACCCAAGCCTCACTCAAAAAAATTGAAAAATACCAAGTATACAAACTCTCTTTACATCTTAAAGAACTGGACAATCAACAACAGATTAAGCCTACCTCACACACAAGAAGGGAAATAATTAAATTAGAGCAGAGATCAATAAGAAACCAGAGATACAGTAGAACACATCAATGAAACTAGAAGCTGGTTCTTTGCAAGAATTACTAAGATTGATAAACTACTGTCTAGACTAATCCAAAAGAAAAGAGAAAGGAACCAAATTAATAAACTTATGAATGAGGGGCACGTGGGTGGCTCAGTGGATTAAAGCCTCTGCTCAGGTCATGATCCCAGGGTCCTGGGACCAAGCCCCACATCAGGCTCCCTGCTTGGTGAGGAGCCTGCTTCTCCCCCTCTCTCTGCCTGCCTCTCTGCCTACTTGTGACCTCTCTCTGTCAAGTAAATAAATAAAATTTTTCAAAAAATAAATATGTAAAATTATGAATGAAAGGGGAGAGATCAAAACTAACATCAAGGAAATAGAAACAATCATCAGAAATTATTATCAACAGCTATATGCCAGTAAGTTAACCAACCTAGAAGAAATGGTTGTATTCCCGGAAATCTATAAACTTCCAAGACTGAAATAAGAAGAAACTGACAACCTGAATAGACCAGTAACTAGTAACAAGATTGAAGTAGTGATCAAAAACCTCTCAAAAAACAAGAGTTCAGGACCTGATGGATTCCCTGGGGAATTCTACCAAACATCCAAAGAAGAATTAATACCTTTCTCCTGAAGCTGTTTCAAAAAACAGAAACAGAAGGAAAACTTTCAGGCTCTTTCTATGAGGCTAGCATCACCCTGATCCCCAAACCAGGCAAAGACCCCATCAAAAAGGAGATTTCAGACCAATATCCCTGATGAATATGGATGCCAAGATTCTCAAAGAGATCCTAGCTAACAGGATCCAACAGTACATTAAAAAGATTATCTGTAATAACCAGGTGGGATTTATCCCTGGGATGCCAGGGTGGTTCAACATTCACAAATCATTCAAAGTGATAGAACACACAAAAGAAGAGACAAGAACAATATGATCCTCTCCTCTCAAATGATGCAGAAAAAGCATTTGACAAAATATAGCACCTTTCCTGATTAATACTCTTCAGAGTGTAGGGATAGAGGAAACATTCCTAAATTTTACCTTATCAAAAGCCATCTATGAAAAGCCCACAGTAAACATCATTCTCAATGGGGAAAAGCTGAGAGCCTTTCCCTTAAGATCAGGAATACGACAAGGATGCCAACTCTCCCCACTATTGTTCAACATAGTACTGTAAGTCCTAGCAACAGCAATCAGACAAAAGGAAATAAAAGGTATTCAAACTGGCAAAGAAGAAGTCAAACTTTCTCTTTTCGCAGATGACATGATACTTTATGTGGAAAACCCAAAAGACTCCACTCCCAAATTACTAAAATTCATACAGCAATTCAGTAATACGGCAGGATACAAAATTAAAGCACAGAAACCAGTTGCCTTCTTATACACTAGCAATGAAACTGCAGAGAGGGATATTAGAGAACTGATTCCATTTACTATAGCACCAAAAACTGTCAGATCCTTTGGAATAAACCTAACCAAAGAGGTAAAGGATCTATACTTAAGGAACTACAAAACACTCATGAAAGAAACTAAAGAAGACACAAAAAGATCAAAAAACATTCCATGTTCATGGATGAGAAGAATAAACATCGTTAAAATGTCTATGCTGGGGCGCCTGGGTGGCTCAATGGGTTAAGCCGCTGCCACTGCTCAGGTCATGATCTCAGGGTCCTGGGATCGAGTCCCGCATCGGGCTCTCTGCTCAGCAGGGAGCCTGCTTCCTCCTCTCTCTCTGCCTGCCTCTCTGCCTACTTGTGATCTCTGTCAAATAAATAAATAAAATCTTAAAAAAAAAAAAAAATGTCTATGCTGCCCAGAGCAATCTATAGTTTCAACACCATCCTGATCAAAATACCATCAGCATTTTTCAAAGTGCTGGAGCAAACAATCCTAAAATTTGTATGAAACCCCAATTTGCCAAAGAAATGTTGAAAAAGAAAAACAAAGCTGAGGGCATCACGTTGCTGGATTTCAAACTTTATTACAAAGCTGTAATCACCAAGACAGCACAGTACTGGCATAAAAACAGACACACAAACCAGTGGAACAGAGCCCAGATATGGACCTTCAACTCTATGGTCAAATAATCTTCAACAAAGTGGGAAAAAATATCCAAAGGAAAAAAGACAGTCTCTTCAATAAATGGTGCTGGGAAAACTGGACAGCTATATACAGAAGAATGAAACTCAACCATTCTCTTATATAATACACAAAAATAAACTCAAAATGGATGAAAGATCTCAATGTGAGACAGGAATCCATCAAAATCCTAGAGAATATAGGCAGTAACCTCTTCGACATCTGCCACAGCAACTTCTTTAAAGACACATCTCCAAAGGCAAAGGAAACAAAAGTCAAAATGAACTTTTGGGACTTCATCAAGATTAAAAGCTTCTGCACAGCAAAGAAAACAGTCAAAAAATGAAAAGGCAACCCATGAAATGGGAGAAGATATTTGCAAATGACATTAGAGACAAAGGGCTAATATCCAAGATCTATAAAGAACTTCTCAAACTCAATATCCAAAAAACAAATAATTGAGTCAAAAAATGGGCTAAGACATGAGCAGACACTTCTCCAAAGAAGACAAACAAATGGCTAACAGACAATGAAAAAGTGTTCATCATTAGCCATCATGGAAATTCAAATAAAAAAATACCACCTTATACCAGTTAGAATAGCCAAAATTAACAAGACAAGAAATAACAAGTGTTGGAGAGGATGTGGAGAAAGGGGAACCCTCTTACACTGTTGGTGGAAATGCAAGTTGGTGCAGCCACTTTGGAAACCGGTGTGGACGTTCCTCAAAAAATTAAAAATAGAGCTACCCTATGACCCAGTGATTGCACTACTGGGTATTTACTGCAAAGATACGGATGTAGTGAAAAGAAGGGCCATATGCACCCCAATGTTCATAGCAGCAACGTCCACAGTAGTCAAATGGTGGAAAGAGCTGAGATGCCCTTCAACAGACAAATGGATAAAGAACATGTGGTCCATATATACAATGGAATATTACTCAGCCATCAGAAAGGATGAATACCCAAATTTTGCATCAGCATGGATGGGACTGGAGGAGATTATGCTGACTGAAAGAAGTCAAGCAGAGAAAGTCAATTATCACATGGTTTCACTTACTTGTGGAACATAAGGAATAGCATGGAAGACATTAGGAAAAGGAAGGGGAGGATGAAAGAGGGGAAATCAAAGGGGGAGATTAACTATAAGAGACTGTGGACTCTGAGAAACAAACTAGAGTTTTAGAGTGGAGGTACATGGGGGGATGGGTTAGCCTGGTGATAGGTATTAAGCAGGGCATGTATTGCATGGACCACTGGGTGTTATGCGTAAACACTGAATCTTGGAACACTACATCAAAAACTATGATGTACTGTATGGTGACTAACATAACATAACAAAAAATTTAAAAATTAAAGAATTTTAAAAACAGGAGACATTACAACTGGCACCGCAGAAACGCAAAGAATCATGAGACTTCTATGAACAAAGAACAATTTATACACCAAAAAATGGGTAACCGAGAAGAAATGGATACATTTCTAAAAACATACAACCTAACGAGACTGAACAATGAAGAAACATTTCCTCCCTTAAAAGTAAAAAAAAAAAATCATAAATATACTTTGTTTTAAATTAAAATGTCTCAGAAATGTATTTAGATTCCTTGCCTGACCATTTATATTCAAATGACTACCTTGCTCTTGCTTATAACAGATAAAGGTCCTTTTACTGTATTTAATAGTATTATCTTTAAATAAAAATTGTAAATATTTCCCTACATCCTTACTACCACACTTTGCCATTCTGCTTATTACATTTCTTACTGTATTTTTTCTTTTTTTTTAAGATTTGTATTTATTTATTTGACAGAGATTACAAGTCAGCAGAGAGGCAGGCAGAGAGAGAGAGGAGGAAGCAGGCTCCCCACTGAGCAGAGAGCCCGATGCGGGGCTCAATTCCAGAACCCTGGGATCACAACCCGAGCCCAGGGCAGAGGCTTTAACCCACTGAGCCACCCAGGCGCCCCTTACTGTATTTTTTTCTTTAGCCTAAACAACATCAGTATGGTAAGTCATATCCTGGCAAGCATACATCACACATTTCTAATGGTCTTTATGTGGAACATACAAGTACAACCACTGCACTGTGTAGAAGAAATTTGTTTTTCAATTTAATAGTTAATATGCCAGCTAAAAATCAGTAATATCATTACAAAATTGAATATAAACTACATTCACAAACACAGAAAAATAACCTGGTTTTTAAATTGTTAAATGCTATGTACCTAAATACTTTAACCACCACTACCCTTTCTAATCAACTCCAAAAAAGGGAGGTAAGGAAAGCACAGCACTGTGGTCCAATGAGAAGTGCCAAAGAATTTCTTACCTTCCGATTCTGATCATAAGCAGAGTCAATCCCCAAAATGCTATTCACTTCAACATATGGATACTTCTTCTCTAGGACACTGACCACATGCTCAACTTTTACTTTTTCTCCAGTCCTTACTTTATTATATATCTGAAAAAAGAAATATCAGGCAAACAAACACACTTTTAAATCCAGATTTCAGAATGTTTATTACAAAAGATTTCTGAATGTAGAGGGAAAACATGGCTATTTTTCTTGAAAGGTGAAATGGAACATGTTAGCAATTCTCCCTTTTCCATAAGACACTTTCTTATATGAGAAACTACGTATTCTTAAAATGACCCAATCATTTCATACTCACATTAAGTCCCAAATGCAAAAATGTGTCAATTTTTTTAAAATCTGAATACCTTTACATACTTTTTGAAATTAGAATTCATGGCCATGATATTTAGGGGGCAGAAAGTTATAAAATATGTATGGCAAAATCATTGTTTTTTAAAAAGCAGATATAGAGGCACCTAGGTGCTCACCCATCAAGCATCTGCCTTCAGCTCAGGTCATGATCCCAGGGTTCTGGGATCGAGCCCCACATCTGGCTTCCTGCTCAGCAGGAAGCCTGCTTCTCCCTCTCCCACTCCCCCTGCTTGTATTCCATCTCTCACTCCCTCTGTCAAATAAATAAAATAAATAAATAAATAAATAAATAAAAAGCAGATATAAAAAAAGTAACAACACAACTGTGTCTATATATAGTTAAATACCTAGAAGCTTATAAGACAACCTTCTATTAGTGGCTGCCTTTAAGAAGCAGGATTAGTTAAGGGAAAGAGAGAAATTTTAAATCCATACACTTTAATATTATTTTTAAGGATTTTTACAATGAACAATGTTTTTGCTATCACAAAAAAGTTTGAAAAAATGAAAACTCATATACATATGAGTATGTGTATATTCATATACACAGCTGTGGGGGTGGGGGAACAACTTTAAAAAATAGACTTTAAAATGCATCCTCAGCATCTTTTCCTGAACTTATTTCTTTCTCTATAGCCCTATTGCTAACCATCTTTCACCATCATCTCTCACAGAGATCCCAGCAACAGCTCAGCAACCACTAACCCTGACACTGTCTTTACCCTCCATCAGACCCGTCTGCATACATCCATCAGAATAATGGATAAACATAAAAACATCAGAATGATGTTTTTAACTGGAGTTTAACCTCTACAAACTGGACACTCACTGCCTGGACAGATGGCCTCAATAACTACATTCCCCTCTCAGCTCTGCTCAAACATATGGACAAAGGGAATCACTACTTCTGATTTGTAGCAATTGTTCAAATGACTCCTATTTTTCCTCCTACACTCAGCTGGGATAACATCCCACTCCACAATAATGGAGTGAGGTCCTAGTGCTGCCACAGTTGACTGTGCTTCCCACATTGCATTAACCATCCGCACGCACAAGACATGTCCCCCACGAGACTGTAAGGTCTTTTAGGACTGGGGTGAAGTCTTACTCTTCTTTGTATCCTTTGCAGTTAGTACCAGGTCTGGCAAATGTTAAGTCTTTAATAGCTGCTAGCCAAATAAATGAACATTTTAACTTTTAAAATGCCCCCATTTTAATAAGAAAAAGAGCTGTTCTTTACAAATTTTTTATATTCAAAAATAGAAAAAAGAAAACAAGAGAGTTCCTTGTTTGAACTTGAGAAAGTATCTTAAGTATATATAAAACTCAGGGAATTTCAGTTCCCAAGGTAAAAAATACGGGGAAAACAGTAAGAATTTATTATTTGAATATTAATTAAATGAAAATATCATATACACCTTAAAAGGAAAAAAAGCAAACATTTTTTTAAACAAGCAGAGAACATCACATTTACAAATAAAAAATTAATTCGTGATTTCAAGTCATCAAAAGGGAGAAGGCTAAGGTACATTAGTAGGACTAAGGAATAGTAGCTGAAATCACAGCAACTTACTAATAACATCAGTAAATCAGTAAAAGCAACTCTTTAAATATAAAACATAAAGGTTAAGAGAATAATTCATCAAGCTTTTTCTCTTTACAGAAATATAAAATCCTCTTAACTCATACTCTTTCTTAGAGTAAGTTAAATGAAGAAAATTATTCGCCATTTTGATTGAAAACATACATGTATCAGAGTTTGGAAGGCATGATAATTATCCACTTCTTGGGCAACATAATTATATGCTCTCAGAATAGCCACTCCAGCATCTTGCATCCCATCAACATCTTCAGAGTCATTAACCACAAAGATTAAACCAATTCTAGGGGAGAGAGGGAAGGGCAAAAAGAAAAAATAGAAACTTTTCTCAAAAATGCAACTGGTTAAAAAGAATGGCATCCCTGTATCCCACTCACATATTGTAACCTCCTCTCCTGAAAACTTCCTCTACTGAAAAGCACAGTTCACACCCTACTCTAACATAGTTGGCAAAGGCATTCATCACTTACAGAATAGAAAAACAGGTTCTATGGCTTAGATTTTCAACTGTTAAAGCACACTGTTTCCACATGGTGAAAGGCCTTTATTGACATGAAGGGTTTTGCTATAGTTTTAGATAAGATTTTGTTGTTTTTAAGCAAAATTTGGGGGAAGCAAACATTTTCAGAATGTGGAAATATATAAAAAGGGGAGGGTAGATTTTGAAATTAACATAGGCAAGATAAAAATCATTGGTAAATGGAAAACCTAAAAATGTTTACTATTATCTGTTGGCAAAAAGCTAAAACCAAGGTTAATGTTTATTACACTTAAAAATTTAAATTAAATTAAAAGAACGAACCACAAAAAGATACCATTACACATCTACAAATTGGGCAAAAAAGGTGGGGGAGAAAGGGCAAAAAACTTGCACTGGCCAATACAGAAGTCACTAGCCTACATATTGGAGCAAAACCAATTCAACTGAGAATGGACAGTCTTTTTAACAAATGGTGACGAAACTGGATATCCACAATGTAAAAAAACAAATCTAGGCAGAGACCTTATACCTCTCACGAATAATTAACTCAAAATGGATCATAAACATGAATGTAAAACACAGAACTATAAAATTCCTAGGAAAGGAAACAGAAAATTTAGGTGATCTTGGGCTGGGCAGTGACTTACTAGATCTAACAAGCAAAAATATGATCCATGACCCAAAAAAAAAAAAAAAGCATGAGCTAAACTTCACTGAAATTGGGACTTATGCTCTGTGAAAGACACCATTAAGAGAATGACAACAAGCCACAGACTGGCAGAAAACCTGTGAAAAACTGAGAAACACATACATGATAAAGACAGATATCCAAAATATACAAAGAACTCTTAAAACTCAACAAGAAAAAGTTTAAAATGGGCAAAAAGTCTGAACTGGTACCTCAGCAACCAAGACACAGAGTTGGCAAATAAGCCAAAAAAAAAAAAAAAAATTTTTTTTAAAAGATGCTCAACATCTTTTAATTAGGGAATTTCAAATTAAAACCACTACACATCTATTAGAATGGCTAAAATCCAAAACACTGACAACACCAAATTCTGGAGAGAACATGGAGCAACAGGAACTCATACTTATTGCTGGTAAGAATCCAAAATACTAGAACCACTTGGAAGACAGTATGGCAATTTCTTACAAAACAAAACACTTACGCCATAAGCTAAAGCAATTGTGCCCCTTGGTATATACCCAAATGAGCTGAAAACTTATGTCCACACAAAAATCTACACACAGATATTTACAGTAATTTTATTTATAATTGTCCAAACTTGGAAGCAACTAAGATATTTACCAATAGGTGACTGGATTTAAAAACAACAACAACAAATACTAGAGTACATCTATATCATGGAATATTATTTGGTGATAAAATGGCCTATCAAGCCTAAAAAGACATAAAATTTTAAAAGCCTACTACTAAATGGAAAAAAAAAGACAATCTAATATATATCTAATCTAATCTAATATATATATATATATAGATATAGATATAGATATAGATATATATCACGAGTCTGGAAAGGGCAAAACAATGGAGACAGTAAGGAAACCAGTGGTTGCCAGCAGTTGAAAGGGAAGGACACACAGGTGGGGAGCGTGGAGGAGAGTGAAATGATCCTGTAGGATTGTGTGATGGTGGAAACATGTCATTACATATTTGTCAAAACCCACAGACTATACAATGCAAACAATGAACCCTAATGTAAACTATGAACTTTAGTTAATAATAATGCATCAATAGGGGTGAATTAACAGTGCTCTAAAAAATACAAAGTCTATTAATTTAAAAAAAAAAAAGGTAAAGCCTAAAAATAGAAAATATAAAAAGATACATATCAAAGATCATGCTCTCCTGAGGTATGTGGAAAGTATGTTCTATGTAGATGTGGTAGCAAGAGGATTTGTTTATGGATAAAAATTGTGTTTTTTAAAATCACACATAATAGAAATCATATGAATAGGTTCCAGGCAGAAATGACCTGAGTGCTATTCTTATGAAGACAAAAATAAGAGCTAAGTATCTCCTCACAAAGGAATTCCCCTTTCCACATTTCCGGTTTCTAGAAAAGGCATCAGAGTTTTTCTGTTAGCTAAGCCCCCTTCAGACTTCTGTTTCTCTCAGGCCCAGTCTCTCACCAAGTACCACTAGGGAATCTCCCAGATTTGTTCCCTCCTTTCTTCAGCCCCTGTAAACACCCTAGTGTACCATATCAAGCGAAAGAAAGACTAAAACAATAGCCAGTCTGCCTTGGGTCTCTCCACCAACTAGGTATGCCAACATGCCTCTCAACTGTTTATGAGTTAAATGTCTTCTCACCTACCTTCACAATGTGAAAACCATATTTTCTCTTCTTGTCCCTCAATGAAATTCAAAAAATATTTCCTTACTGCCCATCCTGAACCATGGGCCAACTTCTGTGTTATTTCCCCTTTCATCAAAATACAGCCCTGGCTGCAATCCAGTAGATTAGTCCTCCATCAAACTAGGGGATATTCATGTTTTACATGAAAAATTTCACTAAACAAAATCTCTACTTTTCCATCAATAAAAATCCTCTATTTTCTTCAAAGCTTAACTAATATCCAACTGTTCCATGAAGCCTTTGTCAGTCCCAAATATGTTAGTTCATAATCTTTTGCTTTCCTTAAATTCTAAAGCACTATGACTAGGACATAACCTAGCATCGGATCATATATTTTCCTTAAAATGTCTGAAAATATGCACAGTATTTTCTCCAAGAAGGTAGAAATACAGCTTTAATACTAACCACAGCATTTAGCTCAGTCCGGGGTACAGAACATACAACATTTGTAAGCTAGACTTCTTTTCTATTTTCCTGTTTTCTAGAAATTCAAGTTTGGGTCAACATTATTCAGAATATAAGTGAAAATGGACACCTGGGTAGCTCAGTGGGTTAGGTATCTGCCTTCAGCTCAGGTCATGATCTCAGGGTTCTGGGATCAAGTTCCACATCAGGCTCCCTGCTCAGCAGGAAGTCTACTTCTCCTTCTACCCTTCCCTCTTGCTCGTGATCTCTCTCACTCTCTCTCTCAGATAAACAAATAAAATCTTTTTTAAAGTAAGTGAAAATATCTTAGCATGTATTTGTAAAGCATTAAAACATTGTTCTTAAAAAAAAACACAATGAGGGCTGCCTGGGTGTCTCAGTGGGTTGGCCCTCTGCCTTCGGCTCAGGTCATGATCTCAGGATCCTGGGATCGAGTCCCACATCGGGCTCTCTGCTTAGGCAGGGAGCTTGCTCCTTTCTCGCTCTACTTGTGATCTCTCTCTTTCAAATAAATTAAAAAATCTTTAAAAAAAAAAAAAAACAACACACACAATGAAAAACCCAGCCGTTCAAGTACGTTGTTGGTAGATTTGGCAATGCAAACAAGACAAAGAGTGCCTGTGACTACAAAAAGCTGCATGTAGGGGTGCCTGGGTAGCTCAGTGGGTTAAGCCTCTGCCTTTGGCTCAGGATATGATCTCAGGGTCTTGGGCTCTCTGCTCAGCAGGGAGCCTGCTTCCCCCTCTCTCTCTGCCTACTTGTGATCTCTCTGTCAAATAAATAAAAATCTTAAAAAAAAAAAAAAGCTGTATGTACATTTACTCCTTGACAGTCTAAAAAAGTTATTGGCAAAGCTCTTTATCTCCAGTGAAAGAGGAAATGGGATTTGTGATGTGGACACTTACCTGGGAAAAGTCCCTTTTACTGGGAAGCAAGCTGAGACCACAATCTATTTTTACATGGCTATTTGTTAATAATTCAATGGTGATAAGCTTTTATTCATTGAGAATCAAATTTTCTATCTCAAAAGATACTGCTTCATACTTAAACAAAAGATAAAACTGCCATTAATGATCCAAACATTAATTATCCAGTAGTACTGGACTTGCATTTATAAATGACAAAACCTCAGCTAATTAGATATATATCATTCAATCAATACCAGTGTTACCTTAGTGGTATATGATTACTGAGGAACATCTCAGCTGTGTTCATCAACTCGGCTGTGGTCTCATGAGCAGGATCAACTATGAAAACCTGTAAAGGGGAATGGGGAAGGGAACACATAAAATGAAATTTATTCAAATATCACAGGGCCAATAAAAATGTTGTTACTCTTACTACTTGAAGGTAATCTTTTTCTAGCAACTTTTTTTTTTTTTTAAGATTTTATTTATCTGACAGAGAGAAACACAGCTAGAAAGGGAACACAAGCAGGGGGAGTGGGAGAGGGAGAAGCAGGCTTCCCACCAAGCAGGGAACCCGATGCAGGATCCTAGGATCCCGGGATCATGACCTGAGCCAAAGGCAGGCACTTTACAACTGAGCCACCAAGGCTCCCCTCTAGCAACTCTTGAACCCCCCAAAGAAGAGTTATGCAAACAGCAGTTTCCCTCCTTAATGTTCAAAAGAATGCGGTACTAAAAGGTGAAGTGATTTCCTCATGATGTTCTGCTAATAACATGGGAACTGTGTTCCAGATTACTAACACCAATAGTTTTACTACACCTAAAAACTTCCAAGTTTTATGAACTCTTCTACCTTAGAAAACAGAGATTATCTTTTCTGTGTATTCATTTCTAAACATCTCCAAATTAAGACTTCATTTAGAACTCAATTTTTATTTTATTTTATTTTTTTTTAAGATTTTATTTATTTGACAGAGATATCACAAGTAGGCAGAGAGGCAGGCAGAGAGAGAGAGAGGAGGAAGCAGGCTCCCTGCTGAGCAGAGAGCCCGATGCGGGACTCGATCCCAGGACCCTGAGATCATGACCTGAGCCAAAGGTAGCAGCTTAACCCATTGAGCCACCCAGGTGCCCCTAGAACTCAATTTTCAGATCATAATAGCTATCATGTATTAAGGTCTCATGATGTGCTTTAAATACATACATAATCCCATTTAATAAAGTTCAGATATATATCTGAATGAGGGGTGCCTGGATGTCTCAGTTGGTTAAGTCTGTACCTTCAGCTCAGATCATGATCCCAGGGCTCTGGGATCAAGCCCTGCATCAGGCTCCCTGCTCTGTGGAGCCTGCTTCTCCCTCACCCTCTGCCTGCTGCTCTGCCTACTTGTGTGCTCTATCTCTCTGTCAAATAAATAAATAAATAAAATCTTTTAAAAAAATGAAATTCTGGCTGTAAAGGAAAAAAATGGTTTCAAGAGTGTGGTGAGTTCAGAGGACAGTTTCCCTTGCATGTTCTGGGGAAGAGACTGGCCCCCAATCCCTTTAAGAGCAAATGGTAGAAAAGGAAGAAATGAGAGGGAAAAAGAGGGCCAACTAAAGCAATGAAATAAGAAGTAACAAGTAGGAGCTCACAGAAAGATTTATTTAAATTTTAGAGGTTAAGATATTAAAGGAAAAGAGTAGCAGCATATTCATCTTCTGAGTAAAACTATGTTAAAACTAAAATAAGGGGTACTTGGGTTGTGCAATCGGTTAAGTGTCTGACTCTTGATTTCAGCTCAGGTTGAGATTTCAGGGTCATAAGATCAAGCCCCATATCAGGCTGCATGCTCAGTGCAGAGTCTGCTCAAGATTGTCTCTCCCTCCTTCTCCATCTCCCCCTCCCCCAACTCTTGCCTGCATGCTCATTCACTGGCACGCTCTCTCTCTAAAATAAACAAATCTTAAAAAACTAAAACAACACTGTCTAAACTTTCAGGCTAAGGATAAGGAACATTTCTTTACAAGCTAATGGAGACATTATTGCTACGGTGACATCTCACAGCATTACACATGATCAAGACATTTAAAAACCCTTCAGTTTGAATATGGAAGTAGAAGAAGAACATATTTAGTAGTCATAGTGGTGGGAGAAGCAGCTAGTACAGGAGAGAAATGAATGGTCTAGATATGGCTGAAAGGTAGAGGGGAAGGCAAGGGAGAAACAGAGCTCATCACCAGACAATAAGTAGTTTTACTCACCATGTTATGCAAGTTTTTCCTAATCTGCCGGATAACACCAGGAAAGGTGGGTCGAAGCAATTCTTGTAAACTAGAAGGCCATGAATTATATCTGCTGTCAACCTCCAAGTTGTTGATCCACTAGGAAAAGAATAGCACAACATGACGCATACACTTTAGTCACTATTAGTGAAATTACCAGAAATAACAGTTAAGACTTGAAATGGTTTTAAGAATCACATGGGAAAGACCATTTTCAAAAATACAAAGATAAAATGAGTGACTACAACACAAGCCACAGAACAGAAGATATTTGCAACCTACAAAATCAATAAAGGACTAGTAGCAAGGCTATATGTATAGAAATCTAACATATCAATTAAAAAGGTTTGCAACATATGAGAAATGAAAATAAGCTATGGATATGAAGAAATTTACAGAGGAAATTCAATAGGGCAATTAACACATGAAAGATGTACTACATCTTCACTAGTAATTTGAGAATTAGAAACTAAAACCACAGTGAAACTTCACACTCATTCAACTGAAAAAAAATTTAAGGTTTGTCATTATCCAAGAATAGGCAAGGGTATAGAGCAATTAGAACTCATCCAAAGTGCCTGGAACAGGCACTTTAGAGAAGAAAACAGTCACTTTAGAAAAGTACTCTAGTTCTTGGTATCCACCCCGAATGAATTCTCACATGTATGCACAAAGAGAGAGGTACAAAAAGATACAGTACTGCAGAACTACTTATGACAGCAAAAAATTGGATACAACTTAATTCCATAAAGGGAGCAGTAAGTAAACAGTATGTAACATTTCCACAAAAAGGGCAAAGTGGCAAAGTCTGTGGATATTACCTTTTTCCTATAAACAGAGTATTTCTGGAAAGATACACAAGTAACTGATAGTGCCTGTTACTTTAGGGAGAAAAACTGGTGATAACATATGGGTATGATGACATATGTTTTTGTATGTCCTGACTTTTAAACTGTGATTGTACAAAAGATCTTTTTTTTTAAATAAGCAAAATTAAAACATGACAGGATAAAATAGATCTGTATGGGTCAAACTATATGAGTCCTGACAAAATTGTTGAGTAACAAGGAAACTGACGAAGGACACAGCTATGGCATTTTTCAAATTTTCAAAACATACAATTTGAAATAAAGTAATAAAGTAAGGGACAGGAGGAAATATACATACAATAGGAAATAAAGTAATAAAGTAAGGGACAGGAGGAATGCACCCCTACTTCCAAAGAGGAATCATCTGCAGAGAGGAAAGGGGTGAAAGTGAAAGAGGACTTAGACAGAAACCTGAGTTTTCTTCCAAGAAAACAAGATCTGACACAAAATGATTAAATGTTAACATGCACTAAGTATGGTGATGCGCTATATTGTTATTAATTATACTAATCTCTTTACTCTTTGTAATTTTACTTTTGTAATTAAAGATGTTTTTAATAAGAAAAGAAATGACAGAATATCAAAATAACAACTACATTACCTAGGGAGAACTCAAATAATGATCATCTACCTTCTATATAATTTTCTTTTAAAAAAAATTCCCTACAATAAATGCAGTACAATAACCAAGAAAAAAAGGACAGGAAGGCCAAGGGTGTGCCAGGCATACCTGTAACACCAATCTTGCTTTGTCCACACAAGGAGATAGAGGCTCAGAGATATCAATACAGCAGATATTAATCTATATAAATTCTTTACATACAAAATAACCAACATTCTTTTAAAGAATTCTTTTTAAAAAGAATGTAAAGAATTCTTTAAATTTTTCTTTTATTTAAAGAATAAAATAATTTAAAGAATTCTTTTAAAAAATTCTTTACATACAAAATAACCAACATTCTTTTAAAGAAGGATACTGGCCAAAAAACATAACACAAAAATCACATAGAACTTGTACGCAACAGAGAAAATACAAACTTAGCACTCTTTTTCCCAAGAGATGCTCAGTCAAATCCTACGGGGATACAAAACTGGAAAAATCATTATCTTAATCACATTAGACATAGTAATTCAAGTTTTTGGAGGATTTAAGAGACAACTTTATTATATATACAGAGTCCCAAATAAGCAGCTGTTGTAAATCACTTTATGATGCCAATATAAGGGACAGCAGAAATAACTTACCTCTCACAAAACACAAATGAGAAAACCATGATAAAATGTCTGGCCAGAATGCCTCTTGGACACTCCAACAGAATACCTACTGAAATAGCAGGACTCCGGATGTCTACAGCATAGTCGGCCTCAGAGGGCTGGATGTTCAATTTCAAAACATTATGCAGAGAAAGGCCTTCTATTCCCAGTCTATGCAGACCCTCCATTACACGAGCTTCATTCCTCAATACATCAAACAGACTGGGCGGGGGGGATGGTATTTAGTAGAAAAAGTTTAAAAAAAAAAAAAAACTCACCATTAAAAAATTTTATCAGTTCAAACTCAATGCCCTGTTCAAACTAGCAGAGAAATCAAAAAAGAGAGGTCTTACCCTTGTTTCATCTTGTCAAAATATATAGAATGAAGTAGGTAGGACTTTCTTCTTAAATATATTTATCAATGTATCTATCAGGTATAAAATTATCTCTAAATATTAACACACAATTTGAGGATGAATAATCCTCAGTGTTTTTTACACTGCATGTTTTAAAAAACACTATGGTAACGTCTCTGTATTATTTCTATATAAATCTACAATTATCTCATAATTAAAAATTTATTTTAAAAAATAACTACATTATATAGATTTAACATAGGTTACAATATCAGTGTCAATCTACAAGGTGCATATATACACAAACACAATAAAAGGTCTGGAAGAATTTATACCCAATGTAAAAGTTTGCTACAGAAGGTAGAAAAGATGAGGAGGAAAAATAAATAAGAAATAAGAAATAAGAAGCCAGGATGAAGATTTTACTTTACTTAGTATTTTTATCTGTGTATCACTTAAAACTGTTTAAATAATCAATTTGCAAACTCTGAAAAATTAAAGAGATATGAGTATATTTTTTACTTAAGGAAAATTACAAATCTGGGCAATCTTTTTAAAGCATCCACATCAATTTTATGAACTTTTTACTAGCTCTGAAAAGCAGTAAGAGCTCAATTAAAATAATTAATGTGAAAAATATCTTATTGTGGGAACTGGTTCTTCTAAAGCATCAGCAGTAGCTTTTGTTTTTACTATTACGAAGCCACAGTATCAACTGTGTCAATCTTAATTCCAAGGACAAAATCTGAATTCTAACCTATCCACCCACCCTCAAAATTCATAAGGCCAATTTAGAACAAGTTAGTCCTGAACCACATTTTAGCAACACAAAAGGATAGATACTTTTTGGGGGGGGTGGGTAAGATTTATTATCCATTTGAGAGAGAAAGGAGAGAGTAAGCAAGGGAGGGACAAAGGGAGAAGGAAAGTGAAACCCAAGCTGATTCCATGTGGGGCTCAATCTCATAACCCTGAAACTACAACTGAGATCATGATCTGAGCAGAAACCAATAGTCAGCCACCTAGCCAACTGTGCCAACCAAGTGTCCCTAGATATTTAAATAATATATGTAAGATGGAACACTTTCTGAGACACGGGATGCAGAGGCAGCATTTTGGATAAACTTACTTCACACAGTTTCCAGAAGTAAAAGAACCTGTTCACACTCTCTCTTTTTTTATGGATAAGTGGAAAACTATAGCTCTAAAAGGGCATCCTCAAAAGACACTTAGGCCTTCAATGTCCAAGGCCTTGAATATACATTATGATAACAAATTACAGAATTATCATCTTCATCCCAGTCATCCACTCATGACTCAGGATTCATTATTCACTGCACTTGGTAAGCCATTAGGCTTTGCAACATGCCACCTCAAGTAGGACAATCTGAACATACTATAAGGAGCTACCATTATATAACCTTTCTGTGAATAAAAAATATTATCCATACCTGAATATATCTTGTGTATCTAAATCAATATGAAGTCCATTGATGAACAGCGCAGAATCTCCAGGCTGTAATCCTAAAGTTCCCTTGAAATACTAAAATATTAAAAAAAAAAAAATTTTTGTTATGGAATAAGGAGAATGTTTAACCAAAATTTCCATGTTTCTGACTCTATTATATGTACAAATGTTGCATCCTCTTATGTATTATAGGAAACCCTAACCCTTAAGATTTCCTTTTATGTACTCCCATAGACCATTCTTAGTATTTATTGCATTGTAATGAAACTGCTAGTTCATATGAAATATACCTCTCCTCCCTTCCTCCTTCCAACTACGATTAATATAACTGTTTCCTATAATGTCAGGGGAAGGAGAAGGAGGGAGACTGGTTGAATAAGCCAAGTGCCGAGAGTCACTTTTCATAAAAAAGGACTTCTATTACTATTTCCTGTTTGTGATGCCAACCAAGGTGGTGATCAGCAGTCACTAACAGCTGTGCCTTCTCGATGAACTCCAGGGATCTAATCTAAAAGGGTTTCAAAACCCCACACCTCCCTTAAACCTTCAAACTAATGCACACTAGGAAATTGAGAAATTGTCCTTGAGGACAGTTCCCACGTGCAACCTAGCTGTCCAAGACCTGGTTTCCAAGGGCCCTTCAACAGCTGCTCCCTGAGACGGTGACTCCATGACACACAGGTGACTGTGCAGTCCCTGCAAACCTTCAGACTTGCCTGACCCATCAGACACACTGCTTCGATGCTATGCTGTAGCTTCTGTTGACTTCTATCTTTCCATTTAATTATTCTTTCCTCCCAAGGAAACTGGGACTACTACTCATATTTCACACCACAGGGAGCTAATCCATACAGCAAAGGGAAGAAACTACTCAGATACTAGCAACAGAACTTAAACCCTTAGTTCTCACAAGGCTGGAAGAAGAAGGACAGGGACTACTGAGCTCCCTTCATTTCCCAAAAATCAGCAAACTAAGAGAAGTAAACTTTAAGGTCCAGTATTGCATGGGTAAAGCATAAAACAATGAGGAAGACACAGCTTTTACTTCTTTGCCCTGTAAGGATTAAATTGCAATTAAAATAAGGAAAAAATGGAGAGTTGCATCAATTCAGAATTGGAATTTCTTACATGGGAAAGAAAAAACTCCATGTCCATCCCCTGACCATAAGAAACACTAATTCTGAGCTGCTAAACTCAACTACTCATACCTATTTAAAGATCTGGGTGCTGGTACAGAGTAAAGTTCACTCTGTGAAAATTCATCACACAAAAGATTGAGGGTTTGTACACACTTTTGCTTGTGTTGTATACTTTTGTATTTTATGCTTTAACAAAATATTTAATAAAAAACAAAAAACAAAGAATCCAGGAAGTACTACAGTCTATATAATTTAATGTTTTGTTCTCTAGTGAGGGAAAGAAGCCATAAAAATCAGATAATATTGGTATTGTTATTGTGGAAATAAAAAACAAGGTAAATAAAAACTATTAATAAGGTTTCTTCAACTTAGTAAATATTTGAGAGAAATTTGGTTTACTTATTCCTCAGACCTATTTAATTAATTAATATCTCATATGTAAAGATTTAAAAACTCTGGGGTAAAGACAGTAGATCGAACTTAAGTTTCCCTCGTGAAACTCTGCTGAAATGTCAGTTTTCTAAAAAGGGACTGTAATAATAAATCCACAACAACAAAGAGAACAAAAAAGTAAAAGGAAAATTAATTTTGAGAAGGTAGAAAGAAAATGCATGAGTAGCAACTGTCTTAGTAAGCCCAAGAAAGCTGAATGCCAGACCAACAGTGGGAAATGCCAATAGAAATCACAAGTTATCCTGTGACAACTCAAAATGCTCAAGAATTGACAGCACAAAGAACACACGTGTGACGGGGCAATCACTAGGCTAAAAAATTATTTCTGATGGACAGCTTTTTAAAGATAAGAGCCCTCAGACTCCCTCGCTGATTTCATACAGTACAGTGACTATTGTCATGACGCCCTCTACTCCAGAAAAATGAAGTCTCATTCCCTGGAAAGAGTGAAAGAAAGAATCTGGGAAGGTGGGAAAATGAAGCACAACTGAGGGCAGGGATCCCATACTGAAAACCGGGAACGGAGCAAAAATATCCCAAATGTTCTTCCTACTGGGCTTCTACCAGGCAAGCAGCCAGACTTCACCCTCCAGGCAGAAGATCTGAAGATCCTTTTCTGGAGACTTAACAGCACAAGAGGAAAGGTATCAGAATACTGACACTGGGATGAATTAGGAAATGGCCATACCAGGAGAACCTATAGTCAAAAAGTCTCATCCTTAAGGCTTTCCATCAGCTCTTTACTGCCTCATTCTCTTCAATAAGAGCAGTGGATCACAAAGCAAGTAAGGAAAGCCTCTAACATTAAGGACAAGAGACCAAAAAGAAAAGTCAACTTAAGAGGACAAAAAGAAAGTTAACTTAAGAGGAAACAGATGATGCAAGAGAGAAGAAAACATACACATGCATCACTGACAGCTTTAGAAAGATTTAAGAACACCACAAAAAGAAGAATCTAGAAACAATAACCTTTGTTAATTAAAGATTTAAAAGATAAAGGAAAAATACCAACAAAGGAGTTGAAAATCTTTCCCAGGAAGTTTAAAAATAAAACATAAAAGAATTAGAAAATAGGAAATAATATGTATTTTTTAATTAGAACAAACTGGTGGAGGAGGCACAATACACAATACCTTAAAAATGAAGAAGTCCCGGGAAACAAAAGAGAGAATGCAGAGGGAATGAGGAAAAGAAATAATTCAAGCAAATTTCGCGAAACTATAGGAAATTATTTTCCAGATTTGGAGGGGCCACCATCCACCCAATAGTACAGAGATTTTCTTAAAAGGCACAGCACTGTGAAATATCAGATTACAGGGACAAAGAAAAGATCCTGAATGATTCTGGAACGAAAAAACAGATCTCATACCAAGGGCTCAGATTTCTCAATAACCACAATAGAAACCAAAATTCCAAGAACCAATTGCCTTCAAACTGTCTCCCTTGACCCGCTGAACTCAGGAATGACATACTGAACTCGGAAACTACTCCTAAAAGGTTCTGTCAATTTCATCTTTTAGAAAATAAAAAATTGCTGGAACAGAAGAAGAAACATTTGAGGATAATGGATGATAACTGTGCAGATGAATCAGAGAGCGCTCTACATCCTCAGCTGCATTACAATGCTAATGTCCCTGGGGAATTATTCATCATTGGGGAATATTCATTCCAAACCCTAATAAAAGGAGACAACTTACCCCTATTGGAACAGTCCCAGTTTTCTAAATTATTTCCCATGATCTCCCTGTTTATACAAATAAAGATCACCTCTGGAGGCAACCCCACCTGGTATGGTCTCTGTCTGTAACTCACCAAAGAGCAGACCCACTTTGGTCCAATAACAAAACTTCTAAATGACTTCCAATCTAGAATTCTATACCCAGCCAAGTTAGCAATAAAAAACAGAAATGGAGGAGTGCCTGGGCAGCTCAGTTGGTTAAGCATCTGCCTTCGGCTCAGGTCATAATCCCAGGGTCCTGGTATCAAACCCCGCATCAGGCTCCATGCTTAGTGGGGAGTCTGCTTCTCCCTCTCCCTCTGCCCACCTCCCTACTTGTGTTCTCTATCTCTCAAGTAAATTAATTAATCTTTTTTTTAAAAAAAGAATGGGAAATTGATTTCTCACAGTTTGAAATTTACCTTGCATGCAACTTTTCTCATGAAGAATGATGTGCTGCACGAAAATAAGGGAGTAAAACAAAACAAAACAAAACAAAAAAAAGAAGCCTTGATATCCAAGAATAGGAGAGCAACAAAAGAGATTAAAGCATGGTCCCAGGATAACTGGAATGTCCTAGACATAAAGAACCAACAGACCACAGTGGAGCAGAACAAAAATTGATAAAATCACAACATAAATATACACAAATTGGAGAGTACCAATATGGAGTAATGGCAGACATTGGGGTGAGGGGCAGTGAAAGAAAGTTAAACTTCATCCTTGTAATGGAGGCCAAGATATAAGGTTTGAAACTGGAAAACACGGTACCAGCTCAAACTTGCTAGAAATATGGGGATAAATATCAAAACAATTAGCTAAGTGTTCAAAGCGGATACTTCTGGTAAGGGAGACAAAATAGGAAGTAAGTCATGTTAGGAGGATACTGTTTATCTAAACAAAGTGGTGGCACCATCTGATTTTTTTATTTTTTAATTTTTATTTATCTATTTGACAGAGATCACAAGTAGCAGAGAGGCAGACAGAGAAAGGAGGAAGCAGACTCCCTGCCGAGCAGAGAGCCCAATGTGGGGCTCAATCCCAGGACCCTGGGATCATGACCTGAGCTAAAGGCAGAGGCTTTAACCCACTGAGCCACACAAGCGCCCTACCATCTGATTTTTTTTTTTTAAGATTTTATTTATTTATTTGACAGACAGAGATCACAAGTAGGCAGAGAGGCAGGCAGAGAGAGAGAGAGAGAGAGAGAGGAAAGCAGGATCTCCGCTCAGCAGAGAGCCCGATGCGGGACTCGATCCCAGGACCCTAGGATCATGACCTGAGCCGAAGGCAGCGGCTTAACCCACTAAGCCACCCAGGCGCCCCTACCATCTGATTTTTTTAAAGATTTCATTTATTTATTTGAGAGAGAAGGAGAGAGAGAGAAAGAGAGAGAGAGAGAGAGAGAGAGACAGTGCCCATGAACAAGCAAGAGTGAGTGGGGAAAGGAGCACAGGAAGAGAGAGGGACAAGTAGACTCCACATTGAGTGCAGAGCCTGACATAGGGCTTGATCCCAGGACCACTAAATCATGACCCGAGCTGAAATCAAGAGTCAAGACACCTAACCAACTGAGCTACCCAGGCATCCCTGATGTTTGAATTGTATTCATATTCAACTTTGATTAAAAATTAAAAATATTTGAGAGTCAGTGGGTTGGGCATCAATCAGTTTAGGTGTGTGTACTTGGGGAGGAGGAAGTGGGGAGGGGGAAAAAAAAATTAAAAATATTTTAAAAGATTACAGAAATAAAACACCACCACCTTTACTAAAAGGAGAGTACAACTATTAAATGTCATTGATGTAACTCAGATTTCCTCATCTTTAAAGATGCAATACTAGGGGCGCCGGGGTGGCTCAGTGGGTTGAGCCGCTGCCTTCGGCTCAGGTCATGATCTCAGGGTCCTGGGATCGAGTCCCGCATCGGCCTCTCTGCTCAGCAGGGAGCCTGTTTCCCTCTCTCTCTCTGCCTGCCTCTCCATCTACTTGTGATTTCTCTCTGTCAAATAAATAAATAAAATCTTTAAAAAAAAAAAATAAAAAAAAAAATAAAGATGCAATACTAAAAAAAGGAAAATAGTGATTTTCCACTGGGTAATACCTTCTGATTTTCTTCTACTTCAGTTCTAAGTTCCAAATTCACTGCTGTTTTTGTTATTGCTCTAAAGAAATAAAAATGTTATTAGTGTTTAGTTAAACATTTGATATAAATGTCTTTAATTTCCCTATAATTACATATGAAACAACACATTGCTCAATACATTAAAAAAAGTAAATAGGAAAAAAAAAAAAAAACTTCACCTTCGCAAATAATTAAATGCATTTCTCCATACAGGTGTATGTACATTTTCATTATTACAAGATATGATACCACAGAAAAGTAGCAGTAGTAACAGCATTTTAAAGCAAGTGCAGTTATCCCCAGGATCTTAAGTTAAATATATGTAACTCTATTCCTATATATGATCTTTACTGTGCACAGGCTAAAGCCCAATGTTAAATTAAGATGACAGACTGCTCATCCTATTTGAGCACTTTTGGTGGAGGTGTAATCCTAAATGTATATCTTCAATAGCATGCTGAACTAAATGACAATGTATTATATGATTTTTAAGTCCTGTCTAAGAAATGTTTTCCAAGACTAATTAAATAAACAAACTTATTTATAAAATATCTCACATCAGAAACCAAAACACCTTTGTTCAGTTACTCGAGAAAAACACTAGCAACCATTTAAGTCATTAGTCTCTAAAAATCTGGATTTTTTAAATTATTTATTTAGAAGATATGGAGGATGATTATACAACTCAAAGCAATAACAAAAAAAGATGCATTCAAAATCTTATTGTGTCATCATGAACAAATCAGCCTCTAGAACTCATTTTCCTCATCACGTTTGAATAAGATGATGTCTATGAAATTCTTCAAGAACAAAAACATTATAGTCCATGCCAGACCCTAGACTGCATACACGAGATTTTGTTAACTCATCCAATCCTGACAGGTAGATATCATTATTTCAATTTTACTGCTGAGGAAGTAAGGTAAAGAGAGGTCACTAATTTGCAAACATCATTCAACTAGCAAATGGCAGACCCAAGGACACAAGCTAGATGGGTCCTTCCAACCACACAAAATCTTTGCCATCTTCCCAAAAAGACAGCATCATTAGCAGTATGGTACTGGTAGTAAAACACTAATTTTCTAAGCATTTTCATACTTTACTTGCCTCGTTTTTCATGGAAACATGAAGATAATTAGGTATATGTCAAAGAGAAGAATATGTCAGAGCCTTACTCTTTATTACCTGGCTTTGGTGGGAAAATTTTGACTAAGATCCTTCATAACTACCAAAGCTAATTCAATAGGAGCAGCCAAGATTCGGGCAGCAGTCTGGAAACTGAGATCTGCAACAAGGTCAAATACAATTTAAAGTGCATTAATCTAATGCAAAGAGAAATAAGAAAAAAACATATTCTTTTCTCACAATTTTCTTGGTAACTGAGAATGCTTGAGAATGCAACCATTTCAGAGAGTGCCTATGGTGTAATTTCAGGTTTTATTCACTTCATAGGTCCCCAGAATATTTACTGTTGTCATTCCTTGCTATATTTGCATAGAACACTAAAGCATATACTAAAACATTTACATTTAGCAGAGGAGAAATCCATCTCGAATCCTTTTCTTTTTTCTGAATCTACAATATACCACAAAATATAACAAAAGACTTCAGTAAATTATGTTTAAAATTTAAAAAAAAAATGTGATAACTAGATCTTTGGACCAGAAAAGCAAAAATATATCCTGCCATGTTAATACGTCTTTAACATTCGACAGATACACTGTTCAAGAAATGTATACATAAAGAAACATACAGACTAAGACAAACATGTATGTACTATTACAAACTTACGAATCTGCTTACACAGATAAAGATATGGTACTTATTTTTATATCTACTTCTAAACAGTGTTATCTGTCTCCCAAAGAACTTCCTCTCTTTTCTGATTAATCATAATTAATCACTCTATCTTGAAAATCTGTGGCACCCTCAAAATCTGGAGAATAAATAACATTAGTTTCAAATTCTACATTTTTAATACCATAAAATATAGTCAAAAAGTAGGCCAGTGATTCCTCTTCATGTTTATTACCTTGCAATTGCCAAACTTTTAAAGGTGCCATTTCATTGGTGCTTTCTACAAGATGTTTTCTGAGTTCTTTCAACTGCCCCTTCAGGTCAGGGTGCAGGTCTCTGAAAGAAACATAAAATCAGTCTTATAAATGTGCCTTCCCTTTCTCAAAGCACAATTAGCTGTTGGCTCCAATATTTCACCTTAGCAAGAAGAAAATTCCTACAATATAGGCAAAATTTAAAGCTCAATTATTTTTCTTATAAATAAGCTAATATAGGGGCATCTGGGTGGCTCAGTCAGTTAAGTGTCTGCATTCAGCTCAGGTCACAAACTCAGGATCCTGGGATCGAGCCCTGGATCTGAGCTCTACATCGGGCTCCCTGCACAATGCGAAGTCTACTCCCTCTGCCCCTCGCCCTACTCATGTTCTCTCTCTCAAATAAATAAAATCTTAAGAAAAAAAGAAAGCTAACATAGAAAATTACAATTTTAAAAACCACAAAATTTACAGATTAAAAAAATGAATCACTACAACAGTGATTCTCTGTGTTGGGGATGGGGATTAGGACTGAGAGTGGGGACAAAGGGGCCCCCAACTCTACCTGTAGTGTTTACCCTTGTTTCTTTCTTTCTTTCTTTCTTCCTGTAGTGTTTACCCTTGTTTCTTTCTTTCTTTCTTTCTTCCTGTAGTGTTTACCCTTGTTTCTTTCTTTCTTTCTTTCTTTCTTTTTTTTTTTTTTTAAGTAAAAGAAGGTGTATGTTGGAAAAAAATCTTGATAAATAGTTCTTTGGAACCGAAAAGAAAGTATGATTACAACCATCAATTCTGGGTGTTAAGTACATGGGTATGTTCTATTATTTTCCATACTTTACTGATCTTTTTGGCTTCTCAAAATAAAATGGAAATATATCACTGTCAGTCCCAAAATGGATTTCTTTCAGCTACATGCTCATAAATCCTTTAATCACATGAATAATACAACTTAAGCTAACCAAGCTTATTGGGTTTCCTTCAGTTTTATCTTGAAATATAGTACATTCTATTTAAAGCTAGTAAAACAGAAGACATGGATATTATCATTTAGATCAGACAACAGATGGCTGGTAGAGTAATTCTGTTCTTCTAAATGCCAGAAAGTCAATATTTCTTAAATGCCACATACAGAAAGTAAAATATTTACTCAGATTCTTCACCTTCCAACCAATCCATTTCCAATCAGTTACTACAAACTCTTCATGGTAAAAATATCAGAAAATGGTCCCATTACTTTAGATAGCTAAATAACTATTCTAAATGGTCACAAAAGAAAATGTCTTCAATACTCTACATACCAACTTTGTGCTCTAAATACATATAATCATAATGCTATCCACAAAATGCTATCCATAAAGCAAACATTAAAAATATGAATATGAAGAGATTCTGGATATCAGGAATCAATAAAAACCAATAAAAATGGAATCTGACTGCATACTAATGAGGCCCAAACTGATGTTAAACACAAAGAAACATGCATATGCATAGGATGAAGTGAACATATACACAGAAATTCAACATGAACTGAGTCATCTCTGCTAAACTATCGTCTGATTAAGTCATTTCACTGGACCAAATGTTAAAGCTCAACTACATGAAACTGGGCCTATATATATTTCTTCAGGATCCATTCTTTTACCCCCCCCAAAAAAAAAGCCCTAAATGAACAAAAACCAAAAAAACCTCACTGTAGCTGTCCTAATTAAGATAGCCAGATAAAGCAGAATTCAAGGCTCTAAACAGTTTTCAAGGTGTAACAGAAATAATTATTCCAGACTGTAAACAATTACCAAGGCATAATAGAAATAATTAAGAACATTTCAAATAACAACTAAGAAGAATTTTCAGCTATAAATTTCTATGATCCTTTCATAAAATGGCTATCAATTTTTTTTTAAGAAAACATCTTTTATCCTCTTTCACATAAAGGAAAATCTAATATATTTCAACTGTATGTACTTTTTTGCATTGTTTCAGGCTATGCTTAGCTTAAACAGCTAGGATCTCTCTCACTTAAAATATTTCTTATTTTCTTGGGAAAAATTGAGTGAAACAATTGTGTTCCTTATGTCAATCAAAAACTGGCATGTAACTTTATGTCATCAACTGCAAGGCCCAAAAAAGGAGATCAAGTAAAGCCATCGGCAGGCCACCTTAATATCATTTAATAATAATGTGCTTCGGATGCCTGGAGATCATAAACTATACAGTAAGTGAAGTGGTAACAGCTTCATATCAGATTACATATATAAAGTAATACTGAGAGATCTGTAATCGGACAGTAATGAGAAAGATGATGCTTGTAAGGGGAGGAAGCCTGGAGCTTTAAGAAAATAAGGGCATTCCCAAAATAATATGCCATACCTTAATTTTCCAAAGAGGAATCCCTGAACTTCATCAATGGGATCATTTTCACCAATCACTGTGGTGTTTACCTCAGTTCCTATAAAGCACAAGCAAATACATATCTAACTGTTTAGAAGGGAAATTAAAATGTTATTAACCTCATAAACTTTGAATCATGTAAAGCAAATTAGAAACACTTGAAATTATAATACCATTTAAAATACTGAATACCTCGGGACGCCTGGGTGGCTCAGTGGGTTAATCCACTGCCTTCAGCTCAAGTCATGATCCCAGGGTCCTGGGATCGAGTCCCACATCGGGCTCTCTGCTCAGCAGGGAGCCTGTTTCCTCCTTTTTCTCTCTGCCTGCCTCTCTGCCTACATGTAATCTCTCTCTGTCAAATAAATAAATAAAATCTTTAAAAAAAATAAAATAAAATAAAATACTGAATACCTCAATGAATATTTTACAGGGTTTTTTTCAAACAAACAAACAGAATGTGTTTTTCAATGTATCTTGTGTTCTGGATAAAGTAAAAATGGATTTCCTCCTTACCTTTTGGAAAATTTCATATGTTAAGAAGCTCAAAATTAATACCTTTAAAATACCTTTTAAAACAGTGGATTTTTCAGTATCAAAATTCTAAGGAATTTGCAATTAGGCAACATAATCCTAGATATAATTATTGAGAGCAGAATGATGAAGTACTAAACTATCCTCCATTTACTCAAACCAATCATTTTTATCTTTAAAATGAGTGCACAAGGAAGAAATACACTACACATAAAACTTGTGGTTCAGGGCACCTGAGTGGCTCAATTATCTGTCTTTGGCTCAGGTCATGATCCCAGGGTCCTGCGATAGAGCTCCATGTCTAGCTCCCTGTTTGGTAGGGAGTCTGCTTCTTCCTCTCCCTCTGCCCCTTCCTCTGCTCATATTCTCTCTTTCTCTCTCTTTCTCAAATAAAATCTTTAAAAAAAAAAAAAAGAAAAGAAAAGAAAAAGAAAACTTGTGGTTGAAATAATGAAATCACAACTCTAGAGTGGCACAAAAGGAAATATATTCAAAAAAAAAAAAATCAACTATTCCAAATGCAGAAAATAATAAAAAACACAAAACTGTTCATTAAGTATAAGAGAGTTTTAAGATTTTACATTGGGTCACAAATCAATGGCTATTTGTGAAATATATATATATATATTATCAATAACAACTGCTACAATTATTGAACTGCTACAATTATTGAACTTCCTGTGCAAAAACACTGCGCTACCTTCTTACATCTTATTTTCTCCTCACAAATACTTTAGGAAGCATATAACATTATCTACACTTTACAAAGAAAAAATTTAGGAGCTACAGAATTCACTTAACATCACTCAACTCAGAGGTAACAGAACCAAAACTCAAACATAGTGTTCATCACACTCCTAAATCTATTATTTTACATTAAGGAAACAAATTCCCTTTCACTCACATTTAAAAAAAACACACTGGTTAATTTACAAATTCACCTTTCACCTGAGTATCATCCTTGGCCTTGTATTCAGTGCTCTTAATCGCCAACTCCACACCATAGCCAGAGAGATAAACAGGCTCCTTCCTGGGATTCTGCAAGCAAAGTAAGTATTCCACCATTACTATCTGGTTCTTTATACATGTCACAGTGTACAAGACATGAGGATATTAATGTCACATAGCCACCATCTAGGATTATACACTCAAAATATACTTAAACTTCCATGGGAATTTCAGCCTCCTTTAGACTGTGTATCCTACCACAAGCAGGGGAAGTATGCTTGTATCCTACCACAAGTAGGGGAATGGGAATTCGAAAACCAGATGAGGGGATAGCTGACAGGGCAAAAGCAGCAAAACCATGTGAAGAAATGGAGAAAAAGAAAAGGAAGTTCCAGAACCTACACACACAGCAGGGTTGAAAACTGATGAGGTTTCAAACCCAAAAGTACTTTGTTGGAACCATGTGTGTTATGTGTTCATTTTTAATTGAATTTAAATGTCTTCAGGTAGGGTTTGGGCTGACCAACTGCCACAGACTTACTACCATCCTGAATGAGAATGGTACTTTAGATATTTTAATCTTAAGTAACAGCAATAAAGCCTAGAAAGCAGAGGAGGAAGGAGAGCAGTTGCCAAAAACTGGATATTAAAAAAAAAAATCTGTTTCTGTTCATACACATTTTCATTTAAAAATTTTATTTTACATGTATGGACTTACCTCAATTTTAC
Organism: Neogale vison; assembly: GCF_020171115.1. Lineage (NCBI taxonomy): Eukaryota > Metazoa > Chordata > Mammalia > Carnivora > Mustelidae > Neogale > Neogale vison. The sequence continues at coordinate 112,707,482 of NC_058093.1, read as the reverse complement.
TGAGCTTACTATGACACAGAAACTTTAAAGGCTGATATGTTTATATATATATATCTTAAATGTTAAATGTTACAGAAGATTTTTAAAACAATTTTAAGGGATGCCTGGGTGGCTCAGTTGGTTAAGCGGCTGCCGCCTTCGGCTCAGGTCATGATCCCAGCATCCTGGGATCAAGTCCCACATCGGGATCCTTGCTCGGCAGGGAGCCTGCTTCTCCCTCTGCCTTTGCCACTCTGTCTGCCTATGCTTGCTCTCTCGCTCTCTCTCTCTCTCTGACAAATAAATAAATAAAATCTTTCTTAAAAAAATTTTTTAATCAATTCTGCTTGCTTTTATTTCTTTAGAAATCTTTCCTTTTCCATCAAATGAAAACATTCCAAAATGGGGGGGGGGGGAAATCTTTAAAGGAACAATATTCAAGAATCAGTTTCAAAAAAAAAGAAATCAGTTTCACAGTATCCTGATTACATTAAATCTAGAATATATAATTTACACGGTTCATTTTTAAGTAGGATGTAAACTTTAAGCCATTTTTAAGCATAATTGTTTTATATTTCTTCAGAAAGGCAAGCAAAATACCTCCTGTGTACAAATAACAGATATGATGAAAAGTAGTTCAAATAATTTTATAAAGGGAGGATATTATTAGCTTATGTGCTAAGGTCATGTTGGGCAAAATAACATTTATAAAAATTCTAAAATAAATCAATACTCACAAGTATATAATGTCTGAATACATAATTGATTTTGCCTGCATTGCTTTTTGACACAAGCTGGAGGTGGAAATTATAAAATTCCTCATAACCAATCTCAGAGTAGAAAATCACCACTGGGCTTTCAGGATTAGATGAGGGATATCTGTGATCTCCTTTGAACAATAAAGGTTTGGGCCTGAAAATAAATATTAAAAGCTTACACTTTTTTTCAGTTTTTATTTCAATTCCACTTAGTTAACATACAGTGTTATATTAATTTGAGGTATACAATATAGTGATTCAACACATCCATACAACAACTGGTGCTCATCCCAAGTTCACCCATCCTCCTACCCCACCTTAAAATTTCAAACTTAGAAACGTTCTTAAACATGGGGTGCCTGAGTGGCTCTGTCAGTTAAGCAGCTGCCTTAGGCTCAGGTCATGATCCCAGGGTCCTGGGATCAAGACCCGTATCAGGGTCCCTGCTCAGCAGGAGAGTCTGCTTCTCCCCCTCCCTCTGCCCTGCTTGTGCTCTCTCTCAAATAAATAAATAAAATCTTTTTTAAAAAAAAGTTCTTAAACATTAAAAACAGTACAAGATGTAGCTATAGCAGCAATAATTTAAGTAAAGATTTTAAGCATCTTAATACAAAGAATATCAAAATCTGAAACAGTTTGCAGTTAGTAAGAATACTGTCAGATATGAATCTTACTTAATTCATGACTAAAAATAATAAAAGTACATTATATAAACACCAACTATAAAACTGCTGACTTTGATTAATAATTGTTACCAATTCTGAAAGAAAGATGAAAGCCAAGAAGAGGAAACCTATCCACATCTCACAACATTAAGACTTTAGTTTTTCTCCTATATAAATAAATTATTCTTTTTAAAAAAAAAAAAGATTTTTATCTACTTTTGAAAGAGAAGGAGAATGTGAGCAGGGAGAGGGACAGAGAGAGAGGGAGAAAGCATCTCAAGCAGACCCCACACTGAGCACAGTGCCTGACATAGAGCTCAATCCCAGAACCCTGACATCAGGACCTGAACTTAAATCAAGAGTCAGAGGCTTAAGTGACGCCACCCAGGCACCCTTGAATAGATTATCCTTTCACCTGGAAACATAAGTACAAATAATGTGAAAAGACAGGATGACTTTAAGCATATAACTTGTCAACCACAGAAACTCCCTCCTCTATTATTTTTACTACTATGATCTTCCTACTAAATGATTTAACATTTAAGTTTTCCTCCTGAATTTTAAAACTTCACCGTCAAAAAAAATTCCCTAATAATACCATCAAGATACTAATAGATCTTGGGGGCCTCGATGGCTCAGTCAGTTGGGTGTTAAACTCTTGGTTTCTGCTCAGGTTGTGATCTCAGGATTATAAGATTAAGTCCCACATTGAACATGGAGCCTGCTGGGGGTTTTCTCTCTCTCTGTGTCCTTCCGAACTCGCTCACTCTCTCAAAAAACAAAAACAAATGAAAACAAAAAAATAAAAAAAAAACCTATGGGACATTCTTACATAGTTATCTTGCATGTGTTAAAAATAATAAGGTATACCTACATATAATAATGGGAAGAAACCTCCTATAAAAATAAATCTACATACCTGTATAAATTTATAACCACAGGGAAAAAAGTTTAAAACAATACGACAAGCAATTAAAAATAGTTACCATCTCAGAAGAGGAGACACCATCGCTCTTTTCTTTATGAAGGCCTACAGTATTGTTTTAACAAGTTAAGAAAAGAGGGTGTTTTGTTTTGTTTTGTTTTGTTTTGTTTGGAAAAAAAAAATTTTTAAGATTTTATTTATTTATTTGACAGACAGAGATCACAAGTAGGCAGAGAGGCAGACAGAGAGAGATGGGGAAGCAGGCTCCCCACCGAGCAGAGAACCCAATGCGGGGCTCGTTCCCAGGACCCTGAGATCATGACCTGAGCCGAAGGCAGAGGCTCACACACTGAGCCACCTAGGCACCCCTGGAAAAAGTTTTTTTAATCCATTAATTATGTTTACCCCAAGACCCCCAGGGAACAGCACTTTACCATGCAAGCCATTTTCGAATATTCATCTCTGAACCTGGAGATAGCTGGAACACATACCCTATTTTCTGGTTGTCATTCTGAGTAAAAGGCTCTCATGCCATTTAGTGAGCAGAGAACAAGTGCTGAGCAGAGAACAAGTGCTGGGCAGATAACCTTAATAAAAAAGAACTACCTTGCCTAAAATGCTCTTCTGGTACAGCAGAGCAACACCACAGAGAGATCACGGCTATCCTATTTATAATGGCCTTAGAGAGAAGGTACAATGCAGTTACTGCCACAGCCAGACAGCAACAGGCACCTGTTATTAGCTGTCTACCAGAGGAAACCTACCATTAAGTAAAAAAACCAGCCCATTAATTACCAATTAAATAGTCAAATTAAGCTTGCACTTATTTTTTAAATAGGCTTTTTCTGAAACTGATAGTACTCTGAGAAATCATTATCATCACTATCATTACTTTCAGACATTGGCTTTAATACACAGGTATTCCCCCCACACACAGGTATTCTTTATTAAGCTAATGACAAAGGCTCTCAGTCATTACTAAAGAGTAACAGTAATATTTAGGACTCTTATTATCTCCATTTCAAAATGAGACAGGAAAAGAAAGGTTAAGTAATTTGCCTAAGTTTACAAAACTATTTTAAGTAATGGAGTTAGGATTCAGCTAGTCAGTCTGGCTCCAGAATCCATACTCTAAGCAACTGTACCTACATACTACAAAACCTGTAAGAAAAATCCGATGATGGATTTGATATAGAGGAAAGCATAATGGGGCGCCTGTGTGGCTCAGTGGGTTAAAGCCTCTGCCTTCGGCTCAGGTTGTAATCCCAGGGTCCTGAGATCAAACCTCACCTCAGGCTCTCTGCTCAGCAAGGAGCCTGCTTCCTCCTCTCTCTCTGCCTGCTTCTCTGCCTACTTGTGATCTCTGTCTGTCAAATGAATAAATAAAATCTTTAAAAAAAAAAAAAGAAGAAGAAGAAGAAGAAAGCATAATGCAATACATGATATTTAACACGAAGAAACACACAATCTACCTTTCAGATGCTGTGAGGAGAAGAGTCTCAAGGGTGTCAAAATCACAGGTCTTCTTTCCATGCACAGAAAAAAATGAATTACATCCTTCTGGTGGAGGCTCATCAGCTGCTATCTGTCATTTAAGACACAAGACATTCTTGTAATGATCTCTAATTGAAGAGTAAGGACATGAATATTCCAAGTCAGTAATTAGAGAGCAATGAAGTAACATCAATAAAAGCAAAAATTAACATCTACTGAACCCCCATGATGTGACAGGATGTAAGAGTTTTTATGTGTCACTGTTTCTTATGTATTATTTCATCTAGCTCCTCCCAATATCACCCCAAAAGGTACTTGTTACCATCATCCCCAAAACAGACTTTAAAATCTCAGAAAAATAACAAAAGATGTCCAGAGTATACAGTATGTACCTTGAAGAAAACTAAGCTTACACAGTTCCTATTAAGTATATTAAGTCCATATAATAAACATAATTACAAATTAACCTGAAACCCCTCTATGACATAGGAAGAATGACATGGCATCTAAAAAAGTAACTGGACCTAAAAAGGATTATAGATGGAAGATAAAATTATCTAAAAGCATAGTAAGACATTCCAGGGAAAGGCTGAATGAGACATGAGTTTATGTTTAAAGTGAAATGCATAAATGCCAACACATAATGAGACAAGTCAAGCTGCAACTTCAATGAGGCACATTGAGAAGAGTGAGTATAATGAGATGAGAAAAGAAAGAATATAATGACAAGTACTGCAGTGTGCACTGTCATTTATGTAATACATTAATATTAAGATGTCCTTTTCTACAAACGTAAGAGAAATAATTCAGAGATGGAAAAATGGAAAGCTTGCCATGTAAAACTGACAGGAAAACTTTTCATTACATTCTTCATTTTTCTGTGAATTATTATAAAACTTACAACACAAAGAAAAGAAAGAATAGTATGATAAAGTCCCATGTACCCATGACCTGGCTTCAGTATTTTCACCTCATGGTCAATCTTATTTCATTCACCTTCCTGCCACACTCCAATGGATCATTCTGACACAAATCCCAAATAGTATCTCATTTGTAATGTTTCAGTTTGTCTCAATAAAAGATCAGAGGTTTGTTTTTTTTTTTTAAATACCTATTACCACCCTTTTAAAATGTAATAAAATTCTGCATAGATGGCAACTGGCAATATGGTTTTTCAATCTTTCCAAGTTCCCTCATTAAAACAGATGATTAAAACTGGATAGCAAATGGATCACATTATGACAAACTGAATGGGAAAAAATATCCCTATGACATAAGACCTGCGGGTATCAGATGCCATTGAGAAGGAAGGAAAGGGATGTTTAATAACAGAGACTCTGATGATCCTGACAAAGAAAACCAAAGAACTAACAGGTTTTCACTGTAAAGTATGGCGGGCCAATGCATTTGTCCCATCTAGTACCAGGTGAGCACAAGGAGGCCCATGAAAAGGTTAAAGGGCTTAGGTTAGTTTAGCTGCTCTGAACTCCCAAAATTCACCAGCTAGTAGTACTTGCAAGGACGGGGCCCCACGGTAAGGAGAAACTACTGAGGGTGCAATGAAACTTGGGAGAGCACGGGGATATAGAGACAACTAAAGAGAAAGTCCAATGAAAATACAGGAGGGGAATAAAGGAAATCCAAAAACCACGCCACCATTTTTTTAAACCACCATACTTCTTTTTTTTTTTTTTCTTTTAAGGTTTTATTTGGTCATTTAACAGAGAGAGAGAGTACAAGCAGGGAGAGCAGCAGGCAGAGTGGGAGGGAGAAGCAAGCTCTCTACTGAGACAGGAGCCAGATGTGGGACTTGATCCCACGACCCTGGAATCATGACCTGAGCCAAAAGCAGCCGCTTAACAACCTGAGCTACCCAGGCATCCCCACCATACTTCTTTTTAACACTACCTAAAATCAAAAGAAGAGGGAGCCATGCCAACCTTTAAAAGATAAGGAAAACCAATTTCACATCAAAAGGAGCAAAAAAGTCTCAACGTCAAATCCTACACAAAGCTAAGAAAAGAGAAGGGGTCAGAATAGAATAACATCTTTATTTTTTTTTTTTAAGATTTTTTTTTATTTATTTGACAGACAGAGAACACAAGTAGGCAGAGAAGCAGGAAGAGATGGAGGAAGCAAGCTCCCTGCTGAGCAGAGAGCCCGATGCGGGGCTCGATCCCAAGACCCTGGGATCATGACCTGAGCCGAAGGCAGAGGCTTTAATCCACTGAGCCACCCAGGCACCCTAACATCTTTATTTTTATGGATGAGGGCTGTCCAACAGAAAATTCAGCAACAACGGAAATCTTCTACATCTGCACTGTCCAATGAGGTAGCCACTTATCACTGGTGACCATCAAACACTTGAAATTTGGCTGATGCAAATGAAGAGCTAAATTTTTTACTTCATTTAATCTGCCTTATTTAAACTTAAACAGTCACACATGGCTACTGACTACTATATTGGTCAGCATAGCTAATAAAGCCATGTCAGAAAAACACAGCCCCAAAACAATGGAAATGTGAACTACAATTTAACAAGTTAAAATATATTAAGAAAATTATATTAGACATAACGAAGAACATAAGGCAGCATTAGAAAAACTCAGAAGTGAGGTGAAAGACTCAAGAGAAAAGAATCTATAAAAGAAAAATCATTGCAAGGAATGCCTGGGTGACTTAGTCATTAAGCGTCTGCCTTCAGTTCAGGTTGTGATCCCAGGGTCCTGACCAGGCTCCCTGCTCAGTGGGAAGCCTGCTTCTCCCTCTCCCACTCCCCCTGCTAGTGTTCCCTCTATCACTGTCTCTGTGTCAAATAAATAAAATCTTTAAAAAAAAAAAAAAAAGAAGAAGAAAGAAAAATCATTGCAGAAATTGAGACTAAACTAGAAGGGGCACAAAAACAAACATGAGAAGTAATGACTTAAAGAAACAGAAGACAGAAGAAGGAAATATTTAAAAATCAGAAAGAAATAAAGAGAAAGCAATTCAGAGAAAGTGACAAAGAAAGTTCAACATGCAGGGAGAGATTATATGAATTCCAAAACAAGGGACTAGAAAAAACTTAAGTTTTAAGAAACCATTCTTGAAATAAACAATGATCTGAAACTCTCTATTAGTAAGTACATATTGGGTATCTGAGAATACTGACCCAGGACAATCACTCTCCAATTTTTTCAACATCATAATTCACTAGAATATAGTGTAAGCCATGTTAAAGAAAAATTAATAATCCTTCAGGGATCTAGACAAAAGGACCAAGAGACTTTAAGAGAAAGAAAACAAGATTATCATCCAACTTTCTCCAAGAAGACTTTATGGTAAAAGAAAAAGAAATATGTTCAAGCATAGGAAAGAAGATATAAAGCAAGGACTTTATATCTAACATATATAAACGTGCAAAACTGAGGTAACATTGTTCCCATGAGCCCCTCTTGAGGAATCTACCAATAAGCAAGAGTCAGAAAAGCCAAATAACTAAAGACATGTGGCAAAAACACTGCTGATGACACCCCATCGTCTAACAGTAAAATTTACAAGTCTTAGTGACAAAGAGAAAATCCTGAAAGCAGACAGGGACAAGAAGTCTGTTACATACAATGGTAAAAATATTAGATTGGCAATAGACTTATCCACAGAGACCTGGCAAGCCAGAAAGAAATGGCATGATATACTCAGAGCACTAAATGAGAAAATCACGCAGCCAAGAATACTATATCCAGCTAGTCTAGCTGGATATAGGAGAGGGGCACCTGGGTGGCTCAGTGGGTTAAGCCGCTGCCTTCGGCTCAGGTCATGATCTCAGGATAATGGGATCGAGTCCCACATCGGGCTGTCTGCTCAGCAGGGAGCCTGCTTAACCTCTCTCTCTCTGCCTGCCTCTCTGCCTACTTGTGATCTCTCTCTGTCAAATAAATAAATAAAATCTTTAAAAAAAAAAAAAGAAAGAAAGAAAAAAGAAAATAGAAGGAGAGATAAAAAGCTTCCAAGACAAAAACTAAAAGAATTTGTAAACACCAAACCAGCCCTACAGGAAATACTGAAAGGGGTCCTTTAAGCAAAGAGAGAGCCTAAAAGTAGTAGACCAGAAATGAACAGAGACAATATACAGTTAACAGTCACCTTACAGGCAATACAATGGCACTAAATTCATATCTCTCAATAGTTACCCTGAATGTAAATGGGCTAAATGACCCAATCAAAAGACACAGGGTATCAGAATGGATTAAAAAAAAAAAAAAATCAATATGCTGCCTACAAGAAACTCATTTTACACCCAAAGACATGTCCAGATTTAAAGTCAGGGGGTGGAAAACAATTTACTACACTAATGGACATCAAAAGAAAGCTGGGGGGCACCTGGGTAGCTCAGTGGGTTGAAGCCTCTGCCTTAAGCTCAGGTCATGATCCCAGGGTCCTGGGATCGAGCCCCGCATCGGGCTCTCTCCTCAGCAGGGAGCCTGCTTCCCTTCCTCTCTCTCTGCCTGCCTCTCTGCCTACTTGTGATCTCTGTCTGTTTAATAAATAAATTTTTAAAAAAAGAAAGAAAGCTGGGGTAGCAATCCTTGTATCAGATAAATTAGATTTTAAGCCAAAAATTATAATAAGCAATGAGGAAGGATACTATATCATACTCAAAGGGTCTGTCAACAAGAAGATCTAACAATTTTAAATATCTATGCCCCTAACATGGCAGCAGCCAACTATATAAACCAATTAATAACAAAATCAAAGAAACGCATCGACAATAACACAATAATAGTAGGGGACTTTAACACCCCCCTCACTGAAATGGATAAATCATCCAAGCAAATGAACAACAAGGAAATAAAGGCCTTAAATGACACACTGGATCAGATGGACATCACAGATATATTCAGAACATTCCATCCCAAAACAACAGAATACACATTCTTCTCTGTGCACATGGAACATTCTCCAGAACAGATCATATTCTGGGTCACAAATCAGGTCTCAACCAGTACCAAAAGACTAGGATCATTCCCTGCATATTTTCAGACCACAATGCTCTGAAGATAGAACTCAATCACAAGAGGAAAGTTGGAAAGAACTCAAATACATGGAGTCTAAAGAGCATACTACTAAAGAATGAATGGGTCAACCAGGAAATTAAAGAAGAATTGAAAAAATTGATGGAAAAATATGATAATGAAAGCACAACTGTTCAAAATCTGTGGGACACAGCAAAGGAAGTCCTGAGAGGAAAATATATAGCGATACAAGCCTTTCTCAAGAAACAAGAAAGGTCTCAAATACACAACCTAACCCTACACCTAAAGGAGTTGGAGAAAGAACAGCAAAGAAAGCCTAAACCTAGCAGATGAGAAATCTAAAGGTCAGAGCAGAAATCAATAAAAAAGAAACCAAAAGAGCAGTAGAACAAATCAACGGAACTAGGAGTTGGTTCTTTGAAAGAATCAATAAGATTGATAAACCCCTGGCCAGACTTATCAAAAAGAAAAGAGAAAGGACCCAAATAAATAAAATCATGAATGAAAGAGGAGAGGTCACAACCAACACCAAAGAAATATAAACAATATAAAAAACATATTATGAGCAACTATACACCAGCAAATTTGACAATCTGGAAGAAATGGACGCATTCCGAGAGACGTATAAACTACCAAAAATGAACCATGAAGAAACAGAAAACCTGAACAGACCCATAACCAGTAAGGATATTGAAGCAGTCATCAAAAATCTCCCAACAAACAAGAGTCCAGAGCCAGACAGCTTCCCAGAGGAATTCTACCAAGTTGTTTGGTTTTTTTTTAAGATTTTATTTATTTATTTGACAGAGAGAGAGAGATCACAAGTAGGCAGAGAGGCAGGCAGAGAGAGAGGGGGAAGCAGGGTCCCCACTGAGCAAAGAGCCCAATGCAGGGCTCAATTCCAGGACCCTGAGATCAAGACCCAAGCCGAAGGCAGAGGCCCAACCCAATGAGCCATCCAGGTGCCCTCTACCAAACTTTTAAAGAAGAATTAATTCCTATTCTCCTGAAATTGTTCCAAAAAATAGAAATGGAAGGAAAACTTCCAAATTCATTTTATGAGACCAGCATTATCTTGATCCCAAAACCAGACAAAGACCCCATCAAAAAACAGAATTAAGACCAATATCCTTGATGAACACCAATACAAAAATACTCATCAACTTACTAGCCAACAGGATCCAACAGTATATTAAAAGGAATCATTTACCATGACCAAGCGGGATTTATTCCAGGGCTGCAAGGTTGATTCAACATCCGCAAATCAATGTGATACAAGACATTAATGAAAAGAAAGAACAAGAACCATATGATATTCTCAACAGACGCTGAAAAAGATTTGACAAAGTATAGCACCCTTTCTTGAGCTCAAAACTCTTCAAAGTGTAGGGATAGAGGGTCCATACCTCAAAATTATCAAAGCCATCTATGAAAAGCCCACGGCGAATATTATTCTCAATGGAGAAAAACTGAGAGCTTTTCCATTAAGGTCAGGAACACAGCAGGGATGTCCATTATCACCACTGCTATTCAAAACAGTCCTAGAAGTCCTAGCCTCAGCAACAGACAACAAAAAGAAATTAAAGGCATCTGAATCAGCTAAGAAGTCAAACTCTCACTCTTTGTAGATGATATGATACTTTATGTGGAAAACCCAAAGACTCCACTCCAAATCTGCTAGAACTCATACAATAATTCAGTAAAGTCTCAGGATATAAAATCAATGCACAGAAATCAGCTGCATTTCTATACACCAACAACAAGACAGAAGAAAGAGAGATTAAGGAGTCAATCCCATTTACAATTGCACCCAAAACCATAAGATACCTAGGAATAAACATAACCAAAGACACAAAGAATCTGTACACAGAAAACTATAAAGTACTCACGAAAGAAATTGAGGAAGACAAAGAATGGAAAAATGTTCCAAGCTCATGGATTGGAAGAACAAATATTGTGAAAATGTCTATGCTACCTAAAGCAATCTATATGTTAATGCAAATCCTATCAAAATACCATCCATTTTTTTCAAATAAATGGAACAAATAATCCTAAAATTTATATGGAACCAGTAAAGACCTGGAATAGTCAGAGGAATGGTGAAAAAGACAGACAAAGTTGGTGGCATCACAATTCCACACTTCAAGCTCTATTACAAAGCTGTCTTCATCAAGACAGTATGGTACTGGTACAAAAACAGACACACAGATCAATGCAACAGAATAGAAAGCCCAGAAATGGACCCTCAGCTCTATGGTCAACTAATCTTTGGCAAAGCAGGAAAGAATGTCCAGTGGAAAAAAGAGTCTCTTCAACAAATGATGTTGGGAAAACTGGACAGCAACATGCAAAAAAATGAAACTGGACCATTTCCTTACACCACACACAAAAATAGGCTCCAAATGGATGAAAGACCTCAATGTGAGAAAGGAACCCATCAAAATCCTTGAGGAGAACACAGGCAGCAACCTTTTCGACATCAGCCATAGCTAACTTCTGCCTAGAAACATCCCCAAAGATAAGGGAAACAAGTGCAAAAAGGAACTATTGGGACTTCATAAAGATCAAAAGCTTTTGCACAGCAAAGGAAACAGTCAACAAAACCAAAAGACAACTGACAGAATGGGAGAAGATATTTGCAAATGACATATCAGATAAAGGGCAAGTATCCAAAATCTATAAAGAACTTAGCAAACTCAACACCCAAAGAACAAATAATCCAATCAAGAAATGGACAGAGGACATGAACAGACATTTCTGCAAAGAAGACATCCAGATGGCCAACAGACACATGAAAAAGTGCTCCACACCACTCGGCATCAGGGAAATACAAATCAAAACCACAATGAGACACCACCTCACGCCTGTCAGAATGGCTAAAATTAACAAGTCAGGGAATGACAGATGCTGGTGAGGATGTAGAGAAAGGGGAACCCTCCTACACTGTTGGTGGGAATGCAAGCTGGTGCAACCACTCTGGAAAACAACATGGAAGTTCCTCAAAAAGTTGAAAACGGAGCTACCCCCCTATTAACCCGCAATCGCACTACTGGGTATTTACCCTAAAGATACAAATGTAGTGATCCAAAAGGGCACATGCACCCAAATGTTTATAACAGCAAAGTCCACAATAGCCAAACTATGGAAAGAACCCAGATGTCCATCAACAGATGAATGGATAAAGAAGATGTGATATATATATATACATACACACACACACACACACACACACACACACACACAATGGAATACTATGCAGCCGTCAAAAGAAATGAAATCTTGCCATTGCAACAATGTGGATGTAACTAGAGGGTATTATGCTGAGCGAAATAAGTCAATCATAGAAAGACAGTTATCAAATGATATCCCTGATATGAGGAATTTGAGGGGCAAAGTGGGGGGGTTGGGAGGTAGAGAAAGAAAAAATGAAACAAGATGGGATTGGGAGGGAGACAAACCATAAGAGACTCTTAATCTCACAAAACAAACTGAGGGTTGCAGTGGGGAGAGGGGAGAGGGGTAGGGAGAAGATGGATGGGTTATGGACACTGGGGAGATTATGTGCTATGGTGAGTGCTGTGAAGTATGTAAGCCTGAAGATTCACAGACCTGTACCCTGGGGCTAATAATACATTATATGTTAATTAAAAAAATAAAAATAAATCATGCAAGTAAAAAAAAAGGACTGGTGGTTGAGCATTAAAGATATGACTTATAGAACTAAGATGAAATGAGGGTTCAAGGAGAGAGTATGAAACATACTCTCTAATACTTTCATACTCTAATATGAAACATCTATGCTCTAGGTTAGAATACATTCATTTTTAAAAGTGGGGGAAGGGAAAATGGGGATCACTAAGCCAAAAGAAAAATTTTTAATTGTTTATAAAAATGTAATTGTGGAGGCACCTGAGTGGCTCAGTCAGTCCGACTCTTGATCTCAGCTCAGGTCTTGACCTCAATTCAAGTCCCACACTAGGCTCTGCACTAGGCGTGGGGCTTACTTTAAAAAAAGAAGAAAAGAAAAAAGAAAAGGAAAGAAGGAAGAAAAAGAAAGAAAGAAAAAGATGTAATTGTGGAAATGGTAGGACTACTGTTATTAAGGTTACTATGTATGTAACATGGATAAAACAAACAAGTAAACCACAAGATAGTCTAATTCTACCATCCCTTATAACCTTGAGAACCAATATTCTTAGTGTGGAAGAAAAGACCTATAGCTGTAACAAAGTAGTCCTTAATTTGAATTGGAAATAATCAGTATGAACGCATGAAGTATTTCATCTTTACATAGCTCTATCTATTTTGCCTTTAGATATACAAGTAGTCACCTCCTACCTCTACCCATTTAAAAGTCCTAAATACAATGACCAACCCATTGCAGTGCATATCCCTAGTGCCTAGACTGTGCTCTTAAAATACCATTCCTACTGGGACGCCTGGGTGGCGCAGTTGGTTGGACGACTGCCTTCGGCTCAGGGCGTGATCCTGGAGTCCCGGGATCGAGTCCCACATCAGGCTCCCAGCTCCATGGGGAGTCTGCTTCGCTCTCTGACCTTCTCCTCACTCATGCTCTCTCTCACACTCTCTCTCTCTCAAATAAATAAATAAAATCTTTAAAAAAAAAAAAAAATACCATTCCTACCAAAAGAAAACAACAAGCAAACAAAAAATTTTAATGAGCCTCCTAGAGAAATAGTGGATCTCAAATCTATAGCCAGAGACATACAAGATAAATCTGAAACTACTTACCATACCCAGAGAGCAAGGAAGCAATCAAAGACTACCAGCATTACATCAAAAGAACTCAGTAGAATACTCACTTTGTTTTCCAAAGTTAGTACAAAGCTCAGTGATCAATACACTATAGTACTTCCACAAGTAAAGACATATCAATCAATGGAGTAAAAAGCCCAGAAGTAAACCCTCATACATACACTCAACTGATTTTCAATAAGGGTGCTAAGACTAATCAATAGAAAAAGGACAGTCCCTCAATAAATGATGCTGGGAAAACTAGATATCTACAGGCAAAAGAATGAAGATGGATTCTTACTCTATAGCATATACAAAAATAAATTCCAAATGGATCAAAGACCTAACTTGAGAGATAATATGTAACCATAGAACTCTTAGAAGAAAACATAGGGGTAAAGTTTCATGACACTGGATTTGGTTATGACTTCTTGGATACGACACCAAAAGCACAGGCAACAAAAGCAAAAATAAGATAAAACAGCTTCATCAAAATTTAAAAATTTTGTGTATCAATGGACACTACCAACGGTGAAAAGGCAACCCACAGAACATGAGAAAATATTTGACAAGTATATATTTAATAAATGATTAAAAGCCAGAGTATATAAAAAAAAACTCCTACAACAGGGGCGCCTGGGTGGCTCAGTGGGTTAAAGCCTCTGCCTTCAGCTCAGGTCATGATCTCAGGGTCCTGGGATCGAGCCCCACATCGGGCTCTCTGCTTGGCAGGGAGCCTGCTTCCCCCTCTCTCTGCCTGCCTCTCTGCCTGCCTCTCTGCCTACTTGTGATCTCTGTCTGTCGAATGTATAAAATAAAAAATCCTTAAAAAAAAAAAAAAAATACTCCTACGGCAACAACAAAAATCAATCCACCTGAAAAATGGGTAACAACAAATAAAGGACAAATCTCCAAAGAAGAAACACAGATGGCCAATAAACACATGACAAGCTGCTTCACATTGCTGGTCATTAAGGAAATGAAAATCAAAATCACAAGATACCACTTCCCCCCTATGAGGACAGCCAGTATCAAAACCCAGAAAATAACCCAAGTGCTGGGAAGTATGTGGGAAAAGTGAAATCCTGATACATTACTGGTGGGAATGTAAAATGGTGCAGCTGCTATGGAAACAGTTTGGTAATTCCTGAAAATGTTAAGTACAGAATTGTCACATGATCCATGAATTAACACTCTTCGTTTACACCCAAAAGAACTGAAAACAGAGACAAAACCAGACAGTCATAAACCAATGTTCCAAGCAGCATTATTCACAATAGCCAAAGGAAGAAACAATCCAAATGCCCAGTAACAGATGAATGGAGAAATCAAATGTGTTATATACATCCAATGGAATATCATTCAGTTATAAAAAGAAATTAAATTCTGATACATGGTACAACATGGATGAAGTTTAAAAACATTATGCTATGAAAAATAAGCCAGACACAAAAGGACAAACACTGTATGATTCCACTTAAATGAGGTATCTAAAATGGGCAAACTCAGAGATGGAAAATAGAATGGTGGTTACCAGCCAAGGGGGAGAGGGTAAGGGGGGATGGAAAGTTATTATTTGAGGAATATAAAGTTTTAGTTTTGCAATATGAAAGGAGTTCTGAAGATGAATGATGGTGATTTTGCACAACAATAAGAATGTCCTAAATACCATCATACTGCATACTTAAATTAATGCCCAAGATGATAAATCTTACCTTACCTACATTTTCCCACCAAAAAAAGTTGAAACAAAAAAACTAAATGGTTAAAGTAAAAGGATGCTAGTGAACCAAACTCATTCAAAAACCTGGTAAATGGCAGGAAAGACTCAAGGATGTATTCTGCCTTCCCCACATGAACAGCACCAGGTGAGGGTATGTACAACAACAAAAAAAGAATGAGAGTCACCACTTTACATCCCACAAAGAATTAATGGATTAAGCATAGAGCAGGACTGACTGCTAAATCAAAAAGAGAAGAAAGACATTAAGCATCTCCTAATGAAACAGAACACTACCTATGCACTTGCCAAAAGGATGAAACACAATTCTCACTGAGCCTCTAGATCAGCTGCCAACGTGCCAGAAACAGACAGAGAAAAACTTGAACTGCATCATGAGTACCAACATGTGATCAACAAAATACAGACTGCAAAAAAAATTATTCAAAGAAAAGAAAGGAATAGAAGAAGAACCTGTAAATCCAATGCCCCCCCGACCAAAAAACAATTATCAAAATTTTTAAAACTTAGCAAGACTAAACTATTGTGTGGAGATGCACTCAGGCAATATAATGATAACGAAGTGCAGCAAGTCATTTCAAACAGAGGTTGATACCCTCCTGTTGGGGGGGTAAAAGGTAGCCGTGATAAGAGCAGAGCACAAGAAGGGCAGGCTGCCAGAGGGCCTGGCTAAGTTCTACTTCTCGACCTGGGGGAAAATTACGAGTACTCACTTCGCAAAAATCCATTATACTACATATTTCTTGTGAGTGGTTTTCTATGCCTCCTTTATTTTATAATAAGACAGTGTTTTTAAAATTAACATTTCTTTTACATCAAATATATGATCGGTGTATACTCATCTTCGATTCTTTTTTTTTTTTTTACAATGGCAGTCTGTTCAACTCAAAATCCAACAAGATCCACACACTGCATTAAGATGACACATATTTTAAGTCTCTCTTGAAGTTCTTCCTTCCCTTCTTTCTTTCTTTATAACATTTGTTGAAGAAATCAGATCATTTAACTACAAATTTTCCTACATTCCAGATACTCTTATTACCCCTGTGATATTGCTTTGTATTTCCCATCCCCTGAGTTTCCTGAGAACTGCTTTTAGATCTACGGCTGTGATCTGATTCATGGTCAATTGGTTTAATAAGGCTGTATCTCCTATGCTGTGCTATATTAAAAGTCTGGTAGTTTCATTTATGTGTGGATATTCTTTTCTTTTCTTTTTAAAGAAGAAAATAGTGTAAATTATGTTTTTTTACTAAAAAAAAAAAAAAAAAAAAGCTGTGATCTGAAGATTTAATGCCAGCTTTGCTTTCTATTTATAAACAAATCCTCAGAAATTTCAATCAGAAAAGTTATAGCTCTGTAACACAATGCCAGCACAACCACAATATATCCAATCACCATGTTATACCAGCCATAAAAAATACTCTTATCTCTAAGCACTGAATTTACCTGCTGGAAGGCTTGAATTGTAGCTGAATACGAATGAAGGGACAAGCAAAATTTCAACAAATTCTGCTGTAGAGGTGACAGAAACTGAAATGCAGCTTCTAATATTGTGTGATAATAGGAATAATCAGTACCTGTCAAAGAAGAACATTATCCAAAATAATTACACATGGCTAGATATATGCAAATAAGATAGTTCATAAAGTATAAAGCTATGTGTTACAGAGGTATATGGTGGCAAAATTTTACCACTCTCCTATCTGGAACTGTTGTCAAATGCTTAGAATTCCCTAGAATATAGGAAGTAATTGTACTCTTCCTCTCTTCTTCCCTTTGTTCACATTATTCCCTCTACCTGGACTGCATCTATCCCACTTACCTGGATGACTAACTCCTACATACCTCCACAAGAATTCAGCTGTGACATCACCTACTCTGCAAAGTCACTCCCAACCCCTACCCCATGCCTCACTGGAACAAGTACATCTTTTCTTTGATCCTATACTATTTCTCTGCTTACCTCTTTCAATTACCACATCATTTACGAAATTATTTACTCACTACCTACCTCTCTCCAAATAGTTTTTGAGCCCCCACAGGCAGAAGGTTTATTGTATTTATCTTTGTATCCCCAGTGCCTACCATGTTTGTTATTCACTCAAATAACCCAACAAAACTGAGCAGTGTGGGCACCTGGGTGGCTCAGTTGGTTAAGCAACTGCCTTCGGCTCAGGTCATGATCCTGGTAGTCCCAGGATCAAGTCCCACATCGGGCCCTCTGCTCATCAGGGAGCCAGCTTCTCCCTCTGCCCCTTGCCCCTTTCATGCTCACGCTCTCTCTCTCTCAAATAAAAAAAATCTTAAAAAAAAAACAAAAACTGAGCAGTGTAATGAGGAAGTACAGAGTATAAAAGGATATTAACAAAACTGTAGTTTGGGAAGAAGCATTTAAACAACTGGAACAAACTATCTGAGCTGGAAAAAAAAAAAAAAAAATATGTACCAGTATGAAAAACTCCCCAGAATATATTGTTAAAGCGCAAGGTACAAAGCAATATACAGTTGAACCTTGAACAACACAGGGTTTAGGGGCATCAACTGCCCCATCAGTCAAAAATCCACATATAGGGGTGCCTGGGTGGCTCAGTGGGTTAAGCCTCTGCCTTCGGCTCAGGTCATGATCTCAGGGTCCTGGGATCCAGCCCCACATTAGGCTCTCTGCCCGGCGGGGAGCCTGCTTCCCCCTCTCTCTGCCTGCCTCTCTGCCTACTTGTGATCTCTGTCTGTCAAATAAATTAATAAAATCTTAAAAAAAAAAATCCACATATAACTTTGACTCCCCCAAAACTACTAATAGCCTATAGGTGACAGGAAGCTATACTGATAACATAAAAGTAAATTAACACACATCTTGTATGTTATATGCAATTTTATGCATATAATAATAAAGCTAAAGAAAATGTATTAAGAAATCATAAAGAGAGAGTGGGTGCCTGGGTGGCTAAGTCGGTTAAGCGGCTGCCTTCAGCTCAGGTTATGATCCCAGGATCCTGGAATCCAGTCCCGCATCGGGCTCCCGGCTCAGCGGAGAGCCTGCTTCTCCCTCTCCCTCTGCCTGCTCCCTCTCCCTCTGCCTGCCGCTCTGCCTACTTGTGCTCTCTATCTCTCTGTCAAATAAACAAACAAAATCTTAAAAAAAAAAAAATGGAATCATAAAGAGAAAATACATTTAAGTACTACACTGTATTCACAGAAAAAAAATCTGAGTGTAAGTCAACCCATGCAGTTCAAACCCATGTTATTCAAGGGTCAACTGTACATAGTGAGCTATCTTTTTTACTGTTAAGAAAGAATGAGAAATAAGAATACATATGATGTATTTATTTAAAAAAAAAAAACACTGAAGGCTAAACAAAATAATTTAAACAGTTATAAAAAGCAAGCGAGAAACAGGAGGGGGACCGGGAAAGAACAAGATTTTTCTTTATAAGCCTTTTAAAAGCTTGACTATTAAATCACATATTATGTATCAAAAAGTATTTTTAAGGAATATAACTAACATTTTAAAAAGTAAAATATAAAAGGTTCTATATGGCATTAGCATCTTCTAAGCAGAAAAAGACACCAGAAATAAATACTTAAAATGTTGCCAGATTGTTAATGGTCAATACCTTTGGGTGGTGGGCAATGGATAATATTTCAAATAAAATATTTAACACACTTTTATGATCACTTTCAAAAATTCATACTACCCCAACTTTAACCAAGAACACATTATCATTTATATTGAGGAAATTTCATTTTAAACATCAGAGTTCAAATTTCATTATAAAACCCACTTCGATAAATTTGTTTTATGAAACTGTAAACTAAAAGTAAAATGATTTTTTTCGGTAACACAAACAATTCCAGTTGACTCTAAATTATGTAACTCAAACTACAGATGCTTGCTCAAACCTTTATGTACTAATATCACAAAAAAAGAAATTCAGACTTGGCTTTTAAAATTTGTATTATTTTAACTAAAAATCAAAAAGCTAAAATCAATTCAGTTAAATACTAATAGCAATCACTTTGTTTTCACACATTTGCTCTACAACAAGGCCTGTCAATGTAACATTCAAGGTTTTAGCTACCCAAGTTATCTGCATCTTTAACTAGTAATGTTTATACTACAAATATCTATAAAGCTTATATTGAACTAGAAAGTGTGAATGCACATCATAAACTGTAAACAAGTGATACAGTTGACATTGGCATTCATCTGATACCTCAACACTCAAGCTGTGGGTGGCTGGCAGGCGCAACAGGAAACATTTTGGATAGCACTAACTTAATGATAATGAACCTAACGAGAATAGATCAGCTGTGCAATTAGTTCATAAGAAAAGAAAAAGGGAATCAAATCAATGGTAATTAAGTTAATACTAAATGATTTTAAATGAATTTGACTTCTATAAAATATTCATATAGCACTTCTAATAAAACAATACAAAAGAACAAAAACAAGCAGGGAGAAAGAAATCAAAGGTAGTACTTATAGACAAAGTGATAAACTGCTTCAAAAGCAGTAGTTTGTGTTGGCTCTGCTGACTACCATCACAACTCTAGTCATTAAGATAAAAACATTTTCCTTTAATTACTAAGCCATAAATACTGTGAAAGAGACCATTTTTTCCTAATATTTTCCCAGATACCAAAGTCAAAGAAGCATTTGCTTCAATTTTACCGTGATGATCGGATGATCCAATATTTTGACTGGCTTCTACAAAATTCCAAAATTTCTCTTGACTGTCTTCTGCTAAAAACTCACTGGGAGAAAAGGGGGAAATATCAGAAATAAAACAACTTAATAAAATCTTCTAATGTATGCTACATTACTAAAGAAAGTAAAAATAGGTTTTTAAGTTTCCAAATGTCCAGAGTTTGGCTTTTATAATATACATTATACACAAGCATGTATAATATATATTCTAATGATAAGCAAGTCTTATTAGCTTATTGACTATTGATAACTAATTAGCTTAGTAGCTTACTCACTTATTCATATTAATAGCCTAATAGGTATTCCATAAGAAACCTGGAACAACTATGTAACAAGAGGAAAGTTCCAATATAAATAAATCTTATGAAACCCCATTTTGTTGAAAACGCTGTTGGTAATAGCAGAATTACAAACTGACAATTCTGGTACTAGTTCTGTTCATTTATTCTCTGAAAGACCTTACAAATTACAAAAAAAAAAAATGTTTTACCTAAGGTTCTCCCAAGGAAAACATGAACCCTAGAGAAATTTCTAGGAGACCAAAGGCAGCATGTTCCAAATTTTCAAGATCACCAAATTTCAGTTTAATAAAATAAGTTCTTAGAACTTAATGCCACCTTAATTTTTTCTTGACTTTATTCTACAGACCTAAATAATGGCCATTCTAAATTTCCCTTCATTCCAGAGCCGAAAATCACTAAAAGAAAATGTGTATACTGATCAAATGATTCATGTAAATTAGTCATCTTCTCCTCTGAGACGGAATACTAACGTAGTGGTGATCTTTCACTGTCTTATAGCAAACTACAGATCTGGATCTCAGCTTACCTAGCCAAAGGAAGACTTTCCCATTACTTGTCAACACTGGGGTGTACAACTCTCATTCTACTCCACAGCTAGACACAGAAATATGGGAAAAATAAGAAACATTTCCTGGTAACACACAGCCTCTCTAAAAATAGGTTTCTGAAAATACCCATTATCATAATTTATTAAATTATTTAGTACCTCCTTGAATGTGGGATTTTTCTAAGCTTTCTAGGCTTATGGTCTAAGAAAACAAGATATTAAGACAAATAGATTATGATATTCAAATAAACACTAAATTCACAAATTAAAGCTGCATTCACAAGATAGGCTTGTGGAAAAGGGGGGAAGGATAATACACTCAAAGGTTATAATGGTGAGAACAAGGATTCACTGAAGCTAAGACCCTCCTGTGTAAAGGCCAACTGCAAATAAATATATGCTCCTCATATAATTACAGGAAAACTTGAAATATATATTCTCCTTCAACCCACTGAATAAATAAGTCTTATGACACATAAGTTTCAAACAGTCCTAAGAAAATTAATTACTAGATTCACTGAACTAACCCAAGGAGGGTAAGAACAATACAAGATAATATTAAAAGGAATGCTGCCATTTGTTTACAGTATAATTCCGTTTGTTTGCTTTTCATTTTAAATTGTTGTTTCACTTCTTATTTATTCCACTGAGTAAAACAGCTACAATTTTTCAGATGAAATTATATGATATCTAGGATTTGTTTTAAAATAGTCCAGGGGGATAAAGGAGGAGGGTAGTGGTAGTTATGGATTAATCCACTTGAGTTGATAAGAGCTAAAACTGGGTGACAGGTAGAGGGAGAGCACATTATATGTACCATTCCACTTACAAATGTTTTGAAAGATCACAATAAAAAGTTTTTAATTCAATGACAAAAGAAAGGAAAAAAAAACATAAACAACCTGAATGTCCACCAGATAGCAAAAATCTGGTAACTTGTTTTCTAAATTCCCAGAGTTATTGTTGGAGATCAGAAATGGTCTTTCTTCCATAAAGAAGTAGAAAGGGAAGGGAAATGAATATTTAAGGAGGGCTTACTATGTGACAGGCACTATGCTTGGCATATTCACTCATGTCCTTAAATCCTCACAGCCACCCTGATTTAGAATCATTTTTAGAATAAAGAAACTGTAACTCAAGAGAGGTTATTGATTTGCTTAAGGGCATAGAATTAGCAAATCAAAAATCTGGAATGCAAACTCAAATCTATTTGATCTCTATCATGCTGAATTCTTGGGCCATTACAGTATCGAGTACTCAACAAATGATTATTGGTTTCTATTTTAATAATAGTACTTTACTTATACAATATTTCTGTCAGTAATTATGGCTGTTCTACTTCAATTAAATTTATATCACTTCATGAACAACTAGAAAGCTACAACTGCTTCATTAGGATCAGGCTTAACCTAAAAATAACATGGGAATATTTTTAGTCCCTAAGGACTAGATGCAGGGAAGGCAAAATATCTGTGGTAGTTGCAGGTCTCAATGTGTAGAGATACATTCTGTCCCCTCTCCCTCATTCAGATGGACAATGCTATGATCTGCCATCAATGTCCTCCATGGACCTGGGAGGGAAGAATGGTGGCTTCAGCTACTTCTGGAGGCAAATATCAAGGATTTCTAATAATGCTCAACTTATTTCTGAGTTGCCTAGATGTCCCATTACCTTGCCAAAATGTCTGCAAACAGCCAAAGAAGGGGACTAAAAATAATCAATCAAAATGGCAAATGGTCAGGAAATCATAAAAAGGGGCGATATTTGTAAAAGGCAAAGTTGGTGGAGGAAGTGATATACATTATGCACTTCACAGAGATCAACGAAACTGAAAAAAATGAGTTAATTAAGACTGACAGTTTTAACATACTTTCTCAAAAATCCCATAAGTATATGCCATAAAAATCTTCTGAAACAATGTACAAAACCAAAAAATATTATTCTAAGTGAGAGTAACTGAGTGGCACTCAAGAAAGAATGCCAAGCAAAGTACTATAAAACATGTTACAGTTAATTGCACAAAATTATTTAGAAAGTGATAGTAAATCCTAAACACTTAGATTTACACCAACAAATAATCCTAAATAAGAATGGAGGGCAAAAAAGGTCAACTATTAGAGTCCGCTCAGACAGTTAGATCTCAACCAACCTTCGGTCACTTTACTTATAAGTGCCCTCTCCATCTAATAAAGTTCTGACACTGGAAGAGTTCAATCCATTTATCAACTCGTAACACTGCTGTGAAATAAACGCAGTAGTAATTTTTTCTTTTGGCCATTTTATTGCTGAGAGAAGGGAGGCACAGAGGAGTGATACAAGCTTAAGTCTGATCAGCAGAAAATCCATGAGGCTCCTCAGCAAGCCAAAATCAGATCCTAAAAGTCCCACTTTCCCACTGGTCCTCTTTTATCAATTCCAAATGAAGCTGTTTCCTTAGAAGATGCCACTATTCATAAACACAATCAACACAACAAAAACTCTTCATTCACATTTTTCTAGGAATGAAGGAGGAAATGTTAGAAGATGAAATTCTAAAGTTGAAGAGTACAAAGATACACCAAAGTTAACTGAAGTAATGCAACAGCTCAAATTTCTAGCACTATCAAATTCTGAGATTTACCAACTGCTTACCATTCAATCTACCAAAATTTATGCTTTAGAATGATTCCGTGTAAGTCCTAGATATATATTATTTCAGATACAATAAAAATAAGTTTCCCTCTATAAGCAAAACACTGACTTTTTAAAAGAGAGGTAACTAGTTATTTATTTTATAAACACTAACTAAAAAATATACTTGGAATACAAACCTCCCAAGAAATCATTGACTACTGTATTTTACTTGATTTTGTATTTTATTGTATTGTATTTCTTTATTGTATTGTATTGATTTTAAGACACTGTCGGTTTTAAGACATACCGTTTTTATGAAACACTAAAAAGGAAAATGTTACCAATTTTAATTGTAAGATAACATCTTGATTTCATTAAAATGCATCTTAATTTTGGAGATGTTAAAATGTGGAACAAGTAAAATCTTGGATAAAATCTAGCCTTGTCCTCAGCCTCCCTTCTGTGCTCTCATATCTCAAGGTCTTCTACCAACTTCTTAGAAGGAGCAGGCCCTCTCTCCCCCAATCTTGACAAACTCTCTTCTTTCTCTTTTATTAAACACCTCTTAAAACCTTTTTCAAATAAATAGAAAAATTCCTTTAAGTACAACTCTCTCTTCCTTTATTACCACATGTATACCTTTCTTGGAAGATGATTTAACCAATTCAATAAATTTGTCCAAAGAAGTCCCTAAGTATCTCTATGAATCAATATTACCATATCCTACTGACAGATTCTGTGTTCTAACAGCCTCTGACTAGCACACAGCACAATGCACACTGCAAGAGGCACTGACTAAATGCATGTGATGATAATCTCACTGCCTAAAAAAGCTCCTGAATACTCACTAGCAGATCCTACATTTTTACTCAAACACATGAAAGAAAAAAAAGATGTCTTCTTACCTGACTTCTAACAACAATGGAGTGGAAAACCATTTTGTCGTAAGAGAGGTTGTAATGGCTTTTGAATCTGCCTTTACTGAGGAAAACAGCCATAGTCCAGTGAATATAGTCATAAGTCCCATTTTATAGCAAACCCCTAAGAAGAAAAAGAAAAAAAAAAAAAGGTTTTGCCACAAAGAAATGTTTAAACCTGAATCTTAATACTTAAAGACACAAAGTAACATGAAAATTACAGAAATGGAAATGCTTCTGAAATTTAACAGCACCTAATATCTCCATGGTTTCAACTTGCTGAGTGACTGATAAATAACTAAAGGTATAGATCATATACTCTTTCCTATAAAGACTCCATCCCATCGTGGGGTGCCTAAACTATACACGGGTCTAAGTCAGTTGGTGGCACAGCAGGGAGCACACAGTCATACTTTATGAACCATAAGAATAAACAAAGCTGAGGCAGATGAAAATGTAAATGATGGGTATTAACTGTGTCCTCCCAAAAGTCCTAACCCAGCACCTCGAAATACAAACTTATTTGGAAATGGTCTTAACAGAGGAAATCCAGTTAAAATGAGGTCATTAGGGTGGGCCCAAATCCAATAAGACTGGTGTTATAAAAAAATGGAAAATGTGGACAGAGAGACAGGCATGCAGTGGGAACACCATGTGCACAGACACAGGGAGAATGCCAGAGAAGACAGGCAAACACTGGAACTATATTGCAAACCACAGAACACCTAGGGCTAGCAAACGCTGGAAGAGGCAAAGAAAGACCCTCCCCTACAGATTTCAGAGGAAATATGGTCCTTTGACACCTTGATTTAGAATCTCTGGCCTCCAAAACCGAAAGACAAGGAACTGTCATTGCTCTTAGCCACACAGTTTGGTACTTTGTCACAGCAGCCCCAAGGGGCTAACAGATGGGTCTTGAGTGTAAATGCAAATCCCATTCTGAATGAAGAATGTTAGAACTCAATCATGGGTCCCTATCTACAAAATGAGGAAGATGGAATCACTGGTAAATTGGCACAGCCATCGAATGCAGGCCTCCTAACTCCCAGCAGCAACCTCCTCAAGCACAGAGATGTCAACATCATTTCAGAAAAAGACTCCAGCTCTAGGCAACTTTGGCCTGATTTTTCATCTCAGAGGTCAGCCTCACTGAACCCTAATCAGACTTGCCCCCAGGCCGTATAAGTCAGCATCTAAGTTCCACCCATTTGAATGGGAATCCAAAGAAGACATGAATATGTGAGAAACACCAAAACAAAGTTGTGCTTCTGCATGCTAGTGTTCAGTCGGTAAGGCTCACACCAGACTCACCCCAATTCCTTGAGATACTGATTAGAAAAGCTACTGCTTGGAGGATCAGTCAGTACCCTCTTTTTACAAAAAGCATTAACAGTTGTGCCAACAGCCTGCTTCACATAACACACAGTATCTCTAAAGAACAAATGGTCAAAATCAAACTAAACCAAATAAAAAAGTTACTTTTAAGAGTTTTTAGTTCAGACACTGTCAGCTTAATTGATTTAATTGACTAATTAATATCCCATTTATAAATAAGCACCAATAAATAAATAAATAAATAGCCAACATTTATAAAGACTAGGGCTAGCCACCTAGACCCCAACACTGAAACTTGTTAGCAGATTTCTGGCTGGGGTGAGGGTTGGGGGTGCGGAGGTAGCCCTTTCAGAGTGCAAAAAAAGTTACTGACATTTCCTACAGAGAAGCAAGCAAGAACCAAAAATTTTACATACAACTTCAGACTACTCAAGAACTCTTAGTTCTTCCCTCCTTAGTTCCTCCCCTACAGGTCCCAGAACTACAGCCTCAGAAACCTGCTCTGCATGACAGAAAAACTTGGCTAGTGAAAAGAAAGAACATTTCAGAGTCAGGGACTTCTGACAAATTACTGAGTTTGCTACTTACTAGCAGTTTAACCACAAGGAAGTTCCCTAGTAACTTCTCTGGCCCTTGGTCTCCCAGACTCTGAAATAGGAATATCAGTATCTGCCACACCAGGACATTCTGAGAATGAAAAAGCAACATGAAAATTACTCTCTCAAGTGCCAAGTACTATACCAGAATTAATTGTTCTAATAAAAGACGTTCTTGTGGGGTGCCTGGGTGGCTCAGTGGGTTAAGCCGCTGCCTTCGGCTCAGGTCATGATCTCAGGGTCCTGGGATCGAGTCCCGCATCGGGCTCTCTGCTCAGCAGGGAGCCTGCTTCCTTCTCTCTCTCTGCCTGCCTCTCCATCTACTTGTGATTTCTCTCTGTCAAATAAATAAATAAAATCAAAAAAAAATAAATAAATAAAATAAAAGACGTTCTTGTAAGAAACCACTTTCTAAATTACAGAATAATAAATCGTTATTACATGGGCTCAAAAAAAATGTCTTGGAAATACATTTTCTGTGGTTAGGGGAAAAAATCCCCCCCCCACAAAGTCACAAAACTTTTAAACTGGAGACAGAATATATGAACTATGTTAGCATTACTATACTATAGTTCTGTTTACAATTTGCCCCCAAGGGGCCTAGATGTGTAGTCCCAAAAGTAGTAACTCTGGACTAGAAACTGGACACCACTGCCAGTAACCCCAGGCAGGCTGCATGCATAGAGTGATGAGGGAAGAGGGAGTGACAAAAGGTCCCCCAGGAAGCATTAAGATTATTGAGCCATTGCTCTGGGCCCAGCACAGAGTCAGGTACTTTGCATATACCATGATATCTAGTCCCTCCACACAACTACCCAGGAGACTAGAATGTAGTTTCTAAAGGGTGGCAGCCATGACTATTTTGTTCACCATAGCAAATAGCACAGTGCCTGGAAAACAGGAGATACCTATAGACTTGCTGCATAATGAATGAAACATTATCATTCCCAGCCTCAGTGAAGCTGAGGAACTTGACTAATATTAATAAACAACAATGCTTGGAACCCACATCTGCCTGTTTTTAAGTTCTACAATACCATGCTATCTCTGGTTTTGGAAGGTAAGAATTCATACTGTGCAGACCCTGACTGAGCAAAGAGCTTTCTTTTGAGAATCAACACAAGTCCAAGGACTTTCTAGGGACAGAGTCCTTGGGATATAGGTGGCTGAGAAAGACACAGTTTCAACCTGAAACCAAGCATGCCAGCCTGAAGTTGGGACCAAAGCAAACAGACCAACTAGCCTGACAGGCTTGCCTCAGGGACAGAATGTGAGCTCCGCGAAGAGCAGGGAGCTTCGTCTATAAGGGCCACATGCTTAGCATAATGCCAGGTACACAAGAGGTGCTCAAAATGAAATAAACACAGGCCATCATTCATTAAAGAAAGAATGAAAGCAAATAGAAAGGAGTGTGACAAGAGGAAAGAAGCTAGAAAAAGCTTAAGACTTAAGGGTTAAAATGAAAACTCTAGGCACCAAGACTCACCCAGAGATTCCCTTAAACTATTTTTTTTAAAGCTAGATTTATTTATTTATTTGACAGACAGAGATCACAAGTAGGCAGAGAGGCAGGCAGAGAGAGAGAGAGAGGAGGAAGCAGGCTCCCCGCTAAGCAGAGAGTCCAATGTGGGGGTCAATCCCAGGACCCTGGAATCATGACCTGCACTGAAGGCAGAGGCTTTAACCCACTGAGCCTCCCAGGCGCACCCCCTTAAACTATTTTTAAAAGGGACAGAGTTCTTGGGGCAAGGTATAGCACCATTAAGATGACAGAGAGAAGTGGACCTTAAAGAAAAGCTCTCCCACCCAGACCCCACCCACATCCTTGATGCCACAGGTAAAACTACAGGAAAAGACTGTTTCAGAGAAGCAGAAGTAAGAACTTCACTGAAGTGCCTTTTGTTTGAGGATGCCTTCATTGTATGAGAATCTTATCACTCTTGATCCTAGTGGTCCTTAAATGTTGCTAGTAAATATGAATAATGTGAGAAATAATAGCTGTCAGAATCTACAATGTGGCATTTCATGATCATAGGCATAGTGCTTGTGGCACGGTGGGCAAATTAAAAACATTCTTTAATAAGTCCTAGGCCCAGGGCACCTGGGTGGCTCATGTAAGTTAAGCTTCTGCCTTCAACTCAGGTCAGTATCCCAGGATCTCAGAATCGAGTCCCAAATCGGGCTCCCTGCTCAGCAGGGAGCCTGTTCCTCCCTCTCCCTCTGCCTGCTGCTCCCCCTGCTTGTGCTCCCTGATAAATAAATAAATAAAATCTTCAAAAAAATAAAAATAGGGACGCCTGGGTGGCTCAGTTGGTTGGATGACTGCCTTCGGCTCAGGGCGTGATCCTGGAGTCCCGGGATCGAGTCCCACATCAGGCTCCCAGCTCCATGGGGAGTCTGCTTCGCTCTCTGACCTTCTCCTCGCTCATGCTCTCTCTCACTGTCTCTCTCTCTCTCAAATAAATAAATAAAATCTTTAAAAAATAAAATAAAATAAAATAAATAAAAATAAAAATAAATAAGTCCTAGGTCCAAATGTACTATCTTTAAGATCCAGTCTGGCCCATTCTCCTTAGTTTAAATTAATGACTATCTCTTACTCATTGATCTACAGTAGGATATTGGAAATATTAATAAAAACTGTATTATGGCAAACACCTTTCACTTTCTGGAAAACAGAGGAGGCATAAAATTCTAAATCACCAACTTCTTCCATTTCTAAACTGAAGATAATAGCTGGCAAACTTAAAAAAACAACGTGCACGATGCAAGCTTACAGACAGCCACCTGAGCTTCAACATACATGATTAACAGTGAGGGAAAATATTAGGAAGGACTCTTCTAGAGAAATAAATTTACTTTCCAAATAATTAAACTTAATATGCATTTATACCTATTAGCAAGACCGTTTGCTGTGAACCCCATAAATCCAATTTTTTTAAGTAGTTACTATTCATTTGGTATGAAAATGATCACTGGTAACTGCAGAGAAGATCTAACAGAATTTTCTGCGTAGTTCAATTTCTTCCTCTTAAGCTAAACATGCACTATAAAGCTGCCATCCTAAAAAAAAAAAAAAAAAAAAGCTGCCATCCTATTGTAGGAAGCAATGTTTATTTCCTTTAATAAAAATGAGTGTGGGGGCACCTAGGTGCTTCAATTCAGTCTGTTAGGCTCAGACTCTTGATTTCCCCTCAGGTCATGAGTTCAGGATCCAGAGATCAAGGCTTTCCCTTCAGGCTCAGCAGAGCCTGCTTGAGATTCTCTTTCCCTCTCCCTCCACCCCTCCCCCTGCTCGCGCTCGCGCTCTCTCTCTCTGTAAAAATCAATAAAATCTTTAAAAAAAAAAAAAGTGTAAAGTTTGTCAAAAGCAAGCCAAGTGGAAAGGCTACAATCATCCCAAATTTTGTGTGTTAAGTAACTATTTAAAGTGTTTCAAACATCACACTAAAACTGGCCAGCAAGTGCACGATGAATGTTTCTAAGATAGTGTAGCACAGTAAGGTATAAGACCTCCGGACTTCAAATTAACAAAATATGCTAGTTCTCAAATCTGGCAAGAAATGCAAAACAATCTGGAGATTTGGCCAACGAAGAACTGTTGACATCCATAACTTATTGGCGATGTATGCAGATCTTATTCTTCTGACAGGTCCCACAAAAAGTGAAACCGGATCATCCAATCTCCAGCCAACAGATCCTCGTATTTAAATGAAAACGGCAACCAATATGCATCACTTTAATTCATTTTAGGGAAAACAGAAATCTATAAAAAAATGAAGTCGTTCCCCAATCAGAGTCCTGCAAACTGCTGGTTCTCAACCTACTTGGGGTCAGGGTTGATCTAAATTCAGGTTAGGGAACTTCCCCCACCTCCTTCTGCACTTGGGCACACTGGCCTCAAAGCTCTTCACTGAAGACTCAAAACCGCTTAAGAGAGTCCGTGGTCACTCCCGCAGAATTGATGCCTTGCCCAGAGACCACTGAGGGCAACTCGGGGGACGCGCAAATAAGGACAGGACTGGGGCACGGAAAGAGAAACTGAGTCAGGAAAGAAGCGGAAGCTCAAGGTGACCGGGGCACGGGGTCGCCTCGCGTCCCAGACCCTCTCCCCGTCCACGAGACCTCCCCACGTCAAGCCAGGCGTACCTGTCACCGGCCGCGCAGCCGCGGCACACGCGCCGCTCGCGTCCCCCTTCCTGCCCATGCTGGGCCCGCGCTTCGTCCGCGACGATGCCAGCGACAACGCCGGGGCGGGGCGGTGACGGCGGCGGCAGCGGCTGCGCCAGTGAGCGGCCGACACGCTCCTTTCCCGCGGCTCCCCTCAAGCCGGTCTCGCGGAGCAATAGCCCAGCCGCAGGCCACTTTTTACTTCCGCTTCCTAATGGCGAGAGCCGGAGGACTTCCGGCTACCGAGTCCCGGTTGAGGCAGCCTAGAGCGCCGCTTGGTCACCATCTTGTATCCGAGGAAGCACCACCTCCCTCTTTGCTCGCCTCTGTGTAGCGCCGTTGGGAAGGACAGCACGTTGAAGATCTCGGAAATGGGACTAGGAGGGATCGCTGAGACCCAAAAACCGTTATCAGGTGATGAAGCCGGATACCAGTTTAAGCCACTTTTCCGAGTTGAACTGTAGGACGCTTCAGAGTCTACTGCCTTAAACCCTTATATTAAAAGAACTGCTGCACAATAAGGGAACAAAATTGCTTAATGTTTCTGAGCAACTTGGACTTTATCTTAACCTCTAAATCTTGGTAACTACCGTTCCTGGGGGCGTGGGAAAGGAAGACTTTTTCAAATTTTGTGAGACGATTTAGCTTATACCGGCAGCGACAACTTCTGTGCAAGGACTATTTTGTCCTTTGATTGAGCGGGGGCGCGGAGCGCAAATCAATCACTGCAAAATTGTTTTAGAATATGTGACACAGGGCAAATCAATTTACCCACCCACAAATGAATACCTCTTTGGAGTATATAGTTTTAACTAAGTCAGAGGGGTTAAGCCTCTGCTTTCGGCTCAGGTCATGATCCCGGGGTTCTGGAATCAAGCCCCGCGCCGGGCTTTCTGCTGGTCAGGGATCCTGCTTCCTGCTCTCTCTCTGCCTGCCTCTCTGCCTACTTGTGATCTCTCTCTGTCAAATAAATAAATAAAATCTTAAAAAATATATACATTTAAAGTACATAAAAAGTGTAAAAGTTTGACTGACTCTTGATTTTATGACAAACAGTCCTTCCTCAGAGAATGCCAGAACGAGAACTAAAAACACTTCTAAACCTAATAGCTGTATGTCTGTATTGTGCTGGAGATTCCTAGCTTTTAGGTTTTCTGTTCTTCACTGGAACATAAGGAGTTAAAATAACTTTATGGAATGAAAACGAGCGTTTTAAAATGCATTTCTTGGGGGAGATTTTGTGTTACTAGCGTTCCATTGTGTGTTTTCTAGTCTTCAAATCACTTCAGGTGATGCTTCTGTAAAAACAATTGTTTCTTAATTCACCACATTATGGAGTTGGGTTTTCACTTTTTTTGGTTTAACTTGGTCTTCTGCTATGAACAACACTGCTTAGTGATAACATACACCCATGTGATACTTAACATACAACCATGTGATACTGCAAAGCTTCTAAGAAAGCTGGGTTTCTCTTCCCAAGCTTTCTCAGAAATTTCAGTATCTTATTTGGAAAATAAAACATTTTGGGTTTTTTTTGTTTTTTTTTTTTTGAAGCACAGAATCACCAGAGTTGCAGAGATAGTGCGTTGAGGTCCCATTTACCCTTCACCCAGGTTCCCCCAATGATTATATCTTAAATATATCACAATATCAAAACCCAAAAATTGACATGCATACAAGCTGTATGTATAGTTCTGTCCTTTTATCACATGTAAATCTGTGTAATCACCAAAATCAAGATACAGAACTATTCCACAAATATGTCCCTTGGGTTAAGGAGAAGGAAGGATCAACTGGTGGCTATTAGGGTAGTGAAATTATTCTGTATGATATTCTGTGGGTGAATACATGTAATTATACATTTGTCAAACCTGTAGAATGTACAATACCAGGAGTGAACTATGGATTTTGTGTGATAAGAATGTGTCAGTTTAAGTATATCAATTATAACAAATGTATCACTATGGATATTGATGGTGGGGGAACTTGTGCTTCTGTGGGTACAGGAGGTATACTGGAACTCTACTTTCTGTTCTGTTTTGCTGTGAATCTAAAACTGCTTCAAAAAATAAAGTATATTTAAGGGGAGGTGAACCATGAGAGACTATGGACTCTGAAAAACAATCTGAGGGGTTTGAAGTGGTGGGGGGGTGGGAGGTTGGGGTACCAGGTGGTGGGTATTGTAGAGGGCACGGCTTGCATGGAGCACTGGGTGTGGTGAAAAAATAATGAATACTGTTTTTCTGAAAATAAATTGGGAAAAAAAATAAATAAATAAAGTATATTTAGAAGGGGAAATCATAAATGTTAGATGGAAAGATGGAAAAAATATAAGTAATCTACTCACTCCTCATAAAATGAGAAAAGTGAGACTCAGACTTTCAAAAATAATTAATAAACTTTATTGTTAGTATGATTTTTTTATTCTACAGAATAATTAAGCGGATAGTTCATATAGTTCCATATACCCATCATAACCCAGCACCCAATAACTGACAGGGAATTTGTTCTGTCGTTAACATCTCGTATTAGTGTAATACATTAGGATTATAGCCCTCCAATGGAATATTGGGAATCATTCTAAACCACATATCTGACAAAACATTTGTATATAAAATATATAAAGGACTCTCAAAACTCACATCATGAAAATAATATTGATAAGTTGTGATTAATTAAAGTCCGTAATTTACATCAAGTTTCACTCTTAGCATTGCACAATTTTACGGGTTTTCACAAATGCATAAAAGCATGTATCTACCCTCTCAGTTTCATACAGAATAATTTTACCACTCAAATAATACCACTCCCTATGCTTCACCTCTACATTTCTCCCCCAAAACCATGGCAACCACTGAACTTTTCACCATCTGCTATATACTGAATATTTGTGTCCTGCCAAAATTCATATATTAAAACCTAACCCTCAGCATGATAGTATTTAGAGGTGGGGATTTGGGGGGGGTGATTAGGTCATGAGAGTGGAGCCCTCATGAATGAGATTAGTGTCGCAATCTCCCAGAGGAGAGCTCCCCTGCTCTTATATCTTGTGAGGACACAGAGAGAAGCTCTTGTGTATTGTCCACTCATTCCACTGGAGCCCTTAACTTGTTAAAGTTACTTTAAAGATCCCACTTAATTAATTAAATTAATTAAATCTTTACTTTAAAGATCCCACATAATTCCAAAATCTCTGCCTGTATGCCTGTAAATTTTGCTTAAAACCCGTAATTATGTACTGGGTAAAACGCACTGAGGTAATTAGGCCTCAGTGTGGAGTTTTGTGGTTTTTTCTGGCTATCAGGTATGCTGTGTTTACTTTTTGCCATAGCTGTACATGTCAGAGACGTCCATTTCCTCTAATGTCCTTGTTTTTGTCTCCCCTGTTATATTTAGGTTTCCTTAGAAACTGCTTCTTAAATAGAGCCTAATCATTATAGTTCTGTCGGCTATAATCTACATTATTATACAGGAACCTTACTGATGTGGTGGTAAGGTCGATAGGAGGGCAAGCATTCTCTATTCCATTCTGCAATCCTATTAGGAGGTCTTGGTCCTTTAGCAGGCCTGTGCCCCTGGGCTGTGGCAACAGGGACACCTGGTGCCATCTGATTTATACAGCATTCCCTTTACTGAATAATGCCTCCCTATTGCAATGTGATTTTGCCATTCCTTCCATCAGGAGGTAGAGTCTATCACCTCACCCCTTAAATCTGGACTGTCCTCGTGACTTGCTTTGACCTAAAGAGTGCTGTGGACATGTTGGCCTGGGACTTCCAAGCCCAAACCTTAAGAGGCCTAGCAGTTTCTGCTTTTGCTTTCACTCTCAGGATCCAAACTCCCCACAGAGAAGCCCAAGCTATCCTGCTAGAGAAGGAGGCTGCTTTTTTTTTTTTCCTTCTTACAACTTTTTTCTTAATTGAAGTATAGTTGACACACATTGTTACATGAGATCACATTTTCTGAAAGCAAGTTGTAAATGTACACCACAGGATAGGAGGAAAACTGTCATTCAATATCCTTTATATCACTCTTACACCCTTTAAATTTTAAATCTTGTTACATTACTTGTCTAAAAAAAGTAAATAAACTTATTCTCAAAACATATTTTAAATATGTAGGCAAATAAAGTAGAGGAAAAGGAGAAGAGACAAAAGAATATGCAGATGAAGATCCAAAAGGCAACACCTAAAATGTGTCCCCACTTGTGGGCCTGGAGCAATGGCTTGACTGGTTTGCAGGACAGTAGCATGTGGGTAGTGAGGTCCACATGTACAGACAAGGTTTACTTTCTCCCCCAAATAAAACCTAATTCCACAGACTGGCTTGCCATGGCCCCCCCAGGTCTAAAGAGAAGCCTGATCTTCACGGTAATCAAGGCTCTGGGATGAGTAGGCTCTACCATCTCTCAGCACTCAGGGATCAGTCCTGGTGCTCACCAGCTCTGTAACATGCATGTCATGCTCATGGTCCTGAGTGAGAAAACCCTCCAGACGCAGAATTGATTTTCTTCATCGCCACTCCCTCCCCACTCCTCTTGGGAGCTCAGCTGAACTCTCTCCAAACTGAGAAAACACTAATAGTTCCCTGGGAGACTTTAACTGCCCCTGATCCATCTTAGCCAGACCACCTCTATCATCTGGATGTACCAGAGGAACAGCATGTACAACAGTCAGGGGTCACCACTTGGTGTGTTTTCACACAGCAGGTGGAGGTAAAATTTCCAATTATCATCACTCAAACCTTTGGCATTTGGAAAGGGAGGGGTTTCCAAGTTTTGGTTTTCTCTAAGCATTTTCTGCCTTAGTGATGAAGTCCCAGAACCTAGGTCGGGTTCGGTGGGGTGAGGTTCGGAGCCCACAGCTAAAGAAAGAATTCTTAAGACGTCTCTGGTGCAAAAAGGTGGTTTATTAGAGCACGGGGACAGGACCCGTGGGCAGGCAGAGATGCGGCTGCCGCCCCCGCCCCGTTGTGAGGGATGGCAGGTTATGTACCCTGCAGTTGGGGGAAGGTGAGGGGAAGGGAGGTTTCAACGGAGTTTTCATATGCTAAAGAGGGCCTACAAGGTGCCAGGATGTCAGAGGCCTACCGGAGGCCTTGCCCTAGCCCTTGCGGCTTGATCAATGTTGTCTTTAGACCAGCTATTACCATTAAGATAGTTGGGAGACTTTTTGGTGGGATGTCACAATCCTGCTATCAATCGCCTTTGTTAGTGAGATTTAGGACATTTGTAAGCCAAGTGAGACTCCTGTCTAGCAGGATTGTGAGCTCTGCAAGTTAACTATTTGGTTATTGTTCATGGCAGTCAGAGCTGCCTGAGGGATGCTACACATATGACAGAGGGCGAGCGGATGGAGAGGGGGGTGCAAGGCGCCAGCTTTTGTTTTGTCTTCAGCCAGCCCCGTGCTCCCTCATCATTAGGATTCTTCAATAAGGTATCCATGTCATAATGATTTCTTACTGTTCTTTTAATATAGGTTCAATTCAATATCCATTCATCCTCTTACTCCTGGGCTGACTTCAATTATATTCTTACAGAAACTTGAATAATCTCCTCTTGGTAACTATAATTTAGGTCTTTATTCTGCTAAAATAAAGTAAAATAGTCCACTCTGTATATCAGATTGCTTCAGGAGGTTGTGAGGAGGTTTGGAAATGAGCTTCAAAGATTCTTGCCTATTGGTACTCACATCCTGTGTGGTCCCCTCCCCCAATGAACATGGATGACCTGCACTACCAGGAGGATAGTGTGGAAATTACGGAGTATAACTTTGGAGGTTAAGTCATGAAAGACATTGCAATTTCCAACTTGCTTTCTCTTGCATCACTCACCCTGGGATAAGTCAACTGCCACATTGGTGTTGAGACTCAAGCAGCCCCAAGGAGACATCTCCGTGAGCAGGAAATGAGGCCTACAACCAACAACCAGAATCAGCTTTGCACCTTCTTGGAATTGGGTCCTCCTATTGTCAAGTGACTGCAATCCTTGTCCATACTTTAACTCTGACCTGGGGAAGGATCCTAAGCCAGAATCACCCCCCTTAAACCACTCTAATTCCTGATTTACAGAAACTAAGAAAGACAATGTTTCTTTTCTTCTTTTTTTTTTTTTAATGGATTGTGTTTTGGTGTAATTTGTTACACAGCCCAAGGCCACAAAGCAGTGTGGCCCCGTGCCAGTACACACAGAGTGGCCCTGAGGACACCACCCCAGACTGACCTGAAGTTGGATGGGCAAGGGATCCCCTTGCTGGGGTTAAAGAGCAGCTCAAAATTGAATCCTTATTCCTCTGATCAGAAATAGAGGTTTGGAGGGGAGAAGTTCCATGATTGTTTTATGTGGTTTCTGAGGAATCTCTACCCCACATGCTAGCTTGTGGCCTATATCTCAAGGATACCTTGAAAACAAACCCTCTGCTCACTGGGAATTCTTTTTTTTCTTAATATTTTGTCTTTGTAAGCAGTCTTGTAACAACAAAAACAAAAAAATCCCAACACCACAGATTGTTCGATCATGATATAAGGTTTATCCATAGCAACTGCATTCTAATGAACCAATCCAGAACAATGTTTAGACTGCAACACACAGTGGCACATTTCACATCCTGACCTAGCGCTGATAAGCATATCTACAAAAGTGGAAAATAGTTCATGAAACAAAGCTTTATACTTGCACATTCAATCATATAAAACCATTACAAAGTTCATATCAAGTATTATTCTATTCATATGTATATACAACCCTGGTTGGAGAGGGGGGAAGTCAACAATACAAAAACTAAAAATTAAGAATAACTTTGTTGGGGCGCCTGGGTGGCTCGGTGGGTTGGGCCGCTGCCTTAGGCTCAGGTCGTGGTCCCGGGGTCCTGGGATAGAGCCCCGCATCGGGCTCTCTGCTCAGCAGGGAGCCTGCTTCCTCCTCTCTCTCTGCCTGCCTCTCCGCCTGCTTGTGGTCTCTCTCTGTCAAAAAAATAAATAAAACCTTTAAAAAAAAAAAAAAAAAGAATAACTTTGTTTAATGGCTGTTCACAAATTCATTCCATCCCAGAATCCTCAAGAACAAAGTTACTATGCTTGGTTGAAACTTACATGAATGTTCATAAATAAGCTCGGTGGGAAATCTCATACTTACTAACTCCAGGTAAAATTCTCCTGCATGTCACAGCTACAAATTACAATAAAATTAAAATTAAACTCTACAAATCCACCTCCTCCATTTAGATAATGGTAAAAAGGATTGTCATTTACTACTGAATCAAGTGACATCAGTAAAACAAGAGCTAGAAACATGATTTGTAGCCCATATACTTCATCCCTTATACTGTCTCTCTTCCTCACTAATTTGTCACAATTGGTGTCAATGTTTTTCACGATGGGTACAGTTTTGGGTAACGATCTGTGAAATGCACTGTGATATTTTCTGTTCTTTTTCTTTTTTTTACTGAGACATAATAAGGACACCTCAAAAAATCTGATACTTGTTACAGCCTACAGATTAATGGGTTGTGGTCCACAGATTAGAAAACACTGATTCAGAAAGCTTTCACTTTTTAAGTAGATGCAGTGTATGATTTCTTACTTGTATCCGTTTTCTCTTACTGATAGAACAAACTGCCACAAACTTAAAGAAACATAAATTTATTATCTAACTGTTCTATGGATCAAAAATCCAACATGGATCTTGCTGGCTAAAACCAAGGTGCAGGGAGAGATGAATTCCTCTCTGGAGGCTCCAGGGAAACGCCCACCCACTTTTTTGCTCATTCAGGCTTTGGCAGAATTCAATTCCCTGGGGCTGTTGGCCTCAGCTCCCCATTTCCTTGCAGGCTATCATCTCAGGCTGCTCCTAGCCACTAGAGGCTTCTCTCTGGTCCATGCACATTGCCCCCTACAGTTCAGGCCATTAACAGGGCACCGAATCCTCCCCATTCTCTGACTCTTCTATTGCTGTGTCTCTCCCACTGCAGTTGGAAAGATTTGCCACTTTTAAGGACTCATGTGATTAGATCGCACTCATTTGGATAATCTCCCTGTCTCAAGGTCCATACCCTTAATCACATCTGCAAAGTCACTTTTGCCTTTTAACATTTACAGATTCCACGGATTAGAGTGTGAACAACTCTGGGGACCGTTATTCTGCCCACCACACTAACACACAGATGTATGCTTACACATGTACATTTTATCAATAGCAAAGACTAGGATTGCTGAATGATTTTTTTTTTAAGTCATACTTAAGGATGTTTTAGATGCAGGGCTTTTGAGAGCAAGAGCCTTATAAGCTTCCATCTGGTGCCTTCTCCACAGACTTCAAAGAGCCATTTGTTTTTCCAGATAGTGTTTTAACATTTCTACATAAATCTGGGTACCCACAATAGCACACAGGACTCAGGTTTAAACTCAGAAGAGTACTAAAGATAAGAAAGAATCAGATCCCTGTCAGTCTTGACTTGTTATCTGTTAGATATGAAAAAGGAAAACCTGAAGGTGACACACAGCAAATCCGTAGTGCAGATCTGGATCCAGCTGCAGTTTCTCCAGGTAACTGTCACTGAGCTCTGTGCAGTGCTGGTGATGAGCAGCTTGCACATCTCCTGTGATGAAGCAATTTTAATGCTGGCCACACAGCATTAAAATAATGCAGCAGCATGTTGACCACAGGGCCTTGGAAGGGCCTCCTACCACTTGAGTTATTTTCCATTCCAGGCCAGCTCTTCCATTCCCTATTCTTCCCCTGCAGAACTCACACTCATCTTCCTTAGCATGAACTCAGCTTGTACCGTAGGGGCATCAGTCTGGGCTGAACTTCCTCTGTGCCCCTGCTTCAGCACAGTTTGGGCCCTGGTGTCCCAAATGGGAAAGGTAGTTCTTTATGTAGAATCTTCCCTTAGGCCTCAGGCCATCTTGTATTAGCTTTGAGGGAACCCTCCATAACTTATCTGAGACCTTTCTTCTTAATGCTCTAAATATCCCTTTAACTTTAGCTATGTTCGACAAGTTTTGATACTTTGCATTTTTAGTTTCATTCAGTTCTAAATGATCTCTAAATTCCCTTATTTCCTTTTTGACAATGGGCTATTTATAAATATGTTCTTTTTTTTTAAGATTTTATTTATTTATTTGACACAGAGAGATCACAGTAGACAGAGAGGCAAGCAGAGAGAGAGAGAAAGGGAAGTAGGCTCCCCACCGAGCAGAGAGCCTGATGCGGGACTCGATCCCAGGACCCTGAGATCATGACCTGAGCTGAAGGCAGCGGCTTAACCCACTGAGCTACCGAGGCGCCCCTGTAAATATGTTCTTTAATTTCTAAATATTTTAAAGACTGTCTAAATGGCTTTCTATTTAACTCCATTGTGCCTTGAAAACATAATTTGTGTAATTTCAATCATTTTAAATTTTTTAGAGTTTGCGTTATGGTCCACAATATGATCTAGAGTGGTAAATGTTCAATGTGCCATTGAAAATAATGTGTGTTCTGTGTATTCTGTTCTAGCTGGATGGAGTATTCTCTAAATCCCAGTATGTCAATTTGGTTGATGGTGTTCTTCAAGACTTCTATATGCTTATAGATTCTCTGTGTACTTTTCCTATCAATACCTGGGAATATGTATTCCAACTATAATAGTGAATTTATCTGTTTCTCCTCTTAGTTCTTTCACTATTTGCTACATGTGTTTTAAAACTCCATTGCTAGGTGCAGATATCTTAATATTGGTATGTCTTTTAACGAGTTGACCACTTTACCATAACATACTATCCCTCTTTATCTTTGCTAATATTCCTTGTTCTGAAACATATTTTTTATATTAATGATGCCAATACAGCTGAGGTTTTTGTTTATCATTTGTTTTTAGTGTTTGCATTGTATATCTTTTTTGA
Source organism: Neogale vison (assembly GCF_020171115.1). Lineage (NCBI taxonomy): Eukaryota > Metazoa > Chordata > Mammalia > Carnivora > Mustelidae > Neogale > Neogale vison. Next base: position 112,667,079 of record NC_058093.1, on the reverse strand, counting down.
TCATTTAATTTTAATGTACCCACTTTGATTTTATCTGTAAAGTAGGTTTCTTCTAGACAGCACATATGATCTGTCTCCACCCACTCTCTCCAAGAATTTAAACTGCCTAAGAGCAGATATTCCATTTGTTTTGTTTGTAACTGTAAATTCCCTATGCCTAGAACACTGTGGGGCTTGAAGTACATATGACTGAATCTTTACTGAATGCATAAACTAGTTTAAATATGTTTCACTGGAAAAGTTTCTTTATTTAGAGGTATAATTTGCTTCTTATTTTCATCCCTTTAGCATTTATGTTGAGGGTCCACATTTTTCTTTCTCTCCAATACAATAAATGCAGTATCTTCACTGATGGGGGGGTGTTTTGTCATCTATTTTTCCTTATTAGATTAACTTCTCAATTGAAAACTTCTTTTTTTGACATTTTTTGTCAAGGTGATAGTTGTGTACTTCAACTGAATGTCCCTTTTATTTTTCTCTCTCCTGGACTGTCTTAAAGTGGTGGTCTAATTTATTGTACTCCAGTGTAATAAGAATCTTTATCTATTAAAATTTTATTTTAACATTAAAAAAAAGGACTAGCCAGGGGTTCCCTAAAATTGTCCAGTAAAAGACAGTACACATGCTTCACGGCATTTTTAATATTAAGAAGTTTCATTAATATTAGATACTATCAACTTCTACTTCATTGGCTGTTATAAGAGGTTGTCACACACTGTCTCCAAATATCCTATCTCTCTATTGCACTTACTCTACAGCAAGAGCCAAAACTGTGGGCATGTCCCCATAAAGACACCATCAAACCCTCAGCATGCTATCCTGGCAATCGAGCCCCTATTTCTCAGGTCCTGTGGGGACCCACCAGCAGCTGTGTCAGTTGTTAACTGGTCTTAGCTGTGTGCTGGCTCCTCACAGCCCTGAAACACTTGTAGGTTTACTAGGAATAAGATAGAACATTGCCCCTATCTTTGCAGTCATTATCGTTTTCTCGACATTTTTTTATTGTAATAAAATACAGACATCATGAATTTACCAGTCCTGGTTCAAGATCGCAACTTAAGAGGATCCTAAACTCACCTGCTCCCAGGAACACACCGAATCTACAACTACATATTAAAGAACTTCTTCCGGCCGGGGGGGGTGCAATTAAAAGTGACTGAGTGACTTTTACATGTAGGGCCAATAAGAGAAGGCCCACATCAAAGCAGGTAGGAGAGGCTGGGGCACAATCTCACGATAAACCCCATCCCTGGCACAGTGACCACGGAGGGAACTCAACTGGGAAGGATTCGGAAGGAAACTCAAAACCTGGAGCTTCTCCCCAAGAAGCAAAGGACTTGAACCTCACATTGGGTATCCCAATTTTTATCACCTAATCCTGAGAGACAAGCCCCCAATACATCTAGTTCTGAAAACCAATGAGGCTTGTGACCATGAAACTCACAAGGCTAGACAAAACTAAGAAATGGCTCTTAAAGTGTTCACAAACCCCAGGCTCTGCACAGAGACAGTTGATCAAGAGGCACCCAGGCTCTCTGTGAGTGAGACTCATTTGCTAACTTCATCGTGTCAGCCTGAAAGACAGGCATATGATTTAGCACATATCTAGCAGCCTGCTCTCTGGCGGACACCATCCTTTTTCTCTCTCTGCCTCCAGCCAGCAGATGCCATCTTCACTCTCTCTCTACCACACTCCAGAGCCCCAGGAGCTCCCCAGCTGGAACTTTTACATGAGCCTCATGCCCTGGTTTTTGCAGTTACTGCCTAGTAGACACCTCTTGATCACCTCACTCTGGAAGCCAGAGGGGGTTTCTGGTGCCAGGTGCCATAGGACTGTAACAATCAGAGTTTTTGGCAGACTACCACTCCAAGGGCACTGCACACACAGCAGACTGAAACACAGCCCCTGTCTTTCTGTGAAAGAGACCATTTGCTCATCCCGGAGCTCCAACCTGATGGGCAGGCTTCTGGATTAGCAAACAACTAGGGACCTACTAAGGACACAGTTTTGATGCATATCCTCTGCCTTGCTCCAGCTCACCAGTATCTCCCAGAAGGAAACTTAGACCCTCCTCTAACACCCTGATTTTTGCAGCTGCTGCCAAGGGGACACCTCTATATCACCTGACTCGAATGGCCAATGAGGCTTACACTCTTGGATCCCACAGGACTGCAGCCAAAGGAGACGGAGTTCTTTATTCGCCCCCTCACCCCCATTTATTCCCTCTGGCAATCACCAATATGTTCTCTGTAACTATGAGCTTGGATTTCTGTTTGGGTTATTTATTTATTTATTTATGTAAATTGTAGGTTTTCTTTATTTTTTCAATTGAAGTATAATTCACATACAATTTTATATTTGTTTCAGGTGTACAACATAGTGATCCAATAATTATATACATTATAAAATCCTCACCATAACTGTAGTTATCATCAATCATCATATAAAGTTATTACATTGTTTTCTATACTCCGTACTTTTCATCCAAGTGAATTATTTATTTTATAACTGGAGATTTGTTACTCTTAATCCCCTTCACCTATTTCACCATCCCCCGACCCCACACCCCGCTCCCTTCTGGCAACCATCATGTTCTCTGTATTTATGAATCTGTTTCTGGTTGTTCGTTTTGTTTGTTTTGCTTTTTAGATTCTGCATATAAGTGAAATCATAAGGTACTTATCTTTCTCTGTTTGACTTATTTCACTTATTTCACTCAGCATAATACACTCTAGTTCCTTCCATGCTGTTGGCAAGATATCATTCTTTTTTATGGCTGAGTACTATCCCTTTGTATGTATACACCACATCTTCCTTATCCACTCATCTATCAGTGGACACTTAGGTTGTTTCCATAACGTGGCTACTATAAACAATGGTGCAATAAACATAGGGATGGATATATCTTTTGAATTAATGTTTTTGTTTTCTTCAAAAAATACCCAGAAGTGAAATTACTGGGTCATATGATATTCCTATATATAATCGTTCTGTGCAACTCAATACTGTTTTTCGTAGTAGCTAAACCAATCTACATTCCCACCAAGAGTGTAGATGGGTCCCCTTTACTCCACATCCTCATCAACAATTGGTATAATATTATATACTTTCAGATAGTAGCCATTCTGACTAGTGTGAGGTGGTGGTTTTGAATTGTTTCCCTGATGATTAGTGTCTGTTGGTGATCTGTGTGTCTTCTTTGTAAAAGTGTCTATTCAGGTCCTCTGCCCACTTTTTAATCAGATTGGGGTTTTTTGGTATTGCTTTATATGAGTTTTTAACTATGTTTTGGATCTTAACCCCTCACCAGATAGATCAGTTGCAAATATCCTCTTCCACTCTGTGGGTTGCCTTTTCATTTTGTTGATGGTTTCCCCTGTTGTGCAAAAGCTTTTTAATTTGAGATAGTCCCCATTGTTTATTTTGCCTTTGTTTCCTTTGCTTGAGAAGACAGACCCAGATAAATATTGCTAAAGCCAATGTCCAAGAGTTTACTGCCTATGTTTTCTTTTAGGAGTTTTATGATTTGAAGTCTTACATTTAGGTCTTTCATCCATTTTGAGTTTATTTCTGTATGTGGTATAAGAAAATAGTCCAGTTTCATTTTTCTTCATGTAGCTACTCTGTTTTCCCAACACTATTCATTGAATGGACTATCTTTTCCCCAATGTATACAATTCTTGCCTTCTTTGTCATGGACTAATTGACCACATAAGTGTGGGTTTATTTGGGTTCCCTATTTTGTTGTGTTAATTTATGTGCCAGTACCACACTGTATTGATTACTATAGCTTTGTAGTATACTTTTAAATCTGGGATTGTGATACCTCCAGCTCTGCCCTTCTTTCTCAAGATCACTTTGGTTGTTCAAGGTCTTTTGTAGTTCCATACAAATTTTAGAAGTATTTGTTCTAGTTCTGTGAAAAATACTTCAGGTATTTTGATAGGGATTACACTTAATCTGTAGATAGCTTTTGGTACTATGGACATTTTAACACTATTAATTCTTCCAATTTATGAGCATGGAATACCTTTCCATTTGTTTGTCTCATCTTTAATTTCCTTGAGTTCTTGTGTCCTACAGGATTATAACAGTCGGAGAGACAGTCTTGGCAGGGTACCACAACCAGGACAGGGCACAGACAGCAGACTGAAATGCAATTCCAGTCTTTCTGAGAAAGAGGCCTATTTATTAGTCCAGGGGCTTCAGCCTGAGGGAGAGGTTTCAGGTCTGGCACACATCTAGAGGCTACAAAGTTGCTCTGGGAGAACTAGGCCAATGGATGCCATCTTTGTGCTCTCCCTTTGCCTCACTACAGCTCACTGGTATCTCTAAAAAAGGAACTTACAGGAGTGCCTGGGAGGCTCAGTCAGCTAAGCGTCTGACTCTTGATTTCAGCTCAGGTCATGATCTTGGGGTCATGGGATCAAGCCCCATCTTGGGCTCTGGGCTCTACAGAGTCTGGTTGGAGTTCTTTCTCTTCCTCTCTCTCTCTCTCACTGCCCCCCACCAAATAAATAAATAAATAAAATCTTAAAAAAAAAAAAAAAAAGAAAAGAAAAGAACTCACATTCGTCTCCAGGGCCCCAATTTTGGCAACTACCACCAAGGAAATATCTCTAGATCACCTGGATTGGTAGTCTGCAGGAATTACACTTGTGGCCCCACAGGACTATATATATTTGCATATTTTTATTTTAACATTTATTTCCTGAGGGTCTAGCTTCCAAATATCCCGAATCTAGGGGCTAGATAGGATCCTTCTCTTTGGAGCACTGACTGGTCTTGGCATACCCTGGCAATGAGAAGCTATTAAAAATAAGACAGAGGGTACCTGGGTGGCTCAGCTGGTTAACCATCCTACTCTTGATTTCAGCTCAGGTCATTATCTCAGTCATGAGACCAAGCCCTGCATTGGGCCCCATGCTCAACAGAGAGTCTGCATGCAATTGTCTCTCTTCCTCTGCTGCTTACATCCTCTCTCTCTTTCTCTCTCTCTCTCTCTGCAATAATAAATAAGTCTTTTATTTTTTTAAAAAAGGCTTTTTGGAAAAATTACAAAAGTTTCAGAGACAATCAAGAGTTAGGGCAATATTGAATTATAAGATTCATCTGTTAGACAAAGTCACTCCTTCAAGATTGGGAGACATGGCTGTTTCATCTAATGCATAGAAACCAACACAGGAAGTCAATCAAAATATACTCAAATATACTCAAAGAGGAATATACTCAAAATGAAAGAACAAGTTAAACCCTCAGAAAGAAACTTCAATGAAACAGTGATAAGTAACATACAATTTACCATCTTAACCATCTATTTATTTATCTTTTTAAAGATTTTATTCACCCGTTTGACAGGGAGAACGATCACAAGTAGGAAGAAAGGTGGGCAGAGAGAGAGAGAGGAGGAAGTAGACTTCCCCCTGATCAGAGAGCCTGATGTGGGACTCACTCAATCCCAGGACCCTGAGATCATGACCTGAGCTGAAGGCAGAGGCTTAATCCACTGAGCCACCCAGGCACCCCCTACCTAACTGTATGTAAGTGTGTAGTTCAGTTGCATTGAATATGTTCATAATGTTCTGGAACCACCACCACCATCCATCCCTTAGAGCTCCTTTCATTTTGTAAAACTGAAAATCTACCTAAACCATAACTTAAACCATAATTTCCCATTTCCCACTCCACCTAGCCCTGGCAACCACCATTCTACTTTCAGTCTCTAGGTTATTGAAGACTTACGTATTTCACTTAAGTGGAATCATACAGTATGTTTTTTGGTGTCTAGCTTATTTGACTTAGCACCAAGTATTCTTTCATCCATGCCATCACATATATCAGAACTGCCCTCCAATTTAAGGCTAAATAGTATTCTACTGTATGTAAATACGACATTTTATTTATTTATTCATCTATTGGTGTACACTTAGGTTGCTTCCATATTTTGAATCATGTTGCCCTTAACATGGGTGTACAAATATCTCTTTGAGATTCTGCTTTCAAACATTTTGGGCATACCCAGAAGTTGAATTACTGGATCATATATTTTTTAATTTTTTTAAATTTTTTTAGGAAATGCCATACTGTTGTAGACAATGACTGCACAACTTTACTTTTTTACCAATACTGGACAAGGGTTCCTATTTCTCCACATCCTCTAACACTTATGATTGTTTGCGTTTTACTTCTTCTTTAGATAGTAATTATCCAAATGAGTGGCAGGTAGTGGGGTTTTGATTTGCTTTGCCCTAATTATTAGTGATATTGAGCATCTTTTCATATGCTTGTTGGCCATCTGTCTTCTTTGAAAAAATACCTACTGAAGGCCTTTGTTCATTTTCTTAACCAGGTTCTTTGGTTTTATTGTTGTTGAATTTTAAAGTTATCTAGACATCCTGGATATTAATCTCTTGTCGATATATGATATATAAATTCTTTCTCCCATTCTGTGGATTGCCTTTTGTCTTGTATATACAGTCTTTTGATGCACAACATTTTAAATTTTTGTGAAGTCTGATCTGTTTTTGTTGTTGCTGACTGTGCCTTTGGTGTCCTATCCAAGAAATCATGCCAAAGCCAATGTCATTAAGTTTTGCTTTCACAGTTTTAGGTCTGATACTTAAGTCTTTGGTACATCTTGAAGTAATTTTTGTATATGGTGTTAGGTAAGGATCCAACTTCATTCTTCTGAAAGTGGATATCCAGTTTTGCCAGCACCATTTGTTTTTATTTCAAAATTTTAATTACATTCTAGTTTGTTAATGCACAGTGCAATATTGGTTTCAAAAGTAGAATTCAGTGGTTCATCACTTACATAGAACACCAGTGTTCATCATAGCAAGTGCCCTCCTTAATACTATTCCTTATATAATCCATCCCCCATTCACCTCCCTCCATCAACCCTCAATTTGTTCTCTATTGTTAAGAGTTTCTTATGATTTGTTTCTCTCTCTCTCTCTCTCCTTTTTCCCCTTCCTGTGTGTTTGTCCGTTTTGTTTTTTTTTTTTTAAGATTTTATTTATTTATTTGGCAGAGAGAGAGATCACAAGCAGGCAGAGAGGCAGGCAGAGAGAGAGAGAAGGAAGCAGGCTCCCGGCTGAGCAGAGAGCCCGATGTAGGGCTTGATCCCAGGACCCTGGGATCATGACCTGAGCCGAAAGCAGCAGCTTAACCCACTGAGCCACCCAGGCGCCCCGTGTTTGTCCGTTTTGTTTCTTATATTCCACATATGAGTGAAGTCATATATAGCATTTGTCTTTCTTTGAGTGGCTTATTACACTTAATATAGTATATTCTAGCTCAATCCATGTCATTGCAAATGACAAGATTTTGTTCTTTTTGATGGCTGAGTAATATTCGTGTGTGTGTGTGTGTGTGTGTGTGTGTGTGTTTATGTATGTATACCACATCTTTTATATCCATTCATCAGTCAATGAGCATTTGGGCTCTCTCCATAGTTTAGCTTTTGTAGATAATGTTGCTGTAAACATCAGTGTGTTTTTACCCTCTTTGAACCTGTATTTTGGATAAATACCTAGTGGTGCAATTGCTGGATCAGAGGATAGTTCTATTTTTAACTTTTTGAAGAACCTTCATACTGTTCTCCATAGTGGCTACACCAGTTAGCCTTCCCACCAACAGTGCAAGAGGGTTCCCCTTCCCCTGCACCCTCACCAACAACTCTTCACCAACACCATCAATCTTGTGTTGTTAGTTTTAACTGTTCTGACAGATGTAAGATGGTATCTCATGATTTTGATTTGTATTTCCCTGATGATGAATGATGTTAAGCATCTTTTCATGTGTCTATTAGCCTCTGGATGTCTTCTTTGGAAAAGTGTCTATTCATGTCTTCTTGACCATTTTTTAACTGGATTATATGTTTTGGGGGTATTCAGTTTGATAAGTTCCTTATAGATTTGGGATACTAACACTTTATCAGATAACATTAATCTTCCATACATACTTATACTAGAAGTTATAGGATAAGAATTCCTCTGATGTGCCTTCTTCTCATACTGTTTGCTGTTGCAATGGGCCTCTAACACCTCTTAGAGTTGAAGAATCTCAGAGGTGGAGGGCATGTCCAAACAGCCTGGTGTTCTGGGAAAGATTATTTGGATGCATGAAGAGGGAAGCTACAGGTTTTATGATCTTCACAGCTTTGATTAGTCCAGACAGCAGTTGGCTAGTTCACAGAAGGGATATAGATATAATCCTGACAAGATGGCTGGTCAACCAGGACACCATCAATAAAAGAGAAGCTACTCTAGATGGTCCAAGAAAAAAATTAGAGGTTTACACAACTGTGCTGGAACACTGTAAAATGGTCTCACTGATCCCCCACTTCTGTTGTTCACACCCACACATGATTTCCTTCACATAAATATGGACTGATCTAACAACTTGCTTCTAACCAAAAAATGCAAGAGCTGCATGTCATATGCTAAGGACATCAGAGGAGGTCACTTTGGTGAATAGGTTATATGAGACTGTGACATCATCCTGCTAGCAGACTCTCTCTCCTGCCTTCTCTGGTGAAACACGCAGCCATGTTGGAAAGGTTCACATGACACAGTACTGATGGTGGCCTTCAGCCAGCAGTCAGCTGAGAACTGAAGCCCTCCTCTGATGGACCACAAGGAACTGAATTCAGTCATCAATCACTTGAGCCTGGGAGTGGACCTTTCCCAATCAATCCTCAGATGAAACGCCAACCCTGAGCAGCACCTTGATTTCAGCTTTGTGAGAGATTCTGATGCAGAAGGTCCAGTTAAGTCTTGACAAGCTCCTGATCCAAAGAAACTGTGAAATAAGAAATGTGATTTGTTTTAAGTTCTAAGTTTGTGGTGATTTGTGATGTAGTGATAGAGAGCTGATACAACAATTACTGGAAGGCTAAGAAATGAACATCCTGTCAACTAATCTTCGACAAAGCAGGAAAGAATGTCCAATGGAAAAAAGACAGCCTCTTCAATAAATGGTGTTGGGAAAATTGGACAGCCACGTGCAGAAAAATGAAATTGGACCATTTCCTTACACCACACACAAAAATAGATTCAAAATGGATTAAGGACCTCAATGTGAGAAAGGAATCCATCAAAATCCTTGAGGAGAACACAGGCAGCAACCTCTTCGACCTCAGCCGCAGCAACATCTTCCTAGGAACATCGCCAAAGGCAAGGGAAGCAAAGGCAAAAATGAACTTCTGGGATTTCATCAAAATCAAAAGCTTTTGCACAGCAAAGGAAACAGTTAACAAAACCAAAAGACAACTGACAGAATGGGAGAAGATATTTGCAAACGACATATCAGATAAAGGACTAGTGTCCAAAATCTATAAAGAACTTAACAAACTCAACACCCAAAGAACAAATAATCCAATCAAGAAATGGGCAGAGGACATGAACAGACGTTTCTGCAAAGAAGACATCCAGATGGCCAACAGACACATGAAAAAGTGCTCCATATCACTCGGCATCAGGGAAATACAAATCAAAACCACAATGAGATATCACCTCACACCAGTCAGAATGGCTAAAATCAACAAGTCAGGAAATGACAGATGCTGGCGAGGATGCGGAGAAAGGGGAACCCTCCTACACTGTTGGTGGGAATGCAAGCTGGTGCAACCACTCTGGAAAACAACATGGAGGTTCCTCAAAATGTTGAAAATAGAACTGCCCTACGACCCAGCAATTGCACTACTGGGAATTTACCCTAAAGATACAAACGTAGTGATCCAAAGGGGCACGTGCACCCGAATGTTTATAGCAGCAATGTCCACAATAGCCAAACTATGGAAAGAACCTAGATGTCCATCAACAGATGAATGGATAAAGAAGAAGTGGTATATATACACAATGGAATACTATGCAGCCATCAAAAGAAATGAAATCTTGCCATTTGCGACAACATGGATGGAACTAGAGCGTATCATGCTTAGCGAAATAAGTCAAGCGGAGAAAGACAAATATCATATGATCTCCCTGATATGAGAAAGTGGTGATGCAACATGGGGGCTTAAGTGGGTAGGAGAAGAATCCATGAAACAAGATGGGATAGGGAGGGAGACAAACCATAAGTGACTCTTAATCTCACGAAACAAACTGTGGGTTGCTGGGGGGAGGGGGGTTGGGAGAAGGGAGGTAGGGTTATGGACATTGGGGAGGGTATGTGCTTTTGGGTAAATTGGAAGGGGAAATGAACCATGAGAGACTATGGACTCTGAAAAACAATCTGAGGGGTTTGAAGTGGCGTGGGGGTGGGAGGTTGGGGTACCAGGTGGTGGGTATTATAGAGGGCACAGCTTGCATGGAGCACTGGGTGTGGTGAAAAAATAATGAATACTGTTTTTCTGAAAATAAATAAATTGGGAAAAAAAAAAAAAAAGAAATGAACATCCTGTTACTGACTCTTTTAGCTGCCAACAGCACCAGAGTGATTTAGAACTCATCATCAGTCCTGTATCTGCCTGAAATTGCCACCATAGATTCTCTCTTCTGCCTTCAAAATCTTATACAAGGGAAAATATAGGATGAATTTGGAATATCTTATGATGTGATAAAATAAGGAAGTGGGGGTTTGGGAATTTTTAAAATTTATTTATGAGAGACAGAGAGAATGAGCAGGGGGGAAGGGCAGAGGGGAAGGACAAGCAGACTTCCTGCTGAGCAGGGAGGCCCATTTGGGGCTTGATCCCAGGACCCTAGGATCAAGACCTGAGCCAAGAAGGCTGATGCTTGACTGACTGAGCCATCCACGTGCCTCAGGAAGTGTTTCAATTAATTTGAAGGAATGTCAATAGGACACAAAGCCAACAGAAGGAATTAACAATGGCCAAAGCTGGGGCAATATGGGAAATAAACTAAAAAATGAGTACTAGATAATAACTCATAAAATAAAATAAATATCCATGATTCCATACTAATACTAATTAATGTGAGAGAAGGAACAAATCTTCTTCATGGAAGAATACCAATTATATATACCAAATACAGAAGGAATAAAAAATTTTTACATACCTTTTAGGCAAACACCATAGCAAATGGAAGCAAGTTTCACCATGGGATACTAAAATCAGCAGGCAAAACAGGATGTTAGCATAATCTCAGAGTTATTGACCCCAAACATTTAATAATTACACAGGGAAAAATTAGTTATTTTACGTTGGAGAAACCCAGCAGTTACCATCTTAACAAAGTGATCAAGATTTACTTCCTGATATGATGCACTGGGGAAGACAAAACATTCCATGCATAACTTTGATCTAATCATGAGGAAACATCAAACAAATCTAAACCAGGAGATATTCTATGAAATGCCTGACCAACACTCATGGAAAGTGTCAACATTATGAAAGACAAGGAAATGAATTGTGGTAAAATAAGGAAACAAATTGGAGGCGACAAGGGTATTTTTACACTGAATGCAAATGTGGTATTTTGGACTGGTTCCTGGAACATTAAAAGGACATTGGGAGAAAACTGCTGGGATTTTAAGGTCAGTGGTTTAGTGAATAGTATTGCACCATTGTTAATTTCCTGGTTTTGATCATTGTTCTATGATTTTATAGTTGTTAATATTAGGGGCAGATAAGTGAAGAGTATATGTGAACTCTGTACTGTAGTCACAAATTTCTGTGAGTCTAAACTTTATCAAAATAAAAACTTGACATGCATGAATACCCTTCCACTCATATTTAAAATGCCAACAATAATAACCCATTAGCCTGGTTCTGCTACACACCCTGCTACCTCATACCATCACCTCATACCATCTGCTACACACCCTGCTACCTCATACCAGATGTTCCTGTGTTCTCCTTAGGAAAGTAAGACCTTGAGTCCTTATAAGTCATTGTATCTCTTTCTAAGTGATGTTCACTTCCTTTTCAAGATCAATTACAATTGACTTTTGATGCACTGCAAAGTCTAAATTATAAGGTCAATATTAACAAATACACTTTAACAGGGTGTCTGGCTGGCTCAGTTGATAGAGTACACAACTCTTGATCTCAAGAGTTTTAAGTTTAAGCCCCACATCAGATGCAGAGATTGCTTTAAAAATCAACAAAAATGGGGTTCCTGGGTGGTGCAGTCAATTAGTGTCCAACTCCGGTTTCAGCTTAAGTTGTGATCTCAGGGTCATGAGATCAAGCCCCTTGTCCAACTCCATGATCAAAGTGGGGTGTGCTTAAGATTCTCCTTCTGCCCCTGCCCTCCTATCTCCCTCTCCCTCTTTCTCTCTCTAAGTCTTTTTTTTTTTTTTTTTTTTTTTAATAAAAGTATGGGACACCTTGTTGGCTCAGTCAGTTAAATATTTGCCTTCAGCTCAGGTCATGATCCCAGGATCCTCGGATCAAGTCCCACATCACTGTCCCTGCTCAGTGGGGAGCCTGCTTCTTCCTCTGCCTGCTTCTCCCTCTGCTTGTGCATTCTCGCTCACTCTCTCTCTGATAAATATATAAATAAATCTTTTTAAAAATAGATAAAGTAAAATATACCATCCAAATTTTTTTTAAAAATTTTAAAAAACACCTCAAGATTAGTACTGGCAAATCATGCAGAACCGTCCTTAAATCAATCCTGAGAAGGAAAGTTGGTCATAGGAAACTCCCCATGAAGCCATAATATGGGTTAAGAGAAAAATATCAGTACAGCAGGAGTAACTGCCATGCAAATCCAAGCCATTTGCTCACACAGTTTACTCCTTCGGGACATGTTCATGCACAATCTCCTATGTACTGTTTCACTTGATGTTGAATTATCAGTATGCATGACCAACTTTTTGGCTTCATAGAGCCAGATCAGGATAAGCAACTGAGGTCAGATGATAAGTGTGTTTTCCTTTGGTTTCTATCATGGCTAAGAAGTAAATCAGGAGCTATTTCTCAGAAAGGGAGTATCTGTCTTCACAAAATGGCACTGCTTTGTTCCAAAATCCCAGAAGTCTGAGCTGAGATCCTCTACAGGGATTTTCCAGAAGCTCCATCATATCCATCAAAATACCAGAAATACTGGGGCGCCTGTGTGGCTCAGTGGGTTAAGCCTCTGCCTTCAGCTCAGGTCATGGTCTCAGGGTCCTGAGATCGAGCCCCGCATCAGGTTCTCTGTTCGGCGGGGATCCTGCTTCCCTCTCTCTCTCTCTGCCTACTTATGATCTCTGTCTATCAAATAAATATATAAAATCTTTAAAAAAAATACCAGAAATACGTTGGGAACTGCTGAACCTGCGGGGTCGTTAGGCTCAAGTGGCAGAGCAGCTTGCAATAAAGTTGAATCAACTCTTGCTCTGAATTTTTGTCTCAAAACTTAAAGATTATGTGTCACTCTATAATCAGGTGAGACAACACACTCCATTGTATGTGTTCCCTCTAGAATCAATCCAAAGTGGACCACCAAAATGCTACACCACTTATTAGTGCAAGGTGCAATAACTTGTGTTTCATTTGGGACTTAAAGTCACTACTATATTTGCATCATAAAAAGAATGAGCAACAACAGCACCACTCCCTGAAGGCAAAACCCAAAAAAATGAAAAACTAAACAACTAAAATTACAAATTGAAAAGGTTTATCAAGTTCCTTTGAAGAAGTTTACAGCAATAGTAGAGAAATTCAAGGACACTCTAATAGCCATATTCCTGTCTTAGACTTTCCTTCTCCACAGCTTCCTACTCCTACAACTCTCAGAAGATGGTTTAATGGATGTTCCACATTTACATGGAGGACCACAAAAGAGTAGGTAAGACAATCAACACAGACACAGAAAACACCAAGCCAGTGATGATTCAGGGGAAGCACCCCCTCCCATAATATTCTAAGTGAAGGAGTCTATCTGGGATTTAGGAAATGGACTTTTTGTTTTATTAACAAAAATGAAGTCTGATTTGTGACTCATGTTAACTTAGACTAGGTAGACATTAAGATCTAGAAGGTTCAATTTCTCTGGGAAAAAAAATTGGCTTCTGGAAATAACTTTTCTCAAGCAACCATTTTTATTTTCTTAACTTTAGGATTATAAAGTAAAAGACTGCCTACATGTAATAGGCTATGATGTCATAAAGTATAATGCAAAACTTAAATGATATCAAAGGTTAAGGGCTACCCTGGATTTAAAATATTCTTTCCATCACTCAGTGAAAATGTGATGCCCTTTGGCAAGAGTTTTTTTTTTTTAAGATTTTATTTATTTATTTGACAGAGAGAGACACAGCAAGAGAGGGAACACAAGCAGGGGAAGTGGGAGAGGGAGAAGCAGGCTTCCCTCTAAACAAGAAACTCGATGAAGGACTCTATCCCAGCACCCTGGGATCAGGACCTGAGTCAAAGGCAGGTGCTTCATGACTGAGCCTCCCAGGCACCCAGGCACAAATATTTTACTCAAACATCTAAGATAAGTAATAAATAGCTTTATTGTAATATATTTCACATAGACTACAATTCACACTTAACTATACAATTCTGTGGTTTTTAGTATATCCACAGAGCTGTGCAACCATCACCCACAATCAATTTTAGAATATTTTATCACCCTAAAAGCAACCCTGTACCCATTAGCAGTCACTTCCCATTTCTCACCAATTCTCCACCCCATGCCCACTTTCTGTCTCCATGGATTTGCCTCATTTTGACATCTCATGTAAATGAAATCATAAAACATGTGGTCTTTTGTGAATGGCTTCTTTCATTTAGAATAATGTTTTTAAAGTTTTTCCATTTGTAGCACTTCATTGCATTAAATGTAGTGTTTTGTTGCTTTTTGTAACTGAAAAAATATTTCACTGTATCACTATACCACATTGGACTTACCCATTTATCAGCTAACGGACATTTTAATTGTTTCCACTTTGGGGCTATTATGAATAATACTGCAAGTTCATGTATAAGTTTCCCATGGACACATGTTTTCATGTCTCCAGAGTATAGGCGTATGAGTCGAATTTCTGTTCATATGACAACTCTGTGTTTCAGAAAATGACAATCTTTTTACAAAATGACTGCATCACTTTACATTCCCACCAGTAGTGTATGAGGGTTCCAAGTATACCATATCCTCACCAACATTAGTTATTTTCACTTTTACTGTGCCCGTTGCAGTGGATGCAATTCTTTTGAATTGTATTTCTTTAATTTGATCACTGTGCTTTTGATTTGTATTTCCCTAATTACTAATGATGTTGAATACCTTTTCACATGCATATCTTCTTTAGAGTAATGTCTGTTCATATCTTTTGCCTATGTTTTATTGGGCTATCTTTTTATTATTGAAATATAAGATTCTTTACATGTTTTGGATATAAGTTCCTTATCAGATAAGTGATTTGAAAATGGTTTGTTCCGGGGTGCCTGGGTGGCTCAGTTGGTTGGACAACTGCCTTCGGCTCAGGTCATGATCCTGGAGTCCCGGGATAGAGTCCCACATCGGGCTCCCAGCTCCATGGGGAGTCTGCTTCTCCCTCTGACCTTCTCCTCACTCATGTTCTCTCTCACTGTCTCTCTCTCAAATAAATAAATAAAATCTTTAAAAAAAAAAAGAAGAAAATGGTTTGTTCCACTCTGTGGATGGTCTTTTACTTTTTTTAAAAAAGATTTTATCTATTTATTTGTCAGAGAGAGAGAGTGCACCAGCAGGGAGAGTGGCAGGCAGAGGGAGAAGCAGGCTCCCCGCTGAGCAAGGAGTCCACCGCTGGACTCAATCCCAGGACCCCAGGATCACAGCACAAGCCAAAGGCAGGTGCTTAACCAGCTGAGCCACTAGGCATCCCTATTTTTTTTTTTTTTAAGTAGGCTCTACGCCCAACATGGGGCTCAAACTCATGACCCTGAGATCAAGTTGCATGCTTTCCCAACTGAGTCAGCTAGGCATCCCTATCTTTTCACTTTTCTGTCAGACACCTAACAAGACTTTGCCTATCCTAAAGTTATGAAGACACACTTCTGTGTTTCTCAGACCCCTACATTTAAGAGTTTTATAGTTTTATACAATCCATTGGGAATTAAATTTTGTGTGTGATATAAGGAAAGGATCCAACTTCATTCTTTAGCATGTGGGTATCCAGTGTCCCACCACCACTTGTTAAATACTGTTCTTTCTCCCATTGGATTATCTTGGCAACCTTTTAGGGAATCAACTGACCACAATGTAAGGGGTTACTTTTAGATTCTCAGTTCTATTCCATTGATCTATATACCTATTCTATGCCAGTACCACGCTGGATACCGTATCTTTGTACCAAGTTTTGAAATAGGGAAATGCAAGTCTTCTAGCTTTGTTCTTTTTAAGATTGCTTTGGATATTGTGAATCCCTTGTATTTCCATATAAATTTTGGCTTGCCACTTTCTAAGAAAAAGCCTGGCGGGATTTTGATAGAGATCGTGTTGGATCTGTAAGTTACACCTTTTTCTAGACAGAACTAGATGCCATGCTCTTTACTTCTTATAACAGAACGAACATCTGAAGAGTACTAAGAAAACAGTTAAATTTCCCTTTTATATAAAGGAAAGAAATCAAATAGTTCTTTTTTTATTTTTAAATGATCAGTTTACTGGATAAATTAGCATGAATCAAATTCATTGACTTTGAATCTCATTTTGCCATTTTGTCTTGGGAATAACTTAATTTATCTAGTATTGGACAAACCATTGCAATTCTCCCTGTACTCCACCTACACAGATATATAACTTCTAAGTAACATTCAGTTGAGATGTTACCATATCTTTCGTTAATTATATAAACTTCATGTTTGTTTTAAAATATAGGTTTAAATATTATTCAAACACAGTGAGGCCAACAGACCAGGAAATTGTTGTCATTTGAAAGACAGGTTTTTTTCCTCCCTTGCTGTTTGAAGCTTGGCTACAATCATCAGTAACTATCCAGACCAGGAATTCATGATCAATGGACTACTTCAGCAGAAACAGATGGTCACTGATACTCTTCACCCTGGAAAGGCAACAGACATTCAGGAAAAACAGCAAAAATGCACAAGACCATACCAGATGTCATCTTTGTGTTTGGATTCAGAACCCATTTTGGTGGTGGAAAGACTGCTAGTTTTGGCATGATTTATGATTCTTTGGATTATGCAAAGAATAACAAACCCAAACATAGACTTGCAAGACATGGCCTATATATGAAGAAAAAAGATGTTGAGAAAACAGCAAAAGGAACCAAGAGCAGAATGAAGAAATGCAGAGAGACTACAAAAGCCAACATTGGTGCTGGCAAAAAGAAGTGAGCTGAAGATTGGACAACAGAAGACGTAAAGATTCTGCAGTGACTTTATCTGTAGTGATTGTGTACATTTTTCATGAGAGGATTAATAAACTAAGAGCTCAAAAAAAAAAAAAGGAAAGGAAAGATATTACTAGTAGTTTCTAAGAGGAAGGGGCATGCTATGCCATCCAGGGCCATGTGGGAAGCACCAGGTCAGTCAAGGGACGAAAAGAGTAATAGGAAAACCTGAGCAAGGGCTATTATTGTGATTTCCAGGCAAAGGAATGAGCAAGGCAGAGTAGGCAGGATAAGGATTTAGGATTTGCAAATATAAATTGTTTCAGCAAGCTCCAAAATATAGGAGCTGTCTACTACTTCTATATGTTAAGTTACATATTAGAAAGGAGTACTTCATATGGTATATGTCATGCTTGGAACATACAGTTTCAGGACTGTATTAATTAGGGTTATGTTTGGTACCGGATAGGATTGTCTTTCATATTAGATGGAGTTTGGATTTTGGATTTCTGTTGATGGACCTTGGCAGGAGTCTCTGTGGAAACCACTTTGTAAGAATGGAGGCTCCCTGAGCAAACACCACTTTTGGTGGTGTTTATATATGTGTAACTGTTTAGAAGCTTGAGTACCACAGAGCAGTTTGAATTTAGGTATCAGTTTCAAATATAGGATTGTACTTATCTTTTAGTTATATAATTTTAAAGTTATTTTTTAAGTTTTTATTTATTTATTTGAATGTGAGAGAGAAAGAGAGAGAGCTAGAGCACAAGAGCAGGGGGAGGGAGAAGCAGCCTCCCCACTGAGCAGGAATCTGGATGCGGAGCTCAATCCCAGGATCCCTGGATCATGACCCAAGCTGAAGGCAGACGCTTAACCAACTGAACCACTCAGTGCCTCATATTTTTTTTTTTTAAGATTTTATTTTATTTATTTGAGAGAGAGAGACAGTGAGAGAGAGAATGAGCGAGGAGAAGGTCAGAGAGCGAAGCAGACTCCCCATGGAGCTGGGAGCCTGATGTGGGACTCGATCCCGGGACTCCAGGATCACGCCCTGAGCCGGAGGCAGTCGTTTAACCAACTGCGCCACCCAGGCGTCCCCTCAGTGCCTCATATTTTTAAAGTTACTGATAAACATAAGTGCAGAGCAGTGTTTATAATGTGCTATCATTTCTGTAGTGAAAGGAAGCCATCGATATTCCATGTATTTGCTTATAAACATATAAGCAATCTGAGGAATGGCTTGCAAGAAGCTAATTAGATGGGTTTCCTCCGGGGGGGGGGCACGGAAGGGCTGAGACAGGAGTGGCAGGGATAGGGGGTATTGCATTATTCACCCTTTGAAAACACGTGAATGTATTTCCTACTCAAAAGAATAACATTTAGAGGCACCTGGGTGGCTCAGTCAGTTAAGCGTCTGCCTTCAGCTCAGGTCATGATCCTGGGTTCCTGGGATCGAGTTCCCCATCAAGCTCCCTGCTCAGCAGGAAGCCTGCTTCTTGCTCTCCCACTCTCCTTGTTCATGCGCTCTCTCTCACAAATAAATAAATGTTTAAAAAACATAAAATAGAAGAAAATAAATTTTTTAAAAACCACATAAAAATAGAAGAAGGGTGGGTTATTTGTGCCTGGGAAGCCCAGATCCTGAGTGTCTGGCTTCTTAATGAGAATGAAGACTAGATCCAGGAGAACGATAAAAGGCGGGCCGAGTGGCTGGCCCCTGGGAGCAGCCAGAGGCTACAACCTGGCATCTGGTACCCACCAATGCTGATACACCTGCTGAGAAAACCAGTCTCCCAACCAAATACAGAAGGCCTAGGTCCTTCGGGGATAAGGAGCACGTCAGAGCAACTTTAATGCTTTGAAAGTTTTGTAGGAGACAGTTCTTAGAAGATGCATAATGAAGTATTTTAGGATGAAGCATCTCAATGTCTGAACTTAGCTTCCGGTGGTCCATGGGGAAGGAATTGGGCATATATACAAATAAACACAATCCCACACACACAAACAAGGAGATGGGTGAGGGTGCAAAGAGCAGAATGTTAAAAACTGTCATGCAGAATGTTAAAAATTATTAAATTTAAGTGAATGAAATATAGCTGTTCATTATGTGACTCAACTCTTCTGTGTGTTTAAAGTATTTTTGAATAAAAAGGTGAGAAAAGAAACATAATGTATTGCAATGCTTCTAACAATCAGTGTAAAGGGAAAACAAAACTGAACATGATACAGAGTATTGTTTATTCCTAGCTAGAAACCCAGATGAGATTAGAGGTATGTATTTGTTCCTGACTTGTTGCTTTCTAGATACACCCATTGCTCCTGTTGGCCACAATTTGGAGCCTCCATTGAGGGAGTCTTTTAGTACTAAGTGCTTGGATACTTAGGCCAGGCTGAGCCTAAGCAGTCAAGAATCTATTTGCATTGTGACCCCCACAGACATAAATGTTGACAGTGGGTAGAGGCTGCTGGGAGGACACACTAGACAGGATACATCAGGTAAGTGCCCAAAGAACACTAAAGGACAGCAGTGAATTTAAGATACGTGGCCAAGACATGAGCCCTATTCTTCAGGACAGCTAGTGATTAAAGATTCCAGATTCCTGCCCCCAGAAGGCTCAGAACTGCTTCTCCTCCTCTCCCTTATTCATGGGGATCCCTCTAGAGGCCAGAGTGTGCCACTGACACATGGGTGGTGAGAAGCTGAATTGCTCCTCCTTCTCTTTAGGATAATCTCTCCCACAAAGAGAGGGTGGTTGGTACCACTGGAAGTTATCACTCTGTTCTTGGTGCAGTGTGGAATTCCCCACAGTGTTGACCAGGTGGGCAAAACAGAATGGGATTGCCGTTCTGCAAGGGGAAACCCCAGTGGGTGAAGATCCAAATTACTGTGAACTGGCAGACAGGCTGTGAAAGGACACACTTTGGGAAGTGGACACACCATATATGGCCATTGTTGGTGCAAATGAGCCATGGAAATGCAGAAATCTAGAATCTAGAGGGATTTGGTTGGGGCTACACATTCAGGTCATGAGCTGGGGTAAGGGGTCTAAATATGAAATGATATGATTGGGGAAACCACAAAAGTAAGCCAAACATCCTCAGTCCATAGGGTCTGGAACAGAATGGTTCCCATTTGTGCTGCGGGCTATATAAGTTGTTTTTCAAATGGCCATCAGCTCTTTGCACGGCCTTGTGGCCACAGGCCTAAGGCACCTTCTTCTGGCGGGTGCTCAGCAGTCCTGAGGGTCCGTTTCCTGGCCCTGTTACCAAGGCAGGACACCATCCTTATCCAGTGGGTACCGCAAGAGGTGACAGATGAAGAGGCAACCTCTGGGAACATGGTCAAGTCGAAGTCAGAACCAAAGAAATCCCCAGTTAAAAGAAATTGGTCTGATAATAATCAAAAGGGTAGCAGCTGAGAGACAGGTAAGAAAAGAATCAGGTGAAGGATAGCAGAGGGAGATTGTGAGGCTATCAAAATAAAGCTGTAGAGAGGATTTTCTTAGCCATTTATCTGCCACAGATCCCCTTTGACAGTCTCATGAAGCCTATAAGCCACTCTCAGAAAAATGTTCTTAAATGCCTAAGACAAAATACATAGGGCCCCTAAGGGAGCAAACTATGTATAAACATGGTTATTATCAAAATATTTGGGGGGGGGCGGCTGGGAGGCTCAGTCAGTTAAGTGTCCAGCTCTTGATTTTAGCTCATGTCATGATCTTAGGGTTGTGAGATCAAGCCCTGTGTTGGGCTCTACACTGGGCATGGAGGCTGCTTAGGATTCTCTCTCTTCTTCTCTCTCTCTTTCTCTTAAAAAAAAAAAAATATATATATATATACATATATATATATTTAAAATTTGTGGGGCACCTGGGTGTCTCAGTGGGTTAAGCTGCTGCCTTCGGCTCAGGTCGTGATCTCGGGGTCTAGGGATCGAGTCCCGCATCCGGCTCTCTGCTCAGCAGGGGGCCTGCTTCCCTTCCTCTCTCTCTGCCTGCCTCTCTATCTACTTGTGATCTCTGTCTGTCAAATAAATAAATAAAATCTTTTTAAAAAATCTGTGCATAATAAATGTTTCTTTATTAATATATTAAATAATGAGTTCAATCAGCAAATCTAATAACCAATATACTTTTTAAAAATATTTTACTTATTTATTTGACAGAGAGGGAGAGAGAGTGAGTGAGAGAGAACAGAAGCAGGAGGAGGGGCAGAGGGAGAAGCAGGCTCCCTGCTGAGCAGGGAGTCCCACATGAGGCTCAATCCCAAGACCCTAGAACCATGACTCAAGCTGTAGGCAGATGCTTAATCAACTGATTCACCCAGGCACACCACCAATATACTTTTGATATATTGATGGCTGTAATTTGTCTATTAAGTTACAGTTTATATGATGTAATATGAAAAGATGTCTGACTTCTACTGGTGACAAAGTTACAGGTACTCCTAATATTACTGAAATCTGTTGCTTCCATTTATAGTTGATAGAAAAGCTTATATTCTATACACATTAGTAAAAATAAATATGTATGTTTTCTCCATCCAAGTTCACAGACCTTGTACTTTCTATCCCCAAACTCCACCCTAGAGCACTAGTCTAGAGTTATTTTAACAAGGAGCACAAAGCCTAGGCAAAGCCATTTCTTTTCCTTAGCCTCTCCCCGTGAAAGGTGGGGCCAGTGCTTCTCCAGATTTGCCTAGTGCAAGTATGTAGTTCAACTGGCTTGTGTCAAAGTTGGAAGGCAAAACCCTTCACTTCTTTTAATCCAATGTTTTTCATATATTTAGACCTATAACCCATAATAAGAAATGCATCTTGCATTGAGACTTAGGACCCATGCACACAACTGAAACTAAAATTTCACAAAACAATACTCTTACCAACATATTAGGTATATATCATATATAGCTTGCTAAGGCTACCAAACAAAATATCATTGACTGCATGGCTTAAACAGCAGAAATTTATTGTCTCTCAGTTTGGGAGGCTGAAAGTCCAAGATCAAAGTATCAGCAGATTTAGTTTCTCCTGAGGGCTCTCCGCTTGGTTTGAGGATGGCTACCTTCACACTGTGTCCCTGTATGACTTTCCTCAGTGCACAAACCCTTGATGTCTCTCTGTTCTAATCTCCTCTTCTCATAAGGAAACCAATCAGACTGGATTAGGAAACCACCCTGACCATACAGTCACATTCTGAAGGACTAAGAATTTAGACAACAAGATATGAATTTGTGGGGATACAATTCAGCCTATAACATATAGTAAAGTAAAATCATAACCATACTTACATAAGATCTTATTTATTAATATTTAAATGTAACAAATAAGTCCCACCCCCAAATTAAAATTGCAGTGTGTGAGAGTGCTAATTGGTAGGCTTAATGTGACTTGAAATACATGGGCAATGCAATGTGCACAGCTGATGGACTATCAAGTCTGTCTTTTGATTTTCTTAGGTCAGCATTGAAAATTATAGTTCACATTAATAACAGTGGCTACAAAAACAATAAACAATATGTTCTTTTTCCTTGACAAATGAATTTTTTTTCATTTTAACATCTTAGAGTCAGCCTTCAAGATAAATATGAAACCAGCTCATTCTTCAAGCTTAAAATTTAATTAAATTATCAGCAAATGGGTATTTAATCTAACTATGTTTCCTTAATGTTTCAATTTTTGTAGAAAATAATGAACAAAAGTTTGAAACATATAATGTGAAATATAACAATATCTCCAATCGTATTTGTTCAAACTATCTTCATTGTAACATACTCTTCATATTGTAGCTAGGGCAATCACTTTTTTTTTTTTACTTGCTCTAACAATAATGTCTTTTGAACTGTTAAATATCCTGAATGTGTTGAATCATGCTTCTCCTGTGGTTTCAAATTTAGTTTATTAAGAATGCCCAAAAAATTAAATACACCAATTTTGTTCCCCAAATCATACTTTTAAAATATTTTCTAAATGAAGACCAAATATTGTGAAAATGTCTATGCTACCTAAAGCAATCTATACATTAATGCAATCCATATCAAAATACCATCCATTTTTTTTCAAATAAATAGAACAAATAATCCTAAAATTTATATGGAACCAGTAAAGAACTCGAATAGCCAGAGGAATGGTGAAAAAGACAGACAAAGTTGGTGGCATCACAATTCCACACTTCAAGCTCTATTACAAAGCTGTCTTCATCAAGACAGTATGGTACTGGCACAAAAACAGACACATAGATCAATAAAACAGAATAGAAAGCCCAGAAATGGACCCTCAGCTCTATGGTCAACTAATCTTTGGCAAAGCAGGAAAGAATGTCCAATGGAAAAAAGAGTCTCTTCAACAAATGATGTTGGGAAAATTGACAGCCACATGCAGAAAAATGAAACTAGATCATTTCCTTACACCACACACAAAAATAGGCTCCAAATGGATGAAAGACCCCAATGTGAGAAAGGAACCCATCAAAATCCTTGAGGAGAACACAGGCAGCAACCTCTTCAACATCAGCCACAGCAACTTCTTCCTAGAAACATCACCAAAGACAAGGAAAGCAAGGGCAAAAAGGAACTATTGGGACTTCAAAAGCTTTTGCACAGCAAAGGAAACAGTCAACAAAACCAAAAGACAACTGACAGAATGGGAGAAGATATTTGCAAACGACATATCAGATAAAGGGCAAGTATCCAAAATCTATAAAGAACTTAGCAAACTCAACACCCAAAGAACAAATAATCCAATCAAGAAATGGACAGAGGACATGAACAGACATTTCTGCAAAGAAGATATCCATATGGCCAACAGACACATGAGAAAGTGCTCCACATCACTCAGGATCAGGGAAATACAAATCAAAACCAAAATGAGACACCACCTCACGCCAGTCAGAATGGCTAAAATTAACAAGTCAGGGAATGACAGATGCTGGCGAGGATGTAGAGAAAGGGGAACCCTACTACACTGTTGGTGGGAATGCAAGCTGGTGCAACCACTCTGGAAAACAACATGGAGGTTCCTCAAAAAGTTGAAAATGGAGCTACCTCCTATGACCCAGCAATTGCACTACTGTTATTTACCCTAAAGATACAAATGTAGTGATCCGAAGGGGCACATGCACCCAAATGTTTATAACAGCAATGTCCACAATAGCCAAACTATGGAAAGGACCTAGATGCCTATCAACAGATGAATGGATAAAGAAGATGTGGTATATATATACTATGGAATACTGTGCAGCCATCAAAAGAAATGAAATCTTGCCATTTGTGATGATGTGGATGGAACAAGAGGGTATTATGCTTAGCGAAATGAGTCAATCAGAGAAAGACAATTATCGTATGATGTCCCTGATATGAGGAAGTTGAGCAGCATCATGGGGGGTTTAGGGGGTAGGAAAGGAATAAATGAAACAAGGTGGGATCGGGAGAGAGACAAAACATAAGAGACTCTTAATCTCACAAAACAAACTGAGGGTTGCCAGGGGGAGGGGTGGAGGGAGAGGGTGGTTGAGTTATGGACGTTGGGGTAGGTATGTGCTATGGTGAGTGCTGTGAAGTGTGTAAACCTGGTGATTCACAGACCTGTACCCCAGGGTCTAATAATACATTATATGTTAATATAAAATAAAAAATTTTAAAAATTATTTTCCAAATGAGATTGCTTTTCAAATAGAAAAAAAATGAAACTCTCATGCTTGTACTTTTGTACTTGTGCTTGTGGAGAAGAATGCTTTTAGGATGTGTTCAAACTTAAACAACCATCAGCTTAATAGAGACTGCTATATATATAGGAGGCCATATATGGGTCTCCCAGCAACCATGAATCAAAAATCTATAATAGATACACAAAATAAATAAATACATAGAAAGAAAGGAATCCAACCACAGCACTAAAAAAAAAAAAAAAGTCATCAGATTACAAAGGAAGAGAGCAAGAGAAGAAAGGAACAAAGAAGAACTATAAAACAACGAGAGAAGAGTTAACAAAATGTCAATAAACACATTCCTATCAATAATTACTTCAGGGGCACCTGATGGCTCAGTAGGTTAAGCATCTGCCTTCAGCTCAGGTCATGGTCCCAGGGTCTTAGGATGGAGCCCCCCATCGGGCTCTCTGCTCAGTGGAGAGTCTGCTTCTCCCTCCCCCACCCTGCCTGCTGCTCTGCCTGTTTGTGTTCTCTCTCTTTCTGTTAAATAAATAAGTAAAAT
Organism: Neogale vison; assembly: GCF_020171115.1. NCBI lineage: Eukaryota > Metazoa > Chordata > Mammalia > Carnivora > Mustelidae > Neogale > Neogale vison. The sequence goes on along the minus strand of NC_058093.1, from coordinate 112,641,632 downwards.
CTTAAAAATAATAGTAAAATAGCAAAATAATTACTTCAGGGACGCCTGGGTGGCTCAGTTAGTTAAGCAGCTGCCTTCAGCTCAGGTCATGATCCCAGGGTCCTGGGATCAAGTCCCACATCGGGCTCTTTGCTCGGCAGGGAGACTGCTTCTCCCTCTGCCTCTGCCTGCCTCTCTGTCTGCCTGTGCTTGCTCGCTCTCTCTCCCTCTGTCTCTGACAAATAAATAAATAAAATCTTTAAAAAAATAATAATTACTTCAAATATAAATGGTCTAAAAGATCCAATCAAAAAACATAAGGTGGCTGAATAGATTTTTTTTAAAAAAGACCCATCTATTTGCTGTCTACAAGACACTCACTTCAGATCTAAAGACACATGCAGACTCAAAGAGAAGGGATGGAAAAAATATTCTATGCAAATGGAAGTGACAAAATGCTGGGGTAGCTAAACTTATATTTGATGAAATGGACTTTTTTTTAATTTTAATTTTTATTTATTTATTTGAGAGAGAGACAGTGAGAGAGAACATGAGCGAGGAGAAGGTCAGAGAGAGAAGCAGACTCCCCATGGAGCTGGGAGCCCAATGTGGGATTCGATCCCGGGACTCCAGGATCATGACTTGAGCCGAAGGCAGTCGTCCAACCAACTGAGCCACCCAGGTGCCCTGATGAAATGGACTTTAAAACAAAGGCTACGGGTGCCTGGGTAGCTCAGTGGGTTAAAGCCTCTGCCTTCGGCTCAGGTCATGATCTCAGGGTCCTGGGATTGAGCCCCGCATCAGGCTCTCTGCTTAGCAGGGAGCCTGCTTCCCCCCCTCTCTATCTGCCTGCCTCTCCGCCTACTTGTGATCTCTCTCTGTCAAATAAATAAATAAAATCTTAAAAAAATTAAAAAGTTAAAAAAAAAACAAAGGCTAATAATAGACAAAGCAGGGCATTTACATAATGGTAAAGGAATCAATCCAATAAGAATACATAACAATTGTAAATATCTATGCACCCAAATAGGAGCACCTAAATATATAAAGCAACTATTAACAGACATAAAGGGAGAATATTACAATAATACAATAATCAGAGACTTCAACACTTTACTTATATCAATGGATATATCATCCAGGCTGAAATTCAGTAAGAAAAGAGTGGTTTGAATAGACGAGATGGATTTAACAGATACATATAGAATATTCCATCCAAAAAAAAAAAAAAAAACCAGCAGAACACACATTCTTCTCAAGCATACACGGAGTATTCTCCAGGATAGGCTAACATCACATGTTAACCACAGAACCAGTCAATAAGAATATTGAAATCATATCAAGCATCTTTGTGACCATAACAGATTCAAACTAGAATCAGTTGCAAGAAGAAAACCTGAAAAAGACCACAAACACATAGAGGCTAAACAACTTGCTAAACAACCGATAGGTCAATGAAGAAGTCAAAAAGGAAATAAAATAATACCTAGACAAATGAAAATGGAAACACATGGTTCAAAATCTTCAGGGTACAGCAAAAGCAATTCTAAGAGGGAAATTTGTAGTGACATAAGCCTACTCCAATAAATGAGAAAAATCTCAAGCAAAAATCTAAACTCACACCTAAAAGAACTAGAAAAAGAAGAACAAAAAACACTGAAAGTTAACAGAAGAAGAAAATATTGAAAAACGAGTGGAAAGAAATTAAACAGAGACTTTTAAAAAAGAAAGAATGAAAGGTCACTAAAATTTCAAGCATAGAGAGTCAATTATCATATGGTTTCACTTATTTGTGGAGCATAACAAATAGCATGGAGGACAAGGGGAGATGGAGAGGAGAAGGGAGTTGAGGGAAATTGGAAGGGGAGGTGAACCACGAGAGACTATGGACTCTGAAAAACAACCTGAGGGTTTTGAAGGGGCGGGGGTGGGAGGTTGGGGAACCAGGTGGTGGGTATTGGAGAGGGCACGGATTGCATAGAGCACTGGGTGTGGTGCAAAAACAATGAATACTGTTACGCTGAAAATAAATTTAAAAAAAAAAAGAAATGGTTCTTTAAAATACAAACAAAATTGATAAGCTGTTAGAAAGATTCATCAGAGAGAAGGAGAATTGAAATGAATGAAACCAGTAATGGAAGAGGAGAAGTTACAACTAGCAACACAGAAATACAGTTTTATCAGATACTACTAGGAAAAATTACATGTCAACAAACTGGACAACCTAGAAGAAAAGGATACCTTCCTAGAAGCACATAAACTTCCAAGAGTGAATCAGAAAGAAATAGAAAAACTGAACCAACAGATTACTACTGACAAAATTGAATTAGTAATCCAAAAATTCCCAATGAACAGAAGTTCAGGGCCAGATAGCTTCACAGCTGAATTCTACTAAAATTTAAAGATTAGTTAATACCTAGTCTTCTCAAACTATTCCATAAAATAGAAAAGGAAGGAAAACTTCCAAATTCATTCTAGAAGGCCAGCATTACTTTGATACCAAAATGAGACAAAGACACTACCAAAACAAACAAAAAATAAAAACAAACAAACAAAAAAAAAACACACAAAAACTACAAGCTGACGTCCCTGATGAACTCAGAGGCAAAAATCCTCAACAAAATATTAGCAAACCAAATTCAACAATATATTTTAAAGAAATCATCCACCACAGTAAAGTGGGATCTATTCCAGAGATGCAAGGATGGTTCAGTTTCAGCAAATCAACCATCATGAGACACCTCATTAACCAAATGAAGGATAGAAATCATATAATCATCTCAATAGATGCAGAAAAAACATTTGACAAAATTCAACATCTGTTCATGAAAAAAAAAAACTCTCAACAAATTGCATTTGTGGGGGACATCCCTCAGTATAATAAAGACCATACATAGCAAACCCACAGTCAACATCAGTGAAAAATCAGAAGTTTCCTTCAAAAGTCAGGAATAAGACAAGGATGTCCACTCTCATCATTTTTGTTTAACAGAGTACTGGAAGTCCTAGCCATAGCCATAAGACAAGAAAAAGAAATAATATATCCAGTTTGGTAAGGAAGAAATAAAACTATCACTGGGACGCCTGGGTGGCTCAGTTGGTTAAGCAGCTGCCTTCGGCTCAGGTCATGATCCCAGAATCCTGGGATCGAGTCCCACATCGGGCTCCTTGCTGGGCTGGGAGCCTGCTTCTCCCTCTGCCTCTGCCTGCCATTCTGTCTGCCTGTGCTTGCTCTCTCTCCCTCTCTCTCTCTGATAAACAAATTTAAAAAAATATTTTTAAAAAAAAGAAATAAAACTATCACTATGTGCATTTGACATGCTAGTACAGGTAGAAAACCCTAAAGACTACACCAAAAAATTATTAGAACTAATAAATGAATTCAGTAAAGCTGTAGGATACAAAATTAACCTACAGAAATCAGTTGAATTTCTATATCCTAATAACAAAGTTGCTGAAAGGGAAATTAAGAAAAAATTCCCTATCAGCCAAATTGGAGAAGAAGATGGTAACAGAGTTAGGACGACTCTAGGCTTACCTCAGCCCATGAATATAACTAGATAACTATGAAATCATTCTAAATACCCTAGAAATCAACCTGAAGACTGACAGAACAAAGTCCCAAACTAAAGGGAGAGAAAAGGCCAGATTGAAGAAGGTAGAAAGTATAGAGGAGAAATAGATCCTGACTGCTGAGGAGGGAAGGGAGCTGTAGTCACGGAGAATGACAAGTGGTGATGGGGAGAAAGAAGAGCACGTAGAGGAATTCACAAGGAGAATGTTTTCCTATAGTTATTGGCTTGGAAAGCAAGAGGGGTTGAATTTTGTGAGTTCTGTGAGTTCTGGCTACCAGTGAGGCTTAAAGCCTGGAGTTTTAAAGATTAGTGGACTTGGATGGGATCAAGCCCTGAGGGCAATGTGGTGCTCTTAGAGAGAAGGAAGGCAAACAAACTAGGGGGCTTACAGCATGGAAACAGTGATCTGAAGAGGACCTAGGGCACACAGTAGGGCAATTATTCACTCTTCTTGGAGCATATCCCTGAAAGGCAGTATATAGCATATAGACCTACCTAAAGAAGCAAGAAAAATCTCATATAACCAAACTTAATACCTAAAGGAGCTAGAAAATGAATAATAAATGAAGCCTAAAGGCAACAGAAGGAAGAAAATAATAAAGATTAGAGTAGAGAGTGCCTGGGTGGTTCAGTTGGTTAAGTATCTGCCTTCAGCTCAGGTCATGATCCTAGGGTCCTGGGATTGAGCCCCCAAATCAGACTTCCTGATCAGCAGGGAGTCTGCTTCTCCCACTCCCTCTGTGCCTTCCCTCTGATAGTGCTTGCTCTCTCTCTCTTGCTCTCTCTTTCTCTTGAAATAAATTTTAAAAATCTTTAAAAAAAAAAGATTAAAGCAGGGGGAAAAAATGACATAGAAACTAAAAAAAAGGGCGCCTGGATGGCTCAGTGGGTTAAGCCGCTGCCTTTGGCTCAGGTCATGATCTCAGGGTCCTGGGATCGAGTCCCACATCAGGCTCTCTGCTCAGCGGGGAGCCTGCTTCCCTCTCTCTCTCTCTCTTCCTGCCTCTCTACTTGTGATCTCTCTCTGTAAAATAAATAAATAAAATCTTTTTAAAAAATCCTTTTTAGAAACTAAAAAACAAAAACAAAAACAAAACAAAACAACAACAAAAAAAAACCAATAGAACAGATCAATGAAACCAGGTGCTGGTTCTTTGAAAAAATAAGTAAAGTTGATAAACCTCTAGTAAAACTTATCAAAAAATTTTAAAAAGACCAAATAAAATCACAAATGAGAGAAGAGAAATGACAATCAACACCACTGAAATAGGGGTACTTTGGTGGCTCAGTTGTTAGGCATCTGCCTTCGGCTCAAGTTGTGACCCAAGGGTCCTGGGATCGAGCCCTACGTTGGGCTTCCTGTTCAGCAGGAAGCCTGCTTTTCTCCCTCTTCTACTCCCTCTGCTTGTGTTCCCTCTCTGGCTGTCTCTCTCTGTCAAATAAATAAATAAAATCTTCTTTAAAAAAATACAGAAATAAAAACGATTATAAGAGAATACTATGAAAAACCATAAGTCAACAAATTGGACAACCTAGATGAAATGGATAAATTTCTAGAAGCAAATAGCCTCCCAAAACTGAAACAGAAAGAAATAGAAAATTTGAATAGACCGATAACCAGCAAAGAAATTGAATCAGTAATCAAAAAAATCCCAACAAGGAAAGACCAGGACTAGTTGGCTTCACAGCTGAATTCTACCAAACATTTAAAGAAGAGTTAACACCTGTTATTCTCAAATGATACAAAAAAACAGAAAAGTAAGGAAAACTGCCAAATTCATTCTATGAGGCCAGCATTGCCCTGATACCAAAACCAAATAGACACCCAAAAAAGAGAACTACAAGCCAATTCCACTGATGAACACAAATGCAAATGTCCTCAACAAAATCCTAGCAAACTAAATCCAACAATACACTAAAATAAAAAAAAATTTTTTAAACTATTCACCACAATCAAGTGGGATTTATTCTAGGGTTGCAAGGGTGGTTCAATCTTTGCAAAGCAATCAACATGATACATCACATTAATGAAAGAATAAGAACCATATTGTCATTTTATAGATGCAGATAAAGCATTTTACAAAGCACATTAATTCATGATTTAAAAAAAACTCAACATTGTAGGTTTAGAGGGAACATATCTCAATATAATAAAGGCCATATATGAAAACCCCACAGCTAATATCATCCTAAATGGAGAAAAACTGAGAGCTTTTCCCCTACAGTCAGGAACAGAACAGGGATAGCCACTCTCACCACCTACTCAACTAGTACTAGAGGTCCGAGCAACAGCAGTGAGATAACGAAAAGAAATCAAAGGCAACCAAATCAGGAAGGAAGATGTAAAACCTTCACTATTTGCAGATAACATGATACTCTATGTTAAAAAAAAAAACCTAGAAAACTCACCAAAAAACTGCTAGAATTGATCAACAAATTCAATAAATAAACAGGATACAAAGTCAATGTAAGGAATCTGTCACATTTCTATACACTAATAATGAAGTAGAAGAAAGAGAATTAAGGAGTCAACCCCATTTACAATTGCACCAAAAATACTAAGATACCTAGGAATAAACCTAATCAAGGATGTGAAAGACCTGTATTCTGAAACTATAAAGCACTGATGAAAGAAATTAAAATGACACAAAGAAATGGAAAGACACTCCATGCTCATGGATTGGGAGAACAAATATTGTTAATATGTCTATGCTGCCCAGAGCAATCTACATATTCAACGCAATCCCTATCAAATACCAACAGCACTTTTCACAGAACTAGAACAAACAATCCTAAAATTATATAGAACCACAAAAGACCCCACAGAGCCAAAGCAATCTTGAAAAAGAAAAGCAAAGCCAGAGGTATCACAATTCCAGACTTCAAGTTAAATTACAAAACTGTAATAATCAAAGCAGTATGGCACTGACACAAAAATAGTCATATAGATCAATAGAGCATAACAGAAATCCAAGAAATGAACCCATAATATATGGTCAATTAATTTTTGACAAAGCAGGAAAAAAATATCCAATGGGAAAAGACTGTCTCTTTAAAAAAGAGACAGTTTCTTACAACATACACGAAAGTAAACTCAAAATGGGTTAAAGACCTAAATGGGAGACCTGAAAACATAAAAATCCTAGAGGAGAACAAAGGCAGTAACCTCTTTGACATTGGTCATAACAACTTCTTTCTAGATAAGTCTCCTGAAGCAAGGGAAAGAAAAGCAAAATAAACTATTGGGACTACATCAAAATAAAAATATTCTGCATAGTGAAGGAAACAACCAACAAAACTAAAAAGCAAGCTACAAAATGAAAGAGGATAGTTGCAAATGACCTATCCAATAGTTAGTACCCAAAATATACTAAAAACATACAACTCAACACTCAAAAAACAATCCGATTAAAAATGGGCAGAAGTGGGCGCCTGGGTGGCTCAGTGGGTTAAGCCGCTGCCTTCGGCTCAGGTCATGATCTCAGGGTCCTGGGATTGAGGCCCGCATCGGGCTCTCTGCTCAGCAGGAAGCCTGCTTCTCTCTCTCTGCCTGCCTCTCCATCTACTTGTGATTTCTCTCTGTCAAATAAATAAATAAAATCTTAAAAAAAAAAAATGGGCAGAAGACATGAAGAGATGTTTCTCCAAAGACATCCTGATGGCCAACAGACATGCAAAAAGACACATATCATCAGGAAAATGCAAATCAAAACCACAATGAGATATCACCTCACATCTGTCAGAATGGCTGAAATTAAAAACACAAGAAACAACAAGTGTTGATGAGGATGTGGAAAAAAAAGGAACCCTCATGCGCTGTTGGTGGGAATGCAAACTGGTGCAGCCACCGTGGAAGACAGTGTGGAGGTTCCTCAAAAAGTTAAAAAAAGAACTACCTTGTGATCCAGTAATTGAACTACTAGGTATTCATCCAAAGAATACAAAAACACTAATTCAAAGAGATACATGCGCCCCTATGTTTACTGCAGCATAATTTATGATAGTCAGATTATAGGAGCAACCTGTGTCCAGTGATAGATGAATGGGTAAAGAAGATGTGGTTTTTATATACAATGGAATATGATTCATCCATCAAAAAGAATGAAATCTTGCCATTTACAAGGACATGGATAGTGCTAGAGTGTATTATGCTAAGCGAAATAAGCCAGTCAAGAGAAAAATAAATATCATATGGTTTCATTTAATTAAATTAATTTCATTAATTTCAAATGAAATTAATAAATTCCATATGTGGAATTTAGGAAACAAAACAAATGAACAAAGTGAGGGGAAAGAGAGATACAAATGAAACATAGGCTCCTACCTATAGAGAAGAAACAACAACATTGAATAATATATAGAACTGTTGAATCACTATATTGTATACCTGAAACAATATAGCACTGTATGTTAACTACACTGGAATTAAAATGTTTATAAATGTCATGATTTTAAGGGGTGCCCAGGCGGCTCAGTTGGCTAAGCGACTGCCTTCAGCTCAGGTCTTGATCCTGGAATCCCGGGATTGAGTCCTGCATCAGGTTGCCTGCTCGCCAGGGAGTCTGCTTCTCCCTCTGACCCTCTCCCTTCTCAGGCTCTCTCTCTCTCTCTCAAATAAATAAATAAAATCTTAAAAAAAAAAAAAGGCTCAGCTGTGACTGATGATTTGGACCAGTTTTGTTTTGTTTTGTTTTTAAAGTCATGATTTTAAAAAGCAAATAGTGAGATACACCGGAATACTAAAAAGCAGGACTGCCCGCTCTGGAGCCATCTGAGGACTCTTTGCAAGGACGCTGGACCCCAGAGAGTCAAGCCTCCAGAGGTGACCTTTATGGTAAGGACTCCCTCTTCCCAAAGCAGAGAGTTTTTCTCAAGGTCATCTTCCTGGAAAAAGAGGCTCAAGAACAGAGGTCTGTGAGCTGGATGGCTCAACCGAGCATGAGAGAAAGGCAGATGATTTTGAGATACATGGATCAAGAAGGAAAAAACGACCCAGACAGGTCTAGCAAGCCACCTGAGCTTTTCCTATTTAGATCCAAGAGAGGCTGCAGGGTCTCCAAGTCTGCTTGTGAATTGCCTTCTTCCTGAAGGGGCTGTACTCCAACTAATGGCTTAGCTTAAAAATGGTATGGTCAGTAGAAGTAGCTAGTCAGTGGGGAACTCCAGGGGATTTGCCAAACAAAGCTTTGTAGAAGGGGCAGGGAGCAGGCCTGGAACAAGCACCCAGGAAGAGTGCCCACTGCACTTTTATATGGTCCATGGGTTCTGTGTGGCAGGGGGAAAGGAAGGAAGGGAATATGTCCAGGAATGGGATTACCTCCCAACTGTTCAGAGGACCTGAGGCTACAAGGCTACCAAGAGTCAAAAGGGGCCAGACTGAGCATCTCAAAAGGCATATGGAGTCTGCAGAGGCCTCAGGGCCAGGGAGTAGGTATGAAATCAAGCTCTGCTGCCTATAGGCCTGGCTGTGCTCTGTTGCTGCCTGACATCTCACTCACTTTGTGCTAACATTCAGCATGGTAGCCCAGGCTCTTCCTTTCTTTGTGGAGACGCCCCAGTTCCAATAGCTTCTGTTCCTCTCTGGTTTCTCCAGTTGGCCCCATGGCTCTCTTCCTCAGAAGCAACTCTGCTTTCACCCTCATACTCAATCTACCGATTCCTCCAGGAAACTGACCTGTTACATTTGCTCCATGTTGGCCCGTATGGCAGCTCTGCCAACACGGGTTACCGAGACAGGAATTCCTGCTGTGATCTGCTAGCATAAAGACAGAAAGTACCTGGTCCAGTATCAGATAGCTGACTAGAAGCAGAGTCGGGATCCAAATCAGATCCCTAACTCCCAGGAATTAATCAGACAGGTAGCATGGCACGTAGAACAACAGCCTACCAAAGATGCCCACCATCCATCTAATCCCTAGAACCTTACATGGCAAAAGAGTTTGCAGAGGTAATCAAGGGTAGAAACCCTGAGATGGGGAGATTATCCTACGTTATCCTGGTGGGCCCAGTTTAATCACAGGAGTCTTTTAAAGGAGAAAACCTCTCCTGGTTTGCTCAGAGAGATGAGATGGAAGGAGAGGAGATTCGAAGCATGTGAGGGACCCAACTTGTATTGCTGGCTTTAAAGATGGAGGAAGGGGCCCAGGTCCAAGAAATGTGGGCTCTCAGCAGGAAAACAAGACCCTAGTCCTATAACCACAGGGAACTGAATTCTGCCAACAACCCAAATGAGAAAGGAAATTGATTCTCCCTAGAGCTTCCAGAAGAGAAAGCAGCCTGCCTGACACCAGGTGAAATTCACATTGGGTAGATGACCTGTGGAACACTAAGATGATAAATGTGGGTTCTTTGAGTTTGTGGTAATTTGTAATAACAGCAATAGAAAACTAATTCAGATACATACTGAAAAGCACAGAGAGCCCAAAGAAGAGCCCAAGGAACAGAGTCCAGAAAGGATGGGAGCCCAGACATCTCTGGCACTGAATGTCTCCTCAACACAAGTTTCCAGTTTGTGGGAGAGAATTCTCTCTTCCAGCAGGGCCCACACCGATGCTAGAGGTCAGGGGATATGGCCATGTGATGGTCATCACTACACATGTGGTTGTGGAGATGAGTCTTTCCTAAAAGAAAGGACTATGGATCAGCCAAAACACCAGTTGCTCATTGCTCATTGCAGTATTCATTCACACTCTTCTATAAAATGTTTCTTCACTGGGATTTCTATGGCCACAGAAGCCTGGGAGGAAAGATACTGTCATAATAACCATTACCACTTGTTAGTTCTGTGACTCTGCCTCTACCCCTCTGCAGAGAAGTTTTATTGTATTCACACAATGCTCTCCGAGGGTGGTGATGGATCTATTTCATTGGGCTCTGCATAACCAGCCTCTGTGGAGTGCCTGTCACTGTCTGTTGGTGGAATGAGTGGCCCATTCTTCCTGTTTGTTCCATGGGATGTGTGCCATTGTCTTTGCCTCTGGCTGCCAGGGTGATCTCTCTTGTCCTTCTTGACACCATAGACAGTAACCTAGCCTCTCATATGGGTACACTCACAGCTCTGCTCCTGGCAGCCACTGCCAGATCTCAAGGTTGGAGACCAGGACCCAGCATTTGTTACCAAGGAAACTGTTCACAGCTGTATTAGTGGCTCTTTGACAGCTCAACTTCCCACAGAGGCTGTGATTAAAAAACTTTCTGCCTTTTGTATTTCTCTCCATTCTTTGCATGAATTCTGTGCAAACACCACCCATTGCCTACTGAAACGCTAATCTTCCCTTCTTTCCTAAAAATAGTATTTTCAATTTTCAGCTAGACACACTACTGTCAAGGAAAACACCTGCTGTCCCCAGACTCCCTTGCAACACCATCTACTACTGTGTTCCAGCCACTAGATATTAGTGGAATAGTCTGGTGCACCTTCCAGTAAATGTCTTTAAGTGGAAAGGTTGGGGTCTACTTTGTTCCCTTACTCCTGGCTAAAATACAGGTGTAATGCTGTGGTATAGTAAATAATTTGTATGGTCTTTGTGCTGGGTTTCTGGCATCAAGGTTCAAAAACACTTGGGATTTCCTGAAAGATTAAGGTGACTTGGTTATGTTAATAAGGTGACTTTTGGTGGGCCTTTAGACAGTTTAAAGCTATCTAAAGGATGAGGGCAGAAGGCAGGGACTTTCACCTCTGGGGAGGAAAAGGGACTGGAGAACAAGTTCAATCATGTAGCCAATGATTTAATTGATCATGCTTATGTAATGAAATAACAATAAAGATTCTGCACATCAAAGTTCAGAGGAGCTTCCTGGTTGGTGAACACATTGATGTGCTGGAAGGGTGATGTACCCTAATTTTATGAGGAGAGGCCATGGAAGATCTGCCCTTCCTCTCAAATTTCCCCCTTGTGTATCATTTATAATGAAACAGTAGCTGTAACTACAGCGTTTTCCTGAATTTTGTGAGTCATTCTAATGAATTATTAAACAAATTCATAGGAACCCCTGAAAAAGCTCAGCTGGTCTGGGGATGCCCTAAGACTTGTGGCTGGCATTGGAAGTGAGGGCAGCCTGTGGTGGACTCTGCCCTCAACGTGTGAGCCCTGCACTAACTGGGTGTTTAGTGTCACAGCTGAATTGCAGTCCACTTAACATTAGACCAGTTGGGGTGGAAACAGAGTTGTAGATGTCTAGAGCTGGTGCTGCCAACCTGGATTAAGAAGTGGCAGAACAGAGATAGGAATCTGGATCATTATAGATGGTGCAGCCACTGTATCCACTCTGCACTGCCTACCATCAGACTTCACACTTCACCTTAACAGCTTTTGGCAGCCATAGTGAGACTCACTCCAGTTAATGTGCATTTATCAACAAGTTGTGAATGGCTGTAAAGAAGATGGGTTCACTCTGGGTCATGAAGAGTGGGACTACAGATGAATACCCACAAGGCTCCTGGTCAGTTCTAGAGCCATAGCTGGTTGCTCTGGCTTTCTAAGAGGTATTTGCCCATCTCCCACCAGCTACCTGGTGAATTGGCCCCTACATGTTTCTGCTTCTATGGGTTTCCCCTGACAACCAGGTGTCCTCAGGAACTCCATGCTGCTCTTTTCTGTTTATGGCTTCAGCCTATTTCTGTCTTGCTTTTCTCATGGCTTTCATGAAGCTCAGGCTTTTCAGCTTCTGCTCCTTCTTTTCTTCTCTACACTTTCAAATTCTACTTCAGATTCTGGAAAGAACTGAGAAGGTTGGGTAATTACATTCCTAGTTTAGACAGAATATTTCTTCAAGACATCCTGTAGAATAAATGCTCTAGGGTGACATGCCACCCTATTCTGGGCATGTTAGTTGGCTATTGCTGCATAACAAATCACCACAAACTTAGCAGCTTCAAACAACACACATTTATTATCTCATACTTTCTGTGGGTCAGGAGTCCAGGTGTATCTTAGCTAATCTCCTGCATGGAGTCTCATAAGGTGACAATTAAGGTATCAACTAGACTAGGTTCTCATCTGGAAACTTGACTAAGGAATAATCAACTTCCAAATTCACCCAGTTGTTGGCAGAATTTATTTTCTTGGTGTGTAGGACAAAGGAATCCAAACTCTTGCAGGTATTTTATGGAAGCCACACTCAAATCTGAGAAGTTGTTTGCTGTTCCTACAGGCCACCTACAGTTCCTTGCCATGTCACGTGGCTGCTTCATTGGGCCATGTAGGAGCCTCTAGAGCAAGACTGACAGCAAGACAGCCTCAAAGAACATAACATGGTCAAGGAAATGACATCTCATCACATTTGCCATTTTCTATTACTTAGAACAAATCACAAGTCCTGCTCACATTCAAGGTAAAGGATTTAAACAAGAGAATAAACACCAGGAGAAGGATCAGGAGGGGTCATCCTAGGGTCTATCCACCACGCCTAACACAGGTGTATTTGGGGTAGGGACAGTGACACAGAATGTGGTGCCAAGAGGAAATAAATGCCGAAGTGGCCTGAGTAATAAACAGATGAAGGTTATAAAAACAATGGATGAGAATACAAGCTGGTAGAGCCATTCAGGAAAACAGTATGGAAGGTCCTCAACAAGTTAAAAATATAGCTGCCCTATGACTCAGCAATTGCACTACTGGGTATTTACCTCAAAGATACAAGTGTAGTGATCCGAAGGGGCACGTCCACCGAAATGTTTATAGCAGCAATGTCCAAAATATCCAAACAATGGAAAGAGCCCAGATGTCCATCAACAGATGGATAAAGAAGAAGTGGTATGTATATACACACACAGATACATACACAATGGAATATTATGCAGCCATCACAAAAGGAAATCTTGCCATTTGCAAAAACATGGATGGAACTAGAGGGTATTATGATAAGCAAAATAAGTCATTCAGAGAAAGACAATTATATGGTCTCACTGATATGCAGAATTTAAGAAACAAGGCAGAGGATCATAGGGGGGGAGAGGGAAAAAAATGAAACAAGATGAAACCAGAGAGGGAGAGCAACCATAAGAGACTCTTAATCATAAGAAACAATCTGAGGGTTTCTGGTGGGGAACAGGAACAGGGATGGGGTGGCTGGTGATGGACACTGGGGAGGGTGTGTGCTGTGGTGAGTGCTGGGTGTTGTGTAAGACTGATGTGTTCGTGACTATACTCAGCAAACATTTATTTAATTCTTCCTGTTGACTAGAAATATAAAGATTAGTAATTTTTCTCTCTGCCTACCCCAGGAGGAATACAGAGTAGACACACTAGTGCTATATTAGAAGTACTGAAGAAGTTCCAGGAAGTATCCAGTGGGGGAAGAGGGGAGGAGAGGAATTCAAGGAAGGCTTGTAGAAGATAAATAATTTTCTTTCCAGGTAGGTATTGTAGAATTGGCAGAACTCTACCAGATGATCACTCAAGATTGGCGCCTTATAGAGGGAACGTCAGCCTTGAGCAAACCCCTGGAAGTCAAACTGTGTGGAGGATTGGTGGAAACTACTGTTGAGAGAGTACCTAATGTTTGAGTAGGTGGGACCAAATTATTAAGATCTCAAAAACTGGATTTAAAGATTTATTCTGAAGTTATTGGGACATCATGGATGGGAAGAATGGACTCAGATTAATGTTTTAGAAAAAGAACTCTGTGGAGGACAGACTGGGAATAGGAAGAGATTCAGGCAGGGGCACTCGATTACAGCACTACTATAATCCAGGAAAGAAATAGTGAAAGCTTGAGCCAGGGCAATGGAAGCAATTGGAAAGGGGGTACAGAGATACATATAGTGAAATTGGAAGATGGAAAAGTGAAAAATAACAATAAAACCAAAGGCCTCTGGAGAGGATGGTGATGTTATTCATCAAACCCAGAAATCAGAAGAAGTTCATAGATAGGCAAATCAGGAAAGGTGTTCAATCTGTTACCTCTCAGGGTATTGTAAGACATATTTGTGGAACTGCAGGTGTACAACTCAGAGAGAACTTATTATGTAGACAAGATTCTTGAGTCATTATCAAGAATGATAGTTGAAACTGTGAGAGTGAATTAAACCAGTTAGGAAGATAGTATAGTATTATAAGTTGGTAGGAGTGTCAGAGAATGCTGTCTTTGTGAGGGGGGAAAAAAAGGTGTGATGGAACTTGATACAGATAGGAGTAGAACCAGGAGAGAGCAAGGTCATAGAGAAGGGAAGAGCGTTTTAAGGAGGAATTACTCTTTCTAAGTTAGACAGGAGGAGGGCTAAACAAAGATCACTGGGTGAAGTAAGTCACTGGCAGCTTTTGGGAACAGTGTGAGAAGGGTGGCAGGAGCAGAATCCAACAAGGGTTACAGACTGCCTAAGGAGAGAAGAGGCTCCAGTGTATCACATCAATTACTTTTAGAAGAAATTAGAGAAGGGAAGAAAGTGAAAAAGGAAAGTAGCTTGAGGAAGGAGAGGTGTACTTAAGATTCAGCTTTGTTGCTTCCTAGCAAGCAGTTATCTCACACAGTTGTGCAGGATAGGAAGGAGGGATTTGAATCACCACCATCCCTTTATTTCTAACTAGTTACAAACTCCAGGCCTAAATTACCATCTGGGAAAGGAGAAGGGGGACGTAATCACTACTAACAGATCCAAATTTTGCTTCACCAATTTTGGCTAGGATTTCCACAGGTGTACAAACTCTAGTCCTCCACCCCAAACAAAACAACAACAAAGCAGCACCATCGCGTCCTCTTCTTTGTAATCTGCAAAAACTGAGCAAGTGCACAGTGCCCGAGTCCTGTGCCAGCAGCCCCTCTCTGAACCAGTCTGCTTTAACCAGAAGGAGCAGGGCTCTGAAGCTGCCCAGCCCGGTGCGCTCTCGAGGAGGCGCGCTCGGCGCAAACCCGACAGAGTTGCTCCCGTTTAGCGCACTGGATTCTCCAACGATGCTTAGACTTTGCCGGCCGTCGCCTTCGGTGATGACATCAAGTCCCACAACGCGGCACGGGGAAGTGAGCACAGTCAAGAAAACCCTCGGCCCTTCCTGCGGCCTCCCTGTCCCACTATAGCCGGCCTCCATTACCCTTTGCCCTTTCCTCAGCTCCCTTGGTAAAATGAAACCTAGGGCCGTCAGCTGAGGCAAAAGGGTGGAATCCACTACCTATTTACTAGGCAAAGAGAAAAGCCAGAATCCACTTTAGGCAGCAAAGGGGTGTGTTACACCGGCCGGGTCGCCTGGAGGTCCCGCCCCAGGCCCGCCCTCCTGACACTGGAGACTACATTTCCCAGAGAACTCCGCGGCCCCAAGGGGGAGGCCCGTCCGCTCTCCCGCTTATACTGAGCGGTGACTGGCTTCCCCAGAGGAGGGCGGAGCCTACACCAGCCAATAGGTGAGAAGCTCGTTACGGCGGCGGAAGCAGCGGCGCTGGGCTGAGGGGTGGGGGGCAGAGAGCTAGCGCCCCGGCGGCGGCGGCGGCGGCGGGTCCGGAGCCCGAGGACGTCGGTCCCACAGGCAGAGAGCGCACGGGAGCGAGCTCGAGGCGGCGCCGTGGCCCCTCGGCGCAGCACCCAGGTAATGGCGGGACGGGCGCCGCGGAGGGAAAGGGAGAAGAGGGGAGGAGACGAGGGGGCGGGGCGGCCGAGCCGGGCTGCAGCGTCCGTCCCGCCGTGCGTCCCTGGGGAAGGGCAGCGGTGCCTCATCTCCTGTGGCTCAGACCTAGGCTCTTTCACGAGCTGGGCACGGCGGTTGGGCCGGCGGCAGGGACTGGGTGTCCTGCGGCAGGGAAGGGAGAGGTTCCAGGAGGGATGGGCTGTTTCGGGCTTGGGGGCGTGGCGGACGTGGGCCCTGGCGGGGAAGTGGAGCGGCCGGGGAGCGCCGGTGGGCGGGCGGCCCAGGGAGTTTGGCTCTTGGAGCAGTTTAAAGTGACTCTCCACATCCGGGCCCTGCGCCCGCCGCTTTCAGACCCTGACCGAGGCGGGGCCTCCTGCCTCCCCGCCCCCCTCGCCGGGAGCGCTTGTCTTCCTCTGCCATTGGCTTAGCCTCGAGGGGTTTGGGCTGCCCCGACGAGGCTCGTGCCTGATTGGCTGGGAGTCGGCGGGAGGGTGGGGCGGGATCAGAGCGCTCAGGCCTCCGCGGATTGGTCCGGGCCCTCGAGTGACGCGCCCGGCGTGGGGCCAATGGGCGGGCGGGGGAGGTAGGGGCAGGTTCTGGGGGAGAAGATTGGAGCAGAACCCGGGCCGGGTGGCGGGGGTGAGCGGGGCCGGCGGGGCTGGACAGCGGCGGGCCCGAGGCGCGCTCCGGTAGGAGCCCTGTCCACGACCCAGGAGCCCAGCGCTGCCATCGAGATGGGCCCTCCGCGGCACCCCCAGCCCGGCGAAATGGAAGCGGGAGGTGCGAGTGGCGGGCGGCGGCTGCAGGTAGAGGCATACCGCTTGTCCTGGGGCTCCCCAGAACGCCGTCCTCCTTCCCACCCTCTAAGAGAAGTCTCAGCCAAAGTGTCTCTGGAAACCTGTGTTCCACGATCTCAGCAATGGGCTTCGGGGTGGGGGTGGGGTTGCGTGCGAACTGGGAATACCGGTAGAGCTTGGCTCCTGAGGGAAAAGGGGGGGTCGATTTTAGAGAAAGTGGCGAAGGTCTCTGGTCCCTCTGGCTCAGTAGGGGGTCTGTGAGAGAAGGAGGAGGAAATTGGTAAATGAAGGCCTGTGCAGAAAATCATTTCAGAGTTCCTTTTGGATTAGGTCTTGAGGAAAGCTTTCTGATTTTTTAGAACTGGGCATCTCTCCTCAGGTTCCTCTTATGACATACTGATGACAGTTGTGTTCACCTTGGTGTGAGCTTCAGTCTTTCAAAGGAACATGTCATTTCCCATAAAACTTAATACAGATAATATGTGTTTTGTTAATACCTATCATATGGCTTTTGTACAGGATTCAGTGTTGATTTTTTTTTTTGAATGGTAATCTTTAAGTATTTATGGAGTGTCATAGTATACCCCAACACCACACAAACGGTTTTACTATTATTTTAGTCCATATCCTTTAAAAACTTAAAGAATTTAGACCATTTGTGCACCATATATTGATCACAGTTAATTGTTCTAGATGAATGAAGCTGCATTTGCTTTTTTAAGGAAAAGTATAGGTATTGGAGATGCTTTAATTTCTCATTATTGATTCTAATGTGAGAATTTAGTAATAACCATATGACTGTATGCACTGCAGGTGGAAATGAGTTCTCAGCAGTTTCCTCGGTTAGGAACCCCTTCCACTGGGCTAAGCCAGGCTCCTTCACAGATTGCGAACAGTGGTTCTGCAGGATTGATAAACCCAGCTGCCACAGGTGAGATATGTGACATTTTTCTATATTGCTTCTTGCTTTAAGACGTTGCCAGTTTTTCATAAGTGACTCTTAATCTCACAAAACAAACTGAGGGTTGCTGGGGAGGGCGGAAGAGGGGGATGGGGTTATGGACATTGGGGAGGGTATGTGCTACGGTGAGTGCTATAAAGTGTGTAAACCTGGCAATTCACAGACCTGAACCCCTGGGGATAAAAATACATTACATGTTTATTTTTTTAAAAATTAATTAATTAAATTTTTAAAAAAGATATTGCCAGTTTTTCATTTAAAAATTAGCAAATTCCTTGTGGGATTTTAGTAAATTCTAGGTTGTTGAATTTGAAGAAAGGGTATATTACAATTCTAATTTAAACAAGGTTTTTCGGGGGTGCCTAAGTGGCTCAGTTGGTTAAGCATCTGACTTGATTACAGCTCAAGTCATGATTTTAGGGTTGTGAGATGGAGTCCCACGTCAGGCTCTGCACAGTGCATGGAGCCTGCGTAAGAGTCTCTCTCTCTCTCTCTCCCTTTCCTTCTATTCTTCCTTCCCTTTATAAATAAGCAAGTTTTTTTAAAATTCCTTTTTTAATCCTTTCACTTATACTGGAGTATACATGAAACTTAATAGTGAAGCATGCCTATGAGAACTGTATTTTAAATACATTAATGTGTTCTCCTTGTTCTGCTTTATGGCCCAGAGGTAAAATAGTGCCATGAGGAAACCCAAAGGTGTGTAAGGCATAATTCTTGCCTTTTAGGTAAAAAAAAAAAAAAAAAAAAAAGCACAGTCAACCCTTGAAAAATACAGGTTTGAACTGAACAGGTCCATTACTTGTGAATTTTTTCTGATAAATGTGGTATAGTACTGTATATGTACTTTTCTGTTCCTTATGTATTTCAGTGTAAGAATATAATATGTAATATATATAACATACAAAATACATATTTACTGACTGTTACAGGCAAGGTTTCCAGTCAACAGTAGGTTATTAGTAGTTAAGCTTTTAGGGAAGTCAAAAGTTACATGTAGATTTTTGGCTGCAGGTGTGGTCATCACCTGTAACCCTGCATTGTTCAAGCATCAACTGAATGTATACATATATATGCACTTAGTTTTTAGTGGTATGCCCTTTGAGTGCTGTAGATCAATGGTCCCTGTCATCAGGGATGATTTTGCAGTCCAGGGAATATTTGGCAATGTCCTGATACATTTTTGGTTGCCAACAAGTAAGGGGGTGCTGTTGGCATCTGATATTTATAGGCCATGGATGCTGCTAAATATTCAAAATGGGCAGGACAGCCCTCCACAACAAAGTACCCAGTCTAGTCAATAGTGCTAAAGTTGAGGTATTCCTTCAAGTAGTCTTTTTGAGTATATTCAGGTGAAAAGATGACATTGCAAAGTAAAGTATTCCTTTTTCTATTCCTTTTTCTTCACCACCTGTTTCCTAATTTTCTTAAAATGGTAAAGGGTATCTGCTCATTGCTCAAACCAGGAACACAGGCATCATCTTTAATTGCTCTGTCTCTCTGGCTCTTATATGTGAGTTATGGAACTTTGATGTTTCAATCTCTTTATCCCTTTGCTTCCCTCCTACCAACTTGGTTTTTGTTACAAATTTATCTTACGTCTCTTTAGACTTGAAGGAATTTTAAGCTACTTCTTATCTCCTCCTTAATAGTAACTACTCATTTTCTGAAAGAATGACAAAAAGTTCCCAATATTCTTGACCTTGAGGAACACAGGAACATTCTGTTCCTTTTGCCACAATCTTCCTTCTTCCTTTACACATACTTATCTGTTTAATTCCTGTCCTTCCTTGAGGTTTCATCTCAGATGTCACTTTTTCTAAGAGGTCTTTGCCAACTAGTTTGCCAACTAGACCACAGGAGTCAGGGGTAGGACCTTGTAGAATGAAGGCTGGAACCATACCCTGGAACCTGGAACCTTGTGTACATTTATACATGCTATACTCGCTACATTGTAGGGCATAAGTAGTGGTCAACAAGTCTTTATAGAGCTACTTAAAGTTCTTTGCTCCTTAACAAATATTTTTGACAAATTGTCTTTGATTATAAATTCATAGAATAATTTAAAGTATAGCTGAAAGAGAATGTTTTTGAACATCTATTTACAAAGAATTATAGTGCTTATTAAAAACAGTGTTGGGACTCCTGGGTGGCACAGTTGGTTAAGCATCTGCCTTCACCTCAGGTTGTGATCCCAGGTCACTGGGATCTGAGTTGGGCTTCCTGCTCCATTGGGAGCGTGCTTCTCCCTCTTCTTCTCCCTCTTCCTCTGCCTGCCATTTCCCCCACTTGTGCTCGTTCCCTCCATTCTGTCAAATAAATAAATAAAATATTTTTTTAAAAAAGTCAAAACAAAAAAGGTTTCAATTAGCAATAATTGCCCTCAGACTTTGTTGAGAAGGAAATCATTGACTTAAACCAAAATTGTCTATAATTTTACTTTTGAATATTGTGTGTATTTTTTCCTTCAGTGACTCTGAGAAAGAATATGAAAGTTTGGGGCGCCTGGGTGGCTCAGTGGGTTAAGCCTCTGCCTTCGGCTCAGGTCATGATCTCAGGGTCCTTTGATTGAGCCCCATATTGGGCTCTCTGCTCAGCAGGGAGCCTGCTTCCTCCTCTCTCTCTGCCTGCCTCTCTGCCTGCTTGTGATCTCTGTCATATAAATAAGTAAAATCTTAAAAAAAAAAAAGAAGAATACAAAAGTTTTTCCATAAGGAGTTTAATATTTCTCTATATTTTCTATTGCTTTTATTAGAAGAATTAATTTGGGATCCTAAGCATATCAGGATTTCAGATACATGTTCAAAGGTCAGAAGTATGAATTACAAGTTCCTTAACTATTCTTTCAAGATTCTTTTGGTTCTAAATGATTCTAAAAGGAGCTTAAAAGGGAATAGTCAGTACATTATATTGTAATGAAATTGTCAAAAATCAAAATCTTCCTGAGCAAATAGGTTTGGGGGGAAGTTATGAAATTGTCCGTTTCCCTTAAAATCTAGTCAGGAGAAAATCTCCTGTGTGCAGTCAGGAATTTGAGTATAACTTTGACTCTGCAAAAACTTAGCTACTAATAGCCTACTGTTGAATGGAATCCTTATTGATAAACAATACATATTTATATTTTATATGTATTATATACTGTATTTTTATAATAAAGTAAGCTAGAGAAAAGAAAACTTATTAAGAAAAGCATAAAAGGGCGCCTGGGTGGCTCAGTGGGTTAAGCCGCTGCCTTAGGCTCAGGTCATGATCTCAGGGTCCTGGGATCGATTCCCGCGTCGGGCTCTCTGCTCAGCAGGGAGCCTGCTTCCCTCTCTCTCTCTCTGCCTGCCTCTCTGTCTACTTGTTGATCTCTGTCAAATAAACAAATAAAATCTTTAAAAAAAAAAAAGCATAAGAAAGAATCATTTACAGCACTGTACTGTATTTATCGAAAAAAAAAATCCACATGGGGTGCCTGGGTTGCTCAGTCGGTTAAGCGTCTGCTTTCAGCTCAGGTCATGATCTTGGGGTCCTGGGAATGAGTCCCACATCAGGCTCCCTGCTTAGCAAGAAATCTGCTTCTCCCTCTTCTGTCCCCTGCCCATGCTCATGCTCTCTCTCCCAAATAAATAAATAAAATCTTAAAAAAAAAAAAAATCCACATATAAGTGAAGCCAGGCAATTCAAACCATGTTGTTCAAGGGTCAGCTCTACAAGAGAAGGAAGAAGACACAGAGGACTACATATTATATTGGGGGGGATGGGTGGCTTAGTTTGTTGAAAGTCCAGCTGTTGGTTTTGGCTTAGGTCATGGTCTCAGGGTCTTGGGATTAAGCCCCATGTTGGGATCAGTGGGGAGTATCCTTGGGATTCTCTCCCACTGCCTTCTCTCCCTACCCGCCCAACGCACTGACACACGTGCTCTCTCTCAAATAAATAAATCTTTTAAAAATAAGAACCACATATTGTATGATTCTGTTTGCAAGAAATTCCAGAAAACACAAAGCTATAGTGTTACGAAAAAACACAAAGTTATAGTGTTAGCAGATTAATGGTTTCTAAGGAATGGGAGGGTGGGAGGAAGGGAATTGCCTGCAAAAGGGCATGAATGAACCAGTGAGAATAATGGAAAATATTTGTATGGTGACTGATTGTGGTTATAGTACTGTATACTTTGTTTTTTAGAGGGCGGGGCAGAGAGACTATCAAGACAAGCTCCATACCGAGGAGGAGAGACAGGGCTCTAGCTCTAGCTCACAACCCTTAGCTCATGACCTGAGCCGAAATCAAGAATCAAATGCTTAACTGAGCCACCCAGGATTCCTGTAGTACTGTCTACTTTTGTAAAATTTTATCTAATTTTATATAAAGAACTAGTGGGTGGGTGGTTTTTTGGGTTTTTTTTTTTAATACTATATCTCAGTAAAGCTGATTGACTAAAAAATGACAAAGGATAGACACATATGCTTCACAGAAGAAGATGTGTATGAATGCCCTGTGGTCACATAAAAGATTTTCAACACCACTAGTCATGGAAATTCTAATTAAAATCACAACACACCCACTGTACACCCAGTACAGTATCTGTATCAAGAATTGGGATGATGAGGGGCTGCCAGAACTCTTAATATGCTGGGTAACAAAAACATAACATGGATACAACCACTTTAGAAGGTATTCCAGCAGTCTAATAAAGTTAAACATTTACTTAACATTTAACCCAGCCATTATGCTCCTAGGTTGTTGGTTAAGAATGTAAAAAAAAACTGTTGAACTCTCTACTTTTAGAGTAGCTATTTTATTGTATGTAAACTGTACATCACAACGCAGAGTATTAACCACTATACGATCACGGTGTAAACTATACATCAATAAAGTGGTTTTATTTGTTTTTATTTCAAGTTTTTAAAAAACTAGTTAGTTGATATAGCAGGTAATACTCATTTCAGGTGTACAGTTTAGTGATTCATTACTTAAATGTAATAGCTAGTGCTCATTACAAGTGCCCATCTTAATAGCCATCACCCATAAAGTGGTTTTAAGAATCAGAATTTTTAAAAAATCTGAATGACCAGGGAGAAATGATGTATAATGTAAAATATACATCAGTCTTTTCACCCAGTACATGTAATTTTCAAAAATCTTTTTCCTGAGGAAATCACTGAACAAGGACTCAAAGTACACATGGACTTTTATCCGAGTTGTTGATAATAGCAAAAAATTTGGAAATATGGGACGCCTGGGTGGCTCAGTGGGTTGAAGCCTCTGCCTTCATGATCTCAGGATACTGGGATGGAGCCCCACTTTGGGCTCTCAGCTCAACAGGGAGTCTGCTCCCTGCCCCCCGCCCCCGCCTGCCTCTCTGCCTATGATCTCTATCAAATAAATAAATAAATCTTGAAAAAAAAAATTGGAAATAACCTGAAAGCCCACCGATGATATAATGGTTTAAAAAGCTGTAGTTGGGGTGCCTGGGTGGCTTAGTTGGTTAAGCATCTCTTTCTTGATCTCAACTCAGCTCTTGATCTCTGTATTGTGAGTTCAAGCCTTGTGCTGGGCTCCATGCTGGGCTTGGGGCCTACTGAAAAAAAAGAAAGAAAGAAAGAAAGAAAACAGAAAAAATATAGTGTATCTATGCAATGGAATTTCATTTAGCATTTTCTTAAATGATGTAATATATATTCACTATTACTCAGCAATTTCACTTCTTGGTATATATCCAATAGAAATGGTAAATAGTTCACCAGAAGACATGTGTGGGAGTATTACTAGCACTAACATTCGTAATAGCAAAAAACTGAAAACTATCTTAATGCCTATTAACAGTAAAATGGATAATTTATAGTTGATTCCCAGAGTGATCTACTATACTGACAGTGAAAGATCTGCAGCAACATGCAATGACATTCATGGATCTTATACTTGTAAGTGAAAAAAGCAAGATACAACAGGGTGCATTTGCTATGAGTCTATTTATAAAGTTCAAAAATAGATAACAGTTATCTGTGGTGCTAGAGGTTGGGATACCTTGGAATAGTGAGGAATCCAGCTGAACAGAGGGGCTTCTAGGGAATGTTTTGCATCTTGAGCTGGGTGCTGGTTACTCAGGTGTATTTGGTTTATATAAGTTCGTTGAGCTACACAATTTACATTTGTGCTCTTTGTGAAGGTTATAGTTTGTTGAAAAGTTACATAAATAAAAGCCCACCCAATATTAAAGATGAGAAATGGCTCAGGGTTTTACCAACATATTAACTCTTGATGCTTTCGGGAAATAGACTTTGGGAGCATCTTTATTTTCTTGATAGGTTTACAGATACTTGAAATTTTTTTTTACATAGGTATAATCTCTGTTTTCAGAAAAATGTTAATATTATTTTGAGAAAATGATAGACAAGTATGAGATAACTTTCACGAACTCTTTTATTAGATTAGGTCTTTGGTTTTTGTTTTGTTTTGTTTTGTTTTTTAAGAGAGAAAGAGCTTTTTTTTTTTTTTTTAAGATTTTATTTATTTTATTTGACAGGCAGAGATTACAAGTAGGCAGAGAGGCAGAGGCAGGCAGAAAGAGAGAGGAGAAAGCACGTTCCCTCCTGAGCAGAGAGCCCGATGTGGGGCTCGATCCCAGGACCCTGGGATCATGACCTGAGCTGAAGGCAGAGGCTTTAATCCACTGAGCCACCCAGGTGCCCCAGGTCCTTGATTTTTTAAGTTAGTTTTTAAGTAGGCTACATGTTTTCATGGTCCAAAATTCCCAAAGTATAGTGAAAATATTTCTCCTACAATTTATATAGCAGGTTTCCTGTTGATAGACATGTAGGTTTTAAAACTTCCTTTACTAGAATAAAAATGGTGAAACAAATAATCTGGTACACAAGTCATTTTATACAATGCCATGTATCTATAGGATACATTCCTATAAGTGAAATAGTTAGGTTTCAAAGGCTTTGTACATTGTAATAATGATGAAGAGTTCCATGTTTGCTTCGTAGGAAATCTGTTTTGAAAAGCTGTATACTCTTGGACTTAAGAATTGTATTTAGGGGCACCTAGGTGACTCAGTTGGTTAACTGTCTGACTTTGGCTCGGGGTCCTGGCCCCCCCCCCTTTCAGACTCTACATTCTGGGGAATCTCCTCCTCCTTTTCCTGAAGCCCCTCCCCCAGTTGTGCACATGCCTGCATGCACTCTCTCTTTCTCTCTCTCACAAGTAAATAAATAAAATCTTTTAAAAAAGAATTGTATTTAAATTATCATTTTAATGTTAATGTTTTTATAAATTTCTAAATATCTTAAAAGAAAGCATCGAATCTAGTTTTGCTCTTTTGAGTTCTTTTTTTTTTTTTTTTAAGATTATTTATTTATTTGAGAGAGAGATAGCACGAGCAGGGAGGAGCAGAGCAAGAGGGAGAAGCAGGCTTCCCTCTGAGCAGGGACCACAACATGGGCCTTGATCTCAGGACCCCAAGATCATGACCTGAGTTGAAGACAGACCCTTAACCAACTAAGCCACCCAGGCACCTCTTGAGTTCCTTTTAGATAGTTATCGGGTCCTTTGTTCATAGGAGTGGAAAAGCCAAAATATCCAGAGTAAGGCCTGTGTTCCATAGGTATGGCTCTTGTGTTTGATATCTGTTAGGGGGAACCTAATGCCCAAATTCTCCTTAAGAAAATCTCCCAAGGAAATGGTCACTTTATCAACACTGAAACTTAGTTGCAAGTACCACTGTTGTATATGTTTGCCATTCATTAATATTAATTCATATTGGAAGCATATGACATGCTCTCTGTCCCTTAATGTCCTTACTAGTCAACGATGAATCTAGTCGAGAGGCTGAAGTCACTGCCAGGGAGCACATGGGTTCCAGCAGCTCCCTACAGTCCCGTGAAGAGAAGCAAGAGCCTGTTGTGGTAAGGCCCTATCCACAGGTGCAGATGTTGTCTACACACCATGCTGTTGCATCGGGCACACCCGTCACAGTGACAGCCCCACCAGCACATCTGACGCCAGCAGTGCCACTCTCCTTTTCGGAGGGACTTATGAAGGTAATGGAGAGGTTTAAAATTTCACATTAAACCACAGCTAAAGACTGGCTAATCTTCCTGACAATTTTCACAAAGTCTTAGGCTGTACCCAGGATTTTAGTGTTTCCTTTTTGACCCATCAGTTCAGCTCTTCTGTGTCACTTAGAGCTGCACTGTTCTTAAGTGCCTACTCTTGTGCCGCTGGGCAGTTGGCATCATAGGATCTTTTCTAGTAACCGTTTTGACATTGATTTTATTCAAGTTATAGGCATGCTAACTCAGATTTTATCTTGGAGTGGCACTCTTCTCCAAGGTTTTGTTTTAAAGCTTGCTAATTCAAGGGTATCTGAGAATATTGCCTTGTATTTTACCTCATGGCTATGTTTCAGTTGCTAGGAGTTTTGTTTACTTCCTCCCAAACTTGGGATGCAGCATTGTATAGAAGAAGGAGTGTGGGCTGTGAGCCATGCAGATCTGGGCCTCGGTCCCAGTTCCAGTTTTTACTGTCTGCATGGCTTTGAGCAGGTGACATAGCCTTGCTTTGTATGTTTCCTAATCTGTAAAATGGAAATGCTGGTACTTCAGTGGAAAAGTTGTGATGCTAAGAGATAAAATATATAAGGCTTTTGGATCCTTCCTGGCACTCTCCATGTTTGATTTGTGTATTTTTAACTATAGAATGAAATGCATCACTTGTAAAAAGCTATTGATATGTTTCGTGTGGTTTTCTGTTTACAGCCGCCCCCGAAGCCCACCATGCCTAGCCGTCCCATTGCTCCTGCTCCACCTTCTACCTTGTCACTTCCCCCCAAGGTTCCAGGGCAGGTTACCGTTACCATGGAGAGTAGCATCCCTCAAGCTTCAGCCATTCCTGTGGCAACAATCAGTGGACAACAGGTTTTTTTCCTCTTAATTTGCTGATTTTCAAACTGAGATGCCAAACTGTTGATCATTATTTATTGAATGCCAGCAGTACATTAGGCACTGTACTAAATAAAAAATTAAGTGGTCACTGATATCTGTGAGGGGAAGATAGTAGGTCCTAGAGAAGTAAAACCAACACACACAGTGCTGTTTGTCAGTAGGCCAGTATGTATCAAGCATCTGCTGTGTATGAGGCACCACCCTCAGTGTGAGATACAAATCTAGATAAGACAGTCTATATTCTTTAAGTGCTCAGAGTTCATTTGTGAGTATTGAGAATGGCTTCATGGCAGTCATACATTTCTAAGACTTTCTCTGAGGACAATTAATGTGTATCTCTTGGGTACCTACCAGGTTCCCTCAAGCAGGTCACCAGTCATGAACACTTATTTCATGGTGTTTTAAATTTTTTCCTGAAATTCTATGTCTACTCCATAACATGTATGTGATTCATTTAAATATTTTGGGTTGCTAAGTGAAAAGACCTGAATCTAAAATTTTTCCCTTCAAGTTTCAATAAAAAATTGGTATTCCAAGAAGACCTGCTGTTTTCTTCCTTCTGTTGTACTGCTGAGTACTCCCAGAAGTGCTGGAACCCCCAGCTGGGAAATATTGGCGTCGGGGCTGGGAGCATGTGAGGAAGGGACTTCTAAGGGGAGAGCTAAAGAACGCATAAGGGAGTACCTGCTCAGTGCTAATTGACATTTACTTAGAAGTCCTGCGTAGCATAAAGGGTGGATGAATGCAGTGGCATGTAAGGAAAATGGAAGAGGAAGAAATAAGCTTTTGGCCAAGGCAAAGAAAACAAGTGTAAAAAACTAATATTGAAGATGAGATTGTCCCAAAGTGAACAGTCAAATGTCTATTAGTCTCTATTAGAGACCTAGCACCTAGCTAGGTTTGAGGCATTGAAGGGTCCTCAGAGTCACCACATGCCTGCTGGCACAGGTCATCATGAAGTATGTTGTATATAAAAAAAAAAAAAAAGCTAAATGTCCTTTCCCTTGGGATACTCACTGTCTAAAAGGAATACCCTGACCTACATTTGGAGGCAACTGACCTCCTAGAAGCAATGGCTAAGCATCATTGACTAAAACTAAGCGCATAAAAATAACATTACATCCTGTTTCTTGCAGGGACATCCCAGTAACCTGCATCACATCATGACCACAAATGTACAGATGTCTATTATCCGCAGCAATGCTCCTGGGCCCCCTCTTCACATCGGAGCTTCTCATTTACCGCGAGGTAGAAACTGCACATTTTGTTCAAATTCTCCAAGTCCTTTGGCAGATATTTGTTAAGAGATTTCTGCTACTGTCCAAAATACATATTTAGAATCATCTTAATAAAGTTACAGGATAAAAGAAACAGCAGTACACATTTAGAGCATGATCTAGTATATGTGAATTACAGTTGCATTTCAACAAGCTTGTGTATGCTTGTGTGTGTAAACTTAAAGCAATTCAAATTTTTAGTGTGGTCTAAATATTGTCCCTTGTAGTGAGGAACTCAAAGCTGTAGATAGTCCAAAATAGTCTTTGTTGTTAGTCAGAAATACAAATACTGACTATTTTTAAAGTTCAGTGATAATGGCTATTCAAGTAATATAGCCATAAGATAAATTTATTCATACAATTAAGTTCTAATAGGTTGACAGGTATTAAATTTAATGATTTTCTCTACTTGATCAGAAACTGTAGCCTTCTGTTGACAAGTGTAAAGTCATCGCTGCCCAAATCAGGCTCACAAGTACAAAACCAAGTTTACTTGGTCATAACATAATTTAGTGGTTCTCAGAGTGAATTTCGTAGACTGCAAAGGGGGTCTTTGTTAGGTCAAAACAACTTTCATGAAAATACTAAGATTTCATTTGCCTGTCATACCCTGTTGACGTTTGCACTGATGATACAACAGCTGTGGTGGTTTATGTGAACCCTCCTTGGTGGTGACACTGCTGGAGCCTTGGCCTAAATGAAGTTGATGGCATGATGCTGTCCTGTTCAGTGTGTGCTTCTCTTCTGCATACTTGTAGTTAAAAAAAAAAAGCCAGTTTCATTTAAGAATGTCCTGAAAAAAGCAACACAGGGTATTATTATTATAAGATCACAACCTTGAGAGCACATTTTCCGAATTTTCTGTGGGAGGAAAGGGAAATATACATACAGCACCTCTGCTAAATTACATACTGAGGTCTAGAAACTATTTTCCTAGGGCATATAATGGGAACTATGTAAATTGTGAGCCCATAAGCCATACTAATGAAAACCATTTTTTTCCAGGTGCAGCTGCTGCTGCTGTGATGTCCAGTTCTAAAGTAACTACGGTCCTGAGGCCGACTTCCCAGTTGCCAAATGCTGCTACGGCTCAGCCAGCAGTACAGCACATCATTCACCAACCAATCCAGGCACGTCAGGTTGTAGGTAGTCAGCTAGCAAGTATTAGGTGCCTACTCTGAGTTCTTGACTCTGCTAGAGCCTGGGAGAGTCCTTTGACTTCAAGTGACTTTTGATCTAGTTGCCAAGAGGTCAGGAAGGTTGAGTTATATACACTGCAATGTGATTAGCTGTCCTGGGATTTGGGGGAGCCATGGTGAGGGAAGCTTTCGCTGGGATGGGTGTGGTAACAGGGATTCAGAGAAGTGGAGAGGCAGGGAAAGGAAACAGTACTGTGAATGGTGGTGAGAAGGACGGTGGTGGTTACATAGTGTTTAGTAGAGGCAAGCCAGAAGTGAGAGGTTTTCATTCAGATTGGGATTTATGAGCCCTTAAATATTTAGTGCATGTTATTATGCACTTGTGTATGCTTTTCAAGGAAGACAGTGCCTTTCAACTTTTTTTCAAGGAAATCTATGGGTTCAGTACTACTGAGGTATAGTGTATGATGAAGTGACATTATGATGTCTCTAAATTCAGAGCTCTAAGATACAGAGTATAAATCTGATTTTGTACACAAGAGCCACTAAGTTTCTTGAACACAGTAACGTGCGGTCAAAGAACTATCCTTGAAAGGTTAATGGAGCTGAATCACTGACAGATGAAAATTCAGATACTTTCGGGGGCCAGAGGTAATGTATGTGGAACCACAGGGTTTAAGACAGTAAGGAAGGGTGCTGAGTAGGACATGGGGTAATACATGTCCAGCCTAGAGTTCTCAGTTTAAAAGAAAATAAGGGATCTTGCTGGCTAATAAAACACATTTGGAGACTCATTAGCCCCCTGGAATGTAAATGGTATACAGAAAGAATTGGAGAAAGAACCAGGACAAGGAGTTCACTAAAGATAGTGTGACGATCCTACTGTGAGACAAGCTTTAACAATTGGCACAACAGGTAAAAGGTCTGGAAGTGAGAGGCAGATCCAGAATGGGCAGCATTTGTGAATTTAACTGTATCAGGGTCAAGAAAGGGTCTACCCAGGAGTGCTCAGATGATTGAAAGAATCGATGGTGGACAAGCAGGTGAAGCCCAGGGGGGAGCTTGTTTGGTGAAGATTTTACACCCAGATGTAGTATAGGGGTGGTTACGGGAAGTACATCCATGTGAAAACAGCCAGAGAGCATCTAGGGCACCCTGAATCTTCTGCAGGCAAGCACTGTTTTCATGTGTTTGCTAGTTTAGAGGGCTGAGAGCCAGTGGTTCCATCTGATGGCTGAGATCCCTCTATTGAAAGCACTTGGTTGTGTGGTAGTGTAAAATGTGTACACCAGAACCAGCAACAAATCTGTGGGCACTCTAGATCTGAAGGGTAGGATCCCAACTCATACTAATAGGACAAAATATTGCATCTAGTCCTACTTGGAAGGAAGAAATTTATATAGTCCATCCAGCCAAGATAGGTATTTTTTGGTAATTCTCTCTCTTGGATGTTAAAATTACCTATCTGAAAAGAGAATTCTTTAGTCATAGTGGTGAGAATTTGCTTTCGTTTGGACACAAACATGCTTGTTTGAAGGCCCAAGTTTCTAATTATACTTTTAGTGTTTGGCTTACTGTATTTTATTTTGCTCCTTGTATTAATGAATTATTTTTTCTCTTCTCTTGGTAGTCTCGTCCACCTGTGACCACCTCTAATACCATCCCTCCTGCTGTGGTAGCAACTGTCTCAGCCACCAGAGCTCAGTCTCCAGTCATTACTACAACTGCAGCACATGCTACTGATTCAGCACTTAGGTATATTTGGGGGTTTGGAGATCAGGCTCTCCTCCTTTCCCTTTTCCCTTTCCTTTCTGTCCTTTCATTTAACTCAATAAATACTTAGTGCTGGAGATAAAGCAGTGGGCAACCAGAAATTTCTGTTCTCATAGAGTTTCTGTTTTTAGGGGCTAGAGACATACAAATAAAAAAGTTTTTTTTAGAAGGTCAAAAGTGCTTTGAGGAAAAATTAGGGTAAGATTTGGAGTGACAAGGTAAGCTGTACAGGCTATTTCCTGTAAGGTGGTCTGGGAAGACTATTGTTAAGAATGGATTAGAGCAGGGGTGCCTGGGTGGCTCAGTGGGTTAAGCCTCTGCCTTTGGCTCAGGATATGATCTCAGGGTCCTGGGATTGAGCCCTGCATCTGGCTCTCTGCTCAGCAGGGAGCCTGCTTCCCCCTTTCTCTCTGCCTGCCTCTCTGCCTACTTATAATCTCTATCTGTCAAATAAATAAATAAAGTCTTAAAAAAAATGGATTAGAGCAGAAAATTGAAAAATCTAATGAAGTGAGTCTTGTGGCTGTGGGTAAGAACATTCTGCACAGTGGGAACTACTGTGCAGGGTCTCCACATGAGGGCCTTAGGAAGCCCTCTACAGGTTTAGACTTTGCTGGGATACAGTGGGAAGCCTTAGTGGAGTTTTGAGCAGAGCAGTGTCATGCTCTTAAGCCTGGCTACTGTGGAGAGGCAAAGTTGGAAATGGAGATATGGTTTAGGAAGGCATGCAGAAATTGAGAAGAGGTCATTGCTGGAGGTGGAAAGACATGGTTAGATTCAGAATAGAGTTTTGAAGTTGGTTGAGGATTTCAGAGGAATTACATAGGGGCAGTGAGAGAACAAGAAGAGTCAGGATTCTGGCCCTGCTAGCTGGCCTATGAAGCTAGAAAGTTGGAGTTGCTATAACTTGAGATGAGGAACAATGGGAAGAGTAGGTTTGGGGGAGGAATTCCAGACTATTTTTGGACATTGGACGGTTGTGCTGACTTGTGAGCACCCAAGTGGACATGTTGAGATTGGTTAATAGATGAGTTTGGAGTCCAGGGAAGAGTTGTGAAGGAGATTATTTAGGAAAACTGTATAGATGGGAAAGAGGTTTGCCAGAGAAAAAATGTCTCCCAGATGAGAGGGCTGGAGGGGGAAGCAGTGTTCTCAGGGGAGAGCCCAGATTCATTAGGGCAGGGAGGTAAAGGATATATTCAGAGAAGAGATTGAGAATGTAGGGACTTTTACTAAATGGACTGGTCAGAGGCTGCACTGGAAGGGTTGGGTATCTGAAAAGGGAGAGCTCTGTAGAGCCATACAGGAATAAGTGAAGGAATGAACTGTGATGCTTCCTAGAAATGACACAGTTGGGTGAAGATATGATGGTGTTTGTCCTTCTGTCCCAAGCCATATTGTGGTAAGGCTGTGAAAGTTGGGGGGAGGCAGTGGGATGTGAGTCTTTCCAGGAGGTCTTTCTTGATCAATTTGTTTGTTATGTTGTGCCTTGGGCAATATAAACAACAGAAGAACAGAAGAAGAAGGGTAGTAGACATGGAGACTAAAGCTGTCATACATATGGAGACCATCCATAACTCTCAGTTGCCAGGTGGAGGCAGGGCGGAGTGGTGAGGAAGAGAGAGTCTAGACGCCTCCCTGGTTTCTTCATTGTTTGACCAAGTAAATAAAAAGGAAACAAGAAAGAAAGTGAGTTTTAGAAAGAATGTTGCCTTTTGATACTGAGTTTATCCGTGGAACAATCAAGTGGCAGTTGTCAGCAGGTGATTGAAGAGATGTCGGTACCAGAGATAATGAGTTTGGAAGTCATCAGCCTGTAGGCTGCAGTTAAACCTTTGAGGTATTTGAGGCTCTCCAAGGGGAATGAATAGTTAAGAGGGCCTAGAACAGAACTCTGAAAAAAGTAACTTTTAAATGCAGAAGTGTACCTAGGACTTATATTTAACCATTAGCTCTATCATTCATTAGCTGTGTGACATTAGGCAAGTTTCTCAACTTCCCTGATCCTTAGTCTCCTGAGTGAAATGAGGATACTTCCTGGTAATTGAAAATATTGCCTGAGGTACAAAGAAACAGAACTGCCCAACATAAAACAGACTATGTGTTGTTCATTTAAATTTTATATTACCTGTATATATTTAGGTGGTACAAAGAAATTAAAAAGTTATGAATGTGTATACAGTGAAAAGAGGTTTTTTTTATATCATGTTGTCAAAGTATCTCTTTTCTAGTGCCTTGATTTTTTAATAAAAAGAGATGTTGAGGGACGCCTGGGTGGCGCAGTTGGTTAAACGACTGCCTCCGGCTCAGGGCGTGATCCTGGAGTCCCGGGATCGAGTCCCACATCAGGCTCCCAGCTCCATGGGGAGTCTGCTTCGCTCTCTGACCTTCTCCTCGCTCATTCTCTCTCTCACTGTCTCTCTCTCTCAAATAAATAAAATAAAATCTTAAAAAAAAAAAAATTAAAAAAAAAAAAGAGATGTTGAATTTTGTCAAGATGATTTTCATCTTGTTGTGACCATTATGTATCGTTTTGTTGTGAAAAATAGTGACCTTTTTAATCTGCAGCATGAAAGTAATTTATGGACAGTTTTCTTGAATTGTATCTTTATATATTCATTTTATTGCATTTTAGTGAAGGGACACCCAGTTATGTATTTTTTAGATCTTTTTTGTATGACTTCCTTATCTAAACTTTATTAACTTCTTCCCTTTTGATTCTGCTTAATATTCTCAAAGTCTTTTCTGTTTCTTACAGAGTTTTCAGCATTGTCTGTCATGCTCAACTTCTAGTTTTGCCTATGTTCCTGATAAAGGTGGATATTTTCTTCTGTTTCTCTCCTGAACTATGCCTATTTATTTTGTCTCCCTTCTGTTGTCTTATTATTTTGTCCAGAGAGCTCTCATATCTTTGCTTTTTGTTTTCATTTCGTGGAAGGAGTTATTTCATTACATTTCTTCATTCATGGTACAATTTTCATCTACTTAGTGAAAGCGTTTCTAGTAAACTTCCTTTTCTTTTTTTTTTTTTTTTTAAACTTCCTTTTCTATCCACCATTTTTCTTATAGCATCATGAAATAAGTTTTGTGCTGGGTGCTTTCTGAGTACTCATCTTTGAATTGAGTTGAACTTATTCTGCATCAGCTATTTGTAATTGGTTCTTGTGGGCTGGGCTGTATACTAGCTAGGGGAAATTTTCCTAATGACTCAGAGTACTCTGTTGATGTTTTCTTGGTTGTACTTCTCTCCTGACAGTGAAGATAGACTGCCCCAGATGGCAATTTCTCTTTTCCCTAGGTCTCACCACACACTGGGGGTTTTTTGTTTCTTTTTTTAAAGTAAGCCCTGTGCCCAACCAACATAGGGCTTTAACTCATGACCCTGAGATTGAGAATTACCTGCTTTACCTGATGAGCCAGCCAGACACCCCTCACCACATGCTGTTTTTCACATGGCACTAATCTGTATGTGTGATTACTAGTTTAACCCTTTGTCATTAATTATTGGATATTGGAACCAGTCTGTGTCCAGGTCCTGCTTCACTGACAGCTCGTGCTGTTACAAACAAAAGCTTCTGGTTTCTTCTGTCAGAGTGCGCTCCTCACTTTGGAGAATTATACTTGACTGGGTTTTGACCCTTAACTTGTAGCTGCAGAGATCCTGTCTGCATTGGCGCCTGTGTCCCTGTTTGGGTATCACTGCCCTTGGCAGTTCTGCTACCTCTTCTGTGGTTTGAGGTGTCAGGTATCTCTTAATGTTGCCAGAGATGGAGATTGCATTACTTTTTGTTTTGTTACTATTCTCTGAGAGGAAGAGAAAATTCCAAACCTGCAGTCTCTGCCTGCAGTACTACTTGCCCTCACTCTGAAGAAGTCAAAGATCCAGCTCAACACTGGAAGATGGTCACAGGTTCACTTGTTATAAATTAACCCCAAATTTTCTGTGTTTTTCAAGTTTCTAATTTGGGTCTCTGTCCCTAGAGCTGCCTTTGAGGCCATTAAAGAAAATCTCATTGCTAGGAGAAAGAGTATATTGATTAAGACAACAGATGTGGGAGTACTTTCTGTGCTCCCACAGAAGCTGACTGACCCTGCTTAATCTCTGATCTTTTTTGTGTATGGGGGAGTTGCCACTATGGACTTAGGGGTGTTTTATTTACTCGGTATATTTTAATAAAAATCTTTTTTTCCCCAGTTGCCCCAAATTTGGCTAGTGAGAACCCCTTCAAACTGGCTTCAGTGTCATTTTGATAATTCCTCTTAGACTTTGAGTACTTTCATCTTTTTGGTACATGGTAAATGAGGCCCTTTATTTTTTTTCTGCCTCCCTAGCCTTGAAATCAACCATTTCTCCAATGATTCTTGGTTCTCTTTGGTGGAGAATGGTAATTAGAACCCAAGATCTGAGTGCTAAGGGTACACGTTGCTCCTAGGGTATCGTTGCTTTTAGGCTCTTTCTGTGAACAGAGGTAATCAATATATAAACACAGTCATGTCTTCATACTGATATTTCTGAATGAAATTTAACATTAAAAGTTTTTTTTCTTTCTTCAGTTTTATATTTGTACATCTTTTCTCTTACGCTACAAACCTTGTGTCAAGACATTAATACAACTACTTGGTTCTTTGGTCCATAATATTAAAAAAAAAAAAAATAGTTTCAAAGTAACAACTCAGAGTACCAAGTTCATGGGTCTTAAATCAACCCCTTATTTTCTGTAGATTAAACTAATAATAAGACCAGATGACATTTGGGGCGCCTGGGTCGCTCAGTCGATGAGTGTCTGCCTTCGGCCGAGGTCATGATCCCAGAGTCCTGGGATCAAGTGCCACATCAGGCTCCCTGCTTAGCAGGAAGTCGGCATCACCCTCTCCCACTACCCCTGTTTGTGTTCCCCCCTCTCTGTCTCTCTCTCTCTCAAAGAAATAAAGATTCTCTAAAAAAAAAAAGAGAGAGAGAGAGAGAGACAGTGAAGTTTAAGACTTCTTCCCAGTTCTTTTGTCTTCAGACTACATTTCACTAAATGGAGCAGAAATGTATTCAGAGATCACTTGAAGTGATCAATTTCTCTGTGAGATATGTAGTAGTATTTTCTGTTTAATTAAGATTCACATTTTTCTAAAATATAAATATGTAAAAAGGTATACAGTGAGGAGTTTCACTGTCCTCTCTATCCCTCAAATGTTGGAGCACACCTGGCTGGTTCAGTAGGTTGTGTCTGCCTTCAGCTCAGACCATTATCCCAGGATCCTGGGATCAAGCCCCATGGTGGGCTCCTTGCTCAGCAGGGAATCTGCTTCTCCCTTCCTCACTCTCTGCTTCTCCCTCTGCTTGTGCTCTCTCTCTGGCTCTGTCTCTTTCTCAAATAAATAAAAATCTTAAAAAAAAAAAAAAAGGCGTAACTTTCAAAGGAACAAGAAAATACAGCATATTCTATTTATATATACTGTTTTGTGCCTTGCATTTTTCTCTTAATATATTCTGGAGATGATTCCAAATCAGTACATAGAGATATTTATTCCCTTTATTTTTGGCTGCTTTGTATCCTAGCTTATGGATGTCCTGATGGACATTTCAGCTTGTGCTGTTGCCTGTTTTGATGGTATACTTTCAAGATCTGTGGAAGTGCTAGACCAAAGAGTGAATGCTTCAATTTCCTTACATGGAAAATGGCAATAATAGGGTGCCTGGCTGGCCCAGTCAGTTGAGTGTCCAGCTCTTCATTTTGGTTCAGATCATAATCTCACAGTCCTGGCATCAAGCCCTTTGTCGGACTCTACACTCAGCAGGGAGTCTGCTTGAGGATATTCCCTCTCCCTCTGGTCCTCCCATGCTCATGCACGCATTCTCCCTCTCTCTCTCAAATAAATAAATCTATGGGGGAAGAAAGAAAATGGCAATAATATTGCCTACCTCACAGATCATTATAAGGAATACTTATATTAATGTATATAAAGGAATTAAAATATGCCTAACAAGTAATACACCTTATAGAAGTGTTCATGGTTTTTTTCATTAGGAGTAATTGAAAGTCAAAGACTACCATGTAGAAAGACTACCAAGTGCTTTCAAAAGCACTTAAAAACATATTTAAATATTTAATATAAGTACTCTTTTCTGGTTCTTTTTTTTTTAAATGAACCAGACCTTTTAAATATGAGTATATTTAAGGTGAATTGTGGAGACCCTTTCCTAGTGATTGGAATGTTGACATTATTCTTTGTTATGAAGCTCTTCAAAAATTTTTTTAATAAGTTCATGTGTCCTAAATTTTGTCATGACTTTATATAATTATATATATTTATGTATCCCCCTGGTTTTCATCATAAATGCTGGGAGCAGATGTCTTACATGGCACTATACTTAGTGTAGTATGTTGTCAACTATTAAAACTCCAGTCTCCAAAATGGATTTTTATCTGGTAAAGCTGCAGAGACATCCTAGGTAGTTGGAGTGACGAGTTTATGCAGGTGGTCTATGTCGGTAAATATTATTCTCATGTTATACCAGTCACCTTTCAAGAGGGTATGAAAGCCATACAGGGAAGAAGCCAGGCTGCAAAACAAAGTCCTAATTATTGTTCGTTGACTAGACCAGTGGCATACAGAATCCTGTTACTTTGTGCAAGGTCCGAGTCTCCACTTGCCACATCAGGAATAATATCCTCAGGCTGATTCCATAGGGATTGTACCCAACACCTAATGCTGCAGCATGTGATTGCACTCCCACAACAACTGGTGTAATGGTCATCTTCAGTAATTCTAGGAGCCGCAAAAGTACTTGAACTCTCAATGTGATAGTGGGGATCCTGGTCAGAATTGGCCTACCATGTACTGGCTAATCTAGTCCAATAATCTTATCAGTGCGCTGCTGCTCTGGGGGGAGATTTATTAGGCTAACTGTGAAATAAACATAGAGCTTGTATTTTACTTCTTTGTGTTTCTGGATATGATTTTGGACTGTGTTGTTCATAATAAAAATTGGGTTCTACCATAGTGAGCAGAGAGAAAATGAAACCTAAAGAAAATCGCAAAGTGGTCACTTAAATGATCAGAGAACATCCATTCCTCATTCCCATTTTTTTTTTTAAAGATTTTATTTATTTATTTGACAGAGATCACAAGTAGGCAGAGAGGCAGACAGAGAGGAGGAAGCAGGCTCCCCGCCGAGCAGAGAGCCCAATGCGGGGCTCGATCCCAGGACCCTGAGATCATGACCTGAGCCGAAGGCAGCAGCTCAACCCACTGAGCCACCCAGGTGCCCCCCTCATTCCCATTTTTAAATGACCAGTGGAAGAGGTGTAATAGGCTTAAAAAGAGTGACCCAAGGACTTTTTAGGATTATCCAGGTTTATATGTTTCTGGGGGTTTTTTCTGGCTTAAAACATGAGAGTCAGGTAAGGGAACTCTTTAGGGGTCCTTTACATTTTGGGTGAGCATAAGGAATGGGCCTAGGGAAATGGTTCATCCTGGAAAACATAAAGATTCAGTCTCCCTGTAGTACACTTTCTTCTCCAGGAGTTCCACCAAGTTCACAGTTATATCACAGTTTTTCAGCTTTCCTTTAACTTGGATGATAAAGCATTTTGCTCTTATTCTTCAGAAAGAAAACCATCCTTTATTCAGTTTGAACACTTCATTCACTGATATCCCACCATGTTTGTTTTTAAAGCATTTTGAGAGAGGATACCATTTGAGAGATGAAACCATTGCTTAGTTTGGACACATACAGTCTCAGTCAAGTTTTTACTCTTACAGCTTAGCTTATTCACTTCTTTTTAATTTGTATTCACGTGGTTTCAAAATATAAAAGCATGAAAAGATGTGTAGGAAGGATGTCACACTCTCCTCTGTCCCCCATCTACCAGGTTCTTCTGTTCCTTTCCTTTTATGTTTTCTGAGTTCTCTGGTAGTAACTAACTGGATGTCCACCCAATGTTAGTTAAATATAGTCAGATTCGAGTGCAGTTCTTTTATCCTTTTTACCCAAAACTAATTCATATATTCTCTACTTTCTTTAAATATAACAACATGTATTGAAAGTTTCCTATTTCATTACTTAGATAGCCTCATTGTTCTCTTAGTACCAGCACAGTGATCCATTGTATGTGTTAATGGGTTTGAGGTTTCTAGTACTTGACTATCGTAAGTAATATTACAGTGACTACACTTACACTTCAGTCATTATCCATGTGTGCAAGAATACCTGTAGGATAAATTCCCAAAAGCCCAATAACATTGGGCTGTTACTCAGAAGGTATATGCAGTTATAATTTTGATACCTAGCAATTGCCTTCCTTAAGGTCTGTACCTGTTTGCACTCCCTCCAGAATGTTTGGAAGTGCCTGTTTCCTTGCAGCTTGAACAACATGATGCTGTTCATTTTGGGGATTTTAGCTAATCTGATAGGTGAACAGTGTTATCTAGTGTATTTTAAATTGTATTTCTTTTCCTGTGACTGGGAGTGAGCATCTTTTCTTTGTTAAGGAGCCACTTGCATTTTCGTTTTAGTGAACTGGCTGCACATATCCCTTGCTTATTTTTATTGGGCTGTTATTTTTCTCATTGCAAGGAATTCCTAGTATATTAAGATTGCACTTTGATTTTTGAGTCTTTTGACCATGCTTATTGTGTGTTTTACTAAGTAGGTTTGCTTGTTCATTCACAGAGTCAAATTTTTAGATCTTTTATAGCTTTTAGATTTTGAAAGCTTTTAATAGTTAAAAAGCTCTCTTCCACTCAGGTTATAAAAGAATTCTGTCTTTTCTTCATGTACTTTTTAATTTGCTGTAAAATCTTTGATCCTCTTTTTATTTATCCTGCTGTAATAATGCATGAAGCATGGATCCCATTTTATCTTTTTCAAAGGGCTACATAGTCTTCCCAACATCACTTATTTAAATAGTCCATTCTTCCCCCTCTGACTTGAAATGCCAACTTTGTTATAATGTCAAGTTATCTTGCCATTGTTGCAGTTTCTGTAACTTGCTGCCAGTTAATTTGAGGTGGGTTCTGTATTGATATCTCAGTAATTAGATTATAACTAATATATAACTATAAAGGTTATAAAAGTTATAGAAGTTATAATCAGTAAAAGTTACAACTAAATTTTGAAGAAACAATACAGTTACGAATGATAGGAAGTTGAGAGCAGGTTAGTGCTTTGGGGGCAATAGGGTGGGCTGCTGTTAACCAGGGTCATCTGTAATTCTCCCTCATAATGTGAAAACCTTAGCATGTATCTTCAGTTTTGTCCACACAGTGAAGTGTATTAATATAATAATGCTTACTCAGGGTTGCCCTGAGAGTTAACTCTCAGTTAACTACACTGAGAGTGCTGAAAATGATTATAGATTAATTGATTCAGTTCATAGTGCATATTGATACCTTTGGAAATGAGGTTTATGGAACTTACAGGAGAGAAACTCAACAGGCCATTTACTTCATTGGATCACCTGTGGGTGTCACAGACCTAAAAAATAAACTGTATCATGGTCTAGTACAAGAGAG
Organism: Neogale vison; assembly: GCF_020171115.1. Classification (NCBI taxonomy): domain Eukaryota; kingdom Metazoa; phylum Chordata; class Mammalia; order Carnivora; family Mustelidae; genus Neogale; species Neogale vison. The sequence goes on along the minus strand of NC_058093.1, from coordinate 112,601,134 downwards.
CAAATGGCCTTGACTGCCTGCATCATGTCTAGAGACCAGTGAGAAATCGTGTCTTTCCTATCTCTTTCAGTCGGCCAACTTTGTCTATCCAGCATCCACCATCTGCAGCAATTAGTATTCAGCGTCCCGCCCAGTCACGGGATGTAACAACAAGAATCACACTGCCATCTCATCCTGCATTAGGGACGCCAAAACAACAGCTTCATACCATGGCACAGGTAAAACCAAAGGTGAACCTGTCTGTGGAGACTGTGGGTTAAAACCAGACTTCTGCCCAATTTCTTGAGAACCTAGCAGTATTGAAGGCAGTAATTGCTTTTAAACTGGATTCAGGGGGAAATGTTCTTGTTTATAACTGTATTGTGGGATATCTCCCCCCCACCCCCCAGAAAACTATCTTCAGTACTGGCACACCAGTGGCTGCAGCAACAGTAGCACCTATCTTGGCAACCAACACCATTCCTTCAGCAACCACAGCCGGTAAGTTGGCAGCCCTGCTCTTCCTCCTAAGGAAGTGTGAGGCATGAGTGGTAAGTTAATTTTCCATTTCTCAGCTTCAGTCAGAGAAAAAGAAAAGGCTAGAAGAATTCTCTTTTCCCAAGAGCTTTTCTCAGGTATTTGAGAATCGGTAGTGTGTGTAGAGAGGCCATTATTGAAGACTTTTTTTCCTCCAATTTCAGGATCTGTGTCACACACACAAGCTCCCACGAGTACAATTGTTACCATGACAATGCCCTCACATTCATCCCATGCTACCGCTGTGACCACCTCAAACATCCCAGTTGGTAAGTGTCCTGCAGCCTTCACACAGAGCTTAAAGGGATTTTTCAGCCCTTCTGACTAGGTCTTCATATAGAGGGCTAGTATTGGGTTGTTTGGGTTTTTTTTAATTATTATTGATTTTCAAAGCAACACTGAATTCAGTTTTTAGTATATTTGTCATATAGATTTGGTGTTGACCATAGGAGGGAAAAGAGGGTAATAATCTTTGAGATCTGAAAGTAAACATTATTTTCACACAACTTTGACTCCTCATTCATCAGATTTTACCTCTCCTTTGTGTGTCTTTTAGTGATAAAAAGTTAACTTCACTGACATAGTTAAATGAGATCCACAGAAAAAGCAAAAAAGAAGCAAGGATCTGGAATGAAGAGAACTTGTACTACTGATGGAGTGTTCAGGAAAACTCTAGGCGATGCACAGTGGGAAGGGTGATAACCCTCGGGTTGATTACCCTCAGTTCTCATCTGACTCTTACCCCAGGATACTTCACAAACTAAAGTTTCTTCTAAGCTTTGTTTATTCCCCTTTTAAATATGCTTTCAATATTTAAAAAATCTTTGAAGTTACTGGCAGCCAAATAGTCATTAAGAGCAGGGATTGACAACCTTTCTCTGTAGGGCTAGATAATATTATAAGCTTTGCAGGCCTCACAGGTCTGTGTCACGACTGCTAAACTGTGGATAAGATGTAAACAATTGAGTGTAGGTACATTTCAGTAGAACTTTTTATGGACACAGAAATTTGGATTTCATATAATTTTCATCTCTCATGAAATGTTCTTCTGATTTTTCCCACAGCCATTCTGAAGTATCAACCCAGACATCAGGCAGGACTTGCCCACACCTGTCCTAGGGGGTGGACATGTCTGCTGTCACAGCTTCCAAAGCAGAGACTGGCTTCTGAGGCAGAGCATTGCTCTTTTTAATTCACAAGCTCCGGGTTTAGTTTCTCATGTTAGCTTTGCCTTGGTTGTATGACAATAAGCATGTCATCGTACTGTTTTACTCCCAGAGTCATGGGACAGCTGCCATATTTTTCATAAACTTTTAGAATGCTTTTTGTAAGATGATACACTGGCATAATTAACAGTCAGAAATCTGGTGACCCTAGAAGTATAGCTTCCCTACCTGCTATATCCCAGCACGGCGATAGTTTCTTCCTTCCCATATAAGACAGCTTCACATCCCTCTGTGCAGACTTGGAGGACACTTTTCCAGAATGATCGTGGAACCCAGGAAGCCTTTCCTCCTCCCTTGGATAACTCAGCCATTCCTGCCCTTAAATTGGTACTGAGCCCCATGGTAGGCTTTTAGCAGTGAAAACACTGCTACTGGCTCTTTCTCACGTTACCACTCACAGCATCTTGACATCAGAGAGAGCGTACTTCTTTCTTACCTTTCTGTGGTGCAGGTAGTTAATTCCTTCCTGTGAAAAGAAGAGAAGGGCTGGAGGGTGGGAGTGTGTGTGTGATTTTAGCATTGATGTACTATTGTTGAAAAAGATTGTTGCTTGTTCCATAACTGTCACTTCACTCCATTTTCTGACTGTATCTAACAGTGTCATCAGTTATCCTGAGCACTGTAACAACAGAAGCAGGCTTGTTCTTGCCATTTTTATAGTCAAGAGTCTCACTAGCATATCTATAGCTATAAAGCAAATTAGACCAGTATAGGAGAGCAGTGTACACTATAGGGGCTCTCTGGTTTCATCTTGAATCATCACTGTAAAGAATTATTTAGAGATTCATTCTTATTTTTGTCACTGTATCTTGCTGAGAGATGACACTGTGGAAATAAACTCAGAGTACCAGGAGACAGAAGTAACAGAAGTATGTGCATTCATTTGGCTGAAACTATCAACTTTTTACCTGTCTTCGGTTACAGTATTACACTTCATATCTCCCAGCTATTTTATCTTTGATTTTTAACTATTTGCTGAATTCTGTGAAAATCATTTGACAGAAGTGTCCAAACAGATTTAACATCTGCCACTTAATGTGATTTTTTTTTTTTAAGATTTTATTTACTCATTTGACAGAGAAAGACAGCAAGAAAGGGAACACCAGCAGGGGGGGTGGGAAAAAGAGAAGCAGGCTTCCTGCCAAGCAGAGAGCCTGGTGTGGGGCTCGATCCCAGGACTCTGGGATCATGACCTGAGCCAAAGGCAGACACTCAACGACTGAGCCACCTAGATGTCCCTTAATGTGATAGGTTTTGTCGAAGTTCCATCAGGCTTATGCTCTGGCTTTCTCTTCTTTTATAGTAAGCCAAATATTTCTTTGTTACATCACTATAGGATCCCTGTATTGGGGTACCTCAGTTGAGAAAGGAAACCTGATATTAACCCTAGAGCATTGATTTTCAAGGGGGGTTTTAATGGATATATTAAAATCACTTAAGCAGCTTTTTCCAGGTGAGGTTAAATATTGAATGCAACTATTTTTACTAGTAGGAATGTATTGAGTCGGGGGGGGAAGGCTGATTAACCATAAACATAGAGTTTTTGCCTTTAATGAATGCTCATTGCTTTTTTTTTTTTTCTTTTTTAAAGATTTTATTTATTTATTTGACAGATCACAAGTAGGCAGAAAGAGAGGAGGAAGCAGGCTCCCTGCTGAGCAAAGAACCTGATTCGGGGCTTGATCCCAGGACCCTGGGATCATGACCTAAGCCGAAGGCAGAGTCTTTAACCCACTGAGCCACCCAGGCGCCCCTGAATGCTTATTTCTAATAGAATACCATCTTTTTTTTCTCGATGCTCTGGCCCACATATGATGGTGGTATCAGAATTCTAAAAAAGCAAAATCAGATGATCACAGCATTCAGTAAACAGGGATCATCTTTGAAGGTGGCATTATGTTCAACTTGGGATTTTTGCATTGTTTTTCCTTAAGTCTTTTTTTTTTTATAATTGACAATGTGTGGCATTTTTAATTAGAAAAAAAGGCACAGATATAAATTCATGGGCTTGTGTATGGTTTACCAGCCAGTAGTTAGCCACTTTGCCAGATGACAGCTGCATTCCTGTTGGGAGCATTCTTTTCTCCTACCTTTTATGGGCACAGTGGAAAAACAAGACTTAGTTGCTTTCCACTCAGCTCCCCCTCTGTTTACTACTGATGGAAGATATTTCATGGCATTATCCTTAAGGCATGGCATCTGCCTTAGCCAGTACAAGTCATCAGTGGTCGAAGTGGGCATCCCAGCTATCATCCTGCAGAAACTTGTCCAGCTTCCTCCCTTGGGAAATAGCTGGGAATCATGGTGGACTTATGTTGCTTACCTTTGGTGTTCAGTGCACTGCACTTTAGGTAATGTGGTAGCATCATCCTAGTCTCCAGTGTTTATGTGCCTGTCACTGGTGTAACTGTGGAGTCTTGCACAGATGGTAGCTGTCCTTATATATATCTAATGTGGACTGCAGCTTTTTTTTTCCCAAATTTTCCTACATAGAGTTAATAGACGGGTCTGTAAGAACACTAAGGTATGTCCCAGTTCAGCCATGCCTTCTAAACAAAACTTGATTGCAAATGCTAGAGGAGAGCAAACTTTGAGCCTCAGATTAGATTTGAAAACTCTGTAGTCATTTTGATTTTGCTGTAAAGTTTTGTGCTAAATCACAGGACATTCAAGGGATCTTAGAAATAAAGTGATGATCTAAAGAAGGACTTCTCGTAGATGAGGAAACTGAGACTTGGAAATTAAAATGATTGACATACTACTAATTAGCTATGGATTGTTCAGTAGAAGCTAAGGTCTTTGCCCTGTTGGTATTCAAAATTTTGTTAATTTTTGTTGTTGCTGTTGTCAAAAATTTTTCTCCTTTAAAAAAGGTCTCCAGGAAGTCCTGGTATTTTTGTTAAAGTATTGATGTTGAACCCTGCTTTGGCAAATAACAGTGTGAATATATGAATGTATCAGTAGAGTACTGGCTTGAAATAATTCAGTTGAATCTTATATGCTTATCTTTCTTTTTTTATTTTGATTAAAGCTCAAGATCCAGGCTTCTCATTACTGTTTGCATTCTTAAGATTGTTGCTGGCCAAGAATGTTTTGGCATGCCAGTAAAAGCATATGAGAGGTAATATGATTGGATTTTGCATTTGTAGCTAAGGTGGTGCCGCAGCAGATCACACACACTTCTCCTCGGATCCAGCCTGATTACCCTGCAGAGAGGAGTAGCCTGATTCCCATTTCAGGTCATCGGGCCTCTCCAAATCCTGTGGCCATGGAAACCCGAAGTGACAATAGGTAGGAGGGAATGTGCCAGTTATACTACCCCAATGTGTCATTAATTGTTTTGATTTTTCAATAACACAAAATGTCTGAGAAATATGGTTACATATATGTTTATTCTTATTTTCAGATTTCCTCCTGAAAATAATATAGTGTATAATTTTTTTTAATTTTACAAAAACGTGCTGTGTTTATTTAGCTGTTCTTCTTTTGATGGATGTTCTACTGGTATCTCTTTTTCGTTTGGTGTGTTTCTGTGTTTGATTTATTTTGAGCTGATTTTAGAGTATAGGTTGCAGTGGCATGACCATTTATACCTAAGTACTTTCATTTTCATCCCCAAAGAACAAAGACCTGCTCGTTACCTTAGTGCAGTTACCCAAAATGGTTCTTTCATACAGTGACATTTTTGAAGAGTATAGGTAAGCTAGTTGTTTTTGTAGAAAACTCTTCAGTTTAGGGTTGTTGAATTGTTTCCTTGTAGTTAGATTCAAGTAATGCCTTTTTGTAGCAAATACCACTTATGTGATGCATTCTTCTCACTGTTACTGAGAGCCACCCCTATGTCTCATTGTTAGCTATGTCAGCACTAATTACCTAGTGAAGGTGATGTTTGCCAGATTTTTCTATAAAGATATATTTTTCTCCTTTTTTCCTAATTTTAATGATTTTATTCATTTATTTGAGAGAGAAAATGAGCAGGGGGCGGGGGTAGAGGAAGAATCAGACTCCCCACTCAACAGGGAGCCCAGTGTAGGGCTCGATCACAGGACTCTGGAATCATGACTCAAGCCAAAGGCAGATGCTTTACTGACCAAACCACCCAGGTACCCCTGTTTTTCTGTTTTGTAAACCACTAATCTTTGTGAAAATTCTTGGAGCCTGTAAATACCCTGTTCCTCAATAAACTTTCATTCAGTGGCATTAGCATCTATTGGGGATTCTTTTTTTTTTTTTTAAGGAGTCCTTTTTTTTTTTAAGATTTTATTTCTCAAAGAGCGAGCATGAGAGAGAGCACAAGCAGGAGGAGCGGCAGGCAGAGGGAGAAGCAGGCTCCCCACTGAGCAGAGATCCCGGTGCAGGACTCGATCCCAGGGTCTTAGGATGACCTGAGCTGAAGGCAGATGTTTAACGGACTGAGCCATTCAGGCATCCCTCTGTTCAGGATTCTTGGCTGAATCAGTTGATGATTGCAGTATGATCATTGCAAAATAATGACGTTTTTTATCATTTCTTCCACATTTATCAGTTGGCATGTTTATGTAAATAAATTTTACATATCCCCATTTATTTTGTTGTATATTTTATTTTTTTAAATGAGCATGGACTCATGGATTTATTTATTATTATAATTCATTGTTGTCATTTGTTTTGATGTTCACATTGTCTCTGGGAGTTTCTTCAGACCAGTTCCTGTGGGCTTTCCATGTCCCATACATTTTACCCCTTCCTTACTTCCCATCACAACAAGATATTCCAAGTTTCTCCTGAATATTATCTGAGCCCTAGAATCTACCATTTTTAACCATGGGTTGCTTTTCATCATTTTAGAAACCAGAATCTAGCCATTAGCTCTGTTTATTGCTACTTGATTGTCATTTCTTCCAGTCTCTTTTAGCTGACAAAATAGGAAGTATGTGACATCATAAAAACTCATTAGGGGTGCCTGGATGGCTTGGTTGGTTAAGTGTCTGACTCTTGGTTTCAGCTCAGGTCATGATTGTGGGATTAAGCCCCTGCCAAACTCCATGCCAAGTGGGGAGCCTGGGTGAGATTCTCTACCTCTCCCTTTGTTTCCCTTGGTCTCTTACTCTTTTTGTAAAATAAATAAATATAAAAAATAAAAATAAAAAAAAAACTTTTTCAGTACATGTTGATCCTTCTAGTTCAATTTACCTAGTTCCCATTACCTCCCCCATTCCGTATTTGTATCTTCTCTCCCAGTGAGAACCTGGTACAGTGCATATGAAGTAGTTTCAGAATTGGGTCATTTTTAAATGTTCTTGTTTGCATATTATGGTGTGTAGGAATGCTTATAGGTTTTAATATATTGGCCTTTGTATCCATTCACCTTGCTAAACACACCTGTTAGCCCTAAAAGTTTATCGATTCTCTTGGATTGCCTATGTAAGTGTTTATTTTGTCTACAAAAAGGGACAGTTTTTTGAAGGATGAGGGATTTTTTTCATTTCCATTTTTCAAACCTGTGTGTCTCTCGTTGTTACCTGGAGCTTCCGATATGATGTTAAATAGAGTAGAGATAATAAGCAGTCTTATCTTATTCCTGATCTGAATGGGAATTCTTGGGAAATTTCAGAATAGATTTTGCTAGGTGCTATTTTCAGATTAAGGAACAAAGTTTTTTTCCATTCCTTTTGTCAAGATATTTATATCCTAAGTATTGAATGCTATCCAAATTTGAAGCGGGAAGTAATTTTTCTTTAATTCTAGTATAGCTAACATATAGTATTACGTTTCTATTAAATATTTTTGTGTATATTTTGTGATACTTCAAATGATCTCTTAATTTTTTAAAGAATCTAAGGCATTCATAGAAATTTTGATATTGAATCATTGTTATCTAACTGTGTAAACCTTATTTGATCATAATGTATTTTGTTTTATACAGTACTTAGTTCCATTTTTTTTTAGAAATTTTTGTGTTGATGTAGAGAATGAGATTTGTTTATCATCTTTTCTCCTGTTCTCCCTATCTAGTTTTGGTGGCAGGGCTATGTTAAAATTTGCTCTTTTCTTTTTCTGGTTTCTGAGTCAGTTTGTATAAGTTTGGGATTCTGTTTTACTTTGTATTTGATAAGATTTGTGTGTAAATCTTGTAAGTGTAAACTTTAGAGTCTTTCAAGTGGAATTGAGCAGAGAAAACCTTTGATTACTGAGGGTTTTTTGTGTTGATTTTGGTGATTGTTACCGTGTGTATTTTCGTGTTTATTGATGTATTTATAGCACCCATTTATTTTTACAAATGCTCCTCTTTCTAGGTGTGTGTCCTTTGATCTGACAGTTTATTTGGGACACAATTGGGGAAATGTTGACATGGCATATAAGGATATAAAAAGGATATAGGGGATAGGATCATTTGAAATTGAAAAAGAAAATAGACCTATTTTTGTTTATATTACCTGTCTTCTGTCTATAGACCATCTGTTCCCGTTCAGTTCCAGTACTTTTTGCCAACATACCCACCTTCTGCATACCCACTGGCTGCGCACACTTACACCCCAATCACCAGCTCCGTGTCCACCATCCGACAGTATCCAGGTATGAGCCCTGCTATTAAGAGGACTTTTAACATTCCAGTTTTTGGAAGCAGTGAGGTCAAAATTGACCAATGAGTATTTGTAGTATGGATTTAATTATTCCACCTTCTATCTTCAAGTTCAGATAAGGCTAAAATCTGAAGCTGTAAGGTTTTAGATCATACCTCTGTGATCTATAAGAAGATTGCTACTTACTAGTGTATTTGTATGCTTTTATCCCACCCTGAGGATTATGTTCACAATTTGTTATGCCTAAAAATGGCAGTACAGTTAAAATGGTAAAACCCATACTTTTATGGGGCGAGCTTCTATTGTTTTGTGGATCTCCCTTGTGTTTTTTAGTATTAGTCCAGTTATGTCAGCACTCACCATCCTGACTTGTAAATAGCATTCTTTTTGCCGATCCAGAAAAAAAAAACAATAATTAATCCTCAGGGTTTGTGTTTTCTTTTCCTATGAGACCCTCAGCTCACTTTAGGCATAAGAGAGCCAGATTATGGGTAGTGCTCTTTTATGTGAAACAGCACTGCAGCCAAGGCTCCATGGAGCCATTGAGCACTTGAAGGGGGAACTGGTGCAAATGAAAAACTGATTTTTTTGTTTTGTTTTACTTAATTAAAATTGGAGAAATTTTTAGTATGTTTGGAACAACTTAGTAATATGAAACTACTGTTTCAGAATTGTAGATTACATTGAATCAAAATACAATTAAAATATTTCTTTTCTTTTTTTTTTTTTAAGATTTTATTTATTTATTTGACAGAGCGAGATCACAAGCAGGCAGAGAGGCAGGCAGAGAGAGAGGAGGAAGCAGACTTCCTGCTGAGCAGAGAGCCCGATGCGGGCCTCGATCCCAGGACCCTGAGATCATGACCTGAGCCGAAGGCAGCGGCTTAACCCACTGAGCCACCCAGGCGCCCATCTTTTTTTACAGAGATCACAAGTAGGCACAGAGGCAGGCAGAGAGAGAGAGGAAGGGATGCAGGCTCCCTGCTGAGCAGAGAGCCCTGATGCGGGGCTTGATCCCAGGACCCTGGGATCATGACCTGAGCTGAAGGCAGAAGCTTTAACCCACTGAGCCACCCAAGCGCCCCCAAATAAAATATTTCTGATAAAAACTGAACTCAGTATCTGATTTGAAATATGTTTTTTTATAAAACATACCTTGAATTTTGAAAATAACATAGTATGGAAAAGAGACTGTAAAGTATCTTACTAATTATTTTTGTAATGATTCTATTTTGAAATTTTAATATTTGGGATGTATTGGGTTAAACAGAGTATATTATTAAAATTAATTTGGCCTGGGGTGCCTGGGTGCCTCAGTGGGTTAAGCCTCTGCCTTCGGCTCAGGTCATGATCTCAGGGTCCTGGGATCAAGCCCCACATCAGGCTCTCTGCTCAGCAGGGAGTCTGCTTTCCTCCCTCCCCTCTCTCTGTCTGCCTCTGCCTGCTTGGGATCTCTCTGTCAAATAAGTAAATAATTTTTTTTTAAATTAAAAAAAATTAATTTGGCCTGCTTTTTACTTTATTAATGTGACTACTGGAAAATTTACAATTGCATGTATGACGTATTTCCATTGGGCAGTGTTGGCTTAAAACTTCAAAATTCTGAGGTATTTAAATCGCTTTGGAAACGGGTTCCTCAGTCTCTGCCTTGGGTTTTTTGTTGTTGTTGTTTTCCACAAAACTTTCCCCGAGGTTTATTTATTAATTTTTTTTAAAAGATTTATGTATTTATTTGAGAGAGAGCACGAAAGGAGTGGGGGCAGAGGGAGAGGGAGAGAATGTGAAGCAGACTCTGCGCTGAGCTCAGAGCCAGACACAGAGTTTGATCTCACAACCCTGAGATCATGACCCAAGTAGAAACCAAGAGTCAGATGATTAACCAACTCTGCCACCTGGGCACCCCGTCCCTAGGTTTATTGTAATGTGGGGAAGTAGCTGATGAATTGTTCTGAGTTTTCTGTCATATTTTGCTATACATCAAAGTAATAGCATCTTTTTAAAGGAAACTTATAACTGTTCTTTGTTAACAATCCTATAAAGATAAAACCATGTTTAATTGGGCGCCTGGGTGGCTCAGTGGGTTAAGCCACTGCCTTTGGCTCAGGTCATGATCTCGGGGTCCTGGGATCGAGTCCCACATCGGGCTCTCTGCTCAGCAGGGAGCCTGCTTCCTCCTCTCTCTCTCTCTGCCTGCCTCTCTGCCTGCTTGTGATCTCTGTCTGTCAAATAAATAAATAAAATCTTTAAAAAAAAAACAGAAAACCATGTTTAATTGATTATGGTACAAAGTAGGATGCAGTAAGTATGGTAGAACCATGTTGATAAGTAAGAAGTAAATTTCATGTGTGTATGTGTGTCGGTGTGTATGAGTGTTACACTAATAGCTGAAAATTCTGAAGTCTATCAATAACAGCACTTCCTTCAGGTTCCTTCATCTCCCTTACCCAGTTGGTACTTCCACAACAGTGCAGTTATGTTGCCTTTCTGGGGTAGGAAATTCATGACCGATATGTATTTCTCTCAGTGCTATTTAACTAAAAAGGACCTGCATAGGCTCTCTTGAGCTAGAATAATCTGCAGACACTACCATTTTATATCAACATTTATTTATAAAAATCCATTGTAAGAGGACTGTCAGAAGAATTGGGGATCCTGCCAACCATCTGTTTCTCTTCCAGCTGTCTTCTTTACCACTACAGTAGTCCTGATGGATAGGAACACAGAAAAATGAGTAGTCCAATCAACAGCAATTTATTTCTTCCAATACCAATACTGTAATTTTTGGTACAGATGATGGGTAATGTTTTATTTCTCAGGCTTGTGGATCTTTGCATAGATGAACACAACTGAAGGAATGATTGATTAGCTTACAATATCCTGTTTTCAAGTGGCTCCTTTTAGATGATTTTAAAGCAAATGTTTTTCAAATAAGGAGGAGGACAAGAAAATGTATATATAATGGGCCAAATACGAGATTACTATAATATATAGTTTATGATAGAGTAGACCAATTGTTCATGGGCGGTGGTTACTTTATAAAGATGGAATCTTTTTGGTTCATTGAATATAGATATAAACACGTAAATTATGAATACATATGTATAATCTATATAGTTTGCAAGTAATTGATCCCTCTCAGATTGTTCCTGAAATTTCACTTGTTTCAGAGATGTTTTCCATTTTATTCATTTATTTATTCATGCTTTTTTTTTTAAGATTTTATTTATTGAGAGAGGGAGAGAAAGTGGATGCACCAGGAGGGGGAAGGACAGAGGGAGAAGGAGAAGCAGGCTCCCTCCTGAGAGGGAGGCTCGATCCCAGAACCTTGGGATCATGACCTGAGCCCAAGGCAGATGCTTAACCAACTGAGCTACCCAGGCACCCTTATTAATGCATTTATTAATTTTATAGATATTTATTGAAACCCTGTTATTGTATGTAAGGTCCTGTGTTAGGCTCTATTTGTAAAGGTGACTCTTAAACGGTTCACTTTGAACAAACTTAGACCCTAATAGGGAGATAAGACTTGAAGAGCTCTTAATAGAAAGTGCCACGTTCCAGTAAAAGAGACTTGAACAAAACCAACCTGCTTCTGAGCTAATAGAGGTTATTTCTACTTGAAAGGGAAAGATTAGAGGTCAGGAGTCATTTCCTAAAGGAAGTGACATTTGGAAAGCCTCTTAGAATGCACAGGACAGAATCACAGGGTGGGACTGGGGAAAAGCTCTTTTCTGTGTGTGAGTAAAGTATTAGCACAGAATATGCGCTCAGACCAGAGTGGTTTGGTTTTGGCATGCGTGTACTGCATGTTCAGGCAAGTGCCCACAACTGTTACTGAACAAAAGCAAAGGTTCATTCACTTCTCAGGAAGAAACTAATAGCTTTGCCAGTTCGATTCTTTTTTTTTTTTTTTTTTTTTCTTTTTCTCTCTTTCTTTTACATCAAGGGAAGAATTGTAATGTAGCGGTAACTATGAATTTACATGTACTAACATTTTGCTGCAATTTTGTCATTGATAATAACAATTTAACCACTATATATATGGTATATAAAACTTGAATTACATCAGTGTTTCCCCTTTTTTTCAACTGAGATGTCATTGACATGACATACTAGTTTCAGGTGTACAACGTAATGATTCGGTATTTTTGTGTATCCTGAAATGATCACCACAATAAGTCTAGTTAACAACATCCATCACCACAGATAGTTACAAAATGTTTTTTCTTGTGATGGAAACAAAGATCTATCTTCTTAGCAACTTTCATATATCGAGTATAGTATTACTAACCATAGTCACCATGCTGTATACTACATCCCAAAGTCTTTATTTTATAACTGGCAGTTTGTACCTTTGACCCCCTTCACCCGTGTCTCCCATCCCCCGTTACCCGCCTCTGGCAACTACCAGTCTGTTCTTTGTATCTATGAACTTGGTTTGTTTATATTTGTTTTTAAATTCCACAAATAAGTGAGATCATATGGGTTTTTTTCTGTCCTTGTCTGGCTTATTTCACTTAACGTAATACCCTCAGGGTCCATCCGTGTTGTCACAGGTGGCAAGATTTAATTCTTTTTTTTTTTTTTTTTTTTTTTTAAGATTTTATTATTTGTCAGAGAGAGAGAGTGAGCACAGGCAGACGGAATGGCAGGTAGAGACAGAGGGAGAAGCAGGCTCCCTGCTGAGCAAGGAGCCCGATGTGGGACTGGATCCCAGGACACTGGGATCATGACCTGAGCCAAAGGCAGCTGTTTAACCAACTGAGCCACTCAGGCGTCCCAAGATTTAATTCTTTATTAAGGCTAAAGAATACTCTTCTGTGTGTGTGTGTGTGTGTCTGTGTGTGTGTGTGGAGATAGATGTCATGATTTCTCTATCCATTTATCCATCAGTAGGCCCTTAGGGTTGTTTCCGTATGTTTGTTACTGTAAATAACATTTCATTTATTTGAGAAGAAACATCATTTGTGTTTTTCTTTCCACAAATAGAAATTCCTTCTCTTTTGCTTCCTGGGAATGCTGCTGTTTTCAATTTTGTTGTTTTTGAGTTTTTAATATACACTGTAGTGAAAAAGAAACTTGCTTGTTCTCTATCTTCAGCGCATATATGGAATTTAAAATTTGTAACTACCATATATCAAAAATGCCTATGATGTTGGTTCCATCACAAATATTCTTGACCTGGGAGCCATGGATGGGTCTCAGAAGTTTTATTTTAATTATTTAGGACAGTTACCTGGCTCACATTTAGGATTTAATAGATGATTTCCTTTTTCTTGTTTTAATGCTTTTCTAGTAATCTGCAGGAAGATCATATCACGCTGATAAGAAGTGAGGGAAAAAGCTCTAATATATAGAGCTTTATGTAGTGCTTTGCTTAAAAAAAAAAAAAGTGAGGTTTTATGGGGCTCCTGAGTGGCATAGTTTGTTGGGCATCCAGCTCTGCTTAGTTCATGAGCTTGGGGTTGTGAAATCAAACCCCACATCTGTGCTCTGCACAGAGTCTGCTTGAGATTCTCTCTCCCTCTCCCTGTGTCCCTCCCACTAGTGCACGCATGTGCTTTCACTATCTCTCTGATAAAGAAGTAAATCCTTAAAAAATTTTTAAAAAAAGCGGTGACTGGGTGGCTCAGTGGGTTAAGCCTTTACCTTCAGCTCAGGTCATGATCTCAGGGTCCTAGGATTGAGCCCTGCATCAGGCTCTCTGCTCAGCAGGGAACCTCCTTCCCCCTCTCTCTCTGCCTGCCTCTCTGCCTACTTGTGATCTCTCTGTCAAATAAATAAATAAAACCTTAAAAAAAAAAAAACTGGGGTGCCTGGGTGGCTCAGTTGGCTGAACATCCCACTCTTGATTCCAGCTCAGGTCATGATCTCAGGGTCATGAGATCAGGCTCCATGTGGGACTCCTCGCTGGGTGTGGAGCCTGCTTGGGATTCTCTCTCTCCCTCTCAAAAAAAAAAAAAAAGGTGCCATAAAAACTGAGGGTTTAGATCTTTTACAGTGGAAAAGTCTGTTTTCATTTTAGTGGTTTTTTTTTCTTTATGTGAACTATATCTAATCAGAGCTGACACTCTTGTAACTTTCTGCATCATTTTCAGTTTCCGCTCAGGCTCCAAACTCTGCCATCACAGCTCAAACTAGTGTTGGGGTGGCATCCACCGTCCACCTAAATCCCATGCAGTTGATGACAGTGGATGCTTCTCATGCTCGACATATCCAAGGGATCCAGCCAGCACCCATCAGTACACAGGGGATCCAGCCAGCACCCATCGGTACTCCAGGAATACAGCCAGCACCAATGGGCACACAGGGAATTCACTCAGCAACCCCAATAAACACACAGGGACTTCAGCCTGCACCAATGGGTACTCAGCAGCCTCAACCTGAAGGAAAGACTTCAGGTAATTTGAGTTTTTTTCGTGGAAGTTGGTATAGAGGAAAGAGATACATACTAGGTTTAAATCATGGTTCTGTCACTTACTGGCTTGGTGATCTTGAGTAATTTCCCCTGCTTCTTCTTTTAACGTGAGTTACAGATAACATGAGTTATCTGTCAGAGTCATTGTAAACATTAAAAGTTCTGTACATAAACAGCCTAATATGTGTTTGCATGTAGTAAGAAGCACTCTGTAAAGTTGAGAGAGCAGATTCACCTTTATTATAGTATTCTTATTCTCTTTAAGATCTTCTTCAGAGTTTTATGTAAAGCTGTAAAATTAATCATTTTTAGGGATTGTATCATTTTTAGGGATTGAGAAGCAATGTTATTTCACAAAAATTGTAGGAGATTATTTCTTAAAGTATGCTATGTACTTTGTGTATCTTATCTGATTTATTAGTAGTTACGATTAGGCAGCAAAGAGAGATGTGCATCAGTAGACTTAGTAATCTCTCCCACTTTGCCATCTGCTTTTAGACAGATGAACATCGTGCTCATCCCTTACTTTCTTGAAATTAGACAGTCATAGCATAGGCACTCTAATTCTGGTGGTCTAATTGTTTTTGTCTTATGTGACATTTTAGTAATGTTTCTTTTGTTTCTTCTTCGTTGTTCTCTTCTGCCCCTTCCCTGTCCTCCAGCAGTGGTGTTGGCAGATGGAGCCACAATTGTAGCCAACCCTATTAGCAATCCATTCAGTGCTGCTCCAGCAGCAACAACAGTGGTGCAGACCCACAGCCAGAGTGGTAGCACCAACGCTCCAGCCCAGGGCTCATCCCCCCGGCCAAGTATCCTCCGGAAGAAACCTGCTACGGATGGGTAGGTAGACCCAGTAGTGCCACATTACACCTCTAGATTTGGATATAATTAATAGAAACAGAAACAGTAGCCACTCATACAGTGCTAGTAGCAGACTCTAAGCTCTCATCTTCTGTAGCATTTTTTAATCTGTTTGAAAATAACTTGGTCACAGTCTTATTCAGTAGAGCCTTGCCAAGCAAAGACTGTAGGACAGTAAGAATCCATGAGTCTGGGTGGGTAGGGAGTGCAGGAGGTGGCCAGTTTATAAGCAGCTGTTGCATACTATTTTAGGAGTTCTCTCTAGTTTTGGGAGTTTAATTCTAGATGCTCTGAGTAACTTCTAATTGACCTTTCAGGTATGTCTAGATAGGCATGTTAATGTGTACTGTTTATTTTCTTCCTTACTCTAGCATAAATTGTTGCTCAGGGCAAATAATATCCTAGATGTATTAAGTAAGGGTCATATTTAGTAGCAGAAGTGTACTGTGTTGCCTTAGGACCTCTAAGTTGGTGTGGGTCATGGGTAGGAAGGTATGTGCTGTGCTCTGAAACTTAAGTTGAAAACTTGGGAGATGGAAGATAGGCAATCACACTTCAGAGAGCAGCGTTTCTGTGGCTTCACCAGCTCATATGCATCAATAGCAGAAGATTATAAAGTTTAAAACATAAGCTGCTGGGTCCATACAGGTTTCCAGATGTGCAGGATTTTGCCTCTTTTAAAGATAAAGTCAGTCTGTGTCAGTCCTTGTCAATGAAAATGGAAGGCAGAAGCACCTGCTTAACATGGCAGGTTGAACACGCACTTCTAAATTTGTTGTCCCCTCAGAGCCCTGTAGAACTTTTAGCAAAGAGGCTTTCTAAAAAAAAAAATATAAGCACACAAGGAAGGGAAGAATATAAGACAAAAGCAACCAAACTTTGAAGCTGGAAGGCAGGTAGGAGAGTGATCACTCACTTAGTTGTGAGAAAGCTGAATTTTAAGTCTATAGAGAACATTGAGAAGCATTCTCATTTAAATTGCTTGAGCTTCATATGGCCCAAGAACAGGAAGAACAAAGGGTAGAAGGAAGCTGGGTTGAAATGTGTTTGAGAAGGTTAGAGACCTGCATCTCCTATACACTGCTCCTCCCAACCACAGCACACACCCAGAGGGTTAAATTCTGCATATGGTCCACTGGGATCAATCAGCATAAGAAGGGCCAGGAGTATTTTACCAGAAACATATTTGCAGAGTACTGAGACTTCAGTCCATGTCTCCCTTTCAGCTGGTGGGACCCTGGCAATTGAATGTTACAGGCAAAAAGTGATATGAGGATTCCACTTTCTTTCTGGGATCGTCCAGCCCAGGTGGAGAGATGCAAAGATACCAACACTAAGGATTTTGTAAGCTCAGGAATCAGATCACTCTACAGTGAATCTTAAAGTAGGCAGCATACCACCTGAGTGGCTCAGTCGGTTAAGCATCCGACTTTGATTTCGGCTCAGGTCATGATCTCAGGATTGTGAAATTGACACACCTGGGCTCCATGCTGGGCCTGGAGCCTGTTTAAAATACTTTCTTCTCCCTCTGTCCCTCCCCACTCCTCTCTCCCTCTTTCACTCCCTCCTTTTAAAAAAAAAAGGCAAGTTCTTCCTCAAGTTCAGAGGTTCCGACCAAGTGTTAGTTCCCCAGTCCTCATCATGAACACGCAACTAAGTATAACCAGGTGTATGAGGGGCCTTCTGACAATGCAAGATACAAACTATTAGACATACTGAAAAACGGAGCCTGCAAGATACAGGAGCTAAACAATGAGAATAAAACTAAAAACTGAAAGTGAAAGCAAATAAAGACCAAAACTGTGAATGCTGCCTTCAAAGGACAAAAAAAGATGTATTCATGAAACAGGAAGGCAGTACTATATACAAAAGGAACATTTGGAGGACAAAAGAGAATGTCCTGAAATTTAAACTACAAAATCAGAAATGGAACTTGGTAGAAGAGTTGGAAAATACAGTTGAGGAAATCTCTCAAAAGTAGAGTAAAAAAACAAAAAGATAGGAAACAGAAAAGACAAGATAATTAAAAGAATCAGTTCAAGAGCTCCTAACCGCTTTCAAGTAATAGAGTTTCAGCAAGAAATCAGATGAAAAGAAGGAGATCACTTAAACGTAATTCAAAGAAAATGTCCACACCTGAAGGGCATGAGTTTGCTGATTTAAAGAACCACGAAATACCAGCACAGTAGATGCTGTAGAAACAGATAAACCAACACCAAGATAAACATCTTGAAATTTCACAACGCTGGAGATAAAAAGATCTTCCCCCTTCTCCTACACTTCATCGCCTCCCTATAACCCTTTCCTGTGCCCCTGTAATTGGCTCTGTCATCATCAGAATTCCTTGTATCCTTCCTCTTTGAGTATGCCTGCCTTTTTTTTTTTTTTAGGTGATACATAATTCGTTTAATGTATTTATAAACATTTTCTAGAAAAATGGAATGTTACACATGATTTTACAGTTTTTCTTCATACAAAGTAGACATCTTTTCATATCATTGCATATACGTTATTCTTTTTAAAGAACGCGTAATATTTAAGTATAACAGACTATGATATATGTATGTAATCACTGCCTTACTGATAAACCATTTGGATTGGTTTCCATTTTTCACTCTTACAAACACTGCTAAAACAGACATTATCCTCCAACAGTCGTTGTGGACTCATGGTTCCTTTTAAGATAATTTCAAGAAGAGGAAACTCTGGATCAAGGGGTGTGTACATTGTTAGTTTTGACAGATATTGCTGAAGTGTCTTCCAGAACAAACCATGAATTAACACTCCCATCATAGATACAAGTTCCCTTATTTCCCTCAACCCCAGTCCTTGTTTTGATTCCTCTCTGTAGTCTGCATTTCTGTAGGAACACATTCACATTTCTTTTTCCGGGAAAAGCCTTGTAGAGAATCTGCCTATTTCCCACTGGATGCTGCTCATTTTTGTGTGGATTGGCTTGAAGTCACTGAGGTAGAGTCTGGCTGCTACCTCCTCTGTGCGGTACACCGCTCTCATTTACCACAGACTCTAACTAACCCCTGTGTGCCTGCCTTCTTTAGCTAGAATCTGGTTTTCTCACGGGATCTTGGCTCCTGTACTTTCTCCAAAGTATTGACTGTCTGTCCTCCCATCCTTCTGTCATTGAGCCTGGTGGTGGGGTTGATGTCCCCTGTGTGCTTCAGTGCCACTTTCAGGCCATCCCTCTTGGAAAGCACTCAGTCTATATTCAGATTTCATAAAACTTGCAGTTGAAAAAGTACTTTCACATATCCAAGTTATTCCAGGCACACTGCAACGTTTTCTATAACTGAATCAGATATCAGTTTTAAATTCAAATTATTTAAATGAACTACCGTTAAAAATTTCACTCCTGCTTGCACTTTCCACCAGTAGGCTGCTTAGTAGCCCTATATGGCTAGAGGCTACCTTGTTGGTCAGGGCAGCTCAAGAGGCTTACTCCGATTCCAGGTGATTTGCGGGTATGTTTGTATGTCCTTCAGAAAGTCCGTAACGTCTGGCTCTTGTTCTTTCCAAAATAATTTCCCAGCTCTCTGGCTTCTCAGTTGTTTGAATGCTTTGTTATCCACCCCCCTCTATCAGCAGCACACACCCATAAGCACAAGACTTCCCTGACCTCTTCTTCTGTCCTTCAGTGTCCCACAGCCCACCTTCTGTCTTCCCACCTCACGGGCAGCGGCACTGCAACAGTACCTACTGGGAAACCTTCAACCCATTGATGCTACACCTCTGCGTTTTCCTCACTGCTTTTCTTGGCCTTTCTCTGCTCTCCCTGACTCAGTTTCTGTGGTCCATTACAATCACTTCCTTGCCTAGCCCCCACTTCCTTACCCCACCCTCTTCACTTCATTAGAACCAGAGTCAAATCCAACTTTCTGCTGAATTTGTGCAGCAGACTGTGGTGGGGTAAACAACCATGTTGACTGGCCCTGCTTAACCTCACAAACCTCGGCTAGGATCTTACAAGAGACCCAACACAAAATGCTTCCTAAGCATGGGCTCAGATGTCATGAATTTTTTGTTTTATTTGAATCGGTATTCTCATAAGGTGCCCACATTGTGATGAGTTGATATGTCTCCTAAGACTCTTTTATAGGTTTCCTTCATCTCTTTTTCCTTGAGATTTACTTGTTGAAAAAACTTGGTCTTCTGTCCTGTAGACTTTTCTCTCTCACTACCTTGATTTTTTTTCAACTGCATCCACATTATATTAGTTTCCTAGAGGTGCCATAACAAATTGCCACAAATCTGGTGGCTTAAAACAGAGGTTTATTCTCACGGAGGTGCCTAGTTGACTGAGTTGGTAGAGCATGTGACTCTTGATCTCAGGGTTGTGAGTCTGGGCCCCATGTTCGGTATAGAAATTGCTTAAAGATAATTTTTTTTTATTTTTTTATTATTATTTTGTTTTTTTTAGATTTCATTTATTTATTTGACACAGAGAAAGACAACGAGAGAGGGAACACAAGCAGAGTGGGAGACGGAGAAGCAGGCTTCCCACCTAGCAGGGTATCCAATGTGGGGCTCAATTCCAGGAGCCTGGGATCATGACCTGAGCCAAAGGCAGATGCTTAACAACTGAGCCACCCGGGTGCCCCTGCTTGAAGATAAAATCTTTTTAAAAAAAGAAATCATTCTCCAAAGTTATGATGGCTAGAAGTCTGAAATCAAGATGTCAACAGAGTTGGTTCCTTCTGAATGTACTCCACGAGAATCCATTCCATGCCTCCTTCCTCACTTCTGGTGCCTCTTGGCAAACCTTTGGCTTGTGGACACATCACTCCAATCTCTGCTTCTGTATTCACATGGTCTTCTCTGTGTCCCTGTATCTCAAATCTCCCTCTCCTTTCTGTGAAAAGGATATGAGGAATTGGATTTAGGGCCCACCCTAAAGCTAGAAGGATCTTACTTTGAGTCTCTACCTTAATTATATTTACAAAGACCCTATTTTTTACATTAACAGGTACAGGGATTAGGACTTGGATATCTTTTTAGGGACCACAATTCAACCCACTACCCCTTTAGGGTAGTTTTGCTGTTCTTGTCTCCTCCACACATTTTCTCTTGTTTCTTGAATCTAAGGCTTTATCAGATCCATTTATCTTTTTTTTTTTTTTTTTTTTTGGGCAAGCCACTTTATATATTAAAATGATGTTTGGTGGTCACCCTTTTTTAGGCTAACTTACATCTAGATCGATTAATTAGGCTTTGCAAAATTCTGGTTCTAGCCATTTTCTCTCAACCCACTCCTGTCTAGCGTTTGCTCCCACCACTCTGCCAAAACTAAGCATGTCACAGTTACTCACCACTTCCACATTGCTGAGCCCAGTGGTTCTCAGTCTGAGTCATATGTGGCCTCTAGTGCATGGCACAATCGACACTAACTAACTTGATCAACTTTTCTCATTTGACTTCCAGGAACTTTCGCAGGTCAATATAAATGCATAGACATAATAATAATCGTGAACATGTAATATAGATTTCAAGGTTTGATAATGAGTAGAAAGAAGATGGGGCATACTAGAAGCATCAGCTAAAAGAGTCAGAGTGGTTGCTTCCTGGGTAGAGATTGACAAATAGGGAGGGATGGGGTGGGAACCTGCTATATTTTGTTAAAAGCTTTTTAATGCAAATGTGGCTTTTTCAATACTTACTTACTTTTAATATTTACTTTTTACTTACTTTTTCAATACTTTACTTTGATAAAATTTTAAAATCCACTTGAAAAATGGGTCAGCCTGGGGTGCTTGGGTGGCTCAGCGGGTTAAAGCCTTTGCCTTAGGCTCAGGTAATGATCCCAGGGTCCTGGGATCGAGCCCCGCATCGGGCTCTCTGCTCTGCAGGGAGCCTGCTTCCTCCTCTCTCTCTCTGCCTGCCTCTCTGCCAACTTGTGATCTCTGTCTGTCAAATAAATAAATAAAATCTTTAAAAAAAAAAATGGGTCAGCCACGACGTGGATGGAACTAGAGGGTATTATGCTTAGCGAAATAAGTCAATCGGAGAAAGACAACTATCATATGATCTCCCTGATATGAGGAAGTGGTTGGGGGGTAGGAAAAGAAAAAATGAAAAAAGGTGGGATTGGGAGGGAGACTCACTCTCAAAAAACAGACCGAGGGTTGCTGGGGGGAGGTGGGACAGGAGAGGGTGGTGGGGATATGGACATTGGGGAGGGTATGTGCTATGATGAGTGCTGTGAAATGTGTAAACCTGGCGATTCACAGACCTGTACCCCTGGGGATAAAAATACATTATATGTTTATTTTAAAAAATAAATTAATTAATAAAAAAGTTTTTAAAAATGGGTCAGCCAATATAGTGCATTTATTTCGCCACAGGTATGCCTAACAACTATGTACTTCCTATCCTTTAATGCCCTTGGACTGTTGTTTTCTGGGTTTGTCTGGTCTCTTTCAGAATGGCAGTTCGGAAAACCCTCATTCCTCCTCAGCCTCCTGAAGTGGCTAGCCCTCGAGTGGAGAGTTCTATGCGGAGCGCATCCGGGTCACCTAGGCCTGCAGGGTGAGCACATAAATGTTATCACTCTTGCTTCCAGCTGCACATAATTGGGAAAGAAAAAGTCTAACACATGTGACAAATTTTACATAATTTGCTTATCTACATCTTTTTACATCCACTTTCTAGCTGTGTGACCAGGGCACATTGCCCAGCCTCTGTATTATTTATAAAATAGCCATACTTACAACATCTGCTTCCTAGAATTTTTATGTATTTAAATGAAATGATGCATTCAGAGCATTAAGGACAGAGCCTGCCCCACAGTAACCCCCAGTTTTTATTGCTATCAAAAGTGACATCATGGGGCTCCTGGGTAGTTCAGTTGGTTAAGCCACCAGCTCTTGGTTTTGGCTCAGGTTGTGACCTCAGGGTCATGAGAAGAGGCCCTGCATTGGACTCTGCGCTCTGCATGGAGTCTCCTTGAGATTTCATTCCCCCTCTGCTCCACCCGCTCCTGGTGCTCGCTCACTCGCTCTCTCTCAAATAAAATCTTAAAAAAAAAAATGGCGTTATGTCAGTAGTTAATATATGCTGTTTTCTTTATTCTTTTTAATTCCACAAATAAAGATATTTGGGGAAAGAGAGAGACAATATAAAAATATTTAAGGTATAAAGGGAAAATCTTTATCCTGCTTTCCCTCTACCTTGCTAGTCCCACTAGCCAGAATCCTATTGATTGGTAACAGTTTTGTTAAGTATCTTTCCACATCTTTATGTACACATGTAAATTGAGTCTTAAAAACAGCATCTTGCTGATTAGATTGGTCTACATCTTGCAGTTTTTACTTACATCAATAATAGCTTACAATGGTGATATATTTATCTACTTTATCATAAAACTTCATTCAAGAAAAAATTGTGATTGCCTTGTGTGTGCCAGGTGATTTTTTTTTGAATCTGGGAATACAGAAGAGTGATGAAGACAAAGTGTCCATTCTCCTTAAGCTTACTTTCTAGTAGGTGTAGAGAAATAAATAGAAGAAAAGGCAGTGTGAAAGGAATATAAGGCAATAGAAGGAAGAGGTGATACCACCCAGAAAGCCTTCTCTGCACAGAGGTTTAAGAGCATGAAGGAACAGCCGCATGCTTCCTCATGTCCAACTGCTTCAGGCCGAGGAAAGAGCAGGGGCCAAGAATTTGATGTAGGAGGATATGCAGTCATTACTTTGCACATTAGTGCAGAAGAGTAAAAATAACCATGCAAGGGGAAGCTGTGAAAATGATCTTGATTTTAGGGGGTGAGGGTTGTGCTTATTTTGTGACCTTTAAAACATTATGAAAATACTCGAAACTCTCTTAATCGTCTTAAACATCTCTTACCATATATAGAGAGGTGGAAAAAGTAGTAAAACTAATATTTATTTGGTATACTGTAATTTAAACATGAGAAACACTGAGAATTAAAGTATTTCTTTCTAAAAACTAATCAAGTGTGTTTGGAACAGTACTCGCTGCCTTCACATTGTACAACTCAATGATGATGATGAGCACAACAGTCCTTCCATGCATTGGAAAATTGTTATGTCCCTTTCTAAGTTTAGATCTGCTTCTGACATGTTATCCTTTGTCTTTTCAATGGTGGCAGATTATCTCCAAGAGTTCCTTTAGTGCAAAACTTTTTGCTTGTATCACTTCTAAGGACATCTTCATTTTCATCAAAACCATCTGCCCTGGGGCACCTGGGTGGCTCAGTGGGTTAAAGCCTCTGCCTTCGGCTCAAGTCACGATCTCAGGGTCCTGGGACTGAGCCCTGCATCGGGCTCTCTGCTCAGCAGGGAGCCTGCTTTCCCCGTCTCTGCCTGCCTCACTGCCTACTTGTGATCTCTGTCAAATAAAAAAATAAATAAATCTTAAAAAAAAAAAAAAAAAAACTCTGCCCTAACTAATGCATGGAATCTGGGGGCACATTTCACGCAGCACCTTTTAACTGTGCAAGTGGCTTCACCAGAGAGCTAAACATTAATTCATCAAAATTAATTTATTAACTTTTGAAATAAACCAGACTTACTGGCCAGAAAAGGATTTGTTGTTACTGTTTTTGTTCTTCATTCTCCTTGTAAGTGGCCATTTCCTTTCAGTGTGGCAGCTAACTTTAACACTTGGGCCTAAGTGACTGGGATTTATTTATTTATTTATTCATTCATTCATTCATTCATTCATTTAATAGTCATAAATCCAAAGTAGAAGTAAATACTGCATTTCTCCTTAGTGGCCTTCTGTTCCAAGTGCAATTTTAACTAAAAGATGTTATGAGATGACTTTACCATCATTCTTTTAATAGTCACTGGATTTTCTCTATATGGTCCATAACCATATCTTCATACAAGCCTAGGCTCATCCTGTCTTTGCTCTTTCAAGTCCTTTAATCACATCGAGTTTTACTTCCAGATTACTGTTTTTCCCTGTTTTTGTTTTTGTTGGCCAGTTCTCTCTTTCTGTCATCCGTTATTGTAAAAGTTCACCTGAGTTTATCATTGGGAAACAAGAGACAGCACAGCTTCTCATTTTGCCATCTGCATAAACTGAATAACAGATGTGCAGTGACCTCTCACGGACATACTTCAGAGGAAGTGATGTGATTGGTCATTGTGGACTGAGGATCTAGCAGCAAAGCTTGCATAAAGTTTCATAAACTTTATGTAAGTACTCACAGTTAAAATATACAGTGGTAATGGAAATATGAACAGAGTTGGTGGGGGACTGCTGTAATATAACTATAAAATATAATAGAATTCATACATACCAGCATAGTACAAAGTCAGGACTGCCTGTATGTTCGGAACACAGAGGAGCAGCAAAAGAAACCAGCCTAGAACAAGGAGAGAGTTGCATAACATGGTTCAGAGGTATAACTAAGGGCCAGATGATGTAGGTCTTTGTAGGCCATTCAGAATCCTTTGGATTTTATTCTGGGTGAGGTTGAGAGTCATCAGAGGGTTAAGCCATAGGAATGACATGACTTGACTTATTTTCAAAATGATTACTCTGGCTACCATGCTTGAAATAAACTTCAAAAAACAAAAGTGGAAGCAGGAAGACCAAGTGAGAGATAATGGAACCTTAGACTATCATAGAGGCGTGGACCAGAATAGAGGTAGTAAAAGTTGTAAAAAGTTGAGATTCTGGATATGTATTGAAGGTACAGTTGACAGAACTTTCTAAGAGAAAGAAGGGAAGGAAGCCAGTGATAGCTAGGAGGTTTTGCATGAACAACTGTAGATAGGAATTACCCTTTCTCAAGTAAGGAATCTAAGAGTTTAGTTTTTTTGTTTTGTTTTTTTAAAGATTTTATTTATTTATTTGACAGACAGAGAGGAGGAAGCAGGCTCCCTGCTGAGCAGAGAGCCTGATGCGGGGCTCGATCCCAGGACCCTGAGATCATGATCTGAGCCGAAGG
This sequence comes from Neogale vison, assembly GCF_020171115.1. NCBI lineage: Eukaryota > Metazoa > Chordata > Mammalia > Carnivora > Mustelidae > Neogale > Neogale vison. Next base: position 112,575,616 of record NC_058093.1, on the reverse strand, counting down.
CAGCGGCTTAACCCACTGAGCCACCCAGGCACCCCTACGAGTTTAGTTTTAATTATTTTACTTTCAAGATTTCCAAGTGGTTAGACAGCCAAGTAAAGATGTCAGATGTATAGATGCCTAAAAAACTCCAAAGTAGACCCACTTCTAGTATTAAAGATCGATATCTATGCTGGGGATTAAGTTTTGGGAATTAAAAGCAGATATATGTTTTTTAACACCATGAGAGTGGAAGAAAGTCCATTGATAGTATAAAGAGAGAGTAGAGGTGGTACCAAGACCATGCCTTAGGATATATCATCTTAGGAGATCAGGAAAATGAAAACTAGAAAAGGAGACTCTATTCCTATACTATGTGATATTCCCAGATGTATTGGTGCCATAATTAGTTCTCCATTAATGAAAACTTAAGTTATTTCCATTTATCACTGTAATAAGCAAATAATGCAGTGGATCTTTTTATTTATCATTGAGCCCCTTTATCGCTTCTCGGCCTTTTGGCTAAGATCACGTGTAGTATGTGTTCTGATCAGTTTAATATCATTGAGCTCCTTAGCAAACATTTCTCTAGAATATATTTCTGGGTCAAATTACATGTAGAGTTTAAATTCTTTTTTTTTTTAAGATTTTATTTATTTGACAGAGAGATCACAAGTAGGCAGAGAGGAGGGGGGGAAACAGGCTCCCCACTGAGCAGAGAGCCTGTTGCAGGGCTCCATCCTAGGACCCTGAGACCATGACCTGAGCCTGAAAGGCAGAGGCTTAACCCACTGAGCCACCCAGCCGCCCCTAGAGTTTAAATTCTGATTTCCATTCACTGTACCTGTTTATAGCCTCATGAAATGTGTTCCCATTTTCTCCACATTGTTGCCAACAGTAGACACTAAATTTCACAGATTTAATACATTACCTTTCAGTGTTAAAAGTGTTGTTTTTTGTTTTGGGGGTTTTTTTGAAGTAGCACTAGAGTTACTTTTAAAGTGCTAGAAAAAAAATAGAGTTCCTGAAGGTGAAGAGCATTCTGTGAAGTACAATAGTATATTCCTTGTAAGCAGCAATATGTGCAGAAACTCGGGTGAGGGGGGCCTATTTGCAGAGGTTTTCCTGGACTGAGTATGGTTCCAACATAGGTTGTGGGGGTAGGGCCCTGGCCTTAGTTGCAGTTGGCAGACTGTTTTTGTGACACCTGAAAGAAGAGAGCATTTGAACTGAAAAATAACTAGCTGAAATCAGAGCAATCTCCCCACACTCCCACGCCCAAGTGAAAGGAATCTCATGTAAATTGCTGTTTTTAGGAATAGCCCAACTCATTCACTGATGAGTAATAAAAGGATATTCATGTGAAGATAACTAAAATTAAAAAGTAAAAAAAGAGCAACAAAATATACTCATTTGTTCAGTAAGAACACTTACCAAAAAAGCAGGACAGATGAAACTTATTTTTAAAATCTTAACTATGAATTTAAATTACTTAATGAAGGCAGCACCACCTCAGTGAAGGAAAACACACAAAGATGAAATGCAGACTCCCAAGACTAAAAGGACATTAAGGTGTGACACCTGAAGGGACAGAACACAGTAAAGACCTAGAAGAAAGAAAAAAAAAAAAGACCTAGAAGAAACCATAGAATGAAGGTAAAATTAAAATAGAAAACCATGTAGACATAGAGGATAGAAATGGAAAAAATGAGCAAAATTTTAAAAAGAAGCAAAGATAAAACAACCATATAGAACATAATATGATACGAGTAAGATCTAACATGTCAACATCCCAGAAAGGAATATGTGATTTAAAATTGAGGATACGGGCACCTGGGTGGCTCAGTGGGTTAAAGACTCTGCCTTCAGCTCAGGTCATGACCCCAGGATCCTGGGATCCAGTCCCGCATCAGGCTTTCTGCTCGGCAGGGAGCCTGCTTCTCTGTCTCTCTCTGCCTGCCTCTCTGCCTACCTGTGATCTCTGTCAAATAAATAAAATCTTTTTTAAAAATAAATAAATAAATAAAATTGAGGATACATTAATATTACCATTAATGTGTTTTTAAGTGGTACACAAAATTTGGTGTATATTTACTGGCAGCTTAGATTCAATGAAATGCTGAAGTTGAGTGGTACTGTTTAGAGATAGTGGTGGGGGTGGTTAAAGGAAGGGGGAGACTTCTCAGTATATCTTTTGAAACATGAATATATTACCAATTCAAAGCCAAAAGATTAAGGAAAATTAAAATATTATAAAACAGAAAATAGATTAAGAAAGTAAATCCAGAAACTGTTTAAATAAATTTAAAAATTGAATTTTAAATGAAGTCACATAATACTGCAGTATGCTTAGCTGTTTTCTGTCAGTCACTAATTCATCTTCAGACTCTCCACCAAACCTAAAGAAAACCTCCAGATACAGGCAGGTCTGTCAGATCTCTCAGTTCCATTTTTTTTCTTGATTATATCCCTCCCTCCTTGAATCCTTGCTTCTGCCTACTCCAGTCTGCACTGGTTGCTCTCTGAACTTGGTACTCGGTTATTATCCCTGGTGTTTTTGTCCATCATGCTCTGAATTCCCTTCAACTCATCCATGGTGCCTGTAAACTTCCTTTTCCTTGGCTTACTCTCTGATTTGTTAGAGCATCTCTGTTGTGGTAGAGAAGGAATACATAAGATGTCAGGGTGGGGGTTGCATATCAGAAAATGGCTTTATTCTGCCCTCTTTACTTGTAGCAAGAATTACTGTCAAACTCCACTCATTGAGCCAGAGACCCTTGGTGTGTTAGTAGCTAAAACTTGCCCCTCATATAGCATACTACCTACACTGGTGAGTTCATCGATCAGCCAGCAGCCTTAACTCAAACACTGTGCAGTGCACTCGCTCTTAAGTCTATTTTCTCTCTGTTGGTGAGATTGAGTAAATAATATTGAACTGTCCTCAACCCTACTGATTCTATCTCCACTCTACTACTGACAATATCCAGTAAGTTTATTTGTATTTTTTAGTTCTATTTTCAATTGTATTTTTTATATTTTTATCTATATTTTTTATGTTTTTCTATATTTTTTATATTTATCTATATTTTCTGTTTCTATATCTATATTTTCTAAAATATTTCTATATAAATATATTTATCTATATTTTCTATATTTCTGTATTTTATCTATATTTCTATATTTATTTGACAGATCATAAGTATTTATATTTTTATCTATATTTTTTATATTTGTTATCTATATTTCAATTGTATTTTTTAGTTCTATAATTAACATTTGGTTCTTTTTATAACTTTGATTTCTTTGCTGAGATTTTTCTATTTTTTCATCTATTTCAAGAGAATCTGTCATTGCTTATTGAAGCACATAACACCATCATTCATTTCCTATTCAAATTGTGATTTTCCTGGCTCTATTTAGATGAGTGGTTTTCTGTTTAGACCTGAACATTTATGGTCTTATAAGACTCTGGAATTTATTTATAGCCTAATGTTTTAGCAGTTATCCTCTCAGACGACCCCAGTTAAGGAAGACAAAGCATTGTCTTCTTACTGCCAAGTGGGGGACTGAAGTCCAGGTTCCTTGCTTGGCCTCTTTGGATACCACTTCAGTGGTGAGATGGTAGAGAGAAAATTGAGGTGCCTCGTTATAGCCTAGCAAATGTGGAAGTCTGGGGTCTCCATAGTATTTTCAAGAGAGAATGGAGATGAGACCACAATTGTTTCTGTGGTGTTTCACTGGCATGGAGCTGTTACTGTCTAAAAGTTTCCCATCTTGCTGAGCTGCTCCTGTCTTGGCTCTTTGAGCAGACTTTTCTTAGAACTTTAGTCTTTGCCCTTTGACATTTCTGTTTTGAGGTTCTCCAGACCCCAGTCTGGAACAAATGAGGCAAAAAGGAAGTTCACTGCTGTGTCATTCTTTTGGTCCTGAGGGTCCCTAGTTAGTCTGTCTTCATCTTTCAACAGCTGTTCTGTTTGTCTTATATGTAATACTCATGATTTTCAGCTATAGTTAGCAGAAAGAACAGGAAAAAGTAGGTCCACGCCATCCTTCCATAAACAAAATTCCTACCTGCACTCTTAAATAATACCATGGCTGGGAAAAGTTGAAATTGAAAACCTCTTTTTCAGGGCACCTGGGTGACTCAGTCCATTAAAGGTCCAATTCTTTTTTTTTTTTAAGATTTTATTTATTTATTTGACAGACAGATCACAAGCAGGCAGAGAGGCAGGCAGAGAGAGGAAGAAGCAGGCTCCCTGTGGAGCAGAGAGCCTGATGCGGGGCTTGATCCCAGGACCCTAGGATCATGACCTGAGCTGAAGGCAGAGGCTTTAACCCACTGAGCCACCCAGGTGCCCCAAAGGTCCAATTCTTGATTTCAACTCAGGTCTGGTTCTCAGGGTCATGAGATCAAGCCCCACATTGGGCTCACTGCAGAGTCTGCTTCAGATTCTCTCTCTCTTCCTCTCCTTCTGCCCTTTCCCTGCTCATGCTCCCTTGCTCGCTCACTCTCAGTTAATGAGTTAATTTTTAAACATCTCTTTTTATTTTAGGTGATATCTTCAACTATCTTAAAGCATTCTCTTTTGAAGTTCCTTTTTTTATTTAAAGAACATTTTAGTATTTATTGCAGTATATATAACATTCTTCTTCAGCTTTTCTAAAATATTACTTGAAACAGATTTCCTTGAATGTCTGGAACCATTAAGTCTCCCATATTTGCCAAGGACCTCTGTGTGTGTGTATCTTGGGATGGCCCATCAACACTGAAGTAGGCAGTTTTACATCTCTCTGTTACTTTTTTTCTTCTTCCTTGCACAGAGCCTCACACTCAGCCAGAGCTACGAATTTGGGTACTTCTCAGCTCTCTCCTCGACATAGGTACAGTCCAGGGTATACACATAATCCTACATGTGTATGTTGCTTCCTAAATTGCCAGAAATACATTGGAGCTTTTCCAAGTGCCTAGAGACATTTCATTCTCCAGTTTTTCTTTTAAAGCTTTTTGGGTAGCTTATTGTTTGCCCTACCTGTTACCATTCTGTCAGTCAGTTGGGAAACTGATCATTTACGTCTAATTTTTACCAACAAACTCTGTAAGGGAAAAGCTATTTACACTGGACTGGCCAGGTCAAATAAGACAGTCCAGGAAATGGGAACAACCAGACAGGTTATATAATGACAGTTCTCGGTAAAGAGGATATGAAGGGGCTCTCAGCTCTCTGGTAGCTGCCAGGCTGCTGGTTTTCACTGTGAGCGTGGACTGTTGGTTTTCATGCCTGCCATGGTGGTAGAAATGAAAGAACAGAAATATGGCAAGTTAAACACCTCAGAGTTTACTGGTCTTATGGAGGTTCACCTAATTTTCTTACTAGTTTTTCCAGATTATTAATTTACAGAGTTCTGAAAACATTGTATCTGGCATTTTTGTCAGTTTTTTGTTGCTTTTATGAAAGCGAATTTTCAGAGATTATTACTGCCACATTTTTGCTGATGTTTCTGGTTGTTTTATCTTTTAATTCTCTTTAATTACAGAATAATCCTAACCTGTACCCAACCCCTATTTACTTATATTGAAATAATTTAAAGCTAACAAAAGTTACAAGAATAGTACAGAAAGTTGGGACGCCTGGGTGGCTCAGTTGGTTAGGCAGCTGCCTTCGGCTCAGGTCAGGATCCCAGCGTCCTGGGCTCCGCGTCCCACTTTGGGCTCCTTGCTCGGCAGGGAGCCTGCTTCTCCCTCTGCCTCTGCTGCCACTCGGCCTGCCTGTGCTCTCTCTCTCTCTCTTTCCCTGGCAAATAAATAAATAAAATCTTTTTAAAAAAATAGTACAGAAAGTTCCCATGTACCCTTTACCCAGCTTCCCCCAATGATTACATCTTACATAACCCTTGCATTTTTTTCAAAATGAAGAAATTGGCGGGGTGCCTAGGTGGCTCGGTTGGTTAAGCATCTGCCTCCAGCTCAGGTCATGATCTCAGGGTCCTGAGATTGAGCCCCAACTGGGCTACCTACTCAGAGGAGAGTCTGATTCTCCCTCCTTCTCTACACCCCCCCAGCTTGTATGTGTACGCACACCCACATGCTTTCTCATTAATAATTAAAGTTATTATAAAGAAAAAATTGTCAGTACAATGCTATTGACTAACTATAAATTTTATTAAAATATCACAAGTTTTTTTTCCTTTGGTGTATACTACTTTGAAATTTCACCCATGAATAGATTTATATAACCATTATCATAAAATGTGAATCTGTTTTGTTGTCAACGAAGACATTCCCTTATTTACAATCATACCCTTCCCCTAAACCTAACACCTTGTCGCTTAGCTGTGCCACCACTAGAATTTTGTCATTTTGAGAATTTTTTGTAACTGGAATCTCATAAGTTACTTACATTATTTATATAATTATATATTTGTAATTATATAAATACATATTTCTCATACAATTACCTAATGATGCTGGCTTATTTTCATCTAACTTTTGAGATCCATCTAAATTATAGTGTATATCAGTAGTTTGTTCTTTTTAGAGCAGGTAATGATACATAATATGGATGCTCCAGAATTTTGTTTAGCCATTTGTTTATTCAAGTTCATGGTTTCTGGTTGGGGGTTATTAAAAATAAAGCTGCTGCGAACAGTCATATACAATTTGGTTGGTTTTTTTTGTTTTTTAAAGATTTTATTTATTTATTTGTCAGGGAGAGAAAGGGAGAGAGAGCAAGCACAGGCAGACAGAGTGGCAGGCAGAGTCAGAAGGAGAAGCAGGCTCCCTGTGGAGCAAGGAGCCCGATGTGGGACTCGATCCCAGGACGCTGGGATCATGACCTGAGCCGAAGGCAGCTGCTTAACCAACTGAGCCACCCAGGCGTGTGCTTCATACAATACCTGCCCTCCTTAATACCCACCACCAGGCTCACCTAAACCCCCTCCACTCCAGAAACCTCAGTTTCTTTTTCAGAGTCCACAGTCTCTCATGGTTTGTCTCCCCCTAGTCATGTACAATTTTCTTGACAGACATACATTTTCATTTCTCTGTGATAAAAATCCCAGGACTGCAGTTGCTAAGTTACATATATTTTTCATTTTATAAGAAACTTCTGAACCGTTTTTGCAGAAGTGGCAGTACCATTTTAAATTCCTATCTGCAGCATGTGAGATCCTTTTACTCTAAAATCTTTCTAAACTCATTTATTAGTACTAGGAGTTTCTTGGTAGATCAAGTTGCTCCACATCCTTTCCTGTGCTTTCTAATATAAAGTTTTTAAGTTTTCTTTTCACCAGGGACACCTGGGTGGCTCAGTCAGTTAAGCCGCTGCCTTCGGCTCCGGTCATGATCCCAGGGTCCTGGGATTGAGTCCCACATCGGGCTCCTTGCTCAGCGGGGAACCTGCTTCTCTCTCTGCCTCTGCCTGCCACTCTGCCTGCTTATGTCTTTCTCTCTCTCTCTCTCTGACAAATAAATAAATAAAATCTTTTTTAAAAATAAATTAAAAAAATAAATCTTTTCACCACTCTGATAGGGGTATGGTGGCAAATCATTGAGGCTTTAATTTGCAAGTCTCTAATAGCTAATGGTATTGACTGGTATGTGCCTGTTTGGCACCTGGATATTTCTTTAATGAAGTGTTGTTCATTATTCATATTTCTTGCCCTTTTTCTGATGAGATTGTATGTTTTCTAGTATTGAGTTTACAGAGTTCTTTATGTATTGTGAATATCATCCTTTTATCGTACATGTATGTTTTGGTTTGTGTGTTTGTCTTAAACATTTTTAAGTGTACATTTCATTGGTGTTAAGCATATTCTCACTACTGTACAACCATCTCCAGATCTTTTTGGTCTTGCAGAACTGCAATTCTACCCATTATTCAACCATTCCCATTTTCCCTATCCCCAGCCCCTGGGAACTACTATTCTACTTTATTTTGCAATGAATTTGGCCACTCTGGGTACTTCGTATAAATAGAACTACCATATATGTGTTTCACAGATTTTTTTTTTTTTCAGTCTGTGCCTTGTCTTTTCAATCTCTTGAAATGATCTCTAGCAAAGCAAAAGTTTTTAAATTGATAAAACCCAGTTTATATTTTTTTTTTCTTTTTGATGGTGCTTTTGGTATTATATTTAAGATCTCTTTACATAGTCCTAGAGGTTTTTGTATTTTTTATAAAACTACAGTTTTACATTTTACACTCAGATTTATATTGCTTCTCAGCCTTTTGGCTAAAATCAAGTGTACACTTAGATTTATGCCCCATGTTGAATTCATTTTTGTGTATGGTGTGAGGTTTGGTTTGATGTTGAATTTTTTGCCTGTGGAAATCCAGTTGTTTGGGGCCTTGAACTTTTTTTTTTTTTTTTTTAAGATTTTATTTATTCATTTGACAGAGAGAGATCACAAGTAAGCAGAGAGGCAGGCAGAGAGAGAGGAAGGGAAGCAGGCTCTCTGCCGAGCAGAGAGCCCGATGCGGAACTCGATCCCAGGATCCTGAGATCATGACCTGAGCCGAAGGCAGCGGCTTAACCCACTGAGCCACCCAGGCGCCCCTGGGCCTTGAACTTTTGAGGGGAACTGTTTTGTATTATTTTTCCTATCCTGTATTTTTAGGATTAGTACTATAAATAGGTAAGCCTTTACAGCTATTAAATGAAATATTTTACTGGGGTGTCTGGCTTGCTCAGTCAGTAGAGCATGTGACTCTTGATCTCAGGGTCATGAGTTCAAGCCCCACATATAGAGACTACTTAAAATTTGAAAAAAAAAAAATTTTTTTTTTAATTTATTTATTTGAGGCTTTGCCTAGTGGCTCAGTTGGTTGGGCAGCTGCCTTCAGCTCAGGTCATGATCTTAGGGTCCTGGGATGGAGTCCCACGTCAGGCTCCCTTCTTAGTGGGAAGTCTGCTTCTCCCTCTGCCCCATCCCCAACTCATGCTGTTGTGCATGCTTTCTCTCTCTCTCTCTCAAATAAATAAATAAAATCTTTATTAAAAAAGATTTATTTATTAGAGAGAAAGTGCGCATGTTGGCCGGGGTGCAACGTGGGGCAGAGGGAGAGAATCTTGAAGCAGACTCCCCACTGAACACAGATCCCACTGAGCTTGGGGCTTGATCTCTCAACCCATGAGATAATGACTTGAGCCGGAACCAAGAGTCAGACGCATAACCAACTGAACCACCCAGACGCCACAAAAAATAAAACTTTTTAAAAATATATATATATATTTTACTTTAAAAAGTGTTTAAGAAGAATTTATAATGATATGAGTGAATACTTCTGATAAAACTGAAGGAAAAAAAAGGATTTACAGTTTTAAACATTAAATTTGTAGCTACTTTAGATCCCTAGAGTATTCTGGTAAAGTATACTGGAAAATTGTAAGAGCGATGACTCTGGGTAGAGGGCTGGGTGTGTGAAGTGGAAAAAGATTATTTTCAATTTATTTTCTTTTGGATCTTTGCCATACATGTGAGTTTCCTCTTCTATGAGAAATAAATTTTACAAGAGTAAACTATATAGTGTAAGTACAATTGTGATTTTAAGAAACAAGAAATATCTTAAGACAACATATGCATTAAGGAATTCTGGGAGAAAAAAAGACACTACCATAGTGAAAATTGGTTGCCTTATGATGACGCGCCTTTGAATGATTTTAATAAAATGTTATTTCCTAAGTTAATTTTATTACTGCTTATAAAATTTGGTGGGAGGGTTATTTTTAAAACTTGAATTTCCTTTAAAGCTTACCTCAAATTTCAACTTCTAGAATCAAATAATAGAGTTTAAGTTGTGCTACACATTGTATAAAAAGATCTGGACAAACACCCATCCTCTGAGATGTTCGCTACATTATCTTTGCTTTTGTGTTTCAGTGCCAAGCCTAAGTCAGAGATCCACGTATCAATGGCCACTCCAGTTACTGTGTCCATGGAGACTGTGTCCAGTCAAAATAATGATCAGCCCACCATTGCAGTCCCTCCCACAGCTCAGCAGCCTCCACCGACCATCCCAACCATGATTGCAGCCGCAAGCCCCCCATCACAGCCAGCTGTCGCCCTTTCAACAATTCCCGGAGCGGTCCCCGTCACTCCCCCCGTCACTACCATTGCAGCTGCCCCTCCGCCATCAGCTGCTGTAGCTGGCAGTCTCTCCTCTGTGTTGGGCCCTCCAGTACCTGAGATAAAAGTTAAAGAGGAAGTGGAACCAATGGACATCATGAGGCCAGTCTCTGGTAGGTTCATTCATGGAGTTCTCTCCATTGGCACATGCTGCTTGTTCTTTTTCTGACTCTCCTTGAGGGCCAGACTCTTGCATGACCCTCAGTTATGAAGATTGACACATTGGTGCCTGTTGTAAATTTGCATGTCATTTTTTTTTTTTAAGATTTATTTATTTATTCATTTGACAGACAAGAGATCACAAGTAGGCAGAGAGGCAGGCAGAGAAAGAGGAGGATGCAGGCTCTCTGCTGAGCAGAGAGCCCGATGCGGGGCTTGATCCCAGGACCCTGGGATTATGACCTGAGACGAAGGCAGAGGCTTTAACCCACTGAGCCACCCAGGCGACCTTGCATGTCATTCATTTTAAGAAGAGGACTGCTAGGCTCCTTTTGAAATTAAAACCATTTTTGCTGCCCTTTTAGCATCAATTTTATTTTTTACCAAAATCATAAGAAAGATTAACATTTCCCCAAGAATATTCTTAAACTTTCGTGGTTATATTGTTTTCTATTTCTCATTTTGGTTTTTGAGTCTTCTTCTTTTTCTTAGATAATGTAGTTAAAGCATTGCCTGTTTTGTTCTGGAAAAACGGGTCTTTACTTTCAGTGTTATATTATTGTTTAAATTCTGGTGTCTATTTCTGATTTTTCATTATTATTTCCTTCCTCTACTAAACTTTTCTTTTTTTTAAGTTTCTTTTCTTCCTAATTTCTTGTGGTATAATGTTGTTTATTTGAACTTTTTTTCCTTATTATAAGCATTCATATTATAAAAAAAAGAAAAATTTTAAGAAGGGTCAAAATAAGATCATAGCAGGGCGCCTGGGTGGCTCAGTCTTAAGCGTCTGCCTTCAGCTCAGGTCGTGATCCCAGGGTCCTGGGATCAAGCCCCGCATTGGGCTCCCTGCTCAACAGGAAGCCTGCTTCTCCCTCTCCCACTCCCCCTGTTTACATTCCTTCTCTCGCTGTCTCTCTCTCTCTCTCTCTGTTAAATAAATAAATAAATGAATAAAATCTTTGGGAAAAAAAATAAGATCATAGCTAAGTGCTAATTATTTATGATTTATTCCCTGTCAATTTGTCTTGCCCTGTTACACAGTGAAGCAAGATTTGTGTTGTTGAAAATAGTCTCTTGAAAAACTTAAATGTGATTAGTAAAATCGTAAAACTCTTCACTACTTTCTTTCCCTCCTCTCCTGGACTCTAAACTTTCAGTGTGTGAAATGCAGGTCACTTTGGAGGTTTTGTTTGTTTATATGTTAGTAATCTATTGAGGAATGTTGCTTCCCCTGACTACAAAAATAGCATTTAATGTACAGAATTTATGAAATACTGATGAAACCGAAGTGGAAGGCAAGTCATTCTCTCTAATTAGCCAGCAGTGCCCTCTTACCATTTCTGCATAAAGGCCTCTATCCCCCATGCTGTTTTGTTCAGTAAGTAGTGTGGTTGTGCTGTGTTTGCAGTTGTTAAACCTGCTGTTTGTTTTCATTTATCATGTCATGAAATATTCTTCTATCTTACCTATGTTTTAGCCTCAAGACTTCATTGAAAGATGTCATGGGTAACCCAGGAGGGGAAATGAAATGTTTCCAATTTTACTGTTCTCTCTTGGTTTTGGGTTTTTTTTTTTAAGATTTTATTTATTTATTTGACAGACAGAGATCACAGGTAGGCAGAGAGGCAGGCAGAGAGAGGGAGAGGGAGAGAGGAGGAGGAAGCAGGCTCCCTGCTGAGCAGAGAGCCCGATGCAGGGCTCGATCCCAGGACCCTGGGAACATGACCAAAGCTGAAGGCAGAGGCTTTAACCCACTGAACCACCCAGGCGCCCCGTGTTCTCTCTTGATTTGAATAGTTCCTCTTAACCTGTCTATGCTAGGAAACTATCAATAATCACGCCTTAAACTGTAGGGCTCTACACCAGGTTCTGATGACAATAGCCTTATACAAAACAAGTACATCTTCATCATATTGGAGCTTCCATTTTAGCAGGGGAGAGAAACCGTCAAATAAAGCAGTGAGAAAATACCAGGTATACCTCAGGGAGATTGTGGATTCATTTCCAGATCACCACAGTAAAGCAAGTCAGGTGAATTTGTTGATGTCCCAGTACATAAAAAAGTTACATATACATAATACTTTAGTCCGTTAAGTATACAACAGCATTATGTCTTTAAAAACAATGTACATACTTTACAGAGAAAAGTTCATTGCTAAAAAATGCTAACCATATCTGAGCTTTCAGTAAATCATAATCACTGATGACAACCACAATAACAAATACAGTCATAATGAAGAAGTATGAAATATTGAAAGAATTACCAAAATGTGATACAGAGATAGGACATGAGCAAATGCTATTGGGAAAATGGTGCTGATAGACTTGTTTAACACAGAGTGGCTACAACCCTCCAGTTTTTGAAAAATGCATTATCTACGAGGTGCAATGAAGTGAAGCACAGTCAAGTGAGGTATGGCTCTGTAAGGGAAAGTTAGGGCTGGGGCTGTGATTTTAAGAAGAGCTTTAAAGGGAGGGCCTCACTGAGAAAGTGATCTTTGAATAGAGACATTAAAAAGATAAAGTGCTTGTCATTAGGATAGCTGGAACAAGAAATTCCAGGCCTCAGTTATGAACAATTCTAGTATCCACAAATTAACAAAGACAGGTCAGGTAGACAGCCCAGGAATAGTATGTGAACTTCATAAAATCATTAGGGATCCAAACTTCTACCACCCCTAGTTTGACCTTACACTTTTGATTCAGAATAGCTGCTAAAACTCTAGCTATCATATCTGAGTTCCAGGGTGACAAGACAAGGAACAGAAGGTCACACCTTCTTTTAAGGAACTTATTAAAAATGCTACAACACACTTATATTTTCATATGGCCATACCTGTCTATAAAGGAGGCAGTTAAATAGTGTTTCAGCTGAATGATGGTGTGTCCATCTATAAGTGTGAAGGTACTCGTTCTATGGATGGTGAAGTTGTGCTCTCTTGGAAAACAGTCGACACCCTCTGCCATAAGTAAAGTGCTTAGCACAGTGCCTGGCATGTCGGAAGACTCAGTAAGTGATAGTCCTCTTTTCTGTCTTCCTAACCATTCTCATTGGTTGGAAATCAAATGAAGTTTTCCATTATTTTTGGGTTCTCATACATGTATGTGCTCTTTTTCCTATGACAGCAGTTCCTCCCCTGGCCACCAGCACTGTGTCTCCATCTCTTGCATTGCTGGCTAACAACCTGTCCATGCCTACAAGTGACCTACCACCTGGTGCCTCCCCAAGGAAAAAGCCTCGAAAGCAACAGCACGTGATTTCAACAGAAGAAGGGGATATGATGGAGACGAACAGCACTGATGATGAGAAGTCCACTGCCAAGAGTCTTTTGGTGAAGGCAGAGAAACGCAAGTCTCCACCCAAGGAGTATATTGGTAATGGTCACTTGGGCTAGCTATTGTCATGTGAAGCTTTACCACTTAAGTCAGGAGTCCATCCCGGAGGCTGTTTACATAATCAGGTTTCATTTAGGGATCATTTCTTGGAGTTATACCTTGAGAATCCTTGACAATATATAATAAGTTATTTAGTATCTTCCTTTCCTTTTCTTCTGAATAGATGAAGAAGGTGTGAGGTATGTCCCAGTGCGTCCAAGACCTCCCATTACTTTGCTCCGTCACTATCGGAACCCCTGGAAGGCTGCTTACCACCACTTTCAGCGGTACAGTGATGTCCGGGTTAAAGGTTAGTTGCATGAAATTGGTTTCTCACTTGACTATAATGTAATCACAGTAGAATAGGAAGCTAGAATTATAATTTTCTAGTTTCCAAAAAACCCAAGTGACAGGATAACCTCTTTAGCCCCAGGTTGGTTGTACAAGAGCTGTACTAGATTATTATTCTTTCGACATAGTCCACTTTAATCCCAAGGATGTCTGCCCTAGGAAGTTTATTTTCCAAAAGACCTTTGGTTTAACATATGTGAAGCTCTTGAAACAGTCCAGGGCAAGCGTTTAGTAAATGATTTTGTTGTTGTTTTGCTTGAGAATTACGTATACTAATACATATGGAATATATGTATAGTATATACATACTATATGTGTAGTAATATATATAGTAAAAATAACTGACAGTACTTTGCAAATATCTACAAGTATTTCTACTGATAGGCTTTAAGCATCATTAATCTCAGATATAATCATTGCACAGAGAAGTGTAAGTTTTCAGAGAATTGGTCACGTTCCCCACTCCCTCACATGAATTCTACTTGGAAATTGCTCTAAGGGTTTCCTTGAAGCCAAAGATGATTCAGAGTTAGATGGTATGTCTAATGTCTGTGAGCAGGGGTGAGGGTTCTAACAATTTACTCTCTGAATGCAAGTACCAAGATGGGTGCAATTGCAGTAGTTCTTCCTCATGAGGTACCTTGACCTCTGAAAATAAGCTAGATTTCCAAAGGTCAAGGAGTGTTGTGCTTTGATGGAAGAAGGACATAGGCTTCACATTACAAGAATTTCATATCATAGCAGGAGAGTGTTTTAAAGTATTGCCTGGTAACATTTAAGCCTTTCTGAAAGATTGTTACCACTTTCTGGGACTCATTCTCCAAAAACTGTCTCAGTAAAGGTAGTGTGACAGCTGAAAGTATTGATACAAATAGTCTCTTGACTATTAAACTTTATTGATCTGCTTTGCCCAAGCTTTAAAATCATGTTCATATAAGTATATCAAGATGGAATAGTGAAAATCGGTCAGGTAATTTTCATGGGAAGGAAAGAAAAGAGAAAAGGAAGAACAAAAAGTGCAGGAAATAAACAGCAAATAATAATATGGCAGACTCAGCCTTACATATCAGTACATACCCTAAATAGCCTGAACATACCAGTTAAAACACCATTTGGCAGAGTGGATCAACAAAAAAGATCCAGCTCCACTCGTTCTTTTAGAAACTCACTTCAGATTCAGTGACATAAGTAGATTGATAGTAACAGGATGGAAATAATACATATATGAAGCAATAAACTAATGTGAAATGTCAAATCAGGTAGACTTCAGAGGAGAGAAAATTACTAGAGACAAAGAAGGACCATTACATACTAATAAAAAAAAATGTACAGACAACAAAAATTGAGAGCTTCAGATTATATGAAACAAGAATAGGACAGCAAAAGGAGAAATAGGCAAATGAGCAGTGGTAGTTAGAACTTCAACACCCTGCTCTCAGCAGCTAGTAAAACTACTTGACAAAAAATCAGCAAGGACTACATACTACCACATCTAACAGACCTTTATAGAACACTCCCAATAGGAGCAAAATACATACTATGTCAGGTGCCTACAAAACATAGAAAAACCATATCCTGGATCATAAAATAAGCTTCAGCAAATTTAAAAGAATTGAAATCATGCAGGGTATCTTCATTGACCAGAATGGAATCAAACTATAAACCAGTAAGAGAAAGAGAACAGAAAAATTCCTTGAGGTGGAGCCTGGGTAGCTCAGTGGGTTAAACTGCTGCCTTCGGCTCAGGTCATGATCTCAGAGTCCTGGGATCGAGCCCTGATCGGGCTCTCTGCTTAGCAGGGAGCCTGCTTCCTCCTCTCTCTCTGCCTGCCTCTCTGCCTGCTTGTGATCTCCCTCTGTCAAATAAATAAATAAAATCTTTTAAAAAAAAAAAAAGAAAGAAAGAAAAAGAAAAATTCCTTGAAAACACAAACTGCCAAAACTTAACCAGAAGCAAATAGACAATCTGGTTAGTCCCATAACCAATGAATAAATTGAACCCATAGTTTTGAAGCTTCGAAACAAATCTCTATTTTCAGATACTTTTAACTGGGAAATTCGACTAAATTTTTAAAGAGGAATCAACATCAGTTCTCTATAATCTCTTCTAAAATATAGGAGGAAGCGTTTACGTATTGATTTTATGAAGCCAGTGTTTTCCTGACACAAAAATCAGACAGAGTACAAATATAGAAAACTAATTATCAGTATTCTTCATTAATACAGATCCAAAATTTTTAACAAAATGTTAGCAAATTAAAACAGCAACATAAATAGCCATTTATACCTTGATTGAGTGGGGTTTGTGTCAGCTATCCAAGGCTGGGTCACCATTTGAAAATCAGTGACTCACCATTATTAACAAACTGTATTAATTTTCTAGGGCTGCTGTAACAGTACCACAAACTCAGTGGTCTAAAATTACAAATTTATACTCTTGGAGTTCTAGAGGCTAGATGTCCAAAATTGGTGTTTGCAGAATCGTGCTCTCTCTGAGGGCTATAGAAGAGAATCCTTCCTTGCTTCATTTTAGCTTCTGCTACTTGCCAGCAGTCGTTAGTATTATTTGGCTTGTAACTATATCATTCCAGTTTCTACCTCCATCATCACATAGCATTCTTTCCTGTGTCTCATCTCCTTCTCTACCTCTTACAAGGACATCTGTCATTCTTTTTGGGCCCTCTCTAATTCAGCATGACTACTTCTTGACTCGATTACGTCTGCAAAGGCCCTATTCCCAAATAAGGTCACCTTTATAGGTACAAGGGTTAGAACTTCAGCATGTCTTTTGAGGGGACACAGTTCAACCCCTAGCAAAAACTAAAGAAGAAAAACATAATGATATCAACTCATGCAGAAAAACTATTCGACAGAATTCAACACTTATTCGTAATCTCTCCAAAACAGAGAAGGAAGACTTCCTTAACTTGATAAAGTCTTCAACAAACCTACAAGTAACAAATATACTTAACAATGAAAGACCAAATGCTTTCTACTCTAGCCAAAAGACCAGGCTGTTGTCTGGTCTCTCTCGCACTGCTCTTACTCAGCATTAGTACTGGAAGTTCTAAACACCATGTAAGTCAAGAAAGAGACTAAAGACTGTATGGGTTGGGTGGAAATAAATAAAAAACTGTCTCTATTTGCAAATGACATCACTGTCTATGTAAAAAATCTGAAGGATTCCACCAAAAAAAACAAAAACTGGAACTAGTAAATGAGTTCAGCAAGATCACAGGATACAATGTTAGCACACAGAAATCAATTATAATTTTAGATACTTGGAATGAATTTGTGCAAAATGATACTGAAAACATAATAGCACTTGCAGTTGATCCTCCAAAAAATGACCTATTTAGGTGTAAATCTAGCAAAACATTACAGGATGTGATGAAAATGCTGATGAAAGAGATCTGAATAAATGAAGGGCCATGCAATGTTCATGGATTTGAAACTCAACATAAAGATGTAAGTTTTCCCTAGATTGATGAATAGGGTTCATACAGCTCTATCAGACTCACAGAAAGGTTTTTATAGCCATAGTAAATCTTATTCTAAACTTTATATGAAAGGTATAGAAAGTAGAATAGCTAAAATAATGTTGAAAAACAGGAAATATTTTCTGATACCAACACTTAGTTTATCTACAGTAGTTTAAATGGGCTGGTAGTTGCAGAGGGATATACATATAGGTGACTGGAATGGAATGGAAAATGCAGAAATAGACCCACACAAATATGCTCAACTGATTTTTGGCCCAATGAAAAAAAATTCAGTGGAGGAAGGAGAGTCCTATTTTCAGCAAATGGTGCTAGACATCCATAAATTTTTTAAAAAGCCAAAGACCCTAACTTAATCCTCACACTTTATAGAGAAGTTAACTGAAAATGGGTAATGGATCTAAATATGAAATGTAAAACTGTTAAACTTCAGAAGAAAACCTAGGATAAAGTCTTCAGGACCTAGGGCATGGTGAACAGTTCTAGACATGTGGACAAAAAGACTGTC
This sequence comes from Neogale vison, assembly GCF_020171115.1. Taxonomy (NCBI): domain Eukaryota; kingdom Metazoa; phylum Chordata; class Mammalia; order Carnivora; family Mustelidae; genus Neogale; species Neogale vison. The sequence continues at coordinate 112,557,622 of NC_058093.1, read as the reverse complement.
CACAAAAGGAAAGGAAAATACATTGGACTTCATAAAATACTTTTTATCTCTGAAAGACCCTGTTAGGAAGATGAAAAGATAAACTATAGACTGGGAGAAAATACTATCAAACCACATATCTCATAAAGGGCTTATATATAGAAAATACATATTAGGAACTTTCAACACTTAATAGTAAATATAAATAATAATCCAATTAGAAAATGGACAAAGACATGAAGAGACATTTCACCAAAGAGGGTACCTTAGATGGCACGCACAGTTGTTCAAGGGAATAGAAATTTCCAGTCCTTAAATGTGGTCTGCACATAGAGACTTTCTTAACAAAGTTTAATTTGGTGGGTGAAAGAGTAACTTTATAATGGATATGCCTGAATCTCACCACCTCAGCCAGGTGCTCAAGGTCAATATGAATAGTAACAAGTTGTGTTAATAGTATACCATCCTGTTCAAACTTAAGTGACTATCAATATACACTGCTATATGTGTAAGATGTTATATATATAAATTTGATAATAACTACAAATCAAGAACTGGTAATAGATATAAAGAGAAAGCAGTCGAAGCATATCACTAAAGAAAACCACTGAACTGTGAGAGAAAAGAGCAAGGAAGAAAGGAACAGAAAAAAAACACAAAATCAAACATAAGTCAAGTAACAAGGGGTACCTGGGTGGCTCAGTCAATTGAGCATCAGTCTCTTGATTTTGACTCGGTTCATGATGTCAGGGTTGTGAGATCAAGCATTAGCGTGGAGCCTTTGTGAGATTCTCCCTCTTTCTCTGCCCTTTTTCTCCCCCCGCCCTCGTGTGTCTGCTTTTGCTCTCTGAGAGGAAAAGGTAACAAAATGGCAGATGGATACCTATCAGTAATTACTTTGAATGTAAATGGACTAAAACTTTCCAATCAAAAGACATAGGATAATAGAATAGATTAAAAAACAAGACCTATCTGTATGCTGCCTACAGGAGACTCATTTCAAACCTAAAGACACATGTAGATGGAAGGCAAAGGGATGGAAAGGCATTTATCATGGAAGTGGAAGTGAAAAGAAAACCAAAATAGTAAAAATACTTATATCAGACAAAATAGACTTTAAAACTGTAAGAAGAAAAAAAAACTGTAAGAAGAGACAAAGAAAGACACTAATCATAAAGGAAGCAATCCAACAAGAAGATAAAACAATTGTTAATACTTATGCACCCTACATGGGAGCATGCAAATACATAAAGCAGCTAATAACAAACGTAAAAGAAATAGTTGGGAGCCTGGGTGGGTCAGTTGGTTGGGCGACTGCCTTCAGCTCAGGTCGTGATCCTGGAGTACCAGGATCAAGTACAACATTGGGCTCCCTACTCGGTGGGGAGTATGCTTCTCCCTCTGACCCTTTCCCCTGTCATGCTCGCTCTCTCTCTCTCTCTCTCTCTCTCTCAAGTAAATAAATAAAATCTTTTAAAAAAATAGTCAATAGTAATACAATAATAATAGGGGACTTTAACACCCCACTTATATCAATGATAAATCATCCAAACAGAAAGTCAACCAAGAAAACAGTGGCTTTGAATGACACAGTGGACCAGATGTATCTAATGGATATATTCAGAACATCCCATCCCAAAATAGTAGAATACACATTCTTTTCAAGCACACATGGAACATTCTCCAGAATATATCACATGTCAGGTCACAAAGCAAGTCTCAACAAATTTTAAAAAATCAAAGTCATACCATGCATCTTTTCTAACCATAGCACTGTGGCTAGATATCAACCACAAGAAAAAATCTGGAAAAAACAGATATATGGACATTAAATAACATGCTACTAAACAATGAATGGGTCAACCAAGAAATGAAAGAGGAAATAAAAAAATGTATGGAGACAAATGAAAATGAAAACACAGTGATCTAAATCTTTGGGAAGCCTATAACAATACCAGCCAACCTCATCAAGAAGCAAGAAAAATCTCAAATAACCTAACCTTAAATCTGAAGGAGCTAGGAAAAGAAGAACAAACCCCAAACTAGTACAAGGAAGGAAATAAAGATTAGAGCAGAAATAATGAGATAGAAACTTTAAAAACAATAGAACAGATCTATAAAACCAGGAATTTGTTCTTTGGAAACATCAACAAAATTAATAAACCTTTAGCTAGACTTATCAAAAGAAAAAGATTCAAACAAATGAAACGGGAGAACAACTGACACTACAGAAGTACAAAGGAATATAAGAGAATATTATGAAAAATATGCCAATAAATTGTTTGATCTGGACAAAATGGATAAATTCCTAGAAACCTATAACTTTTCAATACTGAATTAGGAAAAAAATAGAAAATTTGAACAGACCAATTACCAGCAGTGAAATTGAATCAGTAATCAGAAAACTTCCATCAAATAAGTCCAGGAGCAGACAGCTCCACAGGTGAATTCTGCCAAACATTTAAAGAGTTAGTACCAATTCTTTTCAAACTATTCCAAAAAACTGAAGAGGAAGGAAAGCTTCCAAGTTCATTCTGAGACCAGCATTACCCTGATACTGAAACCAGATAGAGACATCACAAAAAAAGAGAATTACAGGCCAGTATCTCTGATGAACATTAAGGCAAAAATCCTTGACAAAATATTAGCACTGAATCTAACAATATGTTTAAAAAATCATTTGCCACAATTAAATGGGATTTATTCCTGGGATACAAGGGTGGATCATTACTCACATGTTGATTGATTAATCAGCATGGTACATCGCATCAACAAGAGAAAGGAAAAAAGCCATATGATCATTTCAGTAGGTGCAGAAAAAGCATTTGACAAAGTACAACATCCATTCGTGACTTAAAAAAATAGGCTTGCAGGAAACATATCTCAGCATATTTAAGGCCGTATCTCAAAAATCCACAGCTAACATCATATCTCAGTTTTAAAAAACAGCTTTTCAGCAAAGATCAGAAACAAGACAAGGATGTCCACTTTCACCACTTTTATTCAACATAGTACTGGAAGTCCTAGCCACAGCAGTCAGACATGAAAAAGAAATAAAATGCATCCAAATTGGGAAGGAAGAGGGAAAACTTTTACTATTTATAAATGATACAATACTATATATAGAAAACCTGAAAGAATCCACCAAAAAACTACTAGAACTCGTAAATGAATTCATTGAGGTTGCAGGATACAAAATCAATATACAGAAATCTGTTGTGTTTCTATATACTGTCAAATAGCAGGAGAAATTAAGAAAATGGTCCCCTTTACAAGTACCCCAGAAATAATAAGATGCCTAGGAATAAACTTAACCAAGGAAATGAAAGACCTACTCTGAAAACTATAAAACACTGATGAAAGAAATTGAATATGTCACAAATGGAAAGATACATGCTTATGGATTGGAAGAACAAATACTGCTAAAATGTCATTACTGCCCAGGGCAATCTACAGATGTCATACAGTCCCTATCAAAATGCCAATGGCATTTTTCATAGAACTAGAATAAATAATCCTAAAATGTGTATGGAAACACAAATGACCCTTAATAGCCAATGCAGTCCTGAAGAAGAAAAACAAAACTAGAGGTGTTAACAATTCCAAATTCTAAGATACAGTACAAAACTGTAGTAATCAAAACAGTATTTTACTGGCATAAAAACAGACATAGGTTAATGGAACAGACTAAAGAACCTAGACATAAACTCACAATTATATGGCCAATTAATCTTTGACAAAAGGAGGCAAGAATATGCAATGCGAAAAAGTCCTTTCAACAAATGGTATTGGGGAAAACTGGACAGCAACAGGCAAAAGGATGAACTGGACCACCTTCTTACACCATACACAAAAGTAAGCTCAAAATGGATTAAGGACCTAAGTGTGAGACCTGAAACCATAAAAATCCCAGAGAATAGACAGTAATTTCTCTGACATCAGGCATAGCAACATTTTTTAAATAGGTCTCCGAAGGCAAGGGAAACAAAAGCAAAAATAAACTATTCTGACTTCATCAATTAAAAAAAACTTCTGCACAGCAAAGGAAACAATCAACAAAACTAAGACAGCCTACTGATTGGTAGAAGATAATTTGCAAATGACCTGTCTGATAAAGGGTTAGTATCCAAAATACATAAAGAACTTCTATAACTTGGGCACCTGTGTGGCTCATTTGGTTAAGTGTCTGCCTTCAGCTCAGGTCATAATCCCAGGGTCCTAGGATCAAGCCCTACACTGGGCTCTGCTCAGCAGGGAATCTGCTTCTCCCTCCCCCTACTGCTCTGCCTGACTGTGCTCTCTTTCTGTCAAATAAGTAAATAAAATCTTAAAAAAAAAAAAAAACAAAAAACCACAACTCAACACCAGAAAACCCCAAATAATTGAAATTAAAAATGGCCAGAAGACATTAAGAGGCATTTCTCCAAAGAAGACATCCAGATGGCCAAAAGACACAGGAAAAGATGCTCAGCATCAGTCATCATCAGGGAAACACAAATCAAAACCACAATGAGATACCACCTCACACCTGTCAGAATGGCTGAAATCAAAAACAAAAGAAACAAGTGTTGGCAAGGATGTAGAGAAAAAGGAACGCTGATACACTTGATAGAAATGCAAACCGGTGCAGCTGTTGTGAAAAACAATATGGAGGCTCCTTAAAAAATTAAAAATGGAATTACCACATGATCTAGTAATTCCACTACTGGGCATTTACCCAAAGAATTTGAAAACACTGGTTTGAGGAGATATGTGCACCCCTGTGTTTATTGCAGTATTATTTACAATAGCCAAGCTATGGAAGCAACCCAAGTGTCCATTGAGAAATGAATGGATAAAAAAGATGTGATATATATACAAAAGGGAATATTCCTCAGCCATAAAAATGAATGAAATCTTGCCATTTGCAACAACCTGGACAGATCTAGAGAGTATATAATGCTAAGTGAAATAATTCAGAAAATGACAAATTCCATATGATTTCACTCATGGGAATTTAAAAAACAAAGAAAAAAGGGGGACAGACCAAGAAATAGAGAACAAACTGATGGTTACCAGAGGGGAGATAGTTAGGGGCCAGAGGTGAAATAGATGAACAGAATTAAGAGTACACTTACTGTGATCAGCATTGAGTGATGTACAGAGTTGTTGAATCACTGTACCATACACCTGAAAGTGGTGTATAACGCTGTATGTTAATTATACTGGAATTTTTTTTTAAATAGTATATACCCATCCATGTTCTGTGATTGCATTGGCACTTGCCCAACTCTTGTGTCTCTTCTCATAACTACATTCTAATCTTGAGAGAGGTATCAGACATCCAAATAGAAGGGCACCCTGCGAAATTATTTGACCGGTAGTCTTCAAAACTGCCTAGGCCATTAGAAGCAAGGACTAGCTGAGAAACCATCAAGCCAAAAGTTGTCTAAGGAGGCATAACAAGTAAAATGTACTGCTGTATTTTCACTGGGTCCTGAACCATAAAATTTATTTTTTTTAATATTAAACATCATTAGCCATTAAAGAAATTAAAATTGAGATGTCACTACACACCTATGAAAACAGTTGAAACAAAAAATACTAATAATGCTAAATGCTGATGAGGATGCAGAGAAACTAGATTTTGTGTACATTTCTTTAAGCACTTGGACCTGTAGTCACACTGCCTTCTGGCGTCCCTTGTTTCTCCTTAAAAGTCAATTGTTGATTCTGTGAGGTCGTTGCATTTCTCATACTTGGAGATCCTGGAGTTTCTTGATATCTGGGTTATTGTTTTACAATAAATTGGGGACATTTCAGCCATTTTTTTTCTTTGAATATTTCTTCTTTCCCTCTTCTGGTACTCCCATTACCCATGTGTGGAGGCTTTTAAAAATGTCTCTCATTTCTCTGAGGCCCTGCTTATTTTTTTCATTCCTTTTCCTGTGTTCTTCAGCTTGACTAATTCCCTTTACCAGTTTCCATCTACTATTGTGTTCCTCTAAGTGAATTTTTTTTAAAGTATTTATTGTACTTTTTAATCCAAGAATTTCCATTTTGGTCTTTTTATAATTTCTACCTCTTTATTGATTTCTCTGCTTCAATTTGACAGGATCATCATACCCTCCATCGTCACTCCTACATCCCTTCCATTCAATGAATTTATTTATAAAAGCTGCTGTGAAATCTTTTTCTGGTAAATTTGACATCTGGTCTCTCTTATAAGCAGTTTCGTTTGCCTGCTTTCTTCCCCCAAGTATGGGTCACACTTTATTATTTTTTTGCATGCCTCATAATTTTTTGTTGGAAACTAGATATTCTAGGTAACTCTGGATACTGGTCTCTCCTCACCCAACACCAGGCTTGTTATTGTTACTTGCTTGTTCATTTGTGTAGTGACTGGTTAGATTATTTTAGTGAAGTCACATCACCTCCACCACCAGGTGTGTTGAGCCTTCGATGTTGCTCCTCGAGGAAGTATAGCTTCAGGTACGCCGGTAGTCATCCTGGGATGACTGTGGCACTGGTAGAGCTCTCGCCCACTCTTTCCCTAACCACACCTAGCTGATCAGCCCCACTAACTGCGTGTTATTTGCTCTACCAGAAAATAGTACTGGGTTGGGGCACCTGGGTGGTTCAGTGGATTAAAGCCTCTGCCTTCGGCTCAGGTCATGACCCAGGGTTCTGGGATTGAGCCCCACATCGGGCTCTCTGCTCAGCAGGGAGCCTGCTTCCTCCCCTCTCTCTGCCTGCTTCTCTGCCTACTTGTGATCTCTGTCTGTCAAATAAATAAATAAAATCTTTAAAAAAAAAAAAAAAAAGAAAGAAAGAAAATAGTACTGAATGTACTCTGGGACGCAAATTACATTCCCCTGCAAACTATTCCAGTCAAATCATAGCTCCTTTCAGAGTAGTTACTAAGGTTAGTGTGTGCTATTTGTTCTGCCCCCAAGAGGACTTCTCTCAGTCATCTTATTCTTTGTTCTCTCCTACAAACTAGTCAGCCCACAGTCTAGGCTGTGTCTTCCTTTGACATACAAATCTCCCAGTTGCCTTTCATTACAATCTCCACTACTCTTAGGAGCACCTTTAGGTTTCACCTTCATAGTCTGTGGCAAATGGAGTCAGTTCCTTTAGGATAAGATTAGAAGCTATCTATTGTGTGGGCTGTTTCTCCCCCAGACAGAATCTCTGAGCTAGGCCTCTGGAGGTGGGGTAAAGACGATGGCAACTTTCTCTCCAAATCACACCTCACTCTAGGAGGTGAGCAACAAGTAGCGGAGAAGAGGAATGAACAGCCTGGGATCCTCTTGGCTCACCTCTTCTAGGATGAAATCACCACTTCACAAAACAGGAGAAGGGCTCCCAGGGCCCAGTGTTCTCAGCACACTTTGCCCTAAGGTACAGTCTCTATTCTAGACTAGGAACTGAACAGAAGAAGGCCCCTGCATCTCAGTTGTACTCACCTAGGATTTAGCCTGAGCAGCAGGGAGCGGGGAGCAGGATGGGCAATGCTGATGACCTGCTCCTCATGGAAGATAGCCTTCCACCTGGCAGCTGGAGGAGAGGGAACCCCATGTTCTGGGCTGCAGCAGTCTGCGTGGAGATCTACCTCACTCAGCTGGGAGAAGAAAAAGGGAATGGTCTTGGTTCAGATAACATGGACTCACTGTTCTTACCACAGATTTACTTGAATAGATATTGCATGAGTAGATTTCCTGTTTTCCCTTAGGAGCCTTTCCATGGGTCTAAACTGTTCTTTTTAAAATTTTCACCAGTTTCCCTAGAGAGCAGGTTAGCAGAGCACTGTCATACCACAGGTCAGTTGTCTCTCATACTTTGCTGAGCTGGCTGCTCTGGAAAACAGTTTGGCAGTTTCATAAAAACTAGAACGTACACTTAGCATATGACCTAACAGTTACACTCCGGGGCATTTATCCCAGAAAAATCAAAACCTGTGTCCCCACAAATATTGCTATGAACACAGCTGTTCATAGCAACTTTTTTTGGAATAGACAGAATCTCGAACCTATCTTGTATATCTTTTGTGGAGAAATATCTGTTTAGGGGTGCCTGGGTGGCTCAGTCATTAAGCGTCTGCCTTCAGTTCAGGTCATGATCCCAGGGTCCTGGTCCATTGAGCCCCACATTGGTCTCCCCACTCTGCGGGAAGCCTGCTTCTCCTCCCACTCCCCCTGCTTGTGTTCTTTCTTCCGTTGCCTCTCTCTCTGTGTGTCAAATAAATAAGTAAATAAGATCTTATTTTAAAAAAAAAATGTGGGGGCGCCTGGGTGGCTCAGTGGGTTAAAGCCTCTGCCTTCGGCTCAGGTCATGATCCCAGGGTCCTGGGATCAAGCCCCGCATCAGGGCTCTCTGCTCAGCAGGGAGCCTGCTTCCTCCTCTCTCTCTCTCTGCCTGCCTCTCTGCCTACTTGTAATCTCTACCTGTCAAATAAATAAATAAAATCTTTTTTTAAAAATGTGTATATATATATATATGTGTGTATGTATGTATCTTCAGATGCTTTGCCCTTTTAATTGGTTTCTTTTTATTATTGAGCTATAGGAATTTTTCATATGTTCTACGTATAAGTCTCTTATGAGATATATCCTTGTACCATCTTTGCAACTTCCTCTGAATCTATAATTAGTTCAAACTAGAGTTTTTTCAAATGTTGAAAATGAAGTACAGACGTACATCTGAAACTGGTGAAATCTGAATAGTCAGACTGCGTCATCATCACGGTTGTGGTATCATACTATAGTTTTACAAGATGCTGCCATTGGGGGAGATCAGGTAAAGAGAACTTAGGATCTCTGTGTTCTTTTCTACAACTAACTGCATGTGAATCTCCAGTTACCTTAAAAGTTTAAAAAATTATTTAAGTTATATACACGCTAATATTTGCCTACTAGATAGGGGATTGTTTTTTTAACGGATGAACTTCTTAGAGCAGTTTTTGTTTCACAATAAAATTGAATAGAAGGTTCAGGGATTTCCCATGTACCCTGAGTCCTCACTCATGACAGCCTCCCCCACAGTCAACACCCCACCACAGTGGTGCATTTGGTACATTTGATGAACCTACACTAACAACATCATTGTCACCCAAAGTTCATCACTTACATTAGCACTCAGTCTTGGTGTTCTGCCTTCTGTGGGCTTCACAAATACAAAGGTAGTCTTTTCAAGAATAAATTTTTAAAGAAAGTAAAATTTTAAGAATATTTTAAGTAACTTTTAATTATTTTAAATTTTTAATTAATATATAAATACATTTTTTTAAGATTTATTTATTAAACAGAGAGAGATGGAGAAGCAGGCTCCCCGAGGAGCAAGGATCCCAACATGGGGCTCCATCCCAGGACTCTGGGATCATGACCTGAGCCGAGGGCAAACCCTTAACCGACTGAGCCACCCAGGCGCCCCTATAAATACATTTTAAGTTGTGGTTAAACAGTAGTTAAAACTTCATGTACACAGCTCAACTCACCTTTGTCAAGTATCTCTCAATCCTACTTGACCTCTCCCCATCCAATGATACGTTTCATATTTATTTTACTATAGTTCTAGTTACTGGACTTTTCTATCCGAATGTGAAAATGCTATTCAAATTTGATTCATTTTTCCATGATCCAGATAATACCAGAAAGCTTCTAAAATTTCATCCCCAATTCTCCACATGCTTGCAAGCATCACTCATGAGCAGGGCTTGAGGCCACCAGAGACCATTTCCCTTCCTTTAAGAGATTAGGATATTAATTTGCTCTCTTTCAAACTCACTAGATTAGCACAATATGTCTTTACAGCATTCTTTGGGAGTGAACAAAAGAAGAAACTTTGGGGCGCCTGGGTGGCTTAGTTGGTTGAGCAACTGGCTTCAGCTCCGGTCATGATCTTGGAGTCCTGGGATTGAGTCCTGCATTGGGCTCTCTGCTCGGGCGGGGATCCTGCTTCTCCCTCTGATCTCTCCCCTCTCCTGCTCTTTCTCTCCCTTTCTTGCTTGCTCTCTCTCAAATAAATAAGTAAAATCTTTTTAAAAAAAAAAGAAAGAAAAGAAAAAAGAAACTTATTCATGTAAACATATTTAAGTAAAGAAATTCTTGATGAAATGCATCGGTAACTTGAAACCACATTATTTTAGTTTTATAAAAATTGAAATATACTTTTCTTTTTAAATGGTTCCAGAAGAGAAGAAAGCTATGCTGCAGGAAATAGCTAACCAGAAAGGGGTATCCTGTCGTGCTCAAGGCTGGAAAGTTCACCTCTGTGCTGCTCAATTGCTACAGCTGGTGGGTAGAATTCTAGTAGTTGTTATGTACTGTTGCAGAGGGGAACAGATGCTGGAGGCATTTGCGTTCATAGAGTATTTCCTTTTGAGTAATTCTGAAGCATTCCCAATTAACAAGGGTCATGCAGAATTTTTATGTGTAACATATAATAATTACTGTATCTATCTCAGAGATACAGTTCAAACATATCTTATTCTGGTACCCAGAACCAAAATATATTGAACAACTGTGGTGTAAGACCTACAGTTAAGGTTCCATATTTTATGTTACTGTGAATCTAAAACAGTCTCAAATGGCCTAACTATAAGCCCTTGCTCCCCACCATGCTCCTTATCACAGGGACCAGGCTCCACTCCCACTTCTTCCTGATGAGTGGGCTTTAGTTCCCTGCCAGTTTGCAATATTGTTCAGATAAGCTGTCACATCCCCATGGTAACCAGGGAACACCTCTCCCTCTCGATACTACAAAGCCTGCCTCCTACAGCCCCTGCTTGTTCACTCTGTTCCTGAGTGCAGCCCCTGCGTGGCCCTGCGTGGTGTGTGGTGTCTTCCTCCCCTGGGCTGTGAGTATATTGACTAGTAAACTGCTGTTGATCTCATGTGTCCAGTGTTGGTGGGTGTTACTTGTCCGTTTCCATAACCCTGGGGTGGGAATTCTTCCTTCACCAAGGAGGTGAAGGGGGGAGGCAATCAAAACAACAACCTCATGAAGTTTTTCCATCTTTGGAGTAGCTGTGATCTGAAGAACATTGTCTATTATGACTATCTTTAAGGGAAAAAAAAAAATGCCATGGCTACTTTTTGTAATTTAGAAAAGCATGTTTCTATGAAACCTTTAGACTGTTTTTTAGAGCAGTTGTGAATTCAGGGAAGGTTTTTTTGGGGGGGGTATTTAAAAGTTATCCTTGAAGATGGGCCCTAAATTATGACAGATTGTTAATCATTGCTGATCAGTTTCCCTTGCTGTACATTAGTGCCCTAGTCCTTGGGAGAAAGGATTCTATCACCCAAACAGCTCTCATCCCAGTTTACAGAAGTGATTCAAGGTGGGTGCATTTGCCTGAGGTTACCAAGGAAAAATATCTCTGAGGCCATGATGCCCTTCCTCTTGTGTGTTGCAGACGAATCTAGAACATGATGTTTATGAAAGACTCACCAACCTGCAGGAAGGGATTATCCCAAAGAAAAAAGCGGCAACTGATGATGATCTACACCGAATAAATGAACTGATACAGGTTTGGCATAGCCCTTTCTCTCTGATCATCCAGTTTGTGGTGTTGTCACTACACTATCTTACTTCTCCCATTTCCCTCCCTCTTTCATTAATATTAGTAAAAACCTACTATTTAGGATGCCTGGGTGGCTCAGTTGGTTGAGCATCCAGTTCTTTGTTTCAATTCAAGTCACGATCTCAGGGGTCATGGAATTGAGCCTCATGTTGGGCTTGTGCACCACAGGGAGTCTGCTTAAGACTGTCTCTTTCCCCCTCTGCTCCCCCTACCACCACCACCACTGCCCCCACCAACTCGCAGCACATGCTCACTCTCTTTAAAATAAATTAATAGGGTGCCTGGGTGGCTCAGTGGGTTAAGCCTCTGTCTTTGGCTCGGGTCGTGATCTCAGGGTCCTGGGATCAAGGCCCGTGTCTGGCTTTCTGCTCGGCGGGGATCCTGCGTCCTCTCTCTCTCTGCCTGCCTCTCTGCCTACTTGTGATCTGTCTGTCAAATAAGTGAAAAAAAAAAAAAAATCTTTTAAAAAATAAATAAATAAATAAAATTAATAAATCTTAAAAATAAAAGAAGAACCTATTTACTTTAGCCTGCATTACCAAGAAAGATTAAAACATTTTTTTTCTGTGTTGAAGCCTCACAGTGGCCTCAAGCCATAGGTGAAAGGTTACTTGAAAACCTGGTGGTCTCCTCTTTACTGATTGGTGACAATGTCTTCTGTTGCAGGGAAATATGCAACGGTGTAAACTTGTGATGGACCAGATCAGTGAGGCCAGAGACTCCATGCTTAAAGTTTTAGATCATAAAGACCGTGTTCTGAAGCTTCTAAATAAGAATGGGACTGTCAAGAAGGTGTCAAAATTGAAGCGAAAGGAAAAAGTCTAGACTCGGAAGAATCAGGACTTTGGAAACAGAATTTATGAAGAATGATGGTGGGGGTGGGGGGAGGGTTTTGGTTATTTTCAAAGTGGAACATTGAAATAAAGGAAGTGTTCCTTAATTCACACAAGAAAGCAGAGGGGACCCATGGTACCCAGTGGCACCAACGGATCAGAGCTATTCTGACACAGTGAACTCCATTCTCTCTTTCAGGTGTATCCCTCTTAAACTCGCTGTGTCATAAATGACTCCTGATGCATCAGTGTCTGCCAGTTAGAATCAGTGACACGAATGAATGGCTAGCAGTTTTCAGCCTTCTGGTTTATAAACTGTATTTATCTGATGGATTCCTGCAGGACCTATACTGAGCCTGGACTGAAAGTGTCCACTTGGACCATCTGTTATCTCTCTACACTGAAAATCAAACCTCTTCCCCTCATCCTAGCCAGTTCTTACTTAGACCTTCAAATGCCTGAGCTGGCCTTTTACAGCAGTGCCATGGCACCGAGAGACTTGCCACATCTCACACTCTAAAGGGTTTGAACTATTAATTCTTGTCATTTTTTTTTTAAAGAACCATTTCAAAGTGAAATTGTATATTGTCTGTCCCACGTGTGTCAGAGTTGGGTTTTTGTGGAGGTTCAGAGCAGGCAACATCTGAAGTTGCTCTGAGATCCTTGTTCTGAAGTACGTTCTCGGTTATTTGTACTTCTGTAGCTGGTGTGATGCTGTTAATTGTATGTACCGCACATCTCCAGATGTTAATAAAGGACTCAAAGAGGTTTTTGTACACGAGCAGTTTGCATCTTTTTATAAAGTGAATCAGTGCCATGATGATCACCACATGAGTGTGTCCTACTATGATTTCTTTTTTTATTTATTTAATTTTTATTTATTTATTTATTTGACAGAGAGAAATCACAAGTAGATGGAGAGGCAGGCAGAGAGAGAGAGGGAAGCAGGCTCCCTACTGAGCACAGAGCCCGAAGCGGGACTCGATCCCAGGACCCTGAGATCATGACCTGAGCCGAAGGCAGCAGCTTAACCCACTGAGCCACCCAGGCGCCCCCCCCACTATGATTTCTTACACAATGTTGAGAGTCTACTCTGCCAAATTTTGTTTTTCCACATAAATGGGTTCCACTTATCCTGGTATTTTAAAGAGGTCATCATGGTAAAGTCTGTTGACTCTTGCTTATCTTAAGTACTAGACTATTTTGTCCCACTGCAGGTATAAATTGGTCAAATTGTAGAACAATTAAGGCTGCAGGAATTGGGGTCAAAGTGCCACAGGGGGTGGATTTTCTTCACAAGGTTGCTCTTGCTCTGAGCTACCTGAATGGTTTGGTAACTAGGCTTGCTTCCTTTGAATACAAACTAGCATCTCCCTCCCTTCTAGCTGGATGTTCTCATTTCTTAGGACCTGGTTGCCAGGTTGGGCTGGAGCTCTCCTCTTTGCCCTGACCTGAATAGATTTGAGACAGGGACTCTGTGCCTGTTCTGACCAGGTCTTTGGGACCAATGCTGTCTCACATGAAACAGTCTTCTAGTTGAAATGGAAAACTCTCATCTGGTACAGCAGTGGTAAAGAAGCAAAGCAGGCTTCTGGTTAGGCCGAGTAGGCCTGTGTAGTGTAGGCTAAGAAGTCTTCGGAATAATCTCCACCATTTCATGGAGCCAGCTTTAAAAGATATTGGTTATTTGCTAGACACCAGTATAGTGTGCGAGACTGTGCTAGAAGAATGTTCCTTTGCCTCAGTTTCTCCTGTGCACATAACTGCCCACAGTTATGTGATCTCATATGGTGTGCTAGCTATGATTCAGGTACTTGGGATCCTGCATTTCAGACCTGTTCTCTCCAAGATACTGTCACCACAATTTAAACTTCGATAATTTCGTCAAAGGAAGCTTGTCAGTGCAGGTTAGAACAATAGGGTTTGCAGTATTTCCTTGCCTTACACAGTCAGAACTTGGGAGAGTCTTGTCTGTGTATACTATGTTGTTTAAAAACAGCTTTATTGAGGATTAACCTATAATAATCTAAACATCTCAAAGTATACAATTTGGTAAGATTTGACGTGTATGTATTCCCATTTCACCATCACCACGGTCAAAGTAATGAACATCTCCATCAGACCCAGTAGTTTCTCCTGTTGCCTCTGATTTCTTACCCCTGGCCCCTACCTGCCTCCCTATCTTCAGACAAGTCTTAGTCTGCTTTCCGTCAGTAGATTAGTTTGCATTTTTTGGAGTTGTATGTGACTAAAATCGTACAATGTATTTATTCTTTGAGGGAGGGAATGTGCTTTCTTTACTAAACATAATGGAAACTTAATCCTGAGATTTATCCATGTTTCTAGAGTTCATTGCTTTTTGCTGCTGAGTACCAAGCTCTCCACTGTATGGATATTCCAAACACAGGTTGTTGATCTGTTCACCTGTAGAAAGACATTCAAGCTGTTAGCAGCATTGGGTTATTACAGATACAACTTTGTACATTTGGTTCTGGTGCTTTTTTTTTTTTTTTTTTAAATGCCAGTTACTGACTCAATTTTTATTTTTTTATTTTATTTTTTAAAAATATTTTATTTATTTATTTATTTATTTATTTATCAGAGAGAGATCACAAGTAGGCAGAGAGAGAGAGGAGGAAGCAGGCTCCCCACTGAGCAGAGAGCCCGGTGTGGGGCTCGATCCCAGGACCCTGATATCATGATCTGAGCCGAAGGCAGAGGTTTTAACCCACTGAGCCAGCCAGGCGCCCCTACTGATTCAATTTTTAAAATAGCTATAGTCCTGGGGTTCCTGGGTGGTTCAGTGGGTTAAGCCTCTGCCTTCAGTTCAGGTTGTGATCTCCGGTTGTGGGATGGAGCCCTGCATCAGGCTCTGCTCAGCAGGGAGCCATCTTCCCTGCCCTCAACTGCCTGCCTCTTTGCCTTCTTGTGATCTCTCTCTGTGTCAAATAAATGAATAAATAAAATCTTTTTAAAAAGTAAAATAAAATAGATATAGTCCTAGTTCTCCTTGTGTGAGTTTTGGCAATTTCTTTCAAGGAATTTTACTATTTCATCTAAGTTAATAAATTTGTGGGCATGGAGATTTTGTAGCATTCTTTTACTATCTTTTTCATGTCCATGGAATCAGTAGTGATAACCTTTCTTTTTTTCTTTTTTTCTTTTTTTTTTAAATTTGAGACAGGGACACCTGGCGGGCTCAGTCAGAAGTACGTGCAACTCTTGATCTCAGAGTAAAAAGTCCAGGCCCCCATATTGGGTGTAGAGATTACTTAAACTGCTTTTTTAAAAACTGAGTCATAATTCACATAACATGCAATTGACCTACTTGAACTGTGCAATACAATGACTTTTACTACATTCACAGAGTAGTGTATCAATCACCACAATCAATTTTAGAATATTTTCATTGTCCCCAAAACAAGCCCTTTACTCTGTAACCACTATTCCCATTTTTAGGAGTTTAATCCATTTTGAGTTAACTTTTGCATTGGTGTGAGGTAGAGGATGCAACTTTGTTCTTTCATCTATGGCTCACCAGTCTTCCTGCTACCTGTTAAAAAGACTATTATTTCACCATGGAATTGTCCTGGCAATTTGTCAAAGATAAGTTAGCTATATATGTGAAGAATTACTTCTGAACTCTAAATTTTTTATAAGATTTTACTTTTAAGTTATCTCTACACCCAATGTGAGGCTTGAACTTACAACCCTGAGATCAAAAGTTGCATGCTGTACTTACTCCGCCAGCCAGGTGCCCCTGAACTCTCAATTCTATTTCACTGATCTATATGTCTAAATTTAGGCCACACTGTCTTGTCTTACCTAAACTTTTTAGTAAGTTTCAAATTTGGAAAGTGTGAGTTCTCTTTTTTGTAATTCTTTTTCAAGATTATTCTGGCTGTCCTAGGTCCTTTAAATTTCCAGGTCAATGTTAAGACTACCCTGTCAGTTTCTGCAAATAAGTCAATGGGACTTTGGTAGGTATTATGTTGAATCTATACAATTTTGGGAAATTTTGCCACCTTAATTTTAAATTGTCTGATCTGTGACTACAGACTGTCTTTCCATTTATTTAGTTCTAATTTCACTTTTTTCAATAGTGTTCTATATTATTCAAAGTTTTTCATTTCTTAAACTCAGATACAACTTTTTAAAAAATGTTCTTTTAAAGATTTTATTTATTTGAGTGAGAGAGCATGAGCAGGGGGAAGGGCAGAGGAAGAAGAAAACTCCCTGCTGTTCAGAGAGCCCAATGTGGGGCTCTATTCCAGGACCCTGGGATCATGACCTGAGCTGCAGGTAGAGGTTTAAGTGACTGAGCCACCCAGGCGCCCTAAATATAGTTTCATTTATTCTGAAACAGCTTGAATGACATAGAATTCACACACCACCCAGCTGATCCATTTAAATTATACAACTCAGTGGTTTTTGATATGTTACATTATTTCTTAATTATAATAAATAATATATAAACATAAAAGTTGCCACTTTAACCATTTTGAGTAAAGAATTAGGTGGCATTAATTACATTAACAGTATGTAAACAACACCATCTGTTTCCAAAATGTTTTCATTACCCCTTTGTAACCATTAAGCAATAACTCCTCATTCCCCTTGCCCCAAGCCCTGGTGGTCTCTAAACTGTTTCTCTCTATGGATTTGTCATTTTAGGTACCTCATGTAAATGGATTCATACCATATTTGTCCTTTGTGTCTGTATTATTTCACTTAGCATAAGCTTTTCAGGGTTCAATCAGGTTGTAGTGTGCATCAAAACTTCATTTCTTTTTATGTCCGAGTAATATTCTGTTCTATGACATTTTATCGATTTACCTGTTGATGGACACTTGGATTGTTTTTACCTTTTGGACTGCAAATAATGCTTTAATGAACACTGGCATACAAGTATCTGTTCAAGTGCCTTACTTCACTTTGGATATATATTTAGGAGTGGGATTTCTGAATCATATGATAATTCTGTGTTTAGCTTTCTGAGAACCACCAAACTATTTTCCATAGCAACTATACCATTTTACATTGCTAAGTATTTTATTCTTTTGATGCTATTGTAAATAGAATTTGGGCTTTTTTTTTTAGATTTATTGATTTAATTTAGAGAGAGAGAGTACATGCTCACATGATTGGGGGCTGGGGCAGAATCTGGAGAGGGAGAGACTCTCAAAGAGACCCTGCAGAGCAGAGAGCCAGATGTGGGGCTTGATCCCATGACCCTGAGATCATGACCTGAGCCCAGATCAAGAGTTGGACACTCAACTGACTGAGCCACCCAGGCACCCTGCAATTGTTTTCTAAATTTGCATTTTATTTGTTCATTGCAAGGGCACAGAAATATAAGTGATTTTTGTGTATTGATTTTGTATGCTATAGGTTTGCTGAATTCGTTTATTAGCTCTAACAGTTTTTTGTGGAATCATGAAGTTTTTCTACATGTAAAGCCATGTCTTCTATGTGCAGAGATAACGTTACTTCCTTTCCAGTTTGGATGCCTTCTATTTCTCTTACTTTATTTCTCTGGTTTGAATAAAAGTGGTGAAAGCTGGCACTTGCTTTATTCCTGACCTTGGAGGGAAAGCTTTCAGTATTTCATGAGTGAGTATGAGGTTAATTGCTGGGTTTTCATAATATGGCTTTTGTCATGTTGAGGAATTTCCCTACTATTTCAGGTTTATTGAGTGTTTTTATATATTTTATCAGATGCTTTTTCTGTATCAATTGAGAAGATTGTTGCCTTTATCCCTTTCTTTCATTAATGTGATTGACTGCATATTTTTTAATATGTCACACCATCCTTGCATTTTAGGGAAAAAAATCCCATATGGTCATGGGATGGTCTTTTCTGTGGGCTGCTGAATTTTATTTGCTACTATTTTCTTGAGTATTTGCATCTATAGTCATAGAGAATTTTTGTCTATAGTTTTTTTTTTTCTTGTAGTGCCTTTGTAGAGTTTTTGTATCAGGGTAATGCTGTTCTCATAGAGTGAGTTTGGAGGTATTCCCTCTTCTTTAGAGTTTGCAAATAAGTGGTATTGATTCTTATGTCCACATTCAGTGAATTCACCAGTAAAGCCACCTGGTTCTAGGATTTTCTTTGTTGTGAGATTTTTCTCCTCACCTATTCAATCTCACCAGTTCAGGCTGCTGTACCAGAATACCACAGAATAAACAAACATTTATTTCTCACAGTCTGGAGGCTGAGAAGTCCAATCAAGGTGCTAGCATACCCAAGGTCTGCTGAGACCACTCTTTCTGCTTTGCAGATGATGGTCTTCTTGTTGTATCCTCATGCCAGGGAGAATAGAGAGAGAGGACATAAGCTCTTTGGTGTCTTGTCTTATAAGGACACTAATCCTGTTCAGGATGTTCACCCTAATAACCTAATCATCTCCCAAAGACTTCGCCTCCTATTATCATCTCATTAGGGGTCAGTATTTAGCATATGAATTCTGGGGGTACAGAAACATCTAGTCTATAGCATAAGTCTATTTGGGGTTTCTATTTATGTGCAAGTATTTGATTTTAATTAAAACTCCTATTTGAGGGGCACCTGGGTGGCTCAGTGGGTTAAGCCTCTGCCTTCAGCTCATGTCATGATCCCATGGTCCTGGGATCGAGCCCCACATCTCACTCTCTACTCAGCAGGGACCTGCTTGCTCCTCTCTCTCTGCCTGCCTCTCTGCCTACTTGTGATCTCTGTCAAATAAATAAATAAAATCTTTTTTTAAAAAATTTTTAAAAACCCTCCTATTTGAAGGTCTTTAGTTTTGGAGGACTGGAAGGCATTCTATTACCTATTCTTTCCATTCTTTAAAGGTTTCCATACGTTTTGGCAAACTCACGTTATCCTCATGACTATGTTTTGGAGGGAATCCAGGTGTGTCAGTAGATTCACCATCAATCCACCTCACCAGCACTTAGCATCTTTCTACAATAGGTTGAATCCAGCACATTGCAACTTATGTAAACTGATGGGGCAAGGATTTAGAAGACAGAAGTTGGCTTTTTCTAAGTGGTTGGAACCTCACATTAGCCATATAAGCTCTCAACAGTGTTGTAGTTAATATGTGTTCAATCTCATTAGCTAAAGTCTTATAAGACTGAAGCAGCAAAATACTAGTCATTTAAGGATAGAATAGTTAACAGAAAATGAATGGTCACTGGAAGATGTTTTCTGGAACCTATTTGTTCTTCATATCATGAGCTATAAAAAATCACTGTCATACCTAGTAAAGCTGAATATTTCCATAACATCTGTCAAAGAGGCCTGTCCAAAAGAAGAAAAAAAAATCAATTGACGTTATCCCTACAACAGTACACATCTTCAGGTTTCTTTAAAAAAAAACAAAAAAAAACCACTTCAGGATGTGTTCTGCCTGTGTTTGTGGGTTTTATGAATTATCATCACTCTAACGGTACACCTAGGTGCAGAAACAGGAGGTGGTTACAGGAGTTTTACTGTGAAGCCATAGAAAAAATGCTCCATAGTAACCCTCGAGCCATTTAATATATTCCTCACTAGTAATTCTAGTGTTCCCTGAAGATCTAGTATATACCAAATGGACTGTATATAGATAATGCATTTCTTTAGGGAAGGTGTCTTTCTGTAAGTATCATTGAAAAACTGTTCGGGGGCGCCTGGGTGGCTCAGTCATTAAGCGTCTGCCTTCGGCTCATGTCATGGTCCCAGGGTCCTGGGATCGAGTCCCACATCAGGCTCCCTGCTTGGCAGGGAGCCTGCTTCTCCCTCTCCCTCTGCTACTCATCTGCTTGTGTTCCCTCTCTTGCTGTGTCTCTCTCTGTCAAATAAATAAAAAAAATCTTTTAAAAAAAAAGAAAGAAAGAAAATATGCTTTGGGTAATATCAATGTAGTTCATTAGTATATAAATATTCTGCTTCTATACATCTCGATCCCTCCCTCTTTATGTCATTACTGTCACAGATTACAACTTTATACATTGTATACCATTATCATAGATTTCTAATTGTTTTGTGAACTTTCATTTTAAATCATACAGGAGGGGCACTTGGGTGGCTCAGTGGGTTGGGCCGCCACCTTTGGCTCAGGTCATGATCTCAGGGTCCTGGGATTGAGCCCCACATCGGGCTCTCTGCTTGTTGGGGACCCTGCTTCCCTCTCTCTCTGCCTGCCTCTCTGCCTACTTGTGATCTCTCTCTCTCTCTCTGCCCAATACATAAATTTTAAAAATCTTAAATCATATAGGAAAAGGGAAGACATAAACGAAATCAAAAGTACAATAATAATCCGTTTTAAATTTACCTATGAAATTACCTTTACTAGTGTTCAGTATTTTCTGATTCTTTGGAGTTGCTTTCTAGTGTCCTTTCATCTCAGCCTGAAGAACTCATTTTAGCATTTCTTACAGGGTTGCTACACTGGTGAACTCCCTTGGCATTTCTTTATCTGGAAGTGTCTTAATTTCTCCATATTTCTTGAAGTTTTGCTAGATATAGAATTTTTGGGTGACATGTTTTATTTTAGGACTTTAAGAATGCCATCACACTGCCTTCTGGCCATTATGGGTTCTAACGTGACATCTGCTCCTAACCTGGTTAAGGATCCCCTGTACATGAGAAATTACTTCTCTCTTGATGCTTTCAAGATTCTCCCTTTGTCTTTGAGTTTCAGCAACTTGACTGTCATGTATCTAGTGTGAATCCCTGTAAGTTTATCTTGTTTGGAGTTTGCTGAGCTTGGATGTGTCTTTCATCAGACTTGGGAAGTTTGGGGCCATTGTTTTTTTGGTTTTTTTTAGAGCCTTTATTTTTATTTTTTTATTTTTTTTCCAATTTATTTATTTTCAGAAAAACAGTATTCATTATTTTTTCACCACACCCAGTGCTCCATGCAAGCCGTGCCCTCTATAATACCCACCACCTGGTACCCCAACCTCCCACCCCTCCGCCACTTCAAACCCCTCAGACTGTTTTTCAGAGTCCATAGTCTCTCATGGTTCACCTCCCCTTCCAATTTACCCAAATTCCCTACTCCTCTCTAACGCCCCTTGTCCTCCATGCTATTTGTTATGCTCCGCAAATAAGTGAAACCATATGATAATTGACTCTCTCTGCTTGACTTATTTCACTCAGCATAATCTCTTCCAGTCCCGTCCATGTTGCTACAAAAGTTGGGTATTCATCCATTGTTTTTTCAAATTTTTTTCTGTCCCTTTCTCTTTCTCTTCTCCTGGGATTCCTACAATGGATACGTAGGTGTGCTTGGTGGTGTCCTCAGCTCCTTAGACTATTCACTTTCTTCATGTTGTTTTTCTTTCTGCTCTTCTGGATAATTAATGTCTAATCTTCAAGTTCAGTGATCCTTTCTTCTACTTGCTCAATCTACTACTGAATCCCACTAATGAGTTTTTCATTTCAGTAATTATACTTTGCAGCTCCAGAATTTTTGTTTTTGATTGCTCTTTATAACTTCTCTCTTTACTGATATTCTCATTTTGTTCAGACATCATCTTACTGATTTCCTTTAGTTCTTTGTCCATGGATTTCCTTTAGCTCATCAAACACATTTAAGACATTGATCTGTGGGCCACCTGGGTGACTCAGTGGGTTAAGCCTCTGTCTTCGACTCAGATCATGATCCTAGGGTCCTGGGATGGAGCCCCACATCAGGCTCTCTGCTCAGCAGGGAGCCTGTTTCCCCCTGTCTCCCTCTGCCTGCCTCTCTGCCTACTTGTGATCTCTGTCGAATAAATAAGTACAATCTTAAAAAAAAAAAAAAGACTGTTGATGTAACATCTTCGACTAATAACTCTAATACATGGGCGTCTCCAGGGATTATTTCTGTCAAACTCTATTTTCTGTGGATACTCATTTTTCTATCTCTTTGTATGTCTTATAATTTTCTGTTAAGAAGTGGACATTCTGAGCATCATATTATGGTAATTCTAGAAATCTAATTCTCCCACTTATCAGGGATTGCTGGGTTTTGCTTGTTGGTAGCTGAAATGATCCTTTGTGGTTTTTCCATATGGCATTGCAAAGTGTGTATTTTTTGTTGTATGTGTTCATTAAAGTTGTCTCTATAGTCATCAAGTGACCTGACAAAGATTTACTTAAATGTGACTCCTGAGAGAGAGAAAAAAATACATCTGTCTTTAAATTCTTTGGTGGCTGGGAGGCACTTCAGCTCATGGGAGTTGAAATAACCACCAACTTCCATTCCTGACACACACTGATCAAAAACAGCAATCAGGATGTACAGCCCTGACTTTTTGAGGACAAAGTTGTTCTTGCCCATTCTGGCTCCAACAAGCCACACCAGGACCATGGGCTGCTGACCCTGTAGCTGCCTGTTCCAGGGCTGGAGGTTAAAAAATGCTATCCCCTTTTTCACCAAAGCTACAATTGACAAGATTTACCACCCCAGCATCATGTTACCTGATTTCAAACTTTACTACAAAGCTGTGATCACCAAGACAGCATGGTACTGGCATAAAAACAGACACATAGACCAGTGGAACAGAGTGGAGAGCCCAAATATGTACCCTCAACTCTATGGGCAAATAATCTTCGACAAAACAGGAAAAAATATAAAGTGGAAAAAAGTCTCTTCAATAAATGGTGCTGGGAAAACTGGACAGCTATATAGAAGAATGAAACTCGACCATTCTCTTACACTGTCACAAAGATAAACTCAAAATGGATTAAAGACCTCAACGTGAGACAGAAATCCATCAGAATCCTAGAGGAGAACATAGGCAGTAACCTCTTCGATATCAGCCACAGCAACTTCCTTCAAGATATGTCTCCAAAGGCAAAGGAAACAAAAGCAAAGATGAACTTTTAGGACTTCATCAAGATCAAAAGTTTCTGCACAGCAAAGGAAACAGTCAACAAAACAAAGGGGCAACCCAAGGAATGGGAGAAGATATTTGCAAATGACAGTACAGATTTGTACTGTCAGATTTGTATCAAAAGGTTGATTGATATCCAGGATCTATAAAGAACTCCTCAAACTCAACACACACAAAACAGATAATCATATCAAAAAATGGGCAGAAGATATGAACAGACACTTCTCCAATGAAGACATACAAATGGCTATCAGACACATGAAAAAATGTTCATCATTACTAGCCATCAGGGAGATTCAAATGAAAACCACATTGAGATACCACCTTATACCAGTTAGAATGGCCAAAATTAGCAAGACAAAAACAACATGTGTTGAAGGGGATGAGAAGGGGGAACTCTCTTACACTGTTGGTGGGAATGCAAGTTGGTGCAGCCACTTTGGAGAACAGTGTGGAGATTCCTCAAGAAATTAAAAATAGAGTTTCCCTATGACCCTGCAATTGCACTACTGGGTATTTACCCCTAAGATACAGATGTAATGAAAAGAAGGGCCATCTGTACCCCAATGTTTATAGCAGCAATGGCCACGGCCGCCAAACTATAGAAAGAACAAAGATGCCCTTCAACGGATGAATGGATAAGGAAGATGTGGTCCATATACACTATAGAGTATTATGCCTCCATCAGAAAGGATGAATACCCAACTTTTGTAGCAACATGGATGGGACTGGAAGAGATTATGCTGAGTGAAATAAGTCAAGCAGAGAGAGTCAATTATCATATGGTTTCACTTGTTTGTGGAACATAACAAGTAACATGGAGGACAAGGGGAGATGGAGAGGAGAAGGAAGTTGAGGAAAATTGGAAGGGGAGGTGAACCATGAGAGACTATAGACTCTGAAAAACAATCTGAGGGTTTTGAAGGGGTGGGGGATGGGAGGTTGGGGGAACCAGGTGGTGGCTATTAGAGAGGGCACAGATTGCATGGAGCACTGGGTGTGGTGCAAAAACAATAAATACTGTTACCCTGAAAAGAAATTAAAAAAAAAAAAAAAGATTTACCACCCTCATCAAATGCTCTGCTGGATGCTACAAGTGTTCTACATACTCCAGAATTACCAGTGTCTAATTTTTCCACAATTTCCTGCCAGTCTGATTACTGTTCCAGTGGAGAGAGGGATTCCTGGCACTTCCTACTTGGCTATCTACCCTGATGTCACTATAGTGGATTTTTGTGTATTCATTTTGTGTCCTGTAAACTTGCAAAACTTATTTATGATTTCTAGTGGTTTTTAATGGATTCCTTAATATTTTCTATATATAAGACCATGTAATCTACAAAGAAAGAGTTTTGCTTTTTCCTTTCCAGTCTAGACACCTTTTATTTCATTTTCTTGTCTAACTGTCTTAGCTATAGCTTTTAGTAAATATTGAATAAAAGTGTTGAGGACATCCTTGTCTTTTTCCTGAACTTAGAGGAAAAACAATTAGTATTTCACCATGAAGTGTGGTGTTAGATGTGGGTTTTTCATAGATACTCTTTATGAGTCAAGTAAGTTGAGTGTTTTTATCATAAAAGGATATTGCATTTTGTCAAGTCTTTTTCCTACATCTATTGAGATGAACATGTGGATTTTGTTCTTTATCCTATTAATGTGATGTATTATGTTAATTGATTTTCAGATGTTAAGTCATCCTTACATTCCTTTGGATACATCCCATTTGATGATTATGTATACTCCTTTTTATTTATAAATGGATTTTTTTTTTGCTAATTTTTGGTTTTAGGTTTGTTTGTTTATTTTAATATATAGCCATGAAAGATACTGCTGTGTGTGTGTGTGTGAAATGTCTTTCTCCATTTTGGTATCAGGATAATGCCTCAGAATTCATCAGTGAAGTCATCTGATCCTGGGATTTTCTTTGTGGGAAGTTGGTTTTTTTTTTTTTTTATTGCTATCTCAATTTGCTTGCTTACTATAGATCTATTCAGATCTGTTTCTTCTTGAACCAGTGTTAATGGTTTGTATCTTTCTAAGAATTCATCCATTTCATTTAAGTTATCTAATTTTTTGGCTTAAAGTTGTTCCTAGTATTCCCTTGTGATTCTTCTTTAGTTCTATAATGTTTATAGTTTAATAGCCCCTATTTAATTTCTGATAATAGCAATTTCTGACTTCTATTTTTTTCTTGGTTAGCCTAGTTAGTGTTACAAATCTGACTGATATTTTTAAAGAACCAACTTTTGGGGAACCAGGGTGGTTCAGTTGATTAAGAATCTGACTCTTGGGGCGCCTGGGTGGCTCAGCGGGTTAAAGCCGCTGCCTTCGGCTCAGGTCATGATCTCAGGGTCCTGGGATCGAGCCCCGCATCGGGCTCTCTGCTCAGCAGGGAGCTTGCTTCCTCCTCTCTCTCTGCCTGCCTCTCTGCCCACTTGTGATCTCTGTCTGTCAAATAAATAAAATCTCTAAAAAAAGAGAGAGAGAGAGGGTGGGGGGGAATGGCAGGGGACAATGAGGAGGAGAGGGAGAGAGAGAATCTCAAGCAGACTCCTTGCTGAGTATGGAGCCCAATATGGGGCTCAATCTCCCAACCCCGAGATCATGACCTGAGCTGAAATCAAGAGTTGGACGCTCAACGAACTGAGCCACCAAGGTGCCCAGGAGCAGTTATTTTTAAGTGTATAACGTAATTGCATTTTGGTGGGGTTTTTTTACAATTTTATTTATATGGCAGAGAGACAGAGAGAGAGAAAAAGAGAGTGAGAGAGCAAACAAGCTGGGAGAGTGGCAGGCAGAGACAGCAGGCTCTCCACTGAGCAAGGAGGCTGATACAGGACTCGATCCCAGAACCCTGGGATCATGAGCTGAAGATCACTGAGCTGAAGGCAGAAGCTTAACTGACTGAGCCACCCAAGTGTCCTAATAATTGCGTTTTGGAAAACATGCTGCTTTCTCTTCTGACATCATCATCATCATGCCTTGAATTTCTGACGTGAAAAAGGCCTCGGGCTAAGTCTGAGGATAAACAAGTAAAGCACGATTTGTACTTTCCTGGCTGTTTTATACTGTGTATATAAAACAGAAAGGTGGCAATAGACAGCAGATGTGTTAAGCAGTAAACCAGAAGTATAAAATAAAAGTGCTTTCTGGGTTTAGAGAAGGAAATGATCACAGGAGAGGAGTGACAGAGGGAGTTAGCAAATGAACTGGATCTTGAAATTGATCATGGAATTGAGCAAACATTTATTAAGCCCTATGT
Source organism: Neogale vison (assembly GCF_020171115.1). Lineage (NCBI taxonomy): Eukaryota > Metazoa > Chordata > Mammalia > Carnivora > Mustelidae > Neogale > Neogale vison. The sequence continues at coordinate 112,531,134 of NC_058093.1, read as the reverse complement.
GACACTATGGGGCCAGAAAGATGAGTCAATGGCCTTTGCCTTCCAGGAATGTATGGTCTGGTGGGAGAGACAAACCCTGAGCCAAACAAAAGTGGGCAGAATAAAAACTTGGTGCACCGGGGTGCCTGGGTGGCTCAGTTAGTTAAGTGTCGTATTCTTGATTTAGACTCAGGTTGTGATCTCAGGGTTGGGAGATTGAACCCCTTGTGGGGCTCCATGCTCAGAAGGAAGTTGGCTTGAGATTTTCTCTCTCCCTCTGCCCCTCCCCCACCCTATCTGTGAGTCTGCTTTCTCACTCTCTCTCAAATAAATAAATAAATCTTTAGGGGGAAATGTTGGTACATCGAAGATAGAATACAGAGGAGAGAAATCCCATAAATTTTAAAAGATAACTAGGAATCTTCCAGGTTACTGAGATTTAAAGTATATTGGTCAACTAATTTTTGACAAAGCAGGAAAAAATGTCCAATGGAAAAAAGACAGTCTCTTCAACAAATGGTGCTGGGAAAATTGGACAGCCACCCAGAATGAAACCAGACCATTTCCTTACACCACACACAAAAGTAGACTCAAAGTGGATAAAAGACCTCAGTGTGAGACAGGAATCCATCAAAATCCTTGAGGAGAACATAGGCAGCAACCTCTTTGACCTCAGCCACAGCAACTTCTTCCTAGAAACATCCCCAAAGGCAAGGGAAACAAGAGCAAAAAGGAACTATTGGGACTTCATCAAGATCAAAATCTTTTGCACAGCAAAAGAAACAGTCAACAAAACCAAAAGACAACTGACAGAATGGGAGAAGATATTTGCAAATGACATATCATATAAACGGCTAGTATCCAAAATCTATAAAGAACTTATCAAACTCAACACCCAAAGAACAAATAATCCGATCAAGAAATGGGCAGAAAACATGAACAGGAACAGACATTTCTTCAAAGAAGACATCCAAATGGCCAACAGACTCATGAAAAAGTGCCCAACATCACTCAGCATCGGGGAAATATAAATCAAAAACACGATGAGATACCATCTCACACCAGTCAGAATGGCTAAAATTAACAAGTCAGGAAACAACGGGTGTCGGCAAGGATGCAGAGAAAAGGGAACCCTCCTACATTGCTGGTGGGAATGCAAGCTGGTGCAGCCATTCTGGAAAACAGTATGGAGTTTCCTCAAAAAGTTGAAAATAGAGCTACCCTATGACCCAGCAATTACACTACTGGGTGTTTACCCCAAAGATACAAACGTAGTGATCTCATGGGGCACATGCACTTGAATGTATATAGCAGCAATGTCCACAATAGCCAAACTATGGAAAGATGTCCATCAGCATGGGCAGATGCTATACACACACACACACACACACACACACACACACACACACACAATGGAATACTATGCAGCCATCAAAAACCTCGAAATCTGGGGCGCCTGGGTGGCTCAGTTGGTTGGTTGGACAACTGCCTTCGGCTCAGGTCATGATCCTGGAGTCCCGGGATCGAGTCCCACATCGGGCTCCCAGCTCCATGGGAAGTCTGCTTCTCCCTCTGACCTTCTCCTCGCTCATGTTCTCTCTCACTGTCTCTCTCTCAAATAAATAAAATAAAATCTTTAAAAAAAAAAAACCCTCGAAATCTTGCCATTTGCAATGACATGGATGGAACTAGAAGGTATTATGCTAAACAAAATAAATCAATCAGAGAAAGACAATTATCCTATAATTTCACTGATACGAGGAATTTGAGAGGCAGGACAGGGGAGGGCGTAAGGGAAAGAAAAAATGAAACAAGATGGGATCAGGAGGGAGACAAATCATAAGAGACTCTTAATACCACAAAACAAACTGAGGATTGGGGGGTGGAGGGGAGGGATAGGGTGGCTAGGTGATGGACATTGGGGAGGGTATGTGCTATAGTGAGCACTGTGAATTGTGTAAGACTAATGATTCACAGACCTGTATCCCTGAAACAAATAATGCATTATATGTTAATAAAAATAATAATTAAATTAAACTTTAAAAATATCTTTTCAGGGACACCTGGGTGGCTCAGTTAAGCCTCTACCTTCAGCTCATGTCATGATCCCAGGGTCCTGGGATCAAGTACCACATGGGGTTCCTTGTTAAGGGGAGAGAACTTCTTCTCCCTCTCCCTCTGCCAGTCACTCCCACTGCTTGTACTCTCTCTCTCTCTGACAAATAAATAAATCTTAAAAAAATAAATTATCTTTGCAGAAGAAGGGAAAGACAAAAAATGACAAAGCACGGTATAAGGGGAAGAACAAAGGAGAGAGATAATGACAAACGTGTGCCAGAGACTAAGTCTTGGGACCTTGTATGTCCTGCTATATAACTGACATAACCATGAGATTCCTGAGAATACTATAAGGGGCTTGGAGAGGAAGTGGAGGACACTAAAAGCACCACCTCAGGTTTTTTTTTTACTACATTCTGGTGTGAGCTCATGAATATCCCGAAGACTCAATTGCCACATCTGTCAAACTGGGATGATAATAGCTCCTATTTCTGAGGTGTTCATGAGATGGTTGAATGGGACATTCTGTGTGAAGACTTTTAAGATAGCACCACGGGGCCAGCATTCAGACAGTGATGAATATTTGCTGCTTTTATCAGAGGAGAAAGATCTCTAGAATTGAGTAAAATTTTGATTGGGGGGGCAGGAAATGGGTGAAGGTGGCCAAAAGGTACAAACTTCCAGGTATAAGATAAATAAGTCCTGGGGATGTAATGTGCAGCAAGGTGACTGCAGTTAAGAACACTGTATTTGTAGGTTGCTAAGAGAGATCTTTAAGTACTCATCACAAGGAAAAAAAAGTTGTAACTATGTGAGATGATGGGCTTAACTAGATTATTGTGCTCATGATTTTGCAATATTGACAATCAAACTATTATATTGTATTCATGAAACTAATACAATTTCATTTTTCAAACATAACTCAATAAAACTAGGGGGAAAGATGCACAAAGTGCACATTTGCAGTGATATTAAGGAATGAAATTGCTTTGAAAGGTGCTTGAAAAACTTAAGATGGTAAATTTTTGTCATGACACTTTTATTCTTTTTAATTTTAATTTTATTTTGGTAAGTCTTCGCAAAAGATCTACACTTTTTATAGATTTTCAGTTGTAGAACACAATAGTGTTAACTATAGGCATAATGTATAAGTACCGCGCGCTAACCGATTGCGCCACACTATAGGCATAATGTTACACAGCAGACTTCTAGAACTCTTTCATCTTAAAAAAGCATTACCAAAATTTTATACCTCTTGATTAGCAACTCCCTATCTCCCCGCCCTACTTTCTCTTGGCAACCACTCTTCTGCTCTATGCTTCTATGAGTTTGACCAATTTAAATAGCTCTTATAAGTAGACTCATGCAGTTTTTTTTCCCCTGCAACTGGCTTATTTCACTTAGTTTAATGTCCTTACAGTTTATCCAAATTGTAGCATATGACAGGATTTCCTTCCTTTTTAAGGCTGAATAATATTTCACTGTATGTATTTACCAAGCTTTCATTTGTGTGTGTGAGAAAGAGATAAAGATTAGAATTTTTTTAAGATTTTATTTATTTATTTATTTGACAGACAGAGATCACAAGCAGGCAGAGAGAGAGAAAGAGGAGGAAGCAGGCTCCCTACAGAGCAGAGATCCCGATGTGGGCCTCGATCCCAGGACCCTGGGATCATGACTCGAGCCGAAGGCAAAGGCTTTAACCCACTGAGCCACCCAGGTGCCCCTAAAGATTAGAATTTTGTGTGTGTGTGTGTGTGTGTGTGTGTGTGTGTATATATATATATATATATATATATATATATATATGTCATGAGTGCAAGCCCCACATTGGGTTCCATGTTGGGTGTGGTGTATACATACATATATATATGTATGTATATATATATACACACACATATATACACACACATATATATACACCATATATATATGTATATATGTATATGTATACATATATATGTATATACATATATATGTATACATATACATATATACACCACATATATATACATACATATATATACACCATATATATGTATATTTGTATATGTATACATATATATATATACACCACGCCCAACATGGAACCCAATGTGGGGCTTGCACTCACGACCCTGAGATCAAGAACTGGGCTGAGATCAAGAGTTGGACACTTAGCCACTTGAGCCACCTAGATACCCACAGTCATTACTTGACTTTTTTTTTTTTAATTTTTTTTTTTAGATTTTATTTATTTATTTGACAGACAGAGATCACAAGTAGGCAGAGAGGCAGGCAGAGACAGAGGGGGAAGCAGGCTCCCTGCTGAGCAGAGAGCCAGATGCGGGGCTCGATCCCAGAACCCTGAGATCATGACCTGAGCTGAAGGCAGAGGCTTTAACCCACTGAGCCACCCAGGTGCCCCCATTACTTGACTTTTATCTAAAATTATACAGGGCACCTGGGTGGCTCAGTCAGTTAAGTGTCTGCCTTCAGCTCAGGTCATGATCCTGGAGTCCTGAGATTAAGCCCCACAATGTGCACCCTGCTCAACAGAGAGCTTGCTTCTCCCTCTGCCCCTCACCCTGTTCCTGTTCTCTCTTGCTCACTCACTTGCTCTCTCTTTCTCAAATAAATAAATCTAAAAAAAGAATTATACATTCTTGGGATGCTGGGTGGCTCAGTCAGTTAAGCATCCAGCTTTGGGTCGTGATCTCATGAGTTGTGAGATCAGGGCCCACATCAGGCTCCATTCTCTTGAATGGGGAGTCTGCTTGAAGATTCTCTCCCTTTGCCTTTCCCCTCACTCACTCACTCTCTCTCTCAAATAAACAAATATTTTAAAAATTATAAATTCCTCATTCTTTTTAAGAATTAATCCATTTCTAGGTCAAAGAAGAAATTGGTAAACATACCAAAACTCTACCATTTACGAAAAAAATCAGGGTTAATGTTTGGTGATTATAGTTCTAGTCATTACAGTAAGAGGAAATAATTGAGATATGAAAGGCAGATAATCATTTCTTAGGCTGGATTTCACCATGAAAGCTATTTTTTAAATGAACAGCATTAAATTTGTTTTGCTTAAATTTAAAGATCAAAAAACTAAAACGAAAGGTAATTACTGAGTTTTAGTACAAGAGATGTTAATTCTTTTTTAAAACTCCTCCTTGAAGGGGAGCAGAATATGCTACTCTACCACTTTGGCATGTGGATTATCTTAAGCTGAGGTCAATCAAGATCCAGAAGCCCCAGGAAAAAGCTTTTTACCTCCCCCTTAACTGCCTGAAAGAATTTAGATAGAAGTTCTGGTATATCTAAACTAACACCAGAGATAACTACAAAGAATATGGCATAGGCATGGGTAAACTGGGAAGAAGGGTGGACTGGAAATCAAATTCCTCTCTGTCCCACTGTCTCCACAAAGCATGGCAGACATGTTTACCAAACTTCTGCTCTACCTGTCTTCCTATAAATTTTCTTCTTTCCTGTCTTCGAAGTCCCAGACCCCTACCCCTTCTCCTCTGCTCAGGACAGCATGTAAGTCTCAATTGCCTGACTGCCTGTGGATTTCATATTCTTTTAAGGCTCCTGTACATGTATCATTAGATTTGTTTTTCCCTTGTTAATCTGTGCTATGTCAATTTAATTGTTAAGCCAGCCAAAGAACCTGGAAAGGAAGAAAGAGAAGTTTTCCTCCCCTACACTTTCTTGTATATGGGCAAACCTCATTTTTTTTTTTTTGGCGTCACTTGATTTTATTTTTTAACGTTCAAACAATACCTGGCAAATAAAGAAATGTTCTTGAATTGTGACTGGCACAATGATACATGGCTAGCTGCACAGAGAATTTAAGCAAACTATCCATATGGTCAGGGTGCAGGATAATCTGCAATTACCTGCATTTGGTTTTTTTTGGGCAAACCTCATTTTATTGCACATACCTTTATTGTACATCACAGATACTGCATTTTTTACAGATTGAAGATTTGTTGCAACCCTGCATTGGGCAAGTCTCTCAGCACCATTTTCCAAAAGCATCTTCTCACTTTGTGTCTCTGTGCCACATTTTACTAATTCTTGCAATATCTCAAACTTTTTTTCATTATTTTTGT